>NW_025316704.1:0-729980 GCF_910594005.1 Cervus elaphus | reverse complement strand
GAGGCGCCCGGGCATGTCTGGACCCAGTCCCCGCAGCCTGCCCCTTGCTGGGGCAGTACCCCCGGAGGCCAGGAAGGTCTGGGCAAGGCGGGCCAGGGGCAGGGGCCCTGCTGGGTCCTGCCCCTGGCCTGTGGGGCCTCTGAGCACAACCGGCCCTCTCCCGCTGGAAGACCTCCCCGGCTGCCTCCAAAGGGCCGCTTTGCAAGCACTCTCGCCGGCTGTTCCCGCCAGCCGCGCACAACGCTCCCAAGCCCGGGAGAAAAGCGCTTCGGGGTGGTGCTCTCTCCCGGCCCTTGCCCCTGAGCCTGGGGCCAGGCAGGGGGTCCACACTCCCAGGCCAAGGCAGAACCACATGCACACGTCTGTTCCTGCCCCCTGCACCGGCAGAGAGCTCGGGGGAGCCAGAGTCTGTCAGGCAGCTGCTGGGCTGGCCGCCTGTGTGGGAAGGGGCAGAGCCGACCTAGGGGCACACTGGGCCTCTTGCTCTCCCTGCTGCCCTGAGGCTGCTGGGCCAAAGAGGTCTTGGGCATCCAGCCCCTTGCTGGTCCCTTCCCTCTGACGAGGCCCTCTGAGCTCCAGCCCCTTGCAGTGTGGAGACAGCCCCTGCCAGCAACCTCCTCTCCAAGGAGGCCTCAAGCGAGGCCTAGGCCCAGGGGAAAGGCACCAGCGGGGATGAGCCTGGGGAGGCGCCCGGGCATGTCTGGACCCAGTCCCCGCAGCCTGCCCCTTGCTGGGGCAGTACCCCCGGAGGCCAGGAAGGTCTGGGCAAGGCGGGCCAGGGGCAGGGGCCCTGCTGGGTCCTGCCCCTGGCCTGTGGGGCCTCTGAGCACAACCGGCCCTCTCCCGCTGGAAGACCTCCCCGGCTGCCTCCAAAGGCCGCTTTGCAAGCACTCTCGCCGGCTGTTCCCGCCAGCCGCGCACAACGCTCCCAAGCCCGGGAGAAAAGCGCTTCGGGGTGGTGCTCTCTCCCGGCCCTTGCCCCTGAGCCTGGGGGCCAGGCAGGGGGTCCACACTCCCAGGCCAAGGCAGAACCACATGCACACGTCTGTTCCTGCCCCCTGCACCGGCAGAGAGCTCGGGGGAGCCAGAGTCTGTCAGGCAGCTGCTGGGCTGGCCGCCTGTGTGGGAAGGGGCAGAGCCGACCTAGGGGCACACTGGGCCTCTTGCTCTCCCTGCTGCCCTGAGGCTGCTGGGCCAAAGAAGTCTTGGGCATCCAGCCCCTTGCTGGTCCCTTCCCTCTGACGAGGCCCTCTGAGCTCCAGCCCCTTGCAGTGTGGAGACAGCCCCTGCCAGCAACCTCCTCTCCAAGGAGGCCTCAAGCGAGGCCTAGGCCCAGGGGAAAGGCACCAGCGGGGATGAGCCTGGGGAGGCGCCCGGGCATGTCTGGACCCAGTCCCCGCAGCCTGCCCCTTGCTGGGGCAGTACCCCCGGAGGCCAGGAAGGTCTGGGCAAGGCTGGCCAGGGGCAGGGGCCCTGCTGGGTCCTGCCCCTGGCCTGTGGGGCCTCTGAGCACAACCGGCCCTCTCCCGCTGGAAGACCTCCCCGGCTGCCTCCAAAGGCCGCTTTGCAAGCACTCTCGCCGGCTGTTCCCGCCAGCCGCGCACAACGCTCCCAAGCCCGGGAGAAAAGCGCTTCGGGGGTGGTGCTCTCTCCCGGCCCTTGCCCCTGAGCCTGGGGGCCAGGCAGGGGGTCCACACTCCCAGGCCAAGGCAGAACCACATGCACACGTCTGTTCCTGCCCCCTGCACCGGCAGAGAGCTCGGGGGAGCCAGAGTCTGTCAGGCAGCTGCTGGGCTGGCCGCCTGTGTGGGAAGGGGCAGAGCCGACCTAGGGGCACACTGGGCCTCTTGCTCTCCCTGCTGCCCTGAGGCTGCTGGGCCAAAGAGGTCTTGGGCATCCAGCCCCTTGCTGGTCCCTTCCCTCTGACGAGGCCCTCTGAGCTCCAGCCCTTGCAGTGTGGAGACAGCCCCTGCCAGCAACCTCCTCTCCAAGGAGGCCTCAAGCGAGGCCTAGGCCCAGGGGAAAGGCACCAGCGGGGATGAGCCTGGGGAGGCGCCCGGGCATGTCTGGACCCAGTCCCCGCAGCCTGCCCCTTGCTGGGGCAGTACCCCCGGAGGCCAGGAAGGTCTGGGCAAGGCGGGCCAGGGGCAGGGGCCCTGCTGGGTCCTGCCCCTGGCCTGTGGGGCCTCTGAGCACAACCGGCCCTCTGCCGCTGGAAGACCTCCCCGGCTGCCTCCAAAGGCCGCTTTGCAAGCACTCTCGCCGGCTGTTCCCGCCAGCCGCGCACAACGCTCCCAAGCCCGGGAGAAAAGCGCTTCGGGGTGGTGCTCTCTCCGGCGCTTGCCCCTGAGCCTGGGGGCCAGGCAGGGGGTCCACACTCCCAGGCCAAGGCAGAACCACATGCACACGTCTGTTCCTGCCCCCTGCACCGGCAGGAGAGAGCTCGGGGGAGCCAGAGTCTGTCAGGCAGCTGCTGGGCTGGCCGCCTGTGTGGGAAGGGGCAGAGCCGACCTAGGGGCACACTGGGCCTCTTGCTCTCCCTGCTGCCCTGAGGCTGCTGGGCCAAAGAGGTCTTGGGCATCCAGCCCCTTGCTGGTCCCTTCCCTCTGATGAGGCCCTCTGAGCTCCAGCCCCTTGCAGTGTGGAGACAGCCCCTGCCAGCAACCTCCTCTCAAGGAGGCCTCAAGCGAGGCCTAGGCCCAGGGGAAAGGCACCAGCGGGGATGAGCCTGGGGAGGCGCCCGGGCATGTCTGGACCCAGTCCCCGCAGCCTGCCCCTTGCTGGGGCAGTACCCCCGGAGGCCAGGAAGGTCTGGGCAAGGCGGGCCAGGGGCAGGGGCCCTGCTGGGTCCTGCCCCTGGCCTGTGGGGCCTCTGAGCACAACCGGCCCTCTCCCGCTGGAAGACCTCCCCGGCTGCCTCCAAAGGCCGCTTTGCAAGCACTCTCGCCGGCTGTTACCGCCAGCCGCGCACAACGCTCCCAAGCCCGGGAGAAAAGCGCTTCGGGGTGGTGCTCTCTCCCGGCCCTTGCCCCTGAGCCTGGGGGCCAGGCAGGGGGTCCACACTCCCAGGCCAAGGCAGAACCACATGCACACGTCTGTTCCTGCCCCCTGCACCGGCAGAGAGCTCGGGGGAGCCAGAGTCTGTCAGGCAGCTGCTGGGCTGGCCGCCTGTGTGGGAAGGGGCAGAGCCGACCTAGGGGCACACTGGGCCTCTTGCTCTCCCTGCTGCCCTGAGGCTGCTGGGCCAAAGAGTTCTTGGGCATCCAGCCCCTTGCTGGTCCCTTCCCTCTGACGAGGCCCTCTGAGCTCCAGCACCTTGCAGTGTGGAGACAGCCCCTGCCAGCAACCTCCTCTCCAAGGAGGCCTCAAGCGAGGCCTAGGCCCAGGGGAAAGGCACCAGCGGGGATGAGCCTGGGGAGGCGCCCGGGCATGTCTGGACCCAGTCCCCGCAGCCTGCCCCTTGCTGGGGCAGTACCCCCGGAGGCCAGGAAGGTCTGGGCAAGGCTGGCCAGGGGCAGGGGCCCTGCTGGGTCCTGCCCCTGGCCTGTGGGGCCTCTGAGCACAACCGGCCCTCTCCCGCTGGAAGACCTCCCCGGCTGCCTCCAAAGGCCGCTTTGCAAGCACTCTCGCCGGCTGTTCCCGCCAGCCGCGCACAACGCTCCCAAGCCCGGGAGAAAAGCGCTTCGGGGTGGTGCTCTCTCCCGGCCCTTGCCCCTGAGCCTGGGGGCCAGGCAGGGGGTCCACACTCCCAGGCCAAGGCAGAACCACATGCACACGTCTGTTCCTGCCCCCTGCACCGGCAGAGAGCTCGGGGGAGCCAGAGTCTGTCAGGCAGCTGCTGGGCTGGCCGCCTGTGTGGGAAGGGGCAGAGCCGACCTAGGGGCACACTGGGCCTCTTGCTCTCCCTGCTGCCCTGAGGCTGCTGGGCCAAAGAGGTCTTGGGCATCCAGCCCCTTGCTGGTCCCTTCCCTCTGACGAGGCCCTCTGAGCTCCAGCCCCTTGCAGTGTGGAGACAGCCCCTGCCAGCAACCTCCTCTCCAAGGAGGCCTCAAGCGAGGCCTAGGCCCAGGGGAAAGGCACCAGCGGGGATGAGCCTGGGGAGGCGCCCGGGCATGTCTGGACCCAGTCCCCGCAGCCTGCCCCTTGCTGGGGCAGTACCCCCGGAGGCCAGGAAGGTCTGGGCAAGGCTGGCCAGGGTCAGGGGCCCTGCTGGGTCCTGCCCCTGGCCTGTGGGGCCTCTGAGCACAACCGGCCCTCTCCCGCTGGAAGACCTCCCCGGCTGCCTCCAAAGGCCGCTTTGCAAGCACTCTCGCCGGCTGTTCCCGCCAGCCGCGCCCAACGCTCCCAAGCCCGGGAGAAAAGCGCTTCGGGGTGGTGCTCTCTCCCGGCCCTTGCCCCTGAGCCTGGGGGCCAGGCAGGGGGTCCACACTCCCAGGCCAAGGCAGAACCACATGCACACGTCTGTTCCTGCCCCCTGCACCGGCAGAGAGCTCGGGGGAGCCAGAGTCTGTCAGGCAGCTGCTGGGCTGGCCGCCTGTGTGGGAAGGGGCAGAGCCGACCTAGGGGCACACTGGGCCTCTTGCTCTCCCTGCTGCCCTGAGGCTGCTGGGCCAAAGAGGTCTTGGGCATCCAGCCCCTTGCTGGTCCCTTCCCTCTGACGAGGCCCTCTGAGCTCCAGCCCCTTGCAGTGTGGAGACAGCCCCTGCCAGCAACCTCGTCTCCAAGGAGGCCTCAAGCGAGGCCTAGGCCCAGGGGAAAGGCACCAGCGGGGATGAGCCTGGGGAGGCGCCCGGGCATGTCTGGACCCAGTCCCCGCAGCCTGCCCCTTGCTGGGGCAGTACCCCCGGAGGCCAGGAAGGTCTGGGCAAGGCTGGCCAGGGGCAGGGGCCCTGCTGGGTCCTGCCCCTGGCCTGTGGGGCCTCTGAGCACAACCGGCCCTCTCCCGCTGGAAGACCTCCCCGGCTGCCTCCAAAGGCCGCTTTGCAAGCACTCTCGCCGGCTGTTCCCGCCAGCCGCGCACAACGCTCCCAAGCCCGGGAGAAAAGCGCTTCGGGGTGGTGCTCTCTCCCGGCCCTTGCCCCTGAGCCTGGGGGCCAGGCAGGGGGTCCACACTCCCAGGCCAAGGCAGAACCACATGCACACGTCTGTTCCTGCCCCCTGCACCGGCAGAGAGCTCGGGGGAGCCAGAGTCTGTCAGGCAGCTGCTGGGCTGGCCGCCTGTGTGGGAAGGGGCAGAGCCGACCTAGGGGCACACTGGGCCTCTTGCTCTCCCTGCTGCCCTGAGGCTGCTGGGCCAAAGAGGTCTTGGGCATCCAGCCCCTTGCTGGTCCCTTCCCTCTGACGAGGCCCTCTGAGCTCCAGCCCCTTGCAGTGTGGAGACAGCCCCTGCCAGCAACCTCCTCTCCAAGGAGGCCTCAAGCGAGGCCTAGGCCCAGGGGAAAGGCACCAGCGGGGATGAGCCTGGGGAGGCGCCCGGGCATGTCTGGACCCAGTCCCCGCAGCCTGCCCCTTGCTGGGGCAGTACCCCTGGAGGCCAGGAAGGTCTGGGCAAGGCGGGCCAGGGGCAGGGGCCCTGCTGGGTCCTGCCCCTGGCCTGTGGGGCCTCTGAGCACAACCGGCCCTCTCCTTCTGGAAGACCTCCCCGGCTGCCTCCAAAGGCCGCTTTGCAAGCACTCTCGCCGGCTGCTCCCGCCAGCCGCGCACAACGCTCCCAAACCCGTGAGAAAAGCGCTTCGGGGTGGTGCTCTCTCCCGGCCCTTGCCCCTGAGCCTGGGGGCCAGGCAGGGTGTCCACACTCCCAGGCCAAGGCAGAACCACATGCACACGTCTGTTCCTGCCCCCTGCACCGGCAGAGAGCTCGGGGGAGCCAGAGTCTGTCAGGCAGCTGCTAGGCTGGCCGCCTGTGTGGGAAGGGGCAGAGCCGACCTAGGGGCACACTGGGCCTCTTGCTCTCCCTGCTGCCCTGAGGCTGCTGGGCCAAAGAGGTCTTGGGCATCCAGCCCCTTGCTGGTCCCTTCCCTCTGACGAGGCCCTCTGAGCTCCAGCCCCTTGCAGTGTGGAGACAGCCCCTGCCAGCAACCTCGTCTCCAAGGAGGCCTCAAGCGAGGCCTAGGCCCAGGGGAAAGGCACCAGCGGGGATGAGCCTGGGGAGGCGCCCGGGCATGTCTGGACCCAGTCCCCGCAGTCTGCCCCTTGCTGGGGCAGTACCCCCGGAGGCCAGGAAGGTCTGGGCAAGGCTGGCCAGGGGCAGGGGCCCTGCTGGGTCCTGCCCCTGGCCTGTGGGGCCTCTGAGCACAACCGGCCCTCTCCCGCTGGAAGACCTCCCCGGCTGCCTCCAAAGGCCGCTTTGCAAGCACTCTCGCCGGCTGCTCCCGCCAGCCGCGCACAACGCTCCCAAGCCCGGGAGAAAAGCGCTTCGGGGTGGTGCTCTCTCCCGGCCCTTGCCCCTGAGCCTGGGGGCCAGGCAGGGGGTCCACACTCCCAGGCCAAGGCAGAACCACATGCACACGTCTGTTCCTGCCCCCTGCACCGGCAGAGAGCTCGGGGGAGCCAGAGTCTGTCAGGCAGCTGCTGGGCTGGCCGCCTGTGTGGGAAGGGGCAGAGCCGACCTAGGGGCACACTGGGCCTCTTGCTCTCCCTGCTGCCCTGAGGCTGCTGGGCCAAAGAGGTCTTGGGCATCCAGCCCCTTGCTGGTCCCTTCCCTCTGACGAGGCCCTCTGAGCTCCAGCCCCTTGCAGTGTGGAGACAGCCCCTGGCAGCAACCTCCTCTCCAAGGAGGCCTCAAGCGAGGCCTAGGCCCAGGGGAAAGGCACCAGCGGGGATGAGCCTGGGGAGGCGCCCGGGCATGTCTGGACCCAGTCCCCGCAGCCTGCCCCTTGCTGGGGCAGTACCCCCGGAGGCCAGGAAGGTCTGGGCAAGGCTGGCCAGGGGCAGGGGCCCTGCTGGGTCCTGCCCCTGGCCTGTGGGGCCTCTGAGCACAACCGGCCCTCTCCCGCTGGAAGACCTCCCCGGCTGCCTCCAAAGGCCGCTTTGCAAGCACTCTCGCCGGCTGCTCCCGCCAGCCGCGCACAACGCTCCCAAGCCCGGGAGAAAAGCGCTTCGGGGTGGTGCTCTCTCCCGGCCCTTGCCCCTGAGCCTGGGGGCCAGGCAGGGGGTCCACACTCCCAGGCCAAGGCAGAACCACATGCACACGTCTGTTCCTGCCCCCTGCACCGGCAGAGAGCTCGGGGGAGCCAGAGTCTGTCAGGCAGCTGCTGGGCTGGCCGCCTGTGTGGGAAGGGGCAGAGCCGACCTAGGGGCACACTGGGCCTCTTGCTCTCCCTGCTGCCCTGAGGCTGCTGGGCCAAAGAGGTCTTGGGCATCCAGCCCCTTGCTGGTCCCTTCCCTCTGACGAGGCCCTCTGAGCTCCAGCCCCTTGCAGTGTGGAGACAGCCCCTGGCAGCAACCTCGTCTCCAAGGAGGCCTCAAGCGAGGCCTAGGCCCAGGGGAAAGGCACCAGCGGGGATGAGCCTGGGGAGGCGCCCGGGCATGTCTGGACCCAGTCCCCGCAGCCTGCCCCTTGCTGGGGCAGTACCCCCGGAGGCCAGGAAGGTCTGGGCAAGGCTGGCCAGGGGCAGGGGCCCTGCTGGGTCCTGCCCCTGGCCTGTGGGGCCTCTGAGCACAACCGGCCCTCTCCCGCTGGAAGACCTCCCCGGCTGCCTCCAAAGGCCGCTTTGCAAGCACTCTCGCCGGCTGCTCCCGCCAGCCGCGCACAACGCTCCCAAGCCCGGGAGAAAAGCGCTTCGGGGTGGTGCTCTCTCCCGGCCCTTGCCCCTGAGCCTGGGGGCCAGGCAGGGGGTCCACACTCCCAGGCCAAGGCAGAACCACATGCACACGTCTGTTCCTGCCCCCTGCACCGGCAGAGAGCTTGGGTGAGCCAGAGTCTGTCAGGCAGCTGCTGGGCTGGCCGCCTGTGTGGGAAGGGGCAGAGCCGACCTAGGGGCACACTGGGCCTCTTGCTCTCCCTGCTGCCCTGAGGCTGCTGGGCCAAAGAGGTCTTGGGCATCCAGCCCCTTGCTGGTCCCTTCCCTCTGACGAGGCCCTCTGAGCTCCAGCCCCTTGCAGTGTGGAGACAGCCCCTGCCAGCAACCTCGTCTCCAAGGAGGCCTCAAGCGAGGCCTAGGCCCAGGGGAAAGGCACCAGCGGGGATGAGCCTGGGGAGGCGCCCGGGCATGTCTGGACCCAGTCCCCGCAGCCTGCCCCTTGCTGGGGCAGTACCCCCGGAGGCCAGGAAGGTCTGGGCAAGGCTGGCCAGGGGCAGGGGCCCTGCTGGGTCCTGCCCCTGGCCTGTGGGGCCTCTGAGCACAACCGGCCCTCTCCCGCTGGGAGACCTCCCCGGCTGCCTCCAAAGGCCGCTTTGCAAGCACTCTCGCCGGCTGCTCCCGCCAGCCGCGCACAACGCTCCCAAGCCCGGGAGAAAAGCGCTTCGGGGTGGTGCTCTCTCCCGGCCCTTGCCCCTGAGCCTGGGGGCCAGGCAGGGGGTCCACACTCCCAGGCCAAGGCAGAACCACATGCACACGTCTGTTCCTGCCCCCTGCACCGGCAGAGAGCTCGGGGGAGCCAGAGTCTGTCAGGCAGCTGCTGGGCTGGCCGCCTGTGTGGGAAGGGGCAGAGCCGACCTAGGGGCACACTGGGCCTCTTGCTCTCCCTGCTGCCCTGAGGCTGCTGGGCCAAAGAGGTCTTGGGCATCCAGCCCCTTGCTGGTCCCTTCCCTCTGACGAGGCCCTCTGAGCTCCAGCCCCTTGCAGTGTGGAGACAGCCCCTGCCAGCAACCTCCTCTCCAAGGAGGCCTCAAGCGAGGCCTAGGCCCAGGGGAAAGGCACCAGCGGGGATGAGCCTGGGGAGGCGCCCGGGCATGTCTGGACCCAGTCCCCGCAGCCTGCCCCTTGCTGGGGCAGTACCCCCGGAGGCCAGGAAGGTCTGGGCAAGGCTGGCCAGGGGCAGGGGCCCTGCTGGGTCCTGCCCCTGGCCTGTGGGGCCTCTGAGCACAACCGGCCCTCTCCCGCTGGAAGACCTCCCCGGCTGCCTCCAAAGGCCGCTTTGCAAGCACTCTCGCCGGCTGCTCCCGCCAGCCGCGCACAACGCTCCCAAACCCGGGAGAAAAGCGCTTCGGGGTGGTGCTCTCTCCCGGCCCTTGCCCCTGAGCCTGGGGGCCAGGCAGGGGGTCCACACTCCCAGGCCAAGGCAGAACCACATGCACACGTCTGTTCCTGCCCCCTGCACCGGCAGAGAGCTCGGGGGAGCCAGAGTCTGTCAGGCAGCTGCTGGGCTGGCCGCCTGTGTGGGAAGGGGCAGAGCCGACCTAGGGGCACACTGGGCCTCTTGCTCTCCCTGCTGCCCTGAGGCTGCTGGGCCAAAGAGGTCTTGGGCATCCAGCCCCTTGCTGGTCCCTTCCCTCTGACGAGGCCCTCTGAGCTCCAGCACCTTGCAGTGTGGAGACAGCCCCTGCCAGCAACCTCCTCTCCAAGGAGGCCTCAAGCGAGGCCTAGGCCCAGGGGAAAGGCACCAGCGGGGATGAGCCTGGGGAGGCGCCCGGGCATGTCTGGACCCAGTCCCCGCAGCCTGCCCCTTGCTGGGGCAGTACCCCCGGAGGCCAGGAAGGTCTGGGCAAGGCTGGCCAGGGGCAGGGGCCCTGCTGGGTCCTGCCCCTGGCCTGTGGGGCCTCTGAGCACAACCGGCCCTCTCCCGCTGGAAGACCTCCCCGGCTGCCTCCAAAGGCCGCTTTGCAAGCACTCTCGCCGGCTGTTCCCGCCAGCCGCGCACAACGCTCCCAAGCCCGGGAGAAAAGCGCTTCGGGGTGGTGCTCTCTCCCGGCCCTTGCCCCTGAGCCTGGGGGCCAGGCAGGGGGTCCACACTCCCAGGCCAAGGCAGAACCACATGCACACGTCTGTTCCTGCCCCCTGCACCGGCAGAGAGCTCGGGGGAGCCAGAGTCTGTCAGGCAGCTGCTGGGCTGGCCGCCTGTGTGGGAAGGGGCAGAGCCGACCTAGGGGCACACTGGGCCTCTTGCTCTCCCTGCTGCCCTGAGGCTGCTGGGCCAAAGAGGCCTTGGGCATCCAGCCCCTTGCTGGTCCTTCCCTCTGACGAGGCCCTCTGAGCTCCAGCCCCTTGCAGTGTGGAGACAGCCCCTGCCAGCAACCTCCTCTCCAAGGAGGCCTCAAGCGAGGCCTAGGCCCAGGGGAAAGGCACCAGCGGGGATGAGCCTGGGGAGGCGCCCGGGCATGTCTGGACCCAGTCCCCGCAGCCTGCCCCTTGCTGGGGCAGTACCCCCGGAGGCCAGGAAGGTCTGGGCAAGGCGGGCCAGGGGCAGGGGCCCTGCTGGGTCCTGCCCCTGGCCTGTGGGGCCTCTGAGCACAACCGGCCCTCTCCCGCTGGAAGACCTCCCCGGCTGCCTCCAAAGGCCGCTTTGCAAGCACTCTCGCCGGCTGTTCCCGCCAGCCGCGCACAACGCTCCCAAGCCCGGGAGAAAAGCGCTTCGGGGTGGTGCTCTCTCCCGGCCCTTGCCCCTGAGCCTGGGGGCCAGGCAGGGGGTCCACACTCCCAGGCCAAGGCAGAACCACATGCACACGTCTGTTCCTGCCCCCTGCACCGGCAGAGAGCTCGGGGGAGCCAGAGTCTGTCAGGCAGCTGCTGGGCTGGCCGCCTGTGTGGGAAGGGGCAGAGCCGACCTAGGGGCACACTGGGCCTCTTGCTCTCCCTGCTGCCCTGAGGCTGCTGGGCCAAAGAGGTCTTGGGCATCCAGCCCCTTGCTGGTCCCTTCCCTCTGACGAGGCCCTCTGAGCTCCAGCCCCTTGCAGTGTGGAGACAGCCCCTGCCAGCAACCTCCTCTCCAAGGAGGCCTCAAGCGAGGCCTAGGCCCAGGGGAAAGGCACCAGCGGGGATGAGCCTGGGGAGGCTCCCGGGCATGTCTGGACCCAGTCCCCGCAGCCTGCCCCTTGCTGGGGCAGTACCCCCGGAGGCCAGGAAGGTCTGGGCAAGGCTGGCCAGGGGCAGGGGCCCTGCTGGGTCCTGCCCCTGGCCTGTGGGGCCTCTGAGCACAACCGGCCCTCTCCCGCTGGAAGACCTCCCCGGCTGCCTCCAAAGGCCGCTTTGCAAGCACTCTCGCCGGCTGTTCCCGCCAGCCGCGCACAACGCTCCCAAGCCCGGGAGAAAAGCGCTTCGGGGTGGTGCTCTCTCCCGGCCCTTGCCCCTGAGCCTGGGGGCCAGGCAGGGGGTCCACACTCCCAGGCCAAGGCAGAACCACATGCACACGTCTGTTCCTGCCCCCTGCACCGGCAGAGAGCTCGGGGGAGCCAGAGTCTGTCAGGCAGCTGCTGGGCTGGCCGCCTGTGTGGGAAGGGGCAGAGCCGACCTAGGGGCACACTGGGCCTCTTGCTCTCCCTGCTGCCCTGAGGCTGCTGGGCCAAAGAGGTCTTGGGCATCCAGCCCCTTGCTGGTCCCTTCCCTCTGACGAGGCCCTCTGAGCTCCAGCCCCTTGCAGTGTGGAGACAGCCCCTGCCAGCAACCTCCTCTCCAAGGAGGCCTCAAGCGAGGCCTAGGCCCAGGGGAAAGGCACCAGCGGGGATGAGCCTGGGGAGGCGCCCGGGCATGTCTGGACCCAGTCCCCGCAGCCTGCCCCTTGCTGGGGCAGTACCCCCGGAGGCCAGGAAGGTCTGGGCAAGGCTGGCCAGGGTCAGGGGCCCTGCTGGGTCCTGGCCCTGGCCTGTGGGGCCTCTGAGCACAACCGGCCCTCTCCCGCTGGAAGACCTCCCCGGCTGCCTCCAAAGGCCGCTTTGCAAGCACTCTCGCCGGCTGTTCCCGCCAGCCGCGCCCAACGCTCCCAAGCCCGGGAGAAAAGCGCTTCGGGGTGGTGCTCTCTCCCGGCCCTTGCCCCTGAGCCTGGGGGCCAGGCAGGGGGTCCACACTCCCAGGCCAAGGCAGAACCACATGCACACGTCTGTTCCTGCCCCCTGCACCGGCAGAGAGCTCGGGGGAGCCAGAGTCTGTCAGGCAGCTGCTGGGCTGGCCGCCTGTGTGGGAAGGGGCAGAGCCGACCTAGGGGCACACTGGGCCTCTTGCTCTCCCTGCTGCCCTGAGGCTGCTGGGCCAAAGAGGTCTTGGGCATCCAGCCCCTTGCTGGTCCCTTCCCTCTGACGAGGCCCTCTGAGCTCCAGCCCCTTGCAGTGTGGAGACAGCCCCTGCCAGCAACCTCGTCTCCAAGGAGGCCTCAAGCGAGGCCTAGGCCCAGGGGAAAGGCACCAGCGGGGATGAGCCTGGGGAGGCGCCCGGGCATGTCTGGACCCAGTCCCCGCAGCCTGCCCCTTGCTGGGGCAGTACCCCCGGAGGCCAGGAAGGTCTGGGCAAGGCTGGCCAGGGGCAGGGGCCCTGCTGGGTCCTGCCCCTGGCCTGTGGGGCCTCTGAGCACAACCGGCCCTCTCCCGCTGGAAGACCTCCCCGGCTGCCTCCAAAGGCCGCTTTGCAAGCACTCTCGCCGGCTGTTCCCGCCAGCCGCGCACAACGCTCCCAAGCCCGGGAGAAAAGCGCTTCGGGGTGGTGCTCTCTCCCGGCCCTTGCCCCTGAGCCTGGGGGCCAGGCAGGGGGTCCACACTCCCAGGCCAAGGCAGAACCACATGCACACGTCTGTTCCTGCCCCCTGCACCGGCAGAGAGCTCGGGGGAGCCAGAGTCTGTCAGGCAGCTGCTGGGCTGGCCGCCTGTGTGGGAAGGGGCAGAGCCGACCTAGGGGCACACTGGGCCTCTTGCTCTCCCTGCTGCCCTGAGGCTGCTGGGCCAAAGAGGTCTTGGGCATCCAGCCCCTTGCTGGTCCCTTCCCTCTGACGAGGCCCTCTGAGCTCCAGCCCCTTGCAGTGTGGAGACAGCCCCTGCCAGCAACCTCCTCTCCAAGGAGGCCTCAAGCGAGGCCTAGGCCCAGGGGAAAGGCACCAGCGGGGATGAGCCTGGGGAGGCGCCCGGGCATGTCTGGACCCAGTCCCCGCAGCCTGCCCCTTGCTTGGGCAGTACCCCTGGAGGCCAGGAAGGTCTGGGCAAGGCGGGCCAGGGGCAGGGGCCCTGCTGGGTCCTGCCCCTGGCCTGTGGGGCCTCTGAGCACAACCGGCCCTCTCCTTCTGGAAGACCTCCCCGGCTGCCTCCAAAGGCCGCTTTGCAAGCACTCTCGCCGGCTGCTCCCGCCAGCCGCGCACAACGCTCCCAAACCCGTGAGAAAAGCGCTTCGGGGTGGTGCTCTCTCCCGGCCCTTGCCCCTGAGCCTGGGGGCCAGGCAGGGGGTCCACACTCCCAGGCCAAGGCAGAACCACATGCACACGTCTGTTCCTGCCCCCTGCACCGGCAGAGAGCTCGGGGGAGCCAGAGTCTGTCAGGCAGCTGCTAGGCTGGCCGCCTGTGTGGGAAGGGGCAGAGCCGACCTAGGGGCACACTGGGCCTCTTGCTCTCCCTGCTGCCCTGAGGCTGCTGGGCCAAAGAGGTCTTGGGCATCCAGCCCCTTGCTGGTCCCTTCCCTCTGACGAGGCCCTCTGAGCTCCAGCCCCTTGCAGTGTGGAGACAGCCCCTGCCAGCAACCTCCTCTCCAAGGAGGCCTCAAGCGAGGCCTAGGCCCAGGGGAAAGGCACCAGCGGGGATGAGCCTGGGGAGGCGCCCGGGCATGTCTGGACCCAGTCCCCGCAGCCTGCCCCTTGCTGGGGCAGTACCCCCGGAGGCCAGGAAGGTCTGGGCAAGGCGGGCCAGGGGCAGGGGCCCTGCTGGGTCCTGCCCCTGGCCTGTGGGGCCTCTGAGCACAACCGGCCCTCTCCCGCTGGAAGACCTCCCCGGCTGCCTCCAAAGGCCGCTTTGCAAGCACTCTCGCCGGCTGTTCCCGCCAGCCGCGCACAACGCTCCCAAGCCCGGGAGAAAAGCGCTTCGGGGTGGTGCTCTCTCCCGGCCCTTGCCCCTGAGCCTGGGGGCCAGGCAGGGGGTCCACACTCCCAGGCCAAGGCAGAACCACATGCACACGTCTGTTCCTGGCCCCTGAACCGGCAGAGAGCTCGGGGGAGCCAGAGTCTGTCAGGCAGCTGCTGGGCTGGCCGCCTGTGTGGGAAGGGGCAGAGCCGACCTAGGGGCACACTGGGCCTCTTGCTCTCCCTGCTGCCCTGAGGCTGCTGGGCCAAAGAGGTCTTGGGCATCCAGCCCCTTGCTGGTCCCTTCCCTCTGACGAGGCCCTCTGAGCTCCAGCCCCTTGCAGTGTGGAGACAGCCCCTGCCAGCAACCTCGTCTCCAAGGAGGCCTCAAGCGAGGCCTAGGCCCAGGGGAAAGGCACCAGCGGGGATGAGCCTGGGGAGGCGCCCGGGCATGTCTGGACCCAGTCCCCGCAGCCTGCCCCTTGCTGGGGCAGTACCCCCGGAGGCCAGGAAGGTCTGGGCAAGGCTGGCCAGGGGCAGGGGCCCTGCTGGGTCCTGCCCCTGGCCTGTGGGGCCTCTGAGCACAACCGGCCCTCTCCCGCTGGAAGACCTCCCCGGCTGCCTCCAAAGGCCGCTTTGCAAGCACTCTTGCCGGCTGCTCCCGCCAGCCGCGCACAACGCTCCCAAGCCCGGGAGAAAAGCGCTTCGGGGTGGTGCTCTCTCCCGGCCCTTGCCCCTGAGCCTGGGGGCCAGGCAGGGGGTCCACACTCCCAGGCCAAGGCAGAACCACATGCACACGTCTGTTCCTGCCCCCTGCACCGGCAGAGAGCTCGGGGGAGCCAGAGTCTGTCAGGCAGCTGCTGGGCTGGCCGCCTGTGTGGGAAGGGGCAGAGCCGACCTAGGGGCACACTGGGCCTCTTGCTCTCCCTGCTGCCCTGAGGCTGCTGGGCCAAAGAGGTCTTGGGCATCCAGCCCCTTGCTGGTCCCTTCCCTCTGACGAGGCCCTCTGAGCTCCAGCCCCTTGCAGTGTGGAGACAGCCCCTGCCAGCAACCTCCTCTCCAAGGAGGCCTCAAGCGAGGCCTAGGCCCAGGGGAAAGGCACCAGCGGGGATGAGCCTGGGGAGGCGCCCGGGCATGTCTGGACCCAGTCCCCGCAGCCTGCCCCTTGCTGGGGCAGTACCCCCGGAGGCCAGGAAGGTCTGGGCAAGGCTGGCCAGGGGCAGGGGCCCTGCTGGGTCCTGCCCCTGGCCTGTGGGGCCTCTGAGCACAACCGGCCCTCTCCCGCTGGAAGACCTCCCCGGCTGCCTCCAAAGGCCGCTTTGCAAGCACTCTCGCCGGCTGCTCCCGCCAGCCGCGCACAACGCTCCCAAGCCCGGGAGAAAAGCGCTTCGGGGTGGTGCTCTCTCCCGGCCCTTGCCCCTGAGCCTGGGGGCCAGGCAGGGGGTCCACACTCCCAGGCCAAGGCAGAACCACATGCACACGTCTGTTCCTGCCCCCTGCACCGGCAGAGAGCTCGGGGGAGCCAGAGTCTGTCAGGCAGCTGCTGGGCTGGCCGCCTGTGTGGGAAGGGGCAGAGCCGACCTAGGGGCACACTGGGCCTCTTGCTCTCCCTGCTGCCCTGAGGCTGCTGGGCCAAAGAGGTCTTGGGCATCCAGCCCCTTGCTGGTCCCTTCCCTCTGACGAGGCCCTCTGAGCTCCAGCCCCTTGCAGTGTGGAGACAGCCCCTGCCAGCAACCTCCTCTCCAAGGAGGCCTCAAGCGAGGCCTAGGCCCAGGGGAAAGGCACCAGCGGGGATGAGCCTGGGGAGGCGCCCGGGCATGTCTGGACCCAGTCCCCGCAGCCTGCCCCTTGCTGGGGCAGTACCCCCGGAGGCCAGGAAGGTCTGGGCAAGGCGGGCCAGGGGCAGGGGCCCTGCTGGGTCCTGCCCCTGGCCTGTGGGGCCTCTGAGCACAACCGGCCCTCTCCCGCTGGAAGACCTCCCCGGCTGCCTCCAAAGGCCGCTTTGCAAGCACTCTCGCCGGCTGCTCCCGCCAGCCGCGCACAACGCTCCCAAGCCCGGGAGAAAAGCGCTTCGGGGTGGTGCTCTCTCCCGGCCCTTGCCCCTGAGCCTGGGGGCCAGGCAGGGGGTCCACACTCCCAGGCCAAGGCAGAACCACATGCACACGTCTGTTCCTGCCCCCTGCACCGGCAGAAAGCTTGGGTGAGCCAGAGTCTGTCAGGCAGCTGCTGGGCTGGCCGCCTGTGTGGGAAGGGGCAGAGCCGACCTAGGGGCACACTGGGCCTCTTGCTCTCCCTGCTGCCCTGAGGCTGCTGGGCCAAAGAGGTCTTGGGCATCCAGCCCCTTGCTGGTCCCTTCCCTCTGACGAGGCCCTCTGAGCTCCAGCCCCTTGCAGTGTGGAGACAGCCCCTGCCAGCAACCTCCTCTCCAAGGAGGCCTCAAGCGAGGCCTAGGCCCAGGGGAAAGGCACCAGCGGGGATGAGCCTGGGGAGGCGCCCGGGCATGTCTGGACCCAGTCCCCGCAGCCTGCCCCTTGCTGGGGCAGTACCCCCGCAGGCCAGGAAGGTCTGGGCAAGGCTGGCCAGGGGCAGGGGCCCTGCTGGGTCCTGCCCTGGCCTGTGGGGCCTCTGAGCACAACCGGCCCTCTCCCGCTGGAAGACCTCCCCGGCTGCCTCCAAAGGCCGCTTTGCAAGCACTCTCGCCGGCTGCTCCCGCCAGCCGCGCACAACGCTCCCAAGCCCGGGAGAAAAGCGCTTCGGGGTGGTGCTCTCTCCCGGCCCTTGCCCCTGAGCCTGGGGGCCAGGCAGGGGGTCCACACTCCCAGGCCAAGGCAGAACCACATGCACACGTCTGTTCCTGCCCCCTGCACCGGCAGAGAGCTCGGGGGAGCCAGAGTCTGTCAGGCAGCTGCTGGGCTGGCCGCCTGTGTGGGAAGGGGCAGAGCCGACCTAGGGGCACACTGGGCCTCTTGCTCTCCCTGCTGCCCTGAGGCTGCTGGGCCAAAGAAGTCTTGGGCATCCAGCCCCTTGCTGGTCCCTTCCCTCTGACGAGGCCCTCTGAGCTCCAGCCCCTTGCAGTGTGGAGACAGCCCCTGCCAGCAACCTCGTCTCCAAGGAGGCCTCAAGCGAGGCCTAGGCCCAGGGGAAAGGCACCAGCGGGGATGAGCCTGGGGAGGCGCCCGGGCATGTCTGGACCCAGTCCCCGCAGCCTGCCCCTTGCTGGGGCAGTACCCCCGGAGGCCAGGAAGGTCTGGGCAAGGCTGGCCAGGGGCAGGGGCCCTGCTGGGTCCTGCCCCTGGCCTGTGGGGCCTCTGAGCACAACCGGCCCTCTCCCGCTGGAAGACCTCCCCGGCTGCCTCCAAAGGCCGCTTTGCAAGCACTCTCGCCGGCTGCTCCCGCCAGCCGCGCACAACGCTCCCAAGCCCGGGAGAAAAGCGCTTCGGGGTGGTGCTCTCTCCCGGCCCTTGCCCCTGAGCCTGGGGGCCAGGCAGGGGGTCCACACTCCCAGGCCAAGGCAGAACCACATGCACACGTCTGTTCCTGCCCCCTGCACCGGCAGAGAGCTCGGGGGAGCCAGAGTCTGTCAGGCAGCTGCTGGGCTGGCCGCCTGTGTGGGAAGGGGCAGAGCCGACCTAGGGGCACACTGGGCCTCTTGCTCTCCCTGCTGCCCTGAGGCTGCTGGGCCAAAGAGGTCTTGGGCATCCAGCCCCTTGCTGGTCCCTTCCCTCTGACGAGGCCCTCTGAGCTCCAGCACCTTGCAGTGTGGAGACAGCCCCTGCCAGCAACCTCCTCTCCAAGGAGGCCTCAAGCGAGGCCTAGGCCCAGGGGAAAGGCACCAGCGGGGATGAGCCTGGGGAGGCGCCCGGGCATGTCTGGACCCAGTCCCCGCAGCCTGCCCCTTGCTGGGGCAGTACCCCCGGAGGCCAGGAAGGTCTGGGCAAGGCTGGCCAGGGGCAGGGGCCCTGCTGGGTCCTGCCCCTGGCCTGTGGGGCCTCTGAGCACAACCGGCCCTCTCCCGCTGGAAGACCTCCCCGGCTGCCTCCAAAGGCCGCTTTGCAAGCACTCTCGCCGGCTGCTCCCGCCAGCCGCGCACAACGCTCCCAAGCCCGGGAGAAAAGCGCTTCGGGGTGGTGCTCTCTCCCGGCCCTTGCCCCTGAGCCTGGGGGCCAGGCAGGGGGTCCACACTCCCAGGCCAAGGCAGAACCACATGCACACGTCTGTTCCTGCCCCCTGCACCGGCAGAGAGCTCGGGGGAGCCAGAGTCTGTCAGGCAGCTGCTGGGCTGGCCGCCTGTGTGGGAAGGGGCAGAGCCGACCTAGGGGCACACTGGGCCTCTTGCTCTCCCTGCTGCCCTGAGGCTGCTGGGCCAAAGAGGTCTTGGGCATCCAGCCCCTTGCTGGTCCCTTCCCTCTGACGAGGCCCTCTGAGCTCCAGCCCCTTGCAGTGTGGAGACAGCCCCTGCCAGCAACCTCCTCTCCAAGGAGGCCTCAAGCGAGGCCTAGGCCCAGGGGAAAGGCACCAGCGGGGATGAGCCTGGGGAGGCGCCCGGGCATGTCTGGACCCAGTCCCCGCAGCCTGCCCCTTGCTGGGGCAGTACCCCCGCAGGCCAGGAAGGTCTGGGCAAGGCTGGCCAGGGGCAGGGGCCCTGCTGGGTCCTGCCCCTGGCCTGTGGGGCCTCTGAGCACAACCGGCCCTCTCCCGCTGGAAGACCTCCCCGGCTGCCTCCAAAGGCCGCTTTGCAAGCACTCTCGCCGGCTGCTCCCGCCAGCCGCGCACAACGCTCCCAAGCCCGGGAGAAAAGCGCTTCGGGGTGGTGCTCTCTCCCGGCCCTTGCCCCTGAGCCTGGGGGCCAGGCAGGGGGTCCACACTCCCAGGCCAAGGCAGAACCACATGCACACGTCTGTTCCTGCCCCCTGCACCGGCAGAGAGCTCGGGGGAGCCAGAGTCTGTCAGGCAGCTGCTGGGCTGGCCGCCTGTGTGGGAAGGGGCAGAGCCGACCTAGGGGCACACTGGGCCTCTTGCTCTCCCTGCTGCCCTGAGGCTGCTGGGCCAAAGAAGTCTTGGGCATCCAGCCCCTTGCTGGTCCCTTCCCTCTGACGAGGCCCTCTGAGCTCCAGCCCCTTGCAGTGTGGAGACAGCCCCTGCCAGCAACCTCCTCTCCAAGGAGGCCTCAAGCGAGGCCTAGGCCCAGGGGAAAGGCACCAGCGGGGATGAGCCTGGGGAGGCGCCCGGGCATGTCTGGACCCAGTCCCCGCAGCCTGCCCCTTGCTGGGGCAGTACCCCCGGAGGCCAGGAAGGTCTGGGCAAGGCTGGCCAGGGGCAGGGGCCCTGCTGGGTCCTGCCCCTGGCCTGTGGGGCCTCTGAGCACAACCGGCCCTCTCCCGCTGGAAGACCTCCCCGGCTGCCTCCAAAGGCCGCTTTGCAAGCACTCTCGCCGGCTGCTCCCGCCAGCCGCGCACAACGCTCCCAAGCCCGGGAGAAAAGCGCTTCGGGGTGGTGCTCTCTCCCGGCCCTTGCCCCTGAGCCTGGGGGCCAGGCAGGGGGTCCACACTCCCAGGCCAAGGCAGAACCACATGCACACGTCTGTTCCTGCCCCCTGCACCGGCAGAGAGCTCGGGGGAGCCAGAGTCTGTCAGGCAGCTGCTGGGCTGGCCGCCTGTGTGGGAAGGGGCAGAGCCGACCTAGGGGCACACTGGGCCTCTTGCTCTCCCTGCTGCCCTGAGGCTGCTGGGCCAAAGAGGTCTTGGGCATCCAGCCCCTTGCTGGTCCCTTCCCTCTGACGAGGCCCTCTGAGCTCCAGCACCTTGCAGTGTGGAGACAGCCCCTGCCAGCAACCTCCTCTCCAAGGAGGCCTCAAGCGAGGCCTAGGCCCAGGGGAAAGGCACCAGCGGGGATGAGCCTGGGGAGGCGCCCGGGCATGTCTGGACCCAGTCCCCGCAGCCTGCCCCTTGCTGGGGCAGTACCCCCGGAGGCCAGGAAGGTCTGGGCAAGGCTGGCCAGGGGCAGGGGCCCTGCTGGGTCCTGCCCCTGGCCTGTGGGGCCTCTGAGCACAACCGGCCCTCTCCCGCTGGAAGACCTCCCCGGCTGCCTCCAAAGGCCGCTTTGCAAGCACTCTCGCCGGCTGTTCCCGCCAGCCGCGCACAACGCTCCCAAGCCCGGGAGAAAAGCGCTTCGGGGTGGTGCTCTCTCCCGGCCCTTGCCCCTGAGCCTGGGGGCCAGGCAGGGGGTCCACACTCCCAGGCCAAGGCAGAACCACATGCACACGTCTGTTCCTGCCCCCTGCACCGGCAGAGAGCTCGGGGGAGCCAGAGTCTGTCAGGCAGCTGCTGGGCTGGCCGCCTGTGTGGGAAGGGGCAGAGCCGACCTAGGGGCACACTGGGCCTCTTGCTCTCCCTGCTGCCCTGAGGCTGCTGGGCCAAAGAGGCCTTGGGCATCCAGCCCCTTGCTGGTCCTTCCCTCTGACGAGGACCTCTGAGCTCCAGCCCCTTGCAGTGTGGAGACAGCCCCTGCCAGCAACCTCCTCTCCAAGGAGGCCTCAAGCGAGGCCTAGGCCCAGGGGAAAGGCACCAGCGGGGATGAGCCTGGGGAGGCGCCCGGGCATGTCTGGACCCAGTCCCCGCAGCCTGCCCCTTGCTGGGGCAGTACCCCCGGAGGCCAGGAAGGTCTGGGCAAGGCGGGCCAGGGGCAGGGGCCCTGCTGGGTCCTGCCCCTGGCCTGTGGGGCCTCTGAGCACAACCGGCCCTCTCCCGCTGGAAGACCTCCCCGGCTGCCTCCAAAGGCCGCTTTGCAAGCACTCTCGCCGGCTGTTCCCGCCAGCCGCGCACAACGCTCCCAAGCCCGGGAGAAAAGCGCTTCGGGGTGGTGCTCTCTCCCGGCCCTTGCCCCTGAGCCTGGGGGCCAGGCAGGGGGTCCACACTCCCAGGCCAAGGCAGAACCACATGCACACGTCTGTTCCTGCCCCCTGCACCGGCAGAGAGCTCGGGGGAGCCAGAGTCTGTCAGGCAGCTGCTGGGCTGGCCGCCTGTGTGGGAAGGGGCAGAGCCGACCTAGGGGCACACTGGGCCTCTTGCTCTCCCTGCTGCCCTGAGGCTGCTGGGCCAAAGAGGCCTTGGGCATCCAGCCCCTTGCTGGTCCTTCCCTCTGACGAGGCCCTCTGAGCTCCAGCCCCTTGCAGTGTGGAGACAGCCCCTGCCAGCAACCTCCTCTCCAAGGAGGCCTCAAGCGAGGCCTAGGCCCAGGGGAAAGGCACCAGCGGGGATGAGCCTGGGGAGGCGCCCGGGCATGTCTGGACCCAGTCCCCGCAGCCTGCCCCTTGCTGGGGCAGTACCCCCGGAGGCCAGGAAGGTCTGGACAAGGCGGGCCAGGGGCAGGGGCCCTGCTGGGTCCTGCCCCTGGCCTGTGGGGCCTCTGAGCACAACCGGCCCTCTCCCGCTGGAAGACCTCCCCGGCTGCCTCCAAAGGCCGCTTTGCAAGCACTCTCGCCGGCTGTTCCCGCCAGCCGCGCACAACGCTCCCAAGCCCGGGAGAAAAGCGCTTCGGGGTGGTGCTCTCTCCCGGCCCTTGCCCCTGAGCCTGCGGCCCAGGCAGGGGGTCCACACTCCCAGGCCAAGGCAGAACCACATGCACACGTCTGTTCCTGCCCCCTGCACCGGCAGAGAGCTCGGGGGAGCCAGAGTCTGTCAGGCAGCTGCTGGGCTGGCCGCCTGTGTGGGAAGGGGCAGAGCCGACCTAGGGGCACACTGGGCCTCTTGCTCTCCCTGCTGCCCTGAGGCTGCTGGGCCAAAGAGGTCTTGGGCATCCAGCCCCTTGCTGGTCCCTTCCCTCTGACGAGGCCCTCTGAGCTCCAGCACCTTGCAGTGTGGAGACAGCCCCTGCCAGCAACCTCCTCTCCAAGGAGGCCTCAAGCGAGGCCTAGGCCCAGGGGAAAGGCACCAGCGGGGATGAGCCTGGGGAGGCGCCCGGGCATGTCTGGACCCAGTCCCCGCAGCCTGCCCCTTGCTGGGGCAGTACCCCCGGAGGCCAGGAAGGTCTGGGCAAGGCTGGCCAGGGGCAGGGGCCCTGCTGGGTCCTGCCCCTGGCCTGTGGGGCCTCTGAGCACAACCGGCCCTCTCCCGCTGGAAGACCTCCCCGGCTGCCTCCAAAGGCCGCTTTGCAAGCACTCTCGCCGGCTGTTCCCGCCAGCCGCGCACAACGCTCCCAAGCCCGGGAGAAAAGCGCTTCGGGGTGGTGCTCTCTCCCGGCCCTTGCCCCTGAGCCTGGGGGCCAGGCAGGGGGTCCACACTCCCAGGCCAAGGCAGAACCACATGCACACGTCTGTTCCTGCCCCCTGCACCGGCAGAGAGCTCGGGGGAGCCAGAGTCTGTCAGGCAGCTGCTGGGCTGGCCGCCTGTGTGGGAAGGGGCAGAGCCGACCTAGGGGCACACTGGGCCTCTTGCTCTCCCTGCTGCCCTGAGGCTGCTGGGCCAAAGAGGCCTTGGGCATCCAGCCCCTTGCTGGTCCTTCCCTCTGACGAGGCCCTCTGAGCTCCAGCCCCTTGCAGTGTGGAGACAGCCCCTGCCAGCAACCTCCTCTCCAAGGAGGCCTCAAGCGAGGCCTAGGCCCAGGGGAAAGGCACCAGCGGGGATGAGCCTGGGGAGGCGCCCGGGCATGTCTGGACCCAGTCCCCGCAGCCTGCCCCTTGCTGGGGCAGTACCCCCGGAGGCCAGGAAGGTCTGGGCAAGGCGGGCCAGGGGCAGGGGCCCTGCTGGGTCCTGCCCCTGGCCTGTGGGGCCTCTGAGCACAACCGGCCCTCTCCCGCTGGAAGACCTCCCCGGCTGCCTCCAAAGGCCGCTTTGCAAGCACTCTCGCCGGCTGTTCCCGCCAGCCGCGCACAACGCTCCCAAGCCCGGGAGAAAAGCGCTTCGGGGTGGTGCTCTCTCCCGGCCCTTGCCCCTGAGCCTGGGGGCCAGGCAGGGGGTCCACACTCCCAGGCCAAGGCAGAACCACATGCACACGTCTGTTCCTGCCCCCTGCACCGGCAGAGAGCTCGGGGGAGCCAGAGTCTGTCAGGCAGCTGCTGGGCTGGCCGCCTGTGTGGGAAGGGGCAGAGCCGACCTAGGGGCACACTGGGCCTCTTGCTCTCCCTGCTGCCCTGAGGCTGCTGGGCCAAAGAGGTCTTGGGCATCCAGCCCCTTGCTGGTCCCTTCCCTCTGACGAGGCCCTCTGAGCTCCAGCCCCTTGCAGTGTGGAGACAGCCCCTGCCAGCAACCTCCTCTCCAAGGAGGCCTCAAGCGAGGCCTAGGCCCAGGGGAAAGGCACCAGCGGGGATGAGCCTGGGGAGGCGCCCGGGCATGTCTGGACCCAGTCCCCGCAGCCTGCCCCTTGCTGGGGCAGTACCCCCGGAGGCCAGGAAGGTCTGGGCAAGGCGGGCCAGGGGCAGGGGCCCTGCTGGGTCCTGCCCCTGGCCTGTGGGGCCTCTGAGCACAACCGGCCCTCTCCCGCTGGAAGACCTCCCCGGATGCCTCCAAAGGCCGCTTTGCAAGCACTCTCGCCGGCTGTTCCCGCCAGCCGCGCACAACGCTCCCAAGCCCGGGAGAAAAGCGCTTCGGGGTGGTGCTCTCTCCCGGCCCTTGCCCCTGAGCCTGGGGGCCAGGCAGGGGGTCCACACTCCCAGGCCAAGGCAGAACCACATGCACACGTCTGTTCCTGCCCCCTGCACCGGCAGAGAGCTCGGGGGAGCCAGAGTCTGTCAGGCAGCTGCTGGGCTGGCCGCCTGTGTGGGAAGGGGCAGAGCCGACCTAGGGGCACACTGGGCCTCTTGCTCTCCCTGCTGCCCTGAGGCTGCTGGGCCAAAGAAGTCTTGGGCATCCAGCCCCTTGCTGGTCCCTTCCCTCTGACGAGGCCCTCTGAGCTCCAGCCCCTTGCAGTGTGGAGACAGCCCCTGCCAGCAACCTCCTCTCCAAGGAGGCCTCAAGCGAGGCCTAGGCCCAGGGGAAAGGCACCAGCGGGGATGAGCCTGGGGAGGCGCCCGGGCATGTCTAGACCCAGTCCCCGCAGCCTGCCCCTTGCTGGGGCAGTACCCCCGGAGGCCAGGAAGGTCTGGGCAAGGCGGGCCAGGGGCAGGGGCCCTGCTGGGTCCTGCCCCTGGCCTGTGGGGCCTCTGAGCACAACCGGCCCTCTCCCGCTGGAAGACCTCCCCGGCTGCCTCCAAAGGCCGCTTTGCAAGCACTCTCGCCGGCTGTTCCCGCCAGCCGCGCCCAACGCTCCCAAGCCCGGGAGAAAAGCGCTTCGGGGTGGTGCTCTCTCCCGGCCCTTGCCCCTGAGCCTGGGGGCCAGGCAGGGGGTCCACACTCCCAGGCCAAGGCAGAACCACATGCACACGTCTGTTCCTGCCCCCTGCACCGGCAGAGAGCTCGGGGGAGCCAGAGTCTGTCAGGCAGCTGCTGGGCTGGCCGCCTGTGTGGGAAGGGGCAGAGCCGACCTAGGGGCACACTGGGCCTCTTGCTCTCCCTGCTGCCCTGAGGCTGCTGGGCCAAAGAGGTCTTGGGCATCCAGCCCCTTGCTGGTCCCTTCCCTCTGACGAAGCCCTCTGAGCTCCAGCACCTTGCAGTGTGGAGACAGCCCCTGCCAGCAACCTCCTCTCCAAGGAGGCCTCAAGCGAGGCCTAGGCCCAGGGGAAAGGCACCAGCGGGGATGAGCCTGGGGAGGCGCCCGGGCATGTCTGGACCCAGTCCCCGCAGCCTGCCCCTTGCTGGGGCAGTACCCCCGGAGGCCAGGAAGGTCTGGGCAAGGCTGGCCAGGGGCAGGGGCCCTGCTGGGTCCTGCCCCTGGCCTGTGGGGCCTCTGAGCACAACCGGCCCTCTCCCGCTGGAAGACCTCCCCGGCTGCCTCCAAAGGCCGCTTTGCAAGCACTCTCGCCGGCTGTTCCCGCCAGCCGCGCACAACGCTCCCAAGCCCGGGAGAAAAGCGCTTCGGGGTGGTGCTCTCTCCCGGCCCTTGCCCCTGAGCCTGGGGGCCAGGCAGGGGGTCCACACTCCCAGGCCAAGGCAGAACCACATGCACACGTCTGTTCCTGCCCCCTGCACCGGCAGAGAGCTCGGGGGAGCCAGAGTCTGTCAGGCAGCTGCTGGGCTGGCCGCCTGTGTGGGAAGGGGCAGAGCCGACCTAGGGGCACACTGGGCCTCTTGCTCTCCCTGCTGCCCTGAGGCTGCTGGGCCAAAGAGGTCTTGGGCATCCAGCCCCTTGCTGGTCCCTTCCCTCTGACGAGGCCCTCTGAGCTCCAGCCCCTTGCAGTGTGGAGACAGCCCCTGCCAGCAACCTCCTCTCCAAGGAGGCCTCAAGCGAGGCCTAGGCCCAGGGGAAAGGCACCAGCGGGGATGAGCCTGGGGAGGCGCCCGGGCATGTCTGGACCCAGTCCCCGCAGCCTGCCCCTTGCTGGGGCAGTACCCCCGCAGGCCAGGAAGGTCTGGGCAAGGCTGGCCAGGGGCAGGGGCCCTGCTGGGTCCTGCCCCTGGCCTGTGGGGCCTCTGAGCACAACCGGCCCTCTCCCGCTGGAAGACCTCCCCGGCTGCCTCCAAAGGCCGCTTTGCAAGCACTCTCGCCGGCTGTTCCCGCCAGCCGCGCACAACGCTCCCAAGCCCGGGAGAAAAGCGCTTCGGGGTGGTGCTCTCTCCCGGCCCTTGCCCCTGAGCCTGGGGGCCAGGCAGGGGGTCCACACTCCCAGGCCAAGGCAGAACCACATGCACACGTCTGTTCCTGCCCCCTGCACCGGCAGAGAGCTCGGGGGAGCCAGAGTCTGTCAGGCAGCTGCTGGGCTGGCCGCCTGTGTGGGAAGGGGCAGAGCCGACCTAGGGGCACACTGGGCCTCTTGCTCTCCCTGCTGCCCTGAGGCTGCTGGGCCAAAGAGGTCTTGGGCATCCAGCCCCTTGCTGGTCCCTTCCCTCTGACGAGGCCCTCTGAGCTCCAGCACCTTGCAGTGTGGAGACAGCCCCTGGCAGCAACCTCCTCTCCAAGGAGGCCTCAAGCGAGGCCTAGGCCCAGGGGAAAGGCACCAGCGGGGATGAGCCTGGGGAGGCGCCCGGGCATGTCTGGACCCAGTCCCCGCAGCCTGCCCCTTGCTGGGGCAGTACCCCCGGAGGCCAGGAAGGTCTGGGCAAGGCGGGCCAGGGGCAGGGGCCCTGCTGGGTCCTGCCCCTGGCCTGTGGGGCCTCTGAGCACAACCGGCCCTCTCCCGCTGGAAGACCTCCCCGGCTGCCTCCAAAGGCCGCTTTGCAAGCACTCTCGCCGGCTGTTCCCGCCAGCCGCGCACAACGCTCCCAAGCCCGGGAGAAAAGTGCTTCGGGGTGGTGCTCTCTCCCGGCCCTTGCGCCTGAGCCTGGGAGCCAGGCAGGGGGTCCACACTCCCAGGCCAAGGCAGAACCACATGCACACGTCTGTTCCTGCCCCCTGCACCGGCAGAGAGCTCGGGGGAGCCAGAGTCTGTCAGGCAGCTGCTGGGCTGGCCGCCTGTGTGGGAAGGGGCAGAGCCGACCTAGGGGCACACTGGGCCTCTTGCTCTCCCTGCTGCCCTGAGGCTGCTGGGCCAAAGAGGTCTTGGGCATCCAGCCCTTTGCTGGTCCCTTCCCTCTGACGAGGCCCTCTGAGCTCCAGCCCCTTGCAGTGTGGAGACAGCCCCTGCCAGCAACCTCCTCTCCAAGGAGGCCTCAAGCGAGGCCTAGGCCCAGGGGAATGGCACCAGCGGGGATGAGCCTGGGGAGGCGCCCGGGCATGTCTGGACCCAGTCCCCGCAGCCTGCCCCTTGCTGGGGCAGTACCCCCGGAGGCCAGGAAGGTCTGGGCAAGGCTGGCCAGGGGCAGGGGCCCTGCTGGGTCCTGCCCCTGGCCTGTGGGGCCTCTGAGCACAACCGGCCCTCTCCCGCTGGAAGACCTCCCCGGCTGCCTCCAAAGGCCGCTTTGCAAGCACTCTCGCCGGCTGCTCCCGCCAGCCGCGCACAACGCTCCCAAGCCCGGGAGAAAAGCGCTTCGGGGTGGTGCTCTCTCCCGGCCCTTGCCCCTGAGCCTGGGGGCCAGGCAGGGGGTCCACACTCCCAGGCCAAGGCAGAACCACATGCACACGTCTGTTCCTGCCCCCTGCACCGGCAGAGAGCTCGGGGGAGCCAGAGTCTGTCAGGCAGCTGCTGGGCTGGCCGCCTGTGTGGGAAGGGGCAGAGCCGACCTAGGGGCACACTGGGCCTCTTGCTCTCCCTGCTGCCCTGAGGCTGCTGGGCCAAAGAGGTCTTGGGCATCCAGCCCCTTGCTGGTCCCTTCCCTCTGACGAGGCCCTCTGAGCTCCAGCCCCTTGCAGTGTGGAGACAGCCCCTGCCAGCAACCTCCTCTCCAAGGAGGCCTCAAGCGAGGCCTAGGCCCAGGGGAAAGGCACCAGCGGGGATGAGCCTGGGGAGGCGCCCGGGCATGTCTGGACCCAGTCCCCGCAGCCTGCCCCTTGCTGGGGCAGTACCCCCGGAGGCCAGGAAGGTCTGGGCAAGGCGGGCCAGGGGCAGGGGCCCTGCTGGGTCCTGCCCCTGGCCTGTGGGGCCTCTGAGCACAACCGGCCCTCTCCCGCTGGAAGACCTCCCCGGCTGCCTCCAAAGGCCGCTTTGCAAGCACTCTCGCCGGCTGTTCCCGCCAGCCGCGCACAACGCTCCCAAGCCCGGGAGAAAAGCGCTTCGGGGTGGTGCTCTCTCCCGGCCCTTGCCCCTGAGCCTGGGGGCCAGGCAGGGGGTCCACACTCCCAGGCCAAGGCAGAACCACATGCACACGTCTGTTCCTGCCCCCTGCACCGGCAGAGAGCTCGGGGGAGCCAGAGTCTGTCAGGCAGCTGCTGGGCTGGCCGCCTGTGTGGGAAGGGGCAGAGCCGACCTAGGGGCACACTGGGCCTCTTGCTCTCCCTGCTGCCCTGAGGCTGCTGGGCCAAAGAGGTCTTGGGCATCCAGCCCCTTGCTGGTCCCTTCCCTCTGACGAGGCCCTCTGAGCTCCAGCACCTTGCAGTGTGGAGACAGCCCCTGGCAGCAACCTCCTCTCCAAGGAGGCCTCAAGCGAGGCCTAGGCCCAGGGGAAAGGCACCAGCGGGGATGAGCCTGGGGAGGCGCCCGGGCATGTCTGGACCCAGTCCCCGCAGCCTGCCCCTTGCTGGGGCAGTACCCCCGGAGGCCAGGAAGGTCTGGGCAAGGCGGGCCAGGGGCAGGGGCCCTGCTGGGTCCTGCCCCTGGCCTGTGGGGCCTCTGAGCACAACCGGCCCTCTCCCGCTGGAAGACCTCCCCGGCTGCCTCCAAAGGCCGCTTTGCAAGCACTCTCGCCGGCTGTTCCCGCCAGCCGCGCACAACGCTCCCAAGCCCGGGAGAAAAGTGCTTCGGGGTGGTGCTCTCTCCCGGCCCTTGCGCCTGAGCCTGGGAGCCAGGCAGGGGGTCCACACTCCCAGGCCAAGGCAGAACCACATGCACACGTCTGTTCCTGCCCCCTGCACCGGCAGAGAGCTCGGGGGAGCCAGAGTCTGTCAGGCAGCTGCTGGGCTGGCCGCCTGTGTGGGAAGGGGCAGAGCCGACCTAGGGGCACACTGGGCCTCTTGCTCTCCCTGCTGCCCTGAGGCTGCTGGGCCAAAGAGGTCTTGGGCATCCAGCCCTTTGCTGGTCCCTTCCCTCTGACGAGGCCCTCTGAGCTCCAGCCCCTTGCAGTGTGGAGACAGCCCCTGCCAGCAACCTCCTCTCCAAGGAGGCCTCAAGCGAGGCCTAGGCCCAGGGGATTGGCACCAGCGGGGATGAGCCTGGGGAGGCGCCCGGGCATGTCTGGACCCAGTCCCCGCAGCCTGCCCCTTGCTGGGGCAGTACCCCCGGAGGCCAGGAAGGTCTGGGCAAGGCTGGCCAGGGGCAGGGGCCCTGCTGGGTCCTGCCCCTGGCCTGTGGGGCCTCTGAGCACAACCGGCCCTCTCCCGCTGGAAGACCTCCCCGGCTGCCTCCAAAGGCCGCTTTGCAAGCACTCTCGCCGGCTGCTCCCGCCAGCCGCGCACAACGCTCCCAAGCCCGGGAGAAAAGCGCTTCGGGGTGGTGCTCTCTCCCGGCCCTTGCCCCTGAGCCTGGGGGCCAGGCAGGGGGTCCACACTCCCAGGCCAAGGCAGAACCACATGCACACGTCTGTTCCTGCCCCCTGCACCGGCAGAGAGCTCGGGGGAGCCAGAGTCTGTCAGGCAGCTGCTGGGCTGGCCGCCTGTGTGGGAAGGGGCAGAGCCGACCTAGGGGCACACTGGGCCTCTTGCTCTCCCTGCTGCCCTGAGGCTGCTGGGCCAAAGAGGTCTTGGGCATCCAGCCCCTTGCTGGTCCCTTCCCTCTGACGAGGCCCTCTGAGCTCCAGCCCCTTGCAGTGTGGAGACAGCCCCTGCCAGCAACCTCCTCTCCAAGGAGGCCTCAAGCGAGGCCTAGGCCCAGGGGAAAGGCACCAGCGGGGATGAGCCTGGGGAGGCGCCCGGGCATGTCTGGACCCAGTCCCCGCAGCCTGCCCCTTGCTGGGGCAGTACCCCCGGAGGCCAGGAAGGTCTGGGCAAGGCGGGCCAGGGGCAGGGGCCCTGCTGGGTCCTGCCCCTGGCCTGTGGGGCCTCTGAGCACAACCGGCCCTCTCCCGCTGGAAGACCTCCCCGGCTGCCTCCAAAGGCCGCTTTGCAAGCACTCTCGCCGGCTGTTCCCGCCAGCCGCGCACAACGCTCCCAAGCCCGGGAGAAAAGCGCTTCGGGGTGGTGCTCTCTCCCGGCCCTTGCCCCTGAGCCTGGGGGCCAGGCAGGGGGTCCACACTCCCAGGCCAAGGCAGAACCACATGCACACGTCTGTTCCTGCCCCCTGCACCGGCAGAGAGCTCGGGGGAGCCAGAGTCTGTCAGGCAGCTGCTGGGCTGGCCGCCTGTGTGGGAAGGGGCAGAGCCGACCTAGGGGCACACTGGGCCTCTTGCTCTCCCTGCTGCCCTGAGGCTGCTGGGCCAAAGAAGTCTTGGGCATCCAGCCCCTTGCTGGTCCCTTCCCTCTGACGAGGCCCTCTGAGCTCCAGCCCCTTGCAGTGTGGAGACAGCCCCTGCCAGCAACCTCCTCTCCAAGGAGGCCTCAAGCGAGGCCTAGGCCCAGGGGAAAGGCACCAGCGGGGATGAGCCTGGGGAGGCGCCCGGGCATGTCTGGACCCAGTCCCCGCAGCCTGCCCCTTGCTGGGTCAGTACCCCCGGAGGCCAGGAAGGTCTGGGCAAGGCGGGCCAGGGGCAGGGGCCCTGCTGGGTCCTGCCCCTGGCCTGTGGGGCCTCTGAGCACAACCGGCCCTCTGCCGCTGGAAGACCTCCCCGGCTGCCTCCAAAGGCCGCTTTGCAAGCACTCTCGCCGGCTGTTCCCGCCAGCCGCGCACAACGCTCCCAAGCCCGGGAGAAAAGCGCTTCGGGGTGGTGCTCTCTCCCGGCCCTTGCCCCTGAGCCTGGGGGCCAGGCAGGGGGTCCACACTCCCAGGCCAAGGCAGAACCACATGCACACGTCTGTTCCTGCCCCCTGCACCGGCAGAGAGCTCGGGGGAGCCAGAGTCTGTCAGGCAGCTGCTGGGCTGGCCGCCTGTGTGGGAAGGGGCAGAGCCGACCTAGGGGCACACTGGGCCTCTTGCTCTCCCTGCTGCCCTGAGGCTGCTGGGCCAAAGAGGTCTTGGGCATCCAGCCCCTTGCTGGTCCCTTCCCTCTGACGAGGCCCTCTGAGCTCCAGCACCTTGCAGTGTGGAGACAGCCCCTGCCAGCAACCTCCTCTCCAAGGAGGCCTCAAGCGAGGCCTAGGCCCAGGGGAAAGGCACCAGCGGGGATGAGCCTGGGGAGGCGCCCGGGCATGTCTGGACCCAGTCCCCGCAGCCTGCCCCTTGCTGGGGCAGTACCCCCCGCAGGCCAGGAAGGTCTGGGCAAGGCTGGCCAGGGGCAGGGGCCCTGCTGGGTCCTGCCCCTGGCCTGTGGGGCCTCTGAGCACAACTGGCCCTCTCCCGCTGGAAGACCTCCCCGGCTGCCTCCAAAGGCCGCTTTGCAAGCACTCTCGCCGGCTGTTCCCGCCAGCCGCGCACAACGCTCCCAAGCCCGGGAGAAAAGCGCTTCGGGGTGGTGCTCTCTCCCGGCCCTTGCCCCTGAGCCTGGGGGCCAGGCAGGGGGTCCACACTCCCAGGCCAAGGCAGAACCACATGCACACGTCTGTTCCTGCCCCCTGCACCGGCAGAGAGCTCGGGGGAGCCAGAGTCTGTCAGGCAGCTGCTGGGCTGGCCGCCTGTGTGGGAAGGGGCAGAGCCGACCTAGGGGCACACTGGGCCTCTTGCTCTCCCTGCTGCCCTGAGGCTGCTGGGCCAAAGAGGTCTTGGGCATCCAGCCCCTTGCTGGTCCCTTCCCTCTGACGAGGCCCTCTGAGCTCCAGCCCCTTGCAGTGTGGAGACAGCCCCTGCCAGCAACCTCCTCTCCAAGGAGGCCTCAAGCGAGGCCTAGGCCCAGGGGAAAGGCACCAGCGGGGATGAGCCTGGGGAGGCGCCCGGGCATGTCTGGACCCAGTCCCCGCAGCCTGCCCCTTGCTGGGGCAGTACCCCCGGAGGCCAGGAAGGTCTGGGCAAGGCTGGCCAGGGGCAGGGGCCCTGCTGGGTCCTGGCCCTGGCCTGTGGGGCCTCTGAGCACAACCGGCCCTCTCCCGCTGGAAGACCTCCCCGGCTGCCTCCAAAGGCCGCTTTGCAAGCACTCTCGCCGGCTGTTCCCGCCAGCCGCGCCCAACGCTCCCAAGCCCGGGAGAAAAGCGCTTCGGGGTGGTGCTCTCTCCCGGCCCTTGCCCCTGAGCCTGGGGGCCAGGCAGGGGGTCCACACTCCCAGGCCAAGGCAGAACCACATGCACACGTCTGTTCCTGCCCCCTGCACCGGCAGAGAGCTCGGGGGAGCCAGAGTCTGGCAGGCAGCTGCTGGGCTGGCCGCCTGTGTGGGAAGGGGCAGAGCCGACCTAGGGGCACACTGGGCCTCTTGCTCTCCCTGCTGCCCTGAGGCTGCTGGGCCAAAGAGGTCTTGGGCATCCAGCCCCTTGCTGGTCCCTTCCCTCTGACGAGGCCCTCTGAGCTCCAGCCCCTTGCAGTGTGGAGACAGCCCCTGCCAGCAACCTCCTCTCCAAGGAGGCCTCAAGCGAGGCCTAGGCCCAGGGGAAAGGCACCAGCGGGGATGAGCCTGGGGAGGCGCCCGGGCATGTCTGGACCCAGTCCCCGCAGCCTGCCCCTTGCTGGGGCAGTACCCCCGGAGGCCAGGAAGGTCTGGGCAAGGCTGGCCAGGGGCAGGGGCCCTGCTGGGTCCTGCCCCTGGCCTGTGGGGCCTCTGAGCACAACCGGCCCTCTCCCGCTGGAAGACCTCCCCGGCTGCCTCCAAAGGCCGCTTTGCAAGCACTCTCGCCGGCTGTTCCCGCCAGCCGCGCACAACGCTCCCAAGCCCGGGAGAAAAGCGCTTCGGGGTGGTGCTCTCTCCCGGCCCTTGCCCCTGAGCCTGGGGGCCAGGCAGGGGGTCCACACTCCCAGGCCAAGGCAGAACCACATGCACACGTCTGTTCCTGCCCCCTGCACCGGCAGAGAGCTCGGGGGAGCCAGAGTCTGTCAGGCAGCTGCTGGGCTGGCCGCCTGTGTGGGAAGGGGCAGAGCCGACCTAGGGGCACACTGGGCCTCTTGCTCTCCCTGCTGCCCTGAGGCTGCTGGGCCAAAGAGGTCTTGGGCATCCAGCCCCTTGCTGGTCCCTTCCCTCTGACGAGGCCCTCTGAGCTCCAGCCCCTTGCAGTGTGGAGACAGCCCCTGCCAGCAACCTCCTCTCCAAGGAGGCCTCAAGCGAGGCCTAGGCCCAGGGGAAAGGCACCAGCGGGGATGAGCCTGGGGAGGCGCCCGGGCATGTCTGGACCCAGTCCCCGCAGCCTGCCCCTTGCTGGGGCAGTACCCCCGCAGGCCAGGAAGGTCTGGGCAAGGCTGGCCAGGGGCAGGGGCCCTGCTGGGTCCTGCCCCTGGCCTGTGGGGCCTCTGAGCACAACCGGCCCTCTCCCGCTGGAATACCTCCCCGGCTGCCTCCAAAGGCCGCTTTGCAAGCACTCTCGCCGGCTGCTCCCGCCAGCCGCGCACAACGCTCCCAAACCCGGGAGAAAAGCGCTTCGGGGTGGTGCTCTCTCCCGGCCCTTGCCCCTGAGCCTGGGGGCCAGGCAGGGGGTCCACACTCCCAGGCCAAGGCAGAACCACATGCACACGTCTGTTCCTGCCCCCTGCACCGGCAGAGAGCTCGGGGGAGCCAGAGTCTGTCAGGCAGCTGCTAGGCTGGCCGCCTGTGTGGGAAGGGGCAGAGCCGACCTAGGGGCACACTGGGCCTCTTGCTCTCCCTGCTGCCCTGAGGCTGCTGGGCCAAAGAGGTCTTGGGCATCCAGCCCCTTGCTGGTCCCTTCCCTCTGACGAGGCCCTCTGAGCTCCAGCCCCTTGCAGTGTGGAGACAGCCCCTGCCAGCAACCTCCTCTCCAAGGAGGCCTCAAGCGAGGCCTAGGCCCAGGGGAAAGGCACCAGCGGGGATGAGCCTGGGGAGGCGCCCGGGCATGTCTGGACCCAGTCCCCGCAGCCTGCCCCTTGCTGGGGCAGTACCCCCGGAGGCCAGGAAGGTCTGGGCAAGGCTGGCCAGGGGCAGGGGCCCTGCTGGGTCCTGCCCCTGGCCTGTGGGGCCTCTGAGCACAACCGGCCCTCTCCCGCTGGAAGACCTCCCCGGCTGCCTCCAAAGGCCGCTTTGCAAGCACTCTCGCCGGCTGTTCCCGCCAGCCGCGCACAACGCTCCCAAGCCCGGGAGAAAAGCGCTTCGGGGTGGTGCTCTCTCCCGGCCCTTGCCCCTGAGCCTGGGGGCCAGGCAGGGGGTCCACACTCCCAGGCCAAGGCAGAACCACATGCACACGTCTGTTCCTGGCCCCTGAACCGGCAGAGAGCTCGGGGGAGCCAGAGTCTGTCAGGCAGCTGCTGGGCTGGCCGCCTGTGTGGGAAGGGGCAGAGCCGACCTAGGGGCACACTGGGCCTCTTGCTCTCCCTGCTGCCCTGAGGCTGCTGGGCCAAAGAGGTCTTGGGCATCCAGCCCCTTGCTGGTCCCTTCCCTCTGACGAGGCCCTCTGAGCTCCAGCACCTTGCAGTGTGGAGACAGCCCCTGCCAGCAACCTCCTCTCCAAGGAGGCCTCAAGCGAGGCCTAGGCCCAGGGGAAAGGCACCAGCGGGGATGAGCCTGGGGAGGCGCCCGGGCATGTCTGGACCCAGTCCCCGCAGCCTGCCCCTTGCTGGGGCAGTACCCCCGGAGGCCAGGAAGGTCTGGGCAAGGCTGGCCAGGGGCAGGGGCCCTGCTGGGTCCTGCCCCTGGCCTGTGGGGCCTCTGAGCACAACCGGCCCTCTCCCGCTGGAAGACCTCCCCGGCTGCCTCCAAAGGCCGCTTTGCAAGCACTCTCGCCGGCTGCTCCCGCCAGCCGCGCACAACGCTCCCAAGCCCGGGAGAAAAGCGCTTCGGGGTGGTGCTCTCTCCCGGCCCTTGCCCCTGAGCCTGGGGGCCAGGCAGGGGGTCCACACTCCCAGGCCAAGGCAGAACCACATGCACACGTCTGTTCCTGCCCCCTGCACCGGCAGAGAGCTCGGGGGAGCCAGAGTCTGTCAGGCAGCTGCTGGGCTGGCCGCCTGTGTGGGAAGGGGCAGAGCCGACCTAGGGGCACACTGGGCCTCTTGCTCTCCCTGCTGCCCTGAGGCTGCTGGGCCAAAGAGGTCTTGGGCATCCAGCCCCTTGCTGGTCCCTTCCCTCTGACGAGGCCCTCTGAGCTCCAGCCCCTTGCAGTGTGGAGACAGCCCCTGCCAGCAACCTCCTCTCCAAGGAGGCCTCAAGCGAGACCTAGGCCCAGGGGAAAGGCACCAGCGGGGATGAGCCTGGGGAGGCGCCCGGGCATGTCTGGACCCAGTCCCCGCAGCCTGCCCCTTGCTGGGGCAGTACCCCCGGAGGCCAGGAAGGTCTGGGCAAGGCTGGCCAGGGGCAGGGGCCCTGCTGGGTCCTGCCCCTGGCCTGTGGGGCCTCTGAGCACAACTGGCCCTCTCCCGCTGGAAGACCTCCCCGGCTGCCTCCAAAGGCCGCTTTGCAAGCACTCTCGCCGGCTGTTCCCGCCAGCCGCGCACAACGCTCCCAAGCCCGGGAGAAAAGCGCTTCGGGGTGGTGCTCTCTCCCGGCCCTTGCCCCTGAGCCTGGGGGCCAGGCAGGGGGTCCACACTCCCAGGCCAAGGCAGAACCACATGCACACGTCTGTTCCTGCCCCCTGCACCGGCAGAGAGCTCGGGGGAGCCAGAGTCTGTCAGGCAGCTGCTGGGCTGGCCGCCTGTGTGGGAAGGGGCAGAGCCGACCTAGGGGCACACTGGGCCTCTTGCTCTCCCTGCTGCCCTGAGGCTGCTGGGCCAAAGAGGTCTTGGGCATCCAGCCCCTTGCTGGTCCCTTCCCTCTGACGAGGCCCTCTGAGCTCCAGCCCCTTGCAGTGTGGAGACAGCCCCTGCCAGCAACCTCCTCTCCAAGGAGGCCTCAAGCGAGGCCTAGGCCCAGGGGAAAGGCACCAGCGGGGATGAGCCTGGGGAGGCGCCCGGGCATGTCTGGACCCAGTCCCCGCAGCCTGCCCCTTGCTGGGGCAGTACCCCCGGAGGCCAGGAAGGTCTGGGCAAGGCTGGCCAGGGGCAGGGGCCCTGCTGGGTCCTGGCCCTGGCCTGTGGGGCCTCTGAGCACAACCGGCCCTCTCCCGCTGGAAGACCTCCCCGGCTGCCTCCAAAGGCCGCTTTGCAAGCACTCTCGCCGGCTGTTCCCGCCAGCCGCGCCCAACGCTCCCAAGCCCGGGAGAAAAGCGCTTCGGGGTGGTGCTCTCTCCCGGCCCTTGCCCCTGAGCCTGGGGGCCAGGCAGGGGGTCCACACTCCCAGGCCAAGGCAGAACCACATGCACACGTCTGTTCCTGCCCCCTGCACCGGCAGAGAGCTCGGGGGAGCCAGAGTCTGGCAGGCAGCTGCTGGGCTGGCCGCCTGTGTGGGAAGGGGCAGAGCCGACCTAGGGGCACACTGGGCCTCTTGCTCTCCCTGCTGCCCTGAGGCTGCTGGGCCAAAGAGGTCTTGGGCATCCAGCCCCTTGCTGGTCCCTTCCCTCTGACGAGGCCCTCTGAGCTCCAGCCCCTTGCAGTGTGGAGACAGCCCCTGCCAGCAACCTCCTCTCCAAGGAGGCCTCAAGCGAGGCCTAGGCCCAGGGGAAAGGCACCAGCGGGGATGAGCCTGGGGAGGCGCCCGGGCATGTCTGGACCCAGTCCCCGCAGCCTGCCCCTTGCTGGGGCAGTACCCCCGGAGGCCAGGAAGGTCTGGGCAAGGCTGGCCAGGGGCAGGGGCCCTGCTGGGTCCTGCCCCTGGCCTGTGGGGCCTCTGAGCACAACCGGCCCTCTCCCGCTGGAAGACCTCCCCGGCTGCCTCCAAAGGCCGCTTTGCAAGCACTCTCGCCGGCTGTTCCCGCCAGCCGCGCACAACGCTCCCAAGCCCGGGAGAAAAGCGCTTCGGGGTGGTGCTCTCTCCCGGCCCTTGCCCCTGAGCCTGGGGGCCAGGCAGGGGGTCCACACTCCCAGGCCAAGGCAGAACCACATGCACACGTCTGTTCCTGCCCCCTGCACCGGCAGAGAGCTCGGGGGAGCCAGAGTCTGTCAGGCAGCTGCTGGGCTGGCCGCCTGTGTGGGAAGGGGCAGAGCCGACCTAGGGGCACACTGGGCCTCTTGCTCTCCCTGCTGCCCTGAGGCTGCTGGGCCAAAGAGGTCTTGGGCATCCAGCCCCTTGCTGGTCCCTTCCCTCTGACGAGGCCCTCTGAGCTCCAGCCCCTTGCAGTGTGGAGACAGCCCCTGCCAGCAACCTCCTCTCCAAGGAGGCCTCAAGCGAGGCCTAGGCCCAGGGGAAAGGCACCAGCGGGGATGAGCCTGGGGAGGCGCCCGGGCATGTCTGGACCCAGTCCCCGCAGCCTGCCCCTTGCTGGGGCAGTACCCCCGCAGGCCAGGAAGGTCTGGGCAAGGCTGGCCAGGGGCAGGGGCCCTGCTGGGTCCTGCCCCTGGCCTGTGGGGCCTCTGAGCACAACCGGCCCTCTCCCGCTGGAATACCTCCCCGGCTGCCTCCAAAGGCCGCTTTGCAAGCACTCTCGCCGGCTGCTCCCGCCAGCCGCGCACAACGCTCCCAAACCCGGGAGAAAAGCGCTTCGGGGTGGTGCTCTCTCCCGGCCCTTGCCCCTGAGCCTGGGGGCCAGGCAGGGGGTCCACACTCCCAGGCCAAGGCAGAACCACATGCACACGTCTGTTCCTGCCCCCTGCACCGGCAGAGAGCTCGGGGGAGCCAGAGTCTGTCAGGCAGCTGCTAGGCTGGCCGCCTGTGTGGGAAGGGGCAGAGCCGACCTAGGGGCACACTGGGCCTCTTGCTCTCCCTGCTGCCCTGAGGCTGCTGGGCCAAAGAGGTCTTGGGCATCCAGCCCCTTGCTGGTCCCTTCCCTCTGACGAGGCCCTCTGAGCTCCAGCCCCTTGCAGTGTGGAGACAGCCCCTGCCAGCAACCTCCTCTCCAAGGAGGCCTCAAGCGAGGCCTAGGCCCAGGGGAAAGGCACCAGCGGGGATGAGCCTGGGGAGGCGCCCGGGCATGTCTGGACCCAGTCCCCGCAGCCTGCCCCTTGCTGGGGCAGTACCCCCGGAGGCCAGGAAGGTCTGGGCAAGGCTGGCCAGGGGCAGGGGCCCTGCTGGGTCCTGCCCCTGGCCTGTGGGGCCTCTGAGCACAACCGGCCCTCTCCCGCTGGAAGACCTCCCCGGCTGCCTCCAAAGGCCGCTTTGCAAGCACTCTCGCCGGCTGTTCCCGCCAGCCGCGCACAACGCTCCCAAGCCCGGGAGAAAAGCGCTTCGGGGTGGTGCTCTCTCCCGGCCCTTGCCCCTGAGCCTGGGGGCCAGGCAGGGGGTCCACACTCCCAGGCCAAGGCAGAACCACATGCACACGTCTGTTCCTGGCCCCTGAACCGGCAGAGAGCTCGGGGGAGCCAGAGTCTGTCAGGCAGCTGCTGGGCTGGCCGCCTGTGTGGGAAGGGGCAGAGCCGACCTAGGGGCACACTGGGCCTCTTGCTCTCCCTGCTGCCCTGAGGCTGCTGGGCCAAAGAGGTCTTGGGCATCCAGCCCCTTGCTGGTCCCTTCCCTCTGACGAGGCCCTCTGAGCTCCAGCACCTTGCAGTGTGGAGACAGCCCCTGCCAGCAACCTCCTCTCCAAGGAGGCCTCAAGCGAGGCCTAGGCCCAGGGGAAAGGCACCAGCGGGGATGAGCCTGGGGAGGCGCCCGGGCATGTCTGGACCCAGTCCCCGCAGCCTGCCCCTTGCTGGGGCAGTACCCCCGGAGGCCAGGAAGGTCTGGGCAAGGCTGGCCAGGGGCAGGGGCCCTGCTGGGTCCTGCCCCTGGCCTGTGGGGCCTCTGAGCACAACCGGCCCTCTCCCGCTGGAAGACCTCCCCGGCTGCCTCCAAAGGCCGCTTTGCAAGCACTCTCGCCGGCTGCTCCCGCCAGCCGCGCACAACGCTCCCAAGCCCGGGAGAAAAGCGCTTCGGGGTGGTGCTCTCTCCCGGCCCTTGCCCCTGAGCCTGGGGGCCAGGCAGGGGGTCCACACTCCCAGGCCAAGGCAGAACCACATGCACACGTCTGTTCCTGCCCCCTGCACCGGCAGAGAGCTCGGGGGAGCCAGAGTCTGTCAGGCAGCTGCTGGGCTGGCCGCCTGTGTGGGAAGGGGCAGAGCCGACCTAGGGGCACACTGGGCCTCTTGCTCTCCCTGCTGCCCTGAGGCTGCTGGGCCAAAGAGGTCTTGGGCATCCAGCCCCTTGCTGGTCCCTTCCCTCTGACGAGGCCCTCTGAGCTCCAGCCCCTTGCAGTGTGGAGACAGCCCCTGCCAGCAACCTCCTCTCCAAGGAGGCCTCAAGCGAGACCTAGGCCCAGGGGAAAGGCACCAGCGGGGATGAGCCTGGGGAGGCGCCCGGGCATGTCTGGACCCAGTCCCCGCAGCCTGCCCCTTGCTGGGGCAGTACCCCCGGAGGCCAGGAAGGTCTGGGCAAGGCTGGCCAGGGGCAGGGGCCCTGCTGGGTCCTGCCCCTGGCCTGTGGGGCCTCTGAGCACAACCGGCCCTCTCCCGCTGGAAGACCTCCCCGGCTGCCTCCAAAGGCCGCTTTGCAAGCACTCTCGCCGGCTGCTCCCGCCAGCCGCGCACAACGCTCCCAAGCCCGGGAGAAAAGCGCTTCGGGGTGGTGCTCTCTCCCGGCCCTTGCCCCTGAGCCTGGGGGCCAGGCAGGGGGTCCACACTCCCAGGCCAAGGCAGAACCACATGCACACGTCTGTTCCTGCCCCCTGCACCGGCAGAGAGCTCGGGGGAGCCAGAGTCTGTCAGGCAGCTGCTGGGCTGGCCGCCTGTGTGGGAAGGGGCAGAGCCGACCTAGGGGCACACTGGGCCTCTTGCTCTCCCTGCTGCCCTGAGGCTGCTGGGCCAAAGAGGTCTTGGGCATCCAGCCCCTTGCTGGTCCCTTCCCTCTGACGAGGCCCTCTGAGCTCCAGCCCCTTGCAGTGTGGAGACAGCCCCTGCCAGCAACCTCGTCTCCAAGGAGGCCTCAAGCGAGGCCTAGGCCCAGGGGAAAGGCACCAGCGGGGATGAGCCTGGGGAGGCGCCCGGGCATGTCTGGACCCAGTCCCCGCAGCCTGCCCCTTGCTGGGGCAGTACCCCCGGAGGCCAGGAAGGTCTGGGCAAGGCTGGCCAGGGGCAGGGGCCCTGCTGGGTCCTGCCCCTGGCCTGTGGGGCCTCTGAGCACAACCGGCCCTCTCCCGCTGGAAGACCTCCCCGGCTGCCTCCAAAGGCCGCTTTGCAAGCACTCTCGCCGGCTGCTCCCGCCAGCCGCGCACAATGCTCCCAAACCCGGGAGAAAAGCGCTTCGGGGTGGTGCTCTCTCCCGGCCCTTGCCCCTGAGCCTGGGGGCCAGGCAGGGGGTTCACACTCCCAGGCCAAGGCAGAACCACATGCACACGTCTGTTCCTGCCCCCTGCACCGGCAGAGAGCTCGGGGGAGCCAGAGTCTGTCAGGCAGCTGCTGGGCTGGCCGCCTGTGTGGGAAGGGGCAGAGCCGACCTAGGGGCACACTGGGCCTCTTGCTCTCCCTGCTGCCCTGAGGCTGCTGGGCCAAAGAGGTCTTGGGCATCCAGCCCCTTGCTGGTCCCTTCCCTCTGACGAGGCCCTCTGAGCTCCAGCCCCTTGCAGTGTGGAGACAGCCCCTGCCAGCAACCTCCTCTCCAAGGAGGCCTCAAGCGAGGCCTAGGCCCAGGGGAAAGGCACCAGCGGGGATGAGCCTGGGGAGGCGCCCGGGCATGTCTGGACCCAGTCCCCGCAGCCTGCCCCTTGCTGGGGCAGTACCCCCGGAGGCCAGGAAGGTCTGGGCAAGGCTGGCCAGGGGCAGGGGCCCTGCTGGGTCCTGCCCCTGGCCTGTGGGGCCTCTGAGCACAACCGGCCCTCTCCCGCTGGAAGACCTCCCCGGCTGCCTCCAAAGGCCGCTTTGCAAGCACTCTCGCCGGCTGCTCCCGCCAGCCGCGCACAACGCTCCCAAGCCCGGGAGAAAAGCGCTTCGGGGTGGTGCTCTCTCCCGGCCCTTGCCCCTGAGCCTGGGGGCCAGGCAGGGGGTCCACACTCCCAGGCCAAGGCAGAACCACATGCACACGTCTGTTCCTGCCCCCTGCACCGGCAGAGAGCTTGGGGGAGCCAGAGTCTGTCAGGCAGCTGCTGGGCTGGCCGCCTGTGTGGGAAGGGGCAGAGCCGACCTAGGGGCACACTGGGCCTCTTGCTCTCCCTGCTGCCCTGAGGCTGCTGGGCCAAAGAGGTCTTGGGCATCCAGCCCCTTGCTGGTCCCTTCCCTCTGACGAGGCCCTCTGAGCTCCAGCCCCTTGCAGTGTGGAGACAGCCCCTGCCAGCAACCTCCTCTCCAAGGAGGCCTCAAGCGAGGCCTAGGCCCAGGGGAAAGGCACCAGCGGGGATGAGCCTGGGGAGGCGCCCGGGCATGTCTGGACCCAGTCCCCGCAGCCTGCCCCTTGCTGGGGCAGTACCCCCGGAGGCCAGGAAGGTCTGGGCAAGGCTGGCCAGGGGCAGGGGCCCTGCTGGGTCCTGCCCCTGGCCTGTGGGGCCTCTGAGCACAACCGGCCCTCTCCCGCTGGAAGACCTCCCCGGCTGCCTCCAAAGGCCGCTTTGCAAGCACTCTCGCCGGCTGCTCCCGCCAGCCGCGCACAACGCTCCCAAGCCCGGGAGAAAAGCGCTTCGGGGTGGTGCTCTCTCCCGGCCCTTGCCCCTGAGCCTGGGGGCCAGGCAGGGGGTCCACACTCCCAGGCCAAGGCAGAACCACATGCACACGTCTGTTCCTGCCCCCTGCACCGGCAGAGAGCTCGGGGGAGCCAGAGTCTGTCAGGCAGCTGCTGGGCTGGCCGCCTGTGTGGGAAGGGGCAGAGCCGACCTAGGGGCACACTGGGCCTCTTGCTCTCCCTGCTGCCCTGAGGCTGCTGGGCCAAAGAGGTCTTGGGCATCCAGCCCCTTGCTGGTCCCTTCCCTCTGACGAGGCCCTCTGAGCTCCAGCCCCTTGCAGTGTGGAGACAGCCCCTGCCAGCAACCTCCTCTCCAAGGAGGCCTCAAGCGAGGCCTAGGCCCAGGGGAAAGGCACCAGCGGGGATGAGCCTGGGGAGGCGCCCGGGCATGTCTGGACCCAGTCCCCACAGCCTGCCCCTTGCTGGGGCAGTACCCCCGGAGGCCAGGAAGGTCTGGGCAAGGCTGGCCAGGGGCAGGGGCCCTGCTGGGTCCTGCCCCTGGCCTGTGGGGCCTCTGAGCACAACCGGCCCTCTCCCGCTGGAAGACCTCCGCGGCTGCCTCCAAAGGCCGCTTTGCAAGCACTCTCGCCGACTGCTCCCGCCAGCCGCGCACAACGCTCCCAATCCCGGGAGAAAAGCGCTTCGGGGTGGTGCTCTCTCCCGGCCCTTGCCCCTGAGCCTGGGGGCCAGGCAGGGGGTCCACACTCCCAGGCCAAGGCAGAACCACATGCACACGTCTGTTCCTGCCCCCTGCACCGGCAGAGAGCTCGGGGGAGCCAGAGTCTGTCAGGCAGCTGCTGGGCTGGCCGCCTGTGTGGGAAGGGGCAGAGCCGACCTAGGGGCACACTGGGCCTCTTGCTCTCCCTGCTGCCCTGAGGCTGCTGGGCCAAAGAGGTCTTGGGCATCCAGCCCCTTGCTGGTCCCTTCCCTCTGACGAGGCCCTCTGAGCTCCAGCACCTTGCAGTGTGGAGACAGCCCCTGCCAGCAACCTCCTCTCCAAGGAGGCCTCAAGCGAGGCCTAGGCCCAGGGGAAAGGCACCAGCGGGGATGAGCCTGGGGAGGCGCCCGGGCATGTCTGGACCCAGTCCCCGCAGCCTGCCCCTTGCTGGGGCAGTACCCCCGGAGGCCAGGAAGGTCTGGGCAAGGCTGGCCAGGGGCAGGGGCCCTGCTGGGTCCTGCCCCTGGCCTGTGGGGCCTCTGAGCACAACCGGCCCTCTCCCGCTGGAAGACCTCCCCGGCTGCCTCCAAAGGCCGCTTTGCAAGCACTCTCGCCGGCTGCTCCCGCCAGCCGCGCACAACGCTCCCAAGCCCGGGAGAAAAGCGCTTCGGGGTGGTGCTCTCTCCCGGCCCTTGCCCCTGAGCCTGGGGGCCAGGCAGGGGGTCCACACTCCCAGGCCAAGGCAGAACCACATGCACACGTCTGTTCCTGCCCCCTGCACCGGCAGAGAGCTCGGGGGAGCCAGAGTCTGTCAGGCAGCTGCTGGGCTGGCCGCCTGTGTGAGAAGGGGCAGAGCCGACCTAGGGGCACACTGGGCCTCTTGCTCTCCCTGCTGCCCTGAGGCTGCTGGGCCAAAGAGGTCTTGGGCATCCAGCCCCTTGCTGGTCCCTTCCCTCTGACGAGGCCCTCTGAGCTCCAGCCCCTTGCAGTGTGGAGACAGCCCCTGCCAGCAACCTCCTCTCCAAGGAGGCCTCAAGCGAGGCCTAGGCCCAGGGGAAAGGCACCAGCGGGGATGAGCCTGGGGAGGCGCCCGGGCATGTCTGGACCCAGTCCCCGCAGCCTGCCCCTTGCTGGGGCAGTACCCCCGGAGGCCAGGAAGGTCTGGGCAAGGCTGGCCAGGGGCAGGGGCCCTGCTGGGTCCTGCCCCTGGCCTGTGGGGCCTCTGAGCACAACCGGCCCTCTCCCGATGGAAGACCTCCCCGGCTGCCTCCAAAGGCCGCTTTGCAAGCACTCTCGCCGGCTGCTCCCGCCAGCCGCGCACAACGCTCCCAAGCTCGGGAGAAAAGCGCTTCGGGGTGGTGCTCTCTCCCGGCCCTTGCCCCTGAGCCTGGGGGCCAGGCAGGGGGTCCACACTCCCAGGCCAAGGCAGAACCACATGCACACGTCTGTTCCTGCCCCCTGCACCGGCAGAGAGCTCGGGGGAGCCAGAGTCTGTCAGGCAGCTGCTGGGCTGGCCGCCTGTGTGGGAAGGGGCAGAGCCGACCTAGGGGCACACTGGGCCTCTTGCTCTCCCTTCTGCCCTGAGGCTGCTGGGCCAAAGAGGTCTTGGGCATCCAGCCCCTTGCTGGTCCCTTCCCTCTGACGAGGCCCTCTGAGCTCCAGCCCCTTGCAGTGTGGAGACAGCCCCTGCCAGCAACCTCCTCTCCAAGGAGGCCTCAAGCGAGGCCTAGGCCCAGGGGAAAGGCACCAGCGGGGATGAGCCTGGGGAGGCGCCCGGGCATGTCTGGACCCAGTCCCCGCAGCCTGCCCCTTGCTGGGGCAGTACCCCCGGAGGCCAGGAAGGTCTGGGCAAGGCTGGCCAGGGGCAGGGGCCCTGCTGGGTCCTGCCCCTGGCCTGTGGGGCCTCTGAGCACAACCGGCCCTCTCCCGCTGGAAGACCTCCCCGGCTGCCTCCAAAGGCCGCTTTGCAAGCACTCTCGCCGGCTGCTCCCGCCAGCCGCGCACAACGCTCCCAAGCCCGGGAGAAAAGCGCTTCGGGGTGGTGCTCTCTCCCGGCCCTTGCCCCTGAGCCTGGGGGCCAGGCAGGGGGTCCACACTCCCAGGCCAAGGCAGAACCACATGCACACGTCTGTTCCTGCCCCCTGCACCGGCAGAGAGCTCGGGGGAGCCAGAGTCTGTCAGGCAGCTGCTGGGCTGGCCGCCTGTGTGGGAAGGGGCAGAGCCGACCTAGGGGCACACTGGGCCTCTTGCTCTCCCTGCTGCCCTGAGGCTGCTGGGCCAAAGAGGTCTTGGGCATCCAGCCCCTTGCTGGTCCCTTCCCTCTGACGAGGCCCTCTGAGCTCCAGCACCTTGCAGTGTGGAGACAGCCCCTGCCAGCAACCTCCTCTCCAAGGAGGCCTCAAGCGAGGCCTAGGCCCAGGGGAAAGGCACCAGCGGGGATGAGCCTGGGGAGGCGCCCGGGCATGTCTGGACCCAGTCCCCGCAGCCTGCCCCTTGCTGGGGCAGTACCCCCGGAGGCCAGGAAGGTCTGGGCAAGGCTGGCCAGGGGCAGGGGCCCTGCTGGGTCCTGCCCCTGGCCTGTGGGGCCTCTGAGCACAACCGGCCCTCTCCCGCTGGAAGACCTCCCCGGCTGCCTCCAAAGGCCGCTTTGCAAGCACTCTCGCCGGCTGCTCCCGCCAGCCGCGCACAACGCTCCCAAGCCCGGGAGAAAAGCGTTTCGGGGTGGTGCTCTCTCCCGGCCCTTGCCCCTGAGCCTGGGGGCCAGGCAGGGGGTCCACACTCCCAGGCCAAGGCAGAACCACATGCACACGTCTGTTCCTGCCCCCTGCACCGGCAGAGAGCTCGGGGGAGCCAGAGTCTGTCAGGCAGCTGCTGGGCTGGCCGCCTGTGTGGGAAGGGGCAGAGCCGACCTAGGGGCACACTGGGCCTCTTGCTCTCCCTGCTGCCCTGAGGCTGCTGGGCCAAAGAGGTCTTGGGCATCCAGCCCCTTGCTGGTCCCTTCCCTCTGACGAGGCCCTCTGAGCTCCAGCCCCTTGCAGTGTGGAGACAGACCCTGCCAGCAACCTCCTCTCCAAGGAGGCCTCAAGCGAGGCCTAGGCCCAGGGGAAAGGCACCAGCGGGGATGAGCCTGGGGAGGCGCCCGGGCATGTCTGGACCCAGTCCCCGCAGCCTGCCCCTTGCTGGGGCAGTACCCCCGGAGGCCAGGAAGGTCTGGGCAAGGCTGGCCAGGGGCAGGGGCCCTGCTGGGTCCTGCCCCTGGCCTGTGGGGCCTCTGAGCACAACCGGCCCTCTCCCGCTGGAAGACCTCCCCGGCTGCCTCCAAAGGCCGCTTTGCAAGCACTCTCGCCGGCTGTTCCCGCCAGCCGCGCAAAACACTCCCAAGCCCGGGAGAAAAGCGCTTCGGGGTGGTGCTCTCTCCCGGCCCTTGCCCCTGAGCCTGGGGGCCAGGCAGGGGGTCCACACTCCCAGGCCAAGGCAGAACCACATGCACACGTCTGTTCCTGCCCCCTGCACCGGCAGAGAGCTCGGGGGAGCCAGAGTCTGTCAGGCAGCTGCTGGGCTGGCCGCCTGTGTGGGAAGGGGCAGAGCCGACCTAGGGGCACACTGGGCCTCTTGCTCTCCCTGCTGCCCTGAGGCTGCTGGGCCAAAGAGGTCTTGGGCATCCAGCCCCTTGCTGGTCCCTTCCCTCTGACGAGGCCCTCTGAGCTCCAGCCCCTTGCAGTGTGGAGACAGCCCCTGCCAGCAACCTCCTCTCCAAGGAGGCCTCAAGCGAGGCCTAGGCCCAGGGGAAAGGCACCAGCGGGGATGAGCCTGGGGAGGCGCCCGGGCATGTCTGGACCCAGTCCCCGCAGCCTGCCCCTTGCTGGGGCAGTACCCCCGGAGGCCAGGAAGGTCTGGGCAAGGCTGGCCAGGGGCAGGGGCCCTGCTGGGTCCTGCCCCTGGCCTGTGGGGCCTCTGAGCACAACCGGCCCTCTCCCGCTGGAAGACCTCCCCGGCTGCCTCCAAAGGCCGCTTTGCAAGCACTCTCGCCGGCTGCTCCCGCCAGCCGCGCACAACGCTCCCAAGCCCGGGAGAAAAGCGTTTCGGGGTGGTGCTCTCTCCCGGCCCTTGCCCCTGAGCCTGGGGGCCAGGCAGGGGGTCCACACTCCCAGGCCAAGGCAGAACCACATGCACACGTCTGTTCCTGCCCCCTGCACCGGCAGAGAGCTCGGGGGAGCCAGAGTCTGTCAGGCAGCTGCTGGGCTGGCCGCCTGTGTGGGAAGGGGCAGAGCCGACCTAGGGGCACACTGGGCCTCTTGCTCTCCCTGCTGCCCTGAGGCTGCTGGGCCAAAGAGGTCTTGGGCATCCAGCCCCTTGCTGGTCCCTTCCCTCTGACGAGGCCCTCTGAGCTCCAGCCCCTTGCAGTGTGGAGACAGACCCTGCCAGCAACCTCCTCTCCAAGGAGGCCTCAAGCGAGGCCTAGGCCCAGGGGAAAGGCACCAGCGGGGATGAGCCTGGGGAGGCGCCCGGGCATGTCTGGACCCAGTCCCCGCAGCCTGCCCCTTGCTGGGGCAGTACCCCCGGAGGCCAGGAAGGTCTGGGCAAGGCTGGCCAGGGGCAGGGGCCCTGCTGGGTCCTGCCCCTGGCCTGTGGGGCCTCTGAGCACAACCGGCCCTCTCCCGCTGGAAGACCTCCCCGGCTGCCTCCAAAGGCCGCTTTGCAAGCACTCTCGCCGGCTGTTCCCGCCAGCCGCGCAAAACACTCCCAAGCCCGGGAGAAAAGCGCTTCGGGGTGGTGCTCTCTCCCGGCCCTTGCCCCTGAGCCTGGGGGCCAGGCAGGGGGTCCACACTCCCAGGCCAAGGCAGAACCACATGCACACGTCTGTTCCTGCCCCCTGCACCGGCAGAGAGCTCGGGGGAGCCAGAGTCTGTCAGGCAGCTGCTGGGCTGGCCGCCTGTGTGGGAAGGGGCAGAGCCGACCTAGGGGCACACTGGGCCTCTTGCTCTCCCTGCTGCCCTGAGGCTGCTGGGCCAAAGAGGTCTTGGGCATCCAGCCCCTTGCTGGTCCCTTCCCTCTGACGAGGCCCTCTGAGCTCCAGCCCCTTGCAGTGTGGAGACAGCCCCTGCCAGCAACCTCCTCTCCAAGGAGGCCTCAAGCGAGGCCTAGGCCCAGGGGAAAGGCACCAGCGGGGATGAGCCTGGGGAGGCGCCCGGGCATGTCTGGACCCAGTCCCCGCAGCCTGCCCCTTGCTGGGGCAGTACCCCCGGAGGCCAGGAAGGTCTGGGCAAGGCTGGCCAGGGGCAGGGGCCCTGCTGGGTCCTGCCCCTGTCCTGTGGGGCCTCTGAGCACAACCGGCCCTCTCCCGCTGGAAGACCTCCCCGGCTGCCTCCAAAGGCCGCTTTGCAAGCACTCTCGCCGGCTGCTCCCGCCAGCCGCGCACAACGCTCCCAAGCCCGGGAGAAAAGCGCTTCGGGGTGGTGCTCTCTCCCGGCCCTTGCCCCTGAGCCTGGGGGCCAGGCAGGGGGTTCACACTCCCAGGCCAAGGCAGAACCACATGCACACGTCTGTTCCTGCCCCCTGCACCGGCAGAGAGCTCGGGGGAGCCAGAGTCTGTCAGGCAGCTGCTGGGCTGGCCGCCTGTGTGGGAAGGGGCAGAGCCGACCTAGGGGCACACTGGGCCTCTTGCTCTCCCTGCTGCCCTGAGGCTGCTGGGCCAAAGAGGTCTTGGGCATCCAGCCCCTTGCTGGTCCCTTCCCTCTGACGAGGCCCTCTGAGCTCCAGCCCCTTGCAGTGTGGAGACAGCCCCTGCCAGCAACCTCCTCTCCAAGGAGGCCTCAAGCGAGGCCTAGGCCCAGGGGAAAGGCACCAGCGGGGATGAGCCTGGGGAGGCGCCCGGGCATGTCTGGACCCAGTCCCCGCAGCCTGCCCCTTGCTGGGGCAGTACCCCCGGACGCCAGGAAGGTCTGGGCAAGGCGGGCTAGGGGCAGGGGCCCTGCTGGGTCCTGCCCCTGGCCTGTGGGGCCTCTGAGCACAACCGGCCCTCTGCCACTGGAAGACCTCCCCGGCTGCCTCCAAAGGCCGCTTTGCAAGCACTCTCGCCGGCTGTTCCCGCCAGCCGCGCATAATGCTCCCAAGCCCGGGAGAAAAGCGCTTCGGGGTGGTGCTCTCTCCGGCGCTTGCCCCTGAGCCTGGGGGCCAGGCAGGGGGTCCACACTCCCAGGCCAAGGCAGAACCACATGCACACGTCTGTTCCTGCCCCCTGCACCGGCAGAGAGCTCGGGGGAGCCAGAGTCTGTCAGGCAGCTGCTGGGCTGGCCGCCTGTGTGGGAAGGGGCAGAGCCGACCTAGGGGCACACTGGGCCTCTTGCTCTCCCTGCTGCCCTGAGGCTGCTGGGCCAAAGAGGTCTTGGGCATCCAGCCCCTTGCTGGTCCCTTCCCTCTGATGAGGCCCTCTGAGCTCCAGCCCCTTGCAGTGTGGAGACAGCCCCTGCCAGCAACCTCCTCTCCAAGGAGGCCTCAAGCGAGGCCTAGGCCCAGGGGAAAGGCACCAGCGGGGATGAGCCTGGGGAGGTGCCCGGGCATGTCTGGACCCAGTCCCCGCAGCCTGCCCCTTGCTGGGGCAGTACCCCCGGAGGCCAGGAAGGTCTGGGCAAGGCGGGCCAGGGGCAGGGGCCCTGCTGGGTCCTGCCCCTGACCTGTGGGGCCTCTGAGCACAACCGGCCCTCTCCCGCTGGAAGACCTCCCCGGCTGCCTCCAAAGGCCGCTTTGCAAGCACTCTCGCCGGCTGTTCCCGCCAGCCGCGCACAACGCTCCCAAGCCCGGGAGAAAAGCGCTTCGGGGTGGTGCTCTCTCCCGGCCCTTGCCCCTGAGCCTGGGGGCCAGGCAGGGGGTCCACACTCCCAGGCCAAGGCAGAACCACATGCACACGTCTGTTCCTGCCCCCTGCACCGGCAGAGAGCTCGGGGGAGCCAGAGTCTGTCAGGCAGCTGCTGGGCTGGCCGCCTGTGTGGGAAGGGGCAGAGCCGACCTAGGGGCACACTGGGCCTCTTGCTCTCCCTGCTGCCCTGAGGCTGCTGGGCCAAAGAGGTCTTGGGCATCCAGCCCCTTGCTGGTCCCTTCCCTCTGACGAGGCCCTCTGAGCTCCAGCACCTTGCAGTGTGGAGACAGCCCCTGCCAGCAACCTCCTCTCCAAGGAGGCCTCAAGCGAGGCCTAGGCCCAGGGGAAAGGCACCAGCGGGGATGAGCCTGGGGAGGCGCCCGGGCATGTCTGGACCCAGTCCCCGCAGCCTGCCCCTTGCTGGGGCAGTACCCCCGGCGGCCAGGAAGGTCTGGGCAAGGCTGGCCAGGGGCAGGGGCCCTGCTGGGTCCTGCCCCTGGCCTGTGGGGCCTCTGAGCACAACTGGCCCTCTCCCGCTGGAAGACCTCCCCGGCTGCCTCCAAAGGCCGCTTTGCAAGCACTCTCGCCGGCTGTTCCCGCCAGCCGCGCACAACGCTCCCAAGCCCGGGAGAAAAGCGCTTCGGGGTGGTGCTCTCTCCCGGCCCTTGCCCCTGAGCCTGGGGGCCAGGCAGGGGGTCCACACTCCCAGGCCAAGGCAGAACCACATGCACACGTCTGTTCCTGCCCCCTGCACCGGCAGAGAGCTCGGGGGAGCCAGAGTCTGTCAGGCAGCTGCTGGGCTGGCCGCCTGTGTGGGAAGGGGCAGAGCCGACCTAGGGGCACACTGGGCCTCTTGCTCTCCCTGCTGCCCTGAGGCTGCTGGGCCAAAGAGGTCTTGGGCATCCAGCCCCTTGCTGGTCCCTTCCCTCTGACGAGGCCCTCTGAGCTCCAGCACCTTGCAGTGTGGAGACAGCCCCTGCCAGCAACCTCCTCTCCAAGGAGGCCTCAAGCGAGGCCTAGGCCCAGGGGAAAGGCACCAGCGGGGATGAGCCTGGGGAGGCGCCCGGGCATGTCTGGACCCAGTCCCCGCAGCCTGCCCCTTGCTGGGGCAGTACCCCCGCAGGCCAGGAAGGTCTGGGCAAGGCTGGCCAGGGGCAGGGGCCCTGCTGGGTCCTGCCCCTGGCCTGTGGGGCCTCTGAGCACAACCGGCCCTCTCCCGCTGGAAGACCTCCCCGGCTGCCTCCAAAGGCCGCTTTGCAAGCACTCTCGCCGGCTGTTCCCGCCAGCCGCGCCCAACGCTCCCAAGCCCGGGAGAAAAGCGCTTCGGGGTGGTGCTCTCTCCCGGCCCTTGCCCCTGAGCCTGGGGGCCAGGCAGGGGGTCCACACTCCCAGGCCAAGGCAGAACCACATGCACACGTCTGTTCCTGCCCCCTGCACCGGCAGAGAGCTCGGGGGAGCCAGAGTCTGTCAGGCAGCTGCTGGGCTGGCCGCCTGTGTGGGAAGGGGCAGAGCCGACCTAGGGGCACACTGGGCCTCTTGCTCTCCCTGCTGCCCTGAGGCTGCTGGGCCAAAGAGGTCTTGGGCATCCAGCCCCTTGCTGGTCCCTTCCCTCTGACGAGGCCCTCTGAGCTCCAGCCCCTTGCAGTGTGGAGACAGCCCCTGCCAGCAACCTCCTCTCCAAGGAGGCCTCAAGCGAGGCCTAGGCCCAGGGGAAAGGCACCAGCGGGGATGAGCCTGGGGAGGCGCCCGGGCATGTCTGGACCCAGTCCCCGCAGCCTGCCCCTTGCTGGGGCAGTACCCCCGGAGGCCAGGAAGGTCTGGGCAAGGCTGGCCAGGGGCAGGGGCCCTGCTGGGTCCTGCCCCTGGCCTGTGGGGCCTCTGAGCACAACCGGCCCTCTCCCGCTGGAAGACCTCCCCGGCTGCCTCCAAAGGCCGCTTTGCAAGCACTCTCGCCGGCTGTTCCCGCCAGCCGCGCACAACGCTCCCAAGCCCGGGAGAAAAGCGCTTCGGGGTGGTGCTCTCTCCCGGCCCTTGCCCCTGAGCCTGGGGGCCAGGCAGGGGGTCCACACTCCCAGGCCAAGGCAGAACCACATGCACACGTCTGTTCCTGCCCCCTGCACCGGCAGAGAGCTCGGGGGAGCCAGAGTCTGTCAGGCAGCTGCTGGGCTGGCCGCCTGTGTGGGAAGGGGCAGAGCCGACCTAGGGGCACACTGGGCCTCTTGCTCTCCCTGCTGCCCTGAGGCTGCTGGGCCAAAGAGGTCTTGGGCATCCAGCCCCTTGCTGGTCCCTTCCCTCTGACGAGGCCCTCTGAGCTCCAGCCCCTTGCAGTGTGGAGACAGCCCCTGCCAGCAACCTCCTCTCCAAGGAGGCCTCAAGCGAGGCCTAGGCCCAGGGGAAAGGCACCAGCGGGGATGAGCCTGGGGAGGCGCCCGGGCATGTCTGGACCCAGTCCCCGCAGCCTGCCCCTTGCTGGGGCAGTACCCCCGGAGGCCAGGAAGGTCTGGGCAAGGCTGGCCAGGGGCAGGGGCCCTGCTGGGTCCTGCCCCTGGCCTGTGGGGCCTCTGAGCACAACCGGCCCTCTCCCGCTGGAATACCTCCCCGGCTGCCTCCACAGGCCGCTTTGCAAGCACTCTCGCCGGCTGCTCCCGCCAGCCGCGCACAACGCTCCCAAACCCGGGAGAAAAGCGCTTCGGGGTGGTGCTCTCTCCCGGCCCTTGCCCCTGAGCCTGGGGGCCAGGCAGGGGGTCCACACTCCCAGGCCAAGGCAGAACCACATGCACACGTCTGTTCCTGCCCCCTGCACCGGCAGAGAGCTCGGGGGAGCCAGAGTCTGTCAGGCAGCTGCTAGGCTGGCCGCCTGTGTGGGAAGGGGCAGAGCCGACCTAGGGGCACACTGGGCCTCTTGCTCTCCCTGCTGCCCTGAGGCTGCTGGGCCAAAGAGGTCTTGGGCATCCAGCCCCTTGCTGGTCCCTTCCCTCTGACGAGGCCCTCTGAGCTCCAGCCCCTTGCAGTGTGGAGACAGCCCCTGCCAGCAACCTCCTCTCCAAGGAGGCCTCAAGCGAGGCCTAGGCCCAGGGGAAAGGCACCAGCGGGGATGAGCCTGGGGAGGCGCCCGGGCATGTCTGGACCCAGTCCCCGCAGCCTGCCCCTTGCTGGGGCAGTACCCCCGGAGGCCAGGAAGGTCTGGGCAAGGCTGGCCAGGGGCAGGGGCCCTGCTGGGTCCTGCCCCTGGCCTGTGGGGCCTCTGAGCACAACCGGCCCTCTCCCGCTGGAAGACCTCCCCGGCTGCCTCCAAAGGCCGCTTTGCAAGCACTCTCGCCGGCTGCTCCCGCCAGCCGCGCACAACGCTCCCAAGCCCGGGAGAAAAGCGCTTCGGGGTGGTGCTCTCTCCCGGCCCTTGCCCCTGAGCCTGGGGGCCAGGCAGGGGGTCCACACTCCCAGGCCAAGGCAGAACCACATGCACACGTCTGTTCCTGCCCCCTGCACCGGCAGAGAGCTCGGGGGAGCCAGAGTCTGTCAGGCAGCTGCTGGGCTGGCCGCCTGTGTGGGAAGGGGCAGAGCCGACCTAGGGGCACACTGGGCCTCTTGCTCTCCCTGCTGCCCTGAGGCTGCTGGGCCAAAGAGGTCTTGGGCATCCAGCCCCTTGCTGGTCCCTTCCCTCTGACGAGGCCCTCTGAGCTCCAGCACCTTGCAGTGTGGAGACAGCCCCTGCCAGCAACCTCCTCTCCAAGGAGGCCTCAAGCGAGGCCTAGGCCCAGGGGAAAGGCACCAGCGGGGATGAGCCTGGGGAGGCGCCCGGGCATGTCTGGACCCAGTCCCCGCAGCCTGCCCCTTGCTGGGGCAGTACCCCCGGAGGCCAGGAAGGTCTGGGCAAGGCTGGCCAGGGGCAGGGGCCCTGCTGGGTCCTGCCCCTGGCCTGTGGGGCCTCTGAGCACAACCGGCCCTCTCCCGCTGGAAGACCTCCCCGGCTGCCTCCAAAGGCCGCTTTGCAAGCACTCTCGCCGGCTGCTCCCGCCAGCCGCGCACAACGCTCCCAAGCCCGGGAGAAAAGCGCTTCGGGGTGGTGCTCTCTCCCGGCCCTTGCCCCTGAGCCTGGGGGCCAGGCAGGGGGTCCACACTCCCAGGCCAAGGCAGAACCACATGCACACGTCTGTTCCTGCCCCCTGCACCGGCAGAGAGCTCGGGGGAGCCAGAGTCTGTCAGGCAGCTGCTGGGCTGGCCGCCTGTGTGGGAAGGGGCAGAGCCGACCTAGGGGCACACTGGGCCTCTTGCTCTCCCTGCTGCCCTGAGGCTGCTGGGCCAAAGAGGTCTTGGGCATCCAGCCCCTTGCTGGTCCCTTCCCTCTGACGAGGCCCTCTGAGCTCCAGCCCCTTGCAGTGTGGAGACAGCCCCTGCCAGCAACCTCCTCTCCAAGGAGGTCTCAAGCGAGACCTAGGCCCAGGGGAAAGGCACCAGCGGGGATGAGCCTGGGGAGGCGCCTGGGCATGTCTGGACCCAGTCCCCGCAGCCTGCCCCTTGCTGGGGCAGTACCCCCGGAGGCCAGGAAGGTCTGGGCAAGGCTGGCCAGGGGCAGGGGCCCTGCTGGGTCCTGCCCCTGGCCTGTGGGGCCTCTGAGCACAACCGGCCCTCTCCCGCTGGAAGACCTCCCCGGCTGCCTCCAAAGGCCGCTTTGCAAGCACTCTCGCCGGCTGCTCCCGCCAGCCGCGCACAACGCTCCCAAGCCCGGGAGAAAAGCGCTTCGGGGTGGTGCTCTCTCCCGGCCCTTGCCCCTGAGCCTGGGGGCCAGGCAGGGGGTCCACACTCCCAGGCCAAGGCAGAACCACATGCACACGTCTGTTCCTGCCCCCTGCACCGGCAGAGAGCTCGGGGGAGCCAGAGTCTGTCAGGCAGCTGCTGGGCTGGCCGCCTGTGTGGGAAGGGGCAGAGCCGACCTAGGGGCACACTGGGCCTCTTGCTCTCCCTGCTGCCCTGAGGCTGCTGGGCCAAAGAGGTCTTGGGCATCCAGCCCCTTGCTGGTCCCTTCCCTCTGACGAGGCCCTCTGAGCTCCAGCCCCTTGCAGTGTGGAGACAGCCCCTGCCAGCAACCTCGTCTCCAAGGAGGCCTCAAGCGAGGCCTAGGCCCAGGGGAAAGGCACCAGCGGGGATGAGCCTGGGGAGGCGCCCGGGCATGTCTGGACCCAGTCCCCGCAGCCTGCCCCTTGCTGGGGCAGTACCCCCGGAGGCCAGGAAGGTCTGGGCAAGGCTGGCCAGGGGCAGGGGCCCTGCTGGGTCCTGCCCCTGGCCTGTGGGGCCTCTGAGCACAACCGGCCCTCTCCCGCTGGAAGACCTCCCCGGCTGCCTCCAAAGGCCGCTTTGCAAGCACTCTCGCCGGCTGCTCCCGCCAGCCGCGCACAATGCTCCCAAACCCGGGAGAAAAGCGCTTCGGGGTGGTGCTCTCTCCCGGCCCTTGCCCCTGAGCCTGGGGGCCAGGCAGGGGGTCCACACTCCCAGGCCAAGGCAGAACCACATGCACACGTCTGTTCCTGCCCCCTGCACCGGCAGAGAGCTCGGGGGAGCCAGAGTCTGTCAGGCAGCTGCTGGGCTGGCCGCCTGTGTGGGAAGGGGCAGAGCCGACCTAGGGGCACACTGGGCCTCTTGCTCTCCCTGCTGCCCTGAGGCTGCTGGGCCAAAGAGGTCTTGGGCATCCAGCCCCTTGCTGGTCCCTTCCCTCTGACGAGGCCCTCTGAGCTCCAGCCCCTTGCAGTGTGGAGACAGCCCCTGCCAGCAACCTCCTCTCCAAGGAGGCCTCAAGCGAGGCCTAGGCCCAGGGGAAAGGCACCAGCGGGGATGAGCCTGGGGAGGCGCCCGGGCATGTCTGGACCCAGTCCCCGCAGCCTGCCCCTTGCTGGGGCAGTACCCCCGGAGGCCAGGAAGGTCTGGGCAAGGCTGGCCAGGGGCAGGGGCCCTGCTGGGTCCTGCCCCTGGCCTGTGGGGCCTCTGAGCACAACCGGCCCTCTCCCGCTGGAAGACCTCCCCGGCTGCCTCCAAAGGCCGCTTTGCAAGCACTCTCGCCGGCTGCTCCCGCCAGCCGCGCACAACGCTCCCAAGCCCGGGAGAAAAGCGCTTCGGGGTGGTGCTCTCTCCCGGCCCTTGCCCCTGAGCCTGGGGGCCAGGCAGGGGGTCCACACTCCCAGGCCAAGGCAGAACCACATGCACACGTCTGTTCCTGCCCCCTGCACCGGCAGAGAGCTCGGGGGAGCCAGAGTCTGTCAGGCAGCTGCTGGGCTGGCCGCCTGTGTGGGAAGGGGCAGAGCCGACCTAGGGGCACACTGGGCCTCTTGCTCTCCCTGCTGCCCTGAGGCTGCTGGGCCAAAGAGGTCTTGGGCATCCAGCCCCTTGCTGGTCCCTTCCCTCTGACGAGGCCCTCTGAGCTCCAGCCCCTTGCAGTGTGGAGACAGCCCCTGCCAGCAACCTCCTCTCCAAGGAGGCCTCAAGCGAGGCCTAGGCCCAGGGGAAAGGCACCAGCGGGGATGAGCCTGGGGAGGCGCCCGGGCATGTCTGGACCCAGTCCCCGCAGCCTGCCCCTTGCTGGGGCAGTACCCCCGGAGGCCAGGAAGGTCTGGGCAAGGCTGGCCAGGGGCAGGGGCCCTGCTGGGTCCTGCCCCTGGCCTGTGGGGCCTCTGAGCACAACCGGCCCTCTCCCGCTGGAAGACCTCCCCGGCTGCCTCCAAAGGCCGCTTTGCAAGCACTCTCGCCGGCTGCTCCCGCCAGCCGCGCACAACGCTCCCAATCCCGGGAGAAAAGCGCTTCGGGGTGGTGCTCTCTCCCGGCCCTTGCCCCTGAGCCTGGGGGCCAGGCAGGGGGTCCACACTCCCAGGCCAAGGCAGAACCACATGCACACGTCTGTTCCTGCCCCCTGCACCGGCAGAGAGCTCGGGGGAGCCAGAGTCTGTCAGGCAGCTGCTGGGCTGGCCGCCTGTGTGGGAAGGGGCAGAGCCGACCTAGGGGCACACTGGGCCTCTTGCTCTCCCTGCTGCCCTGAGGCTGCTGGGCCAAAGAGGTCTTGGGCATCCAGCCCCTTGCTGGTCCCTTCCCTCTGACGAGGCCCTCTGAGCTCCAGCCCCTTGCAGTGTGGAGACAGCCCCTGCCAGCAACCTCCTCTCCAAGGAGGCCTCAAGCGAGGCCTAGGCCCAGGGGAAAGGCACCAGCGGGGATGAGCCTGGGGAGGCGCCCGGGCATGTCTGGACCCAGTCCCCGCAGCCTGCCCCTTGCTGGGGCAGTACCCCCGGAGGCCAGGAAGGTCTGGGCAAGGCTGGCCAGGGGCAGGGGCCCTGCTGGGTCCTGCCCCTGGCCTGTGGGGCCTCTGAGCACAACCGGCCCTCTCCCGCTGGAAGACCTCCCCGGCTGCCTCCAAAGGCCGCTTTGCAAGCACTCTCGCCGGCTGTTCCCGCCAGCGGCGCCCAACGCTCCCAAGCCCGGGAGAAAAGCGCTTCGGGGTGGTGCTCTCTCCCGGCCCTTGCCCCTGAGCCTGGGGGCCAGGCAGGGGGTCCACACTCCCAGGCCAAGGCAGAACCACATGCACACGTCTGTTCCTGCCCCCTGCACCGGCAGAGAGCTCGGGGGAGCCAGAGTCTGTCAGGCAGCTGCTGGGCTGGCCGCCTGTGTGGGAAGGGGCAGAGCCGACCTAGGGGCACACTGGGCCTCTTGCTCTCCCTGCTGCCCTGAGGCTGCTGGGCCAAAGAGGTCTTGGGCATCCAGCCCCTTGCTGGTCCCTTCCCTCTGACGAGGCCCTCTGAGCTCCAGCCCCTTGCAGTGTGGAGACAGCCCCTGCCAGCAACCTCCTCTCCAAGGAGGCCTCAAGCGAGGCCTAGGCCCAGGGGAAAGGCACCAGCGGGGATGAGCCTGGGGAGGCGCCCGGGCATGTCTGGACCCAGTCCCCGCAGCCTGCCCCTTGCTGGGGCAGTACCCCCGGAGGCCAGGAAGGTCTGGGCAAGGCTGGCCAGGGGCAGGGGCCCTGCTGGGTCCTGCCCCTGGCCTGTGGGGCCTCTGAGCACAACCGGCCCTCTCCCGCTGGAAGACCTCCCCGGCTGCCTCCAAAGGCCGCTTTGCAAGCACTCTCGCCGGCTGTTCCCGCCAGCCGCGCACAACGCTCCCAAGCCCGGGAGAAAAGCGCTTCGGGGTGGTGCTCTCTCCCGGCCCTTGCCCCTGAGCCTGGGGGCCAGGCAGGGGGTCCACACTCCCAGGCCAAGGCAGAACCACATGCACACGTCTGTTCCTGCCCCCTGCACCGGCAGAGAGCTCGGGGGAGCCAGAGTCTGTCAGGCAGCTGCTGGGCTGGCCGCCTGTGTGGGAAGGGGCAGAGCCGACCTAGGGGCACACTGGGCCTCTTGCTCTCCCTGCTGCCCTGAGGCTGCTGGGCCAAAGAGGTCTTGGGCATCCAGCCCCTTGCTGGTCCCTTCCCTCTGACGAGGCCCTCTGAGCTCCAGCCCCTTGCAGTGTGGAGACAGCCCCTGCCAGCAACCTCCTCTCCAAGGAGGCCTCAAGCGAGGCCTAGGCCCAGGGGAAAGGCACCAGCGGGGATGAGCCTGGGGAGGCGCCCGGGCATGTCTGGACCCAGTCCCCGCAGCCTGCCCCTTGCTGGGGCAGTACCCCCGCAGGCCAGGAAGGTCTGGGCAAGGCTGGCCAGGGGCAGGGGCCCTGCTGGGTCCTGCCCCTGGCCTGTGGGGCCTCTGAGCACAACCGGCCCTCTCCCGCTGGAATACCTCCCCGGCTGCCTCCAAAGGCCGCTTTGCAAGCACTCTCGCCGGCTGCTCCCGCCAGCCGCGCACAACGCTCCCAAACCCGGGAGAAAAGCGCTTCGGGGTGGTGCTCTCTCCCGGCCCTTGCCCCTGAGCCTGGGGGCCAGGCAGGGGGTCCACACTCCCAGGCCAAGGCAGAACCACATGCACACGTCTGTTCCTGCCCCCTGCACCGGCAGAGAGCTCGGGGGAGCCAGAGTCTGTCAGGCAGCTGCTAGGCTGGCCGCCTGTGTGGGAAGGGGCAGAGCCGACCTAGGGGCACACTGGGCCTCTTGCTCTCCCTGCTGCCCTGAGGCTGCTGGGCCAAAGAGGTCTTGGGCATCCAGCCCCTTGCTGGTCCCTTCCCTCTGACGAGGCCCTCTGAGCTCCAGCCCCTTGCAGTGTGGAGACAGCCCCTGCCAGCAACCTCGTCTCCAAGGAGGCCTCAAGCGAGGCCTAGGCCCAGGGGAAAGGCACCAGCGGGGATGAGCCTGGGGAGGCGCCCGGGCATGTCTGGACCCAGTCCCCGCAGCCTGCCCCTTGCTGGGGCAGTACCCCCGGAGGCCAGGAAGGTCTGGGCAAGGCTGGCCAGGGGCAGGGGCCCTGCTGGGTCCTGCCCCTGGCCTGTGGGGCCTCTGAGCACAACCGGCCCTCTCCCGCTGGAAGACCTCCCCGGCTGCCTCCAAAGGCCGCTTTGCAAGCACTCTCGCCGGCTGTTCCCGCCAGCCGCGCACAACGCTCCCAAGCCCGGGAGAAAAGCGCTTCGGGGTGGTGCTCTCTCCCGGCCCTTGCCCCTGAGCCTGGGGGCCAGGCAGGGGGTCCACACTCCCAGGCCAAGGCAGAACCACATGCACACGTCTGTTCCTGGCCCCTGAACCGGCAGAGAGCTCGGGGGAGCCAGAGTCTGTCAGGCAGCTGCTGGGCTGGCCGCCTGTGTGGGAAGGGGCAGAGCCGACCTAGGGGCACACTGGGCCTCTTGCTCTCCCTGCTGCCCTGAGGCTGCTGGGCCAAAGAGGTCTTGGGCATCCAGCCCCTTGCTGGTCCCTTCCCTCTGACGAGGCCCTCTGAGCTCCAGCACCTTGCAGTGTGGAGACAGCCCCTGCCAGCAACCTCCTCTCCAAGGAGGCCTCAAGCGAGGCCTAGGCCCAGGGGAAAGGCACCAGCGGGGATGAGCCTGGGGAGGCGCCCGGGCATGTCTGGACCCAGTCCCCGCAGCCTGCCCCTTGCTGGGGCAGTACCCCCGGAGGCCAGGAAGGTCTGGGCAAGGCTGGCCAGGGGCAGGGGCCCTGCTGGGTCCTGCCCCTGGCCTGTGGGGCCTCTGAGCACAACCGGCCCTCTCCCGCTGGAAGACCTCCCCGGCTGCCTCCAAAGGCCGCTTTGCAAGCACTCTCGCCGGCTGCTCCCGCCAGCCGCGCACAACGCTCCCAAGCCCGGGAGAAAAGCGCTTCGGGGTGGTGCTCTCTCCCGGCCCTTGCCCCTGAGCCTGGGGGCCAGGCAGGGGGTCCACACTCCCAGGCCAAGGCAGAACCACATGCACACGTCTGTTCCTGCCCCCTGCACCGGCAGAGAGCTCGGGGGAGCCAGAGTCTGTCAGGCAGCTGCTGGGCTGGCCGCCTGTGTGGGAAGGGGCAGAGCCGACCTAGGGGCACACTGGGCCTCTTGCTCTCCCTGCTGCCCTGAGGCTGCTGGGCCAAAGAGGTCTTGGGCATCCAGCCCCTTGCTGGTCCCTTCCCTCTGACGAGGCCCTCTGAGCTCCAGCCCCTTGCAGTGTGGAGACAGCCCCTGCCAGCAACCTTCTCTCCAAGGAGGCCTCAAGCGAGACCTAGGCCCAGGGGAAAGGCACCAGCGGGGATGAGCCTGGGGAGGCGCCTGGGCATGTCTGGACCCAGTCCCCGCAGCCTGCCCCTTGCTGGGGCAGTACCCCCGGAGGCCAGGAAGGTCTGGGCAAGGCTGGCCAGGGGCAGGGGCCCTGCTGGGTCCTGCCCCTGGCCTGTGGGGCCTCTGAGCACAACCGGCCCTCTCCCGCTGGAAGACCTCCCCGGCTGCCTCCAAAGGCCGCTTTGCAAGCACTCTCGCCGGCTGCTCCCGCCAGCCGCGCACAACGCTCCCAAGCCCGGGAGAAAAGCGCTTCGGGGTGGTGCTCTCTCCCGGCCCTTGCCCCTGAGCCTGGGGGCCAGGCAGGGGGTCCACACTCCCAGGCCAAGGCAGAACCACATGCACACGTCTGTTCCTGCCCCCTGCACCGGCAGAGAGCTCGGGGGAGCCAGAGTCTGTCAGGCAGCTGCTGGGCTGGCCGCCTGTGTGGGAAGGGGCAGAGCCGACCTAGGGGCACACTGGGCCTCTTGCTCTCCCTGCTGCCCTGAGGCTGCTGGGCCAAAGAGGTCTTGGGCATCCAGCCCCTTGCTGGTCCCTTCCCTCTGACGAGGCCCTCTGAGCTCCAGCCCCTTGCAGTGTGGAGACAGCCCCTGCCAGCAACCTCGTCTACAAGGAGGCCTCAAGCGAGGCCTAGGCCCAGGGGAAAGGCACCAGCGGGGATGAGCCTGGGGAGGCGCCCGGGCATGTCTGGACCCAGTCCCCGCAGCCTGCCCCTTGCTGGGGCAGTACCCCCGGAGGCCAGGAAGGTCTGGGCAAGGCTGGCCAGGGGCAGGGGCCCTGCTGGGTCCTGCCCCTGGCCTGTGGGGGCCTCTGAGCACAACCGGCCCTCTCCCGCTGGAAGACCTCCCCGGCTGCCTCCAAAGGCCGCTTTGCAAGCACTCTCGCCGGCTGTTCCCGCCAGCCGCGCACAATGCTCCCAAACCCGGGAGAAAAGCGCTTCGGGGTGGTGCTCTCTCCCGGCCCTTGCTCCTGAGCCTGGGGGCCAGGCAGGGGGTCCACACTCCCAGGCCAAGGCAGAACCACATGCACACGTCTGTTCCTGCCCCCTGCACCGGCAGAGAGCTCGGGGGAGCCAGAGTCTGTCAGGCAGCTGCTGGGCTGGCCGCCTGTGTGGGAAGGGGAGAGCCGACCTAGGGGCACACTGGGCCTCTTGCTCTCCCTGCTGCCCTGAGGCTGCTGGGCCAAAGAGGTCTTGGGCATCCAGCCCCTTGCTGGTCCCTTCCCTCTGACGAGGCCCTCTGAGCTCCAGCCCCTTGCAGTGTGGAGACAGCCCCTGCCAGCAACCTCCTCTCCAAGGAGGCCTCAAGCGAGGCCTAGGCCCAGGGGAAAGGCACCAGCGGGGATGAGCCTGGGGAGGCGCCCGGGCATGTCTGGACCCAGTCCCCGCAGCCTGCCCCTTGCTGGGGCAGTACCCCCGGAGGCCAGGAAGGTCTGGGCAAGGCTGGCCAGGGGCAGGGGCCCTGCTGGGTCCTGCCCCTGGCCTGTGGGGCCTCTGAGCACAACCGGCCCTCTCCCGCTGGAAGACCTCCCCGGCTGCCTCCAAAGGCCGCTTTGCAAGCACTCTCGCCGGCTGCTCCCGCCAGCCGCGCACAACGCTCCCAAGCCCGGGAGAAAAGCGCTTCGGGGTGGTGCTCTCTCCCGGCCCTTGCCCCTGAGCCTGGGGGCCAGGCAGGGGGTCCACACTCCCAGGCCAAGGCAGAACCACATGCACACGTCTGTTCCTGCCCCCTGCACCGGCAGAGAGCTTGGGGGAGCCAGAGTCTGTCAGGCAGCTGCTGGGCTGGCCGCCTGTGTGGGAAGGGGCAGAGCCGACCTAGGGGCACACTGGGCCTCTTGCTCTCCCTGCTGCCCTGAGGCTGCTGGGCCAAAGAGGTCTTGGGCATCCAGCCCCTTGCTGGTCCCTTCCCTCTGACGAGGCCCTCTGAGCTCCAGCCCCTTGCAGTGTGGAGACAGCCCCTGCCAGCAACCTCCTCTCCAAGGAGGCCTCAAGCGAGGCCTAGGCCCAGGGGAAAGGCACCAGCGGGGATGAGCCTGGGGAGGCGCCCGGGCATGTCTGGACCCAGTCCCCGCAGCCTGCCCCTTGCTGGGGCAGTACCCCCGGAGGCCAGGAAGGTCTGGGCAAGGCTGGCCAGGGGCAGGGGCCCTGCTGGGTCCTGCCCCTGGCCTGTGGGGCCTCTGAGCACAACCCGGCCCTCTCCCGCTGGAAGACCTCCCCGGCTGCCTCCAAAGGCCGCTTTGCAAGCACTCTCGCCGGCTGTTCCCGCCAGCCGCGCACAACGCTCCCAAGCCCGGGAGAAAAGCGCTTCGGGGTGGTGCTCTCTCCCGGCCCTTGCCCCTGAGCCTGGGGGCCAGGCAGGGGGTCCACACTCCCAGGCCAAGGCAGAACCACATGCACACGTCTGTTCCTGCCCCCTGCACCGGCAGAGAGCTCGGGGGAGCCAGAGTCTGTCAGGCAGCTGCTGGGCTGGCCGCCTGTGTGGGAAGGGGCAGAGCCGACCTAGGGGCACACTGGGCCTCTTGCTCTCCCTGCTGCCCTGAGGCTGCTGGGCCAAAGAGGTCTTGGGCATCCAGCCCCTTGCTGGTCCCTTCCCTCTGACGAGGCCCTCTGAGCTCCAGCCCCTTGCAGTGTGGAGACAGCCCCTGCCAGCAACCTCCTCTCCAAGGAGGCCTCAAGCGAGGCCTAGGCCCAGGGGAAAGGCACCAGCGGGGATGAGCCTGGGGAGGCGCCCGGGCATGTCTGGACCCAGTCCCCGCAGCCTGCCCCTTGCTGGGGCAGTACCCCCGGAGGCCAGGAAGGTCTGGGCAAGGCTGGCCAGGGGCAGGGGCCCTGCTGGGTCCTGCCCCTGGCCTGTGGGGCCTCTGAGCACAACCGGCCCTCTCCCCGCTGGAAGACCTCCGCGGCTGCCTCCAAAGGCCGCTTTGCAAGCACTCTCGCCGGCTGCTCCCGCCAGCCGCGCACAACGCTCCCAATCCCGGGAGAAAAGCGCTTCGGGGTGGTGCTCTCTCCCGGCCCTTGCCCCTGAGCCTGGGGGCCAGGCAGGGGGTCCACACTCCCAGGCCAAGGCAGAACCACATGCACACGTCTGTTCCTGCCCCCTGCACCGGCAGAGAGCTCGGGGGAGCCAGAGTCTGTCAGGCAGCTGCTGGGCTGGCCGCCTGTGTGGGAAGGGGCAGAGCCGACCTAGGGGCACACTGGGCCTCTTGCTCTCCCTGCTGCCCTGAGGCTGCTGGGCCAAAGAGGTCTTGGGCATCCAGCCCCTTGCTGGTCCCTTCCCTCTGACGAGGCCCTCTGAGCTCCAGCCCCTTGCAGTGTGGAGACAGCCCCTGCCAGCAACCTCCTCTCCAAGGAGGCCTCAAGCGAGGCCTAGGCCCAGGGGAAAGGCACCAGCGGGGATGAGCCTGGGGAGGCGCCCGGGCATGTCTGGACCCAGTCCCCGCAGCCTGCCCCTTGCTGGGGCAGTACCCCCGGAGGCCAGGAAGGTCTGGGCAAGGCTGGCCAGGGGCAGGGGCCCTGCTGGGTCCTGCCCCTGGCCTGTGGGGCCTCTGAGCACAACCGGCCCTCTCCCGCTGGAAGACCTCCCCGGCTGCCTCCAAAGGCCGCTTTGCAAGCACTCTCGCCGGCTGTTCCCGCCAGCGGCGCACAACGCTCCCAAGCCCGGGAGAAAAGCGCTTTGGGGTGGTGCTCTCTCCCGGCCCTTGCCCCTGAGCCTGGGGGCCAGGCAGGGGGTCCACACTCCCAGGCCAAGGCAGAACCACATGCACACGTCTGTTCCTGCCCCCTGCACCGGCAGAGAGCTCGGGGGAGCCAGAGTCTGTCAGGCAGCTGCTGGGCTGGCCGCCTGTGTGGGAAGGGGCAGAGCCGACCTAGGGGCACACTGGGCCTCTTGCTCTCCCTGCTGCCCTGAGGCTGCTGGGCCAAAGAGGTCTTGGGCATCCAGCCCCTTGCTGGTCCCTTCCCTCTGACGAGGCCCTCTGAGCTCCAGCCCCTTGCAGTGTGGAGACAGCCCCTGCCAGCAACCTCCTCTCCAAGGAGGCCTCAAGCGAGGCCTAGGCCCAGGGGAAAGGCACCAGCGGGGATGAGCCTGGGGAGGCGCCCGGGCATGTCTGGACCCAGTCCCCGCAGCCTGCCCCTTGCTGGGGCAGTACCCCCGGAGGCCAGGAAGGTCTGGGCAAGGCTGGCCAGGGGCAGGGGCCCTGCTGGGTCCTGCCCCTGGCCTGTGGGGCCTCTGAGCACAACCGGCCCTCTCCCGCTGGAAGACCTCCCCGGCTGCCTCCAAAGGCCGCTTTGCAAGCACTCTCGCCGGCTGCTCCCGCCAGCCGCGCACAACGCTCCCAAGCCCGGGAGAAAAGCGCTTCGGGGTGGTGCTCTCTCCCGGCCCTTGCCCCTGAGCCTGGGGGCCAGGCAGGGGGTCCACACTCCCAGGCCAAGGCAGAACCACATGCACACGTCTGTTCCTGGCCCCTGCACCGGCAGAGAGCTCGGGGGAGCCAGAGTCTGTCAGGCAGCTGCTGGGCTGGCCGCCTGTGTGGGAAGGGGCAGAGCCGACCTAGGGGCACACTGGGCCTCTTGCTCTCCCTGCTGCCCTGAGGCTGCTGGGCCAAAGAGGTCTTGGGCATCCAGCCCCTTGCTGGTCCCTTCCCTCTGACGAGGCCCTCTGAGCTCCAGCCCCTTGCAGTGTGGAGACAGCCCCTGCCAGCAACCTCCTCTCCAAGGAGGCCTCAAGCGAGGCCTAGGCCCAGGGGAAAGGCACCAGCGGGGATGAGCCTGGGGAGGCGCCCGGGCATGTCTGGACCCAGTCCCCGCAGCCTGCCCCTTGCTGGGGCAGTACCCCCGGAGGCCAGGAAGGTCTGGGCAAGGCTGGCCAGGGGCAGGGGCCCTGCTGGGTCCTGCCCCTGGCCTGTGGGGCCTCTGAGCACAACCGGCCCTCTCCCGCTGGAAGACCTCCCCGGCTGCCTCCAAAGGCCGCTTTGCAAGCACTCTCGCCGGCTGCTCCCGCCAGCCGCGCACAACGCTCCCAAGCCCGGGAGAAAAGCGCTTCGGGGTGGTGCTCTCTCCCGGCCCTTGCCCCTGAGCCTGGGGGCCAGGCAGGGGGTCCACACTCCCAGGCCAAGGCAGAACCACATGCACACGTCTGTTCCTGCCCCCTGCACCGGCAGAGAGCTCGGGGGAGCCAGAGTCTGTCAGGCAGCTGCTGGGCTGGCCGCCTGTGTGAGAAGGGGCAGAGCCGACCTAGGGGCACACTGGGCCTCTTGCTCTCCCTGCTGCCCTGAGGCTGCTGGGCCAAAGAGGTCTTGGGCATCCAGCCCCTTGCTGGTCCCTTCCCTCTGACGAGGCCCTCTGAGCTCCAGCCCCTTGCAGTGTGGAGACAGCCCCTGCCAGCAACCTCCTCTCCAAGGAGGCCTCAAGCGAGGCCTAGGCCCAGGGGAAAGGCACCAGCGGGGATGAGCCTGGGGAGGCGCCCGGGCATGTCTGGACCCAGTCCCCGCAGCCTGCCCCTTGCTGGGGCAGTACCCCCGGAGGCCAGGAAGGTCTGGGCAAGGCTGGCCAGGGGCAGGGGCCCTGCTGGGTCCTGCCCCTGGCCTGTGGGGCCTCTGAGCACAACCGGCCCTCTCCCGCTGGAAGACCTCCCCGGCTGCCTCCAAAGGCCGCTTTGCAAGCACTCTCGCCGGCTGCTCCCGCCAGCCGCGCACAACGCTCCCAAGCTCGGGAGAAAAGCGCTTCGGGGTGGTGCTCTCTCCCGGCCCTTGCCCCTGAGCCTGGGGGCCAGGCAGGGGGTCCACACTCCCAGGCCAAGGCAGAACCACATGCACACGTCTGTTCCTGCCCCCTGCACCGGCAGAGAGCTCGGGGGAGCCAGAGTCTGTCAGGCAGCTGCTGGGCTGGCCGCCTGTGTGGGAAGGGGCAGAGCCGACCTAGGGGCACACTGGGCCTCTTGCTCTCCCTTCTGCCCTGAGGCTGCTGGGCCAAAGAGGTCTTGGGCATCCAGCCCCTTGCTGGTCCCTTCCCTCTGACGAGGCCCTCTGAGCTCCAGCCCCTTGCAGTGTGGAGACAGCCCCTGCCAGCAACCTCCTCTCCAAGGAGGCCTCAAGCGAGGCCTAGGCCCAGGGGAAAGGCACCAGCGGGGATGAGCCTGGGGAGGCGCCCGGGCATGTCTGGACCCAGTCCCCGCAGCCTGCCCCTTGCTGGGGCAGTACCCCTGGAGGCCAGGAAGGTCTGGGCAAGGCTGGCCAGGGGCAGGGGCCCTGCTGGGTCCTGCCCCTGGCCTGTGGGGCCTCTGAGCACAACCGGCCCTCTCCCGCTGGAAGACCTCCCCGGCTGCCTCCAAAGGCCGCTTTGCAAGCACTCTCGCCGGCTGTTCCCGCCAGCCGCGCCCAACGCTCCCAAGCCCGGGAGAAAAGCGCTTCGGGGTGGTGCTCTCTCCCGGCCCTTGCCCCTGAGCCTGGGGGCCAGGCAGGGGGTCCACACTCCCAGGCCAAGGCAGAACCACATGCACACGTCTGTTCCTGCCCCCTGCACCGGCAGAGAGCTCGGGGGAGCCAGAGTCTGTCAGGCAGCTGCTGGGCTGGCCGCCTGTGTGGGAAGGGGCAGAGCCGACCTAGGGGCACACTGGGCCTCTTGCTCTCCCTGCTGCCCTGAGGCTGCTGGGCCAAAGAGGTCTTGGGCATCCAGCCCCTTGCTGGTCCCTTCCCTCTGACGAGGCCCTCTGAGCTCCAGCCCCTTGCAGTGTGGAGACAGCCCCTGCCAGCAACCTCGTCTCCAAGGAGGCCTCAAGCGAGGCCTAGGCCCAGGGGAAAGGCACCAGCGGGGATGAGCCTGGGGAGGCGCCCGGGCATGTCTGGACCCAGTCCCCGCAGCCTGCCCCTTGCTGGGGCAGTACCCCCGGAGGCCAGGAAGGTCTGGGCAAGGCTGGCCAGGGGCAGGGGCCCTGCTGGGTCCTGCCCCTGGCCTGTGGGGCCTCTGAGCACAACCGGCCCTCTCCCGCTGGAAGACCTCCCCGGCTGCCTCCAAAGGCCGCTTTGCAAGCACTCTCGCCGGCTGTTCCCGCCAGCCGCGCACAACGCTCCCAAGCCCGGGAGAAAAGCGCTTCGGGGTGGTGCTCTCTCCCGGCCCTTGCCCCTGAGCCTGGGGGCCAGGCAGGGGGTCCACACTCCCAGGCCAAGGCAGAACCACATGCACACGTCTGTTCCTGGCCCCTGCACCGGCAGAGAGCTCGGGGGAGCCAGAGTCTGTCAGGCAGCTGCTGGGCTGGCCGCCTGTGTGGGAAGGGGCAGAGCCGACCTAGGGGCACACTGGGCCTCTTGCTCTCCCTGCTGCCCTGAGGCTGCTGGGCCAAAGAGGTCTTGGGCATCCAGCCCCTTGCTGGTCCCTTTCCTCTGACGAGGCCCTCTGAGCTCCAGGCCCTTGCAGTGTGGAGACAGCCCCTGCCAGCAACCTCCTCTCCAAGGAGGCCTCAAGCGAGGCCTAGGCCCAGGGGAAAGGCACCAGCGGGGATGAGCCTGGGGAGGCGCCCGGGCATGTCTGGACCCAGTTCCCGCAGCCTGCCCCTTGCTGGGGCAGTACCCCCGGAGGCCAGGAAGGTCTGGGCAAGGCTGGCCAGGGGCAGGGGCCCTGCTGGGTCCTGCCCCTGGCCTGTGCGGCCTCTGAGCACAACCGGACCTCTCCCGCTGGAAGACCTCCCCGGCTGCCTCCAAAGGCCGCTTTGCAAGCACTCTCGCCGGCTGTTCCCGCCAGCCGCGCACAACGCTCCCAAGCCCGGGAGAAAAGCGCTTCGGGGTGGTGCTCTCTCCCGGCCCTTGCCCCTGAGCCTGGGGGCCAGGCAGGGGGTCCACACTCCCAGGCCAAGGCAGAACCACATGCACACGTCTGTTCCTGCCCCCTGCACCGGCAGAGAGCTCGGGGGAGCCAGAGTCTGTCAGGCAGCTGCTGGGCTGGCCGCCTGTGTGGGAAGGGACAGAGCCGACCTAGGGGCACACTGGGCCTCTTGCTCTCCCTGCTGCCCTGAGGCTGCTGGGCCAAAGAGTTCTTGGGCATCCAGCCCCTTGCTGGTCCCTTCCCTCTGACGAGGCCCTCTGAGCTCCAGCACCTTGCAGTGTGGAGACAGCCCCTGCCAGCAACCTCCTCTCCAAGGAGGCCTCAAGCGAGGCCTAGGCCCAGGGGAAAGGCACCAGCGGGGATGAGCCTGGGGAGGCGCCCGGGCATGTCTGGACCCAGTCCCCGCAGCCTGCCCCTTGCTGGGGCAGTACCCCCGGAGGCCAGGAAGGTCTGGGCAAGGCTGGCCAGGGGCAGGGGCCCTGCTGGGTCCTGCCCCTGGCCTGTGGGGCCTCTGAGCACAACCGGCCCTCTCCCGCTGGAAGACCTCCCCGGCTGCCTCCAAAGGCCGCTTTGCAAGCACTCTCGCCGGCTGCTCCCGCCAGCCGCGCACAACGCTCCCAAGCCCGGGAGAAAAGCGCTTCGGGGTGGTGCTCTCTCCCGGCCCTTGCCCCTGAGCCTGGGGGCCAGGCAGGGGGTCCACACTCCCAGGCCAAGGCAGAACCACATGCACACGTCTGTTCCTGCCCCCTGCACCGGCAGAGAGCTCGGGGGAGCCAGAGTCTGTCAGGCAGCTGCTGGGCTGGCCGCCTGTGTGGGAAGGGGCAGAGCCGACCTAGGGGCACACTGGGCCTCTTGCTCTCCCTGCTGCCCTGAGGCTGCTGGGCCAAAGAGGTCTTGGGCATCCAGCCCCTTGCTGGTCCCTTCCCTCTGACGAGGCCCTCTGAGCTCCAGCCCCTTGCAGTGTGGAGACAGCCCCTGCCAGCAACCTCCTCTCCAAGGAGGCCTCAAGCGAGGCCTAGGCCCAGGGGAAAGGAACCAGCGGGGATGAGCCTGGGGAGGCGCCTGGGCATGTCTGGACCCAGTCCCCGCAGCCTGCCCCTTGCTGGGGCAGTACCCCCGGAGGCCAGGAAGGTCTGGGCAAGGCTGGCCAGGGGCAGGGGCCCTGCTGGGTCCTGCCCCTGGCCTGTGGGGCCTCTGAGCACAACCGGCCCTCTCCCGCTGGAAGACCTCCCCGGCTGCCTCCAAAGGCCGCTTTGCAAGCACTCTCGCCGGCTGTTCCCGCCAGCCGCGCCCAACGCTCCCAAGCCCGGGAGAAAAGCGCTTCGGGGTGGTGCTCTCTCCCGGCCCTTGCCCCTGAGCCTGGGGGCCAGGCAGGGGGTCCACACTCCCAGGCCAAGGCAGAACCACATGCACACGTCTGTTCCTGCCCCCTGCACCGGCAGAGAGCTCGGGGGAGCCAGAGTCTGTCAGGCAGCTGCTGGGCTGGCCGCCTGTGTGGGAAGGGGCAGAGCCGACCTAGGGGCACACTGGGCCTCTTGCTCTCCCTGCTGCCCTGAGGCTGCTGGGCCAAAGAGGTCTTGGGCATCCAGCCCCTTGCTGGTCCCTTCCCTCTGACGAGGCCCTCTGAGCTCCAGCCCCTTGCAGTGTGGAGACAGCCCCTGCCAGCAACCTCCTCTCCAAGGAGGCCTCAAGCGAGGCCTAGGCCCAGGGGAAAGGCACCAGCGGGGATGAGCCTGGGGAGGCGCCCGGGCATGTCTGGACCCAGTCCCCGCAGCCTGCCCCTTGCTGGGGCAGTACCCCCGGAGGCCAGGAAGGTCTGGGCAAGGCTGGCCAGGGGCAAGGGCCCTGCTGGGTACTGCCCCTGGCCTGTGGGGCCTCTGAGCACAACCGGCCCTCTCCCGCTGGAAGACCTCCCCGGCTGCCTCCAAAGGCCGCTTTGCAAGCACTCTCGCCGGCTGTTCCCGCCAGCCGCGCACAACGCTCCCAAGCCCGGGAGAAAAGCGCTTCGGGGTGGTGCTCTCTCCCGGCCCTTGCCCCTGAGCCTGGGGGCCAGGCAGGGGGTCCACACTCCCAGGCCAAGGCAGAACCACATGCACACGTCTGTTCCTGCCCCCTGCACCGGCAGAGAGCTCGGGGGAGCCAGAGTCTGTCAGGCAGCTGCTGGGCTGGCCGCCTGTGTGGGAAGGGGCAGAGCCGACCTAGGGGCACACTGGGCCTCTTGCTCTCCCTGCTGCCCTGAGGCTGCTGGGCCAAAGAGGTCTTGGGCATCCAGCCCCTTGCTGGTCCCTTTCCTCTGACGAGGCCCTCTGAGCTCCAGGCCCTTGCAGTGTGGAGACAGCCCCTGCCAGCAACCTCCTCTCCAAGGAGGCCTCAAGCGAGGCCTAGGCCCAGGGGAAAGGCACCAGCGGGGATGAGCCTGGGGAGGCGCCCGGGCATGTCTGGACCCAGTTCCCGCAGCCTGCCCCTTGCTGGGGCAGTACCCCCGGAGGCCAGGAAGGTCTGGGCAAGGCTGGCCAGGGGCAGGGGCCCTGCTGGGTCCTGCCCCTGGCCTGTGCGGCCTCTGAGCACAACCGGCCCTCTCCCGCTGGAAGACCTCCCCGGCTGCCTCCAAAGGCCGCTTTGCAAGCACTCTCGCCGGCTGTTCCCGCCAGCCGCGCACAACGCTCCCAAGCCCGGGAGAAAAGCGCTTCGGGGTGGTGCTCTCTCCCGGCCCTTGCCCCTGAGCCTGGGGGCCAGACAGGGGGTCCACACTCCCAGGCCAAGGCAGAACCACATGCACACGTCTGTTCCTGCCCCCTGCACCGGCAGAGAGCTCGGGGGAGCCAGAGTCTGTCAGGCAGCTGCTGGGCTGGCCGCCTGTGTGGGAAGGGACAGAGCCGACCTAGGGGCACACTGGGCCTCTTGCTCTCCCTGCTGCCCTGAGGCTGCTGGGCCAAAGAAGTCTTGGGCATCCAGCCCCTTGCTGGTCCCTTCCCTCTGACGAGGCCCTCTGAGCTCCAGCCCCTTGCAGTGTGGAGACAGCCCCTGCCAGCAACCTCCTCTCCAAGGAGGCCTCAAGCGAGGCCTAGGCCCAGGGGAAAGGCACCAGCGGGGATGAGCCTGGGGAGGCGCCCGGGCATGTCTGGACCCAGTCCCCGCAGCCTGCCCCTTGCTGGGGCAGTACCCCCGGAGGCCAGGAAGGTCTGGGCAAGGCTGGCCAGGGGCAGGGGCCCTGCTGGGTCCTGCCCCTGGCCTGTGGGGCCTCTGAGCACAACCGGCCCTCTCCCGCTGGAATACCTCCCCGGCTGCCTCCAAAGGCCGCTTTGCAAGCACTCTCGCCGGCTGCTCCCGCCAGCCGCGCACAACGCTCCCAAGCCCGGGAGAAAAGCGCTTCGGGGTGGTGCTCTCTCCCGGCCCTTGCCCCTGAGCCTGGGGGCCAGGCAGGGGGTCCACACTCCCAGGCCAAGGCAGAACCACATGCACACGTCTGTTCCTGCCCCCTGCACCGGCAGAGAGCTCGGGGGAGCCAGAGTCTGTCAGGCAGCTGCTGGGCTGGCCGCCTGTGTGGGAAGGGGCAGAGCCGACCTAGGGGCACACTGGGCCTCTTGCTCTCCCTGCTGCCCTGAGGCTGCTGGGCCAAAGAGGTCTTGGGCATCCAGCCCCTTGCTGGTCCCTTCCCTCTGACGAGGCCCTCTGAGCTCCAGCCCCTTGCAGTGTGGAGACAGCCCCTGCCAGCAACCTCCTCTCCAAGGAGGCCTCAAGCGAGGCCTAGGCCCAGGGGAAAGGCACCAGCGGGGATGAGCCTGGGGAGGCGCCTGGGCATGTCTGGACCCAGTCTCCGCAGCCTGCCCCTTGCTGGGGCAGTACCCCCGGAGGCCAGGAAGGTCTGGGCAAGGCTGGCCAGGGGCAGGGGCCCTGCTGGGTCCTGCCCCTGGCCTGTGGGGCCTCTGAGCACAACCGGCCCTCTCCCGCTGGAAGACCTCCCCGGCTGCCTCCAAAGGCCGCTTTGCAAGCACTCTCGCCGGCTGCTCCCGCCAGCCGCGCACAACGCTCCCAAGCCCGGGAGAAAAGCGCTTCGGGGTGGTGCTCTCTCCCGGCCCTTGCCCCTGAGCCTGGGGGCCAGGCAGGGGGTTCACACTCCCAGGCCAAGGCAGAACCACATGCACACGTCTGTTCCTGCCCCCTGCACCGGCAGAGAGCTCGGGGGAGCCAGAGTCTGTCAGGCAGCTGCTGGGCTGGCCGCCTGTGTGGGAAGGGGCAGAGCCGACCTAGGGGCACACTGGGCCTCTTGCTCTCCCTGCTGCCCTGAGGCTGCTGGGCCAAAGAGGTCTTGGGCATCCAGCCCCTTGCTGGTCCCTTCCCTCTGACGAGGCCCTCTGAGCTCCAGCCCCTTGCAGTGTGGAGACAGCCCCTGCCAGCAACCTCCTCTCCAAGGAGGCCTCAAGCGAGGCCTAGGCCCAGGGGAAAGGCACCAGCGGGTTTGAGCCTGGGGAGGCGCCCGGGCATGTCTGGACCCAGTCCCCGCAGCCTGCCCCTTGCTGGGGCAGTACCCCCGGAGGCCAGGAAGGTCTGGGCAAGGCTGGCCAGGGGCAGGGGCCCTGCTGGGTCCTGCCCCTGGCCTGTGGGGCCTCTGAGCACAACCGGCCCTCTCCCGCTGGAAGACCTCCCCGGCTGCCTCCAAAGGCCGCTTTGCAAGCACTCTCGCCGGCTGTTCCCGCCAGCCGCGCCCAACGCTCCCAAGCCCGGGAGAAAAGCGCTTCGGGGTGGTGCTCTCTCCCGGCCCTTGCCCCTGAGCCTGGGGGCCAGGCAGGGGGTCCACACTCCCAGGCCAAGGCAGAACCACATGCACACGTCTGTTCCTGCCCCCTGCACCGGCAGAGAGCTCGGGGGAGCCAGAGTCTGTCAGGCAGCTGCTGGGCTGGCCGCCTGTGTGGGAAGGGGCAGAGCCGACCTAGGGGCACACTGGGCCTCTTGCTCTCCCTGCTGCCCTGAGGCTGCTGGGCCAAAGAGGTCTTGGGCATCCAGCCCCTTGCTGGTCCCTTCCCTCTGACGAGGCCCTCTGAGCTCCAGCCCCTTGCAGTGTGGAGACAGCCCCTGCCAGCAACCTCCTCTCCAAGGAGGCCTCAAGCGAGGCCTAGGCCCAGGGGAAAGGCACCAGCGGGGATGAGCCTGGGGAGGCGCCCGGGCATGTCTGGACCCAGTCCCCGCAGCCTGCCCCTTGCTGGGGCAGTACCCCCGGAGGCCAGGAAGGTCTGGGCAAGGCAGGCCAGGGGCAGGGGCCCTGCTGGGTCCTGCCCCTGGCCTGTGGGGCCTCTGAGCACAACGGGCCCTCTCCCGCTGGAAGACCTCCCCGGCTGCCTCCAAAGGCCGCTTTGCAAGCACTCTCGCCGGCTGTTCCCGCCAGCCGCGCACAACGCTCCCAAGCCCGGGAGAAAAGCGCTTCGGGGTGGTGCTCTCTCCCGGCCCTTGCCCCTGAGCCTGGGGGCCAGGCAGGGGGTCCACACTCCCAGGCCAAGGCAGAACCACATGCACACGTCTGTTCCTGCCCCCTGCACCGGCAGAGAGCTCGGGGGAGCCAGAGTCTGTCAGGCAGCTGCTGGGCTGGCCGCCTGTGTGGGAAGGGGCAGAGCCGACCTAGGGGCACACTGGGCCTCTTGCTCTCCCTGCTGCCCTGAGGCTGCTGGGCCAAAGAGGTCTTGGGCATCCAGCCCCTTGCTGGTCCCTTCCCTCTGACGAGGCCCTCTGAGCTCCAGCCCCTTGCAGTGTGGAGACAGCCCCTGCCAGCAACCTCCTCTCCAAGGAGGCCTCAAGCGAGGCCTAGGCCCAGGGGAAAGGCACCAGCGGGGATGAGCCTGGGGAGGCGCCCGGGCATGTCTGGACCCAGTCCCCGCAGCCTGCCCCTTGCTGGGGCAGTACCCCCGGAGGCCAGGAAGGTCTGGGCAAGGCTGGCCAGGGGCAGGGGCCCTGCTGGGTCCTGCCCATGGCCTGTGGGGCCTCTGAGCACAACCGGCCCTCTCCCGCTGGAAGACCTCCCCGGCTGCCTCCAAAGGCCGCTTTGCAAGCACTCTCGCCGGCTGTTCCCGCCAGCCGCGCACAACGCTCCCGAGCCCGGGAGAAAAGCGCTTCGGGGTGGTGCTCTCTCCCGGCCCTTGCCCCTGAGCCTGGGGGCCAGGCAGGAGGTCCACACTCCCAGGCCAAGGCAGAACCACATGCACACGTCTGTTCCTGCCCCCTGCACCGGCAGAGAGCTCGGGGGAGCCAGAGTCTGTCAGGCAGCTGCTGGGCTGGCCGCCTGTGTGGGAAGGGGCAGAGCCGACCTAGGGGCACACTGGGCCTCTTGCTCTCCCTGCTGCCCTGAGGCTGCTGGGCCAAAGAGGTCTTGGGCATCCAGCCCCTTGCTGGTCCCTTTCCTCTGACGAGGCCCTCTGAGCTCCAGGCCCTTGCAGTGTGGAGACAGCCCCTGCCAGCAACCTCCTCTCCAAGGAGGCCTCAAGCGAGGCCTAGGCCCAGGGGAAAGGCACCAGCGGGGATGAGCCTGGGGAGGCGCCCGGGCATGTCTGGACCCAGTTCCCGCAGCCTGCCCCTTGCTGGGGCAGTACCCCCGGAGGGCAGGAAGGTCTGGGCAAGGCTGGCCAGGGGCAGGGGCCCTGCTGGGTCCTGCCCCTGGCCTGTGCGGCCTCTGAGCACAACCGGACCTCTCCCGCTGGAAGACCTCCCCGGCTGCCTCCAAAGGCCGCTTTGCAAGCACTCTCGCCGGCTGCTCCCGCCAGCCGCGCACAACGCTCCCAAGCCCGGGAGAAAAGCGCTTCGGGGTGGTGCTCTCTCCCGGCCCTTGCCCCTGAGCCTGGGGGCCAGGCAGGGGGTCCACACTCCCAGGCCAAGGCAGAACCACATGCACACGTCTGTTCCTGCCCCCTGCACCGGCAGAGAGCTCGGGGGAGCCAGAGTCTGTCAGGCAGCTGCTGGGCTGGCCGCCTGTGTGGGAAGGGGCAGAGCCGGCCTAGGGGCACACTGGGCCTCTTGCTCTCCCTGCTGCCCTGAGGCTGCTGGGCCAAAGAGGTCTTGGGCATCCAGCCCCTTGCTGGTCCCTTCCCTCTGACGAGGCCCTCTGAGCTCCAGCCCCTTGCAGTGTGGAGACAGCCCCTGCCAGCAACCTCCTCTCCAAGGAGGCCTCAAGCGAGGCCTAGGCCCAGGGGAAAGGCACAAGCGGGGATGAGCCTGGGGAGGCGCCCGGGCATGTCTGGACCCAGTCCCCGCAGCCTGCCCCTTGCTGGGGCAGTACCCCCGGAGGCCAGGAAGGTCTGGGCAAGGCTGGCCAGGGGCAGGGGCCCTGCTGGGACCTGCCCCTGGCCTGTGGGGCCTCTGAGCACAACCGGCCCTCTCCCGCTGGAAGACCTCCCCGGCTGCCTCCAAAGGCCGCTTTGCAAGCACTCTCGCCGGCTGTTTCCGCCAGCCGCGCACAACACTCCCAAGCCCGGGAGAAAAGCGCTTCGGGGTGGTGCTCTCTCCCGGCCCTTGCCCCTGAGCCTGGGGGCCAGGCAGGGGGTCCACACTCCCAGGCCAAGGCAGAACCACATGCACACGTCTGTTCCTGCCCCCTGCACCGGCAGAGAGCTCGGGGGAGCCAGAGTCTGTCAGGCAGCTGCTGGGCTGGCCGCCTGTGTGGGAAGGGGCAGAGCCGACCTAGGGGCACACTGGGCCTCTTGCTCTCCCTGCTGCCCTGAGGCTGCTGGGCCAAAGAGGTCTTGGGCATCCAGCCCCTTGCTGGTCCCTTCCCTCTGACGAGGCCCTCTGAGCTCCAGCACCTTGCAGTGTGGAGACAGCCCCTGCCAGCAACCTCCTCTCCAAGGAGGCCTCAAGCGAGGCCTAGGCCCAGGGGAAAGGCACCAGCGGGGATGAGCCTGGGGAGGCGCCCGGGCATGTCTGGACCCAGTCCCCGCAGCCTGCCCCTTGCTGGGGCAGTACCCCCGCAGGCCAGGAAGGTCTGGGCAAGGCTGGCCAGGGGCACGGGCCCTGCTGGGTCCTGCCCCTGGCCTGTGGGGCCTCTGAGCACAACCGGCCCTCTCCCGCTGGAAGACCTCCCCGGCTGCCTCCAAAGGCCGCTTTGCAAGCACTCTCGCCGGCTGTTCCCGCCAGCCGCGCACAACGCTCCCAAGCCCGGGAGAAAAGCGCTTCGGGGTGGTGCTCTCTCCCGGCCCTTGCCCCTGAGCCTGGGGGCCAGGCAGGGGGTCCACACTCCCAGGCCAAGGCAGAACCACATGCACACGTCTGTTCCTGCCCCCTGCACTGGCAGAGAGCTCGGGGGAGCCAGAGTCTGTCAGGCAGCTGCTGGGCTGGCCGCCTGTGTGGGAAGGGGCAGAGCCGACCTAGGGGCACACTGGGCCTCTTGCTCTCCCTGCTGCCCTGAGGCTGCTGGGCCAAAGAGGTCTTGGGCATCCAGCCCCTTGCTGGTCCCTTCCCTCTGACGAGGCCCTCTGAGCTCCAGCCCCTTGCAGTGTGGAGACAGCCCCTGCCAGCAACCTCGTCTCCAAGGAGGCCTCAAGCGAGGCCTAGGCCCAGGGGAAAGGCACCAGCGGGGATGAGCCTGGGGAGGCGCCCGGGCATGTCTGGACCCAGTCCCCGCAGCCTGCCCCTTGCTGGGGCAGTACCCCCGGAGGCCAGGAAGGTCTGGGCAAGGCTGGCCAGGGGCAGGGGCCCTGCTGGGTCCTGCCCCTGGCCTGTGGGGCCTCTGAGCACAACCGGCCCTCTCCCGCTGGAAGACCTCCCCGGCTGCCTCCAAAGGCCGCTTTGCAAGCACTCTCGCCGGCTGCTCCCGCCAGCCGCGCACAACGCTCCCAAGCCCGGGAGAAAAGCGCTTCGGGGTGGTGCTCTCTCCCGGCCCTTGCCCCTGAGCCTGGGGGCCAGGCAGGGGGTCCACACTCCCAGGCCAAGGCAGAACCACATGCACACGTCTGTTCCTGCCCCCTGCACCGGCAGAGAGCTCGGGGGAGCCAGAGTCTGTCAGGCAGCTGCTGGGCTGGCCGCCTGTGTGGGAAGGGGCAGAGCCGGCCTAGGGGCACACTGGGCCTCTTGCTCTCCCTGCTGTCCTGAGGCTGCTGGGCCAAAGAGGTCTTGGGCATCCAGCCCCTTGCTGGTCCCTTCCCTCTGACGAGGCCCTCTGAGCTCCAGCCCCTTGCAGTGTGGAGACAGCCCCTGCCAGCAACCTCCTCTCCAAGGAGGCCTCAAGCGAGGCCTAGGCCCAGGGGAAAGGCACCAGCTGGGATGAGCCTGGGGAGGCGCCTGGGCATGTCTGGACCCAGTCCCCGCAGCCTGCCCCTTGCTGGGGCAGTACCCCCGGAGGCCAGGAAGGTCTGGGCAAGGCTGGCCAGGGGCAGGGGCCCTGCTGGGTCCTGCCCCTGGCCTGTGGGGCCTCTGAGCACAACCGGCCCTCTCCCGCTGGAAGACCTCCCCGGCTGCCTCCAAAGGCCGCTTTGCAAGCACTCTCGCCGGCTGCTCCCGCCAGCCGCGCACAACGCTCCCAAACACGGGAGAAAAGCGCTTCGGGGTGGTGCTCTCTCCCGGCCCTTGCCCCTGAGCCTGGGGGCCAGGCAGGGGGTCCACACTCCCAGGCCAAGGCAGAACCACATGCACACGTCTGTTCCTGCCCCCTGCACCGGCAGAGAGCTCGGGGGAGCCAGAGTCTGTCAGGCAGCTGCTGGGCTGGCCGCCTGTGTGGGAAGGGGCAGAGCCGACCTAGGGGCACACTGGGCCTCTTGCTCTCCCTGCTGCCCTGAGGCTGCTGGGCCAAAGAGGTCTTGGGCATCCAGCCCCTTGCTGGTCCCTTCCCTCTGACGAGGCCCTCTGAGCTCCAGCCCCTTGCAGTGTGGAGACAGCCCCTGCCAGCAACCTCCTCTCCAAGGAGGCCTCAAGCGAGGCCTAGGCCCAGGGGAAAGGCACCAGCGGGGATGAGCCTGGGGAGGCGCCCGGGCATGTCTGGACCCAGTCCCCGCAGCCTGCCCCTTGCTGGGGCAGTACCCCCGGAGGCCAGGAAGGTCTGGGCAAGGCTGGCCAGGGGCAGGGGCCCTGCTGGGTCCTGCCCCTGGCCTGTGGGGCCTCTGAGCACAACCGGCCCTCTCCCGCTGGAAGACCTCCCCGGCTGCCTCCAAAGGCCGCTTTGCAAGCACTCTCGCCGGCTGTTCCCGCCAGCCGCGCACAACACTCCCAAGCCCGGGAGAAAAGCGCTTCGGGGTGGTGCTCTCTCCCGGCCCTTGCCCCTGAGCCTGGGGGCCAGGCAGGGGGTCCACACTCCCAGGCCAAGGCAGAACCACATGCACACGTCTGTTCCTGCCCCCTGCACCGGCAGAGAGCTCGGGGGAGCCAGAGTCTGTCAGGCAGCTGCTGGGCTGGCCGCCTGTGTGGGAAGGGGCAGAGCCGACCTAGGGGCACACTGGGCCTCTTGCTCTCCCTGCTGCCCTGAGGCTGCTGGGCCAAAGAGGTCTTGGGCATCCAGCCCCTTGCTGGTCCCTTCCCTCTGACGAGGCCCTCTGAGCTCCAGCACCTTGCAGTGTGGAGACAGCCCCTGCCAGCAACCTCCTCTCCAAGGAGGCCTCAAGCGAGGCCTAGGCCCAGGGGAAAGGCACCAGCGGGGATGAGCCTGGGGAGGCGCCCGGGCATGTCTGGACCCAGTCCCCGCAGCCTGCCCCTTGCTGGGGCAGTACCCCCGGAGGCCAGGAAGGTCTGGGCAAGGCTGGCCAGGGACAGGGGCCCTGCTGGGTCCTGCCCCTGGCCTGTGGGGCCTCTGAGCACAACCGGCCCTCTCCCGCTGGAAGACCTCCCCGGCTGCCTCCAAAGGCCGCTTTGCAAGCACTCTCGCCGGCTGCTCCCGCCAGCCGCGCACAACGCTCCCAAGCCCGGGAGAAAAGCGCTTCGGGGTGGTGCTCTCTCCCGGCCCTTGCCCCTGAGCCTGGGGGCCAGGCAGGGGGTTCACACTCCCAGGCCAAGGCAGAACCACATGCACACGTCTGTTCCTGCCCCCTGCACCGGCAGAGAGCTCGGGGAAGCCAGAGTCTGTCAGGCAGCTGCTGGGCTGGCCGCCTGTGTGGGAAGGGGCAGAGCCGACCTAGGGGCACACTGGGCCTCTTGCTCTCCCTGCTGCCCTGAGGCTGCTGGGCCAAAGAGGTCTTGGGCATCCAGCCCCTTGCTGGTCCCTTCCCTCTGACGAGGCCCTCTGAGCTCCAGCCCCTTGCAGTGTGGAGACAGCCCCTGCCAGCAACCTCCTCTCCAAGGAGGCCTCAAGCGAGGCCTAGGCCCAGGGGAAAGGCACCAGCGGGGATGAGCCTGGGGAGGCGCCCGGGCATGTCTGGACCCAGTCCCCGCAGCCTGCCCCTTGCTGGGGCAGTACCCCCGGAGGCCAGGAAGGTCTGGGCAAGGCTGGCCAGGGGCAGGGGCCCTGCTGGGTCCTGCCCCTGGCCTGTGGGGCCTCTGAGCACAACCGGCCCTCTCCCGCTGGAAGACCTCCCCGGCTGCCTCCAAAGGCCGCTTTGCAAGCACTCTCGCCGGCTGTTCCCGCCAGCCGCGCACAACGCTCCCAAGCCCGGGAGAAAAGCGCTTCGGGGTGGTGCTCTCTCCCGGCCCTTGCCCCTGAGCCTGGGGGCCAGGCAGGGGGTCCACACTCCCAGGCCAAGGCAGAACCACATGCACACGTCTGTTCCTGCCCCCTGCACTGGCAGAGAGCTCGGGGGAGCCAGAGTCTGTCAGGCAGCTGCTGGGCTGGCCGCCTGTGTGGGAAGGGGCAGAGCCGACCTAGGGGCACACTGGGCCTCTTGCTCTCCCTGCTGCCCTGAGGCTGCTGGGCCAAAGAGGTCTTGGGCATCCAGCCCCTTGCTGGTCCCTTCCCTCTGACGAGGCCCTCTGAGCTCCAGCACCTTGCAGTGTGGAGACAGCCCCTGCCAGCAACCTCCTCTCCAAGGAGGCCTCAAGCGAGGCCTAGGCCCAGGGGAAAGGCACCAGCGGGGATGAGCCTGGGGAGGCGCCCGGGCATGTCTGGACCCAGTCCCCGCAGCCTGCCCCTTGCTGGGGCAGTACCCCCGCAGGCCAGGAAGGTCTGGGCAAGGCTGGCCAGGGGCAGGGGCCCTGCTGGGTCCTGCCCCTGGCCTGTGGGGCCTCTGAGCACAACCGGCCCTCTCCCGCTGGAAGACCTCCCCGGCTGCCTCCAAAGGCCGCTTTGCAAGCACTCTCGCCGGCTGTTCCCGCCAGCCGCGCACAACGCTCCCAAGCCCGGGAGAAAAGCGCTTCGGGGTGGTGCTCTCTCCCGGCCCTTGCCCCTGAGCCTGGGGGCCAGGCAGGGGGTTCACACTCCCAGGCCAAGGCAGAACCACATGCACACGTCTGTTCCTGCCCCCTGCACCGGCAGAGAGCTCGGGGGAGCCAGAGTCTGTCAGGCAGCTGCTGGGCTGGCCGCCTGTGTGGGAAGGGGCAGAGCCGACCTAGGGGCACACTGGGCCTCTTGCTCTCCCTGCTGCCCTGAGGCTGCTGGGCCAAAGAGGTCTTGGGCATCCAGCCCCTTGCTGGTCCCTTCCCTCTGACGAGGCCCTCTAAGCTCCAGCCCCTTGCAGTGTGGAGACAGCCCCTGCCAGCAACCTCCTCTCCAAGGAGGCCTCAAGCGAGGCCTAGGCCCAGGGGAAAGGCACCAGCGGGGATGAGCCTGGGGAGGCGCCCGGGCATGTCTGGACCCAGTCCCCGCAGCCTGCCCCTTGCTGGGGCAGTACCCCCGCAGGCCAGGAAGGTCTGGGCAAGGCTGGCCAGGGGCAGGGGCCCTGCTGGGTCCTGCCCCTGGCCTGTGGGGCCTCTGAGCACAACCGGCCCTCTCCCGCTGGAAGACCTCCCCGGCTGCCTCCAAAGGCCGCTTTGCAAGCACTCTCGCCGGCTGTTCCCGCCAGCCGCGCACAACGCTCCCAAGCCCGGGAGAAAAGCGCTTCGGGGTGGTGCTCTCTCCCGGCCCTTGCCCCTGAGCCTGGGGGCCAGGCAGGGGGTCCACACTCCCAGGCCAAGGCAGAACCACATGCACACGTCTGTTCCTGCCCCCTGCACCGGCAGAGAGCTCGGGGGAGCCAGAGTCTGTCAGGCAGCTGCTGGGCTGGCCGCCTGTGTGGGAAGGGGCAGAGCCGACCTAGGGGCACACTGGGCCTCTTGCTCTCCCTGCTGCCCTGAGGCTGCTGGGCCAAAGAAGTCTTGGGCATCCAGCCCCTTGCTGGTCCCTTCCCTCTGACGAGGCCCTCTGAGCTCCAGCACCTTGCAGTGTGGAGACAGCCCCTGGCAGCAACCTCCTCTCCAAGGAGGCCTCAAGCGAGGCCTAGGCCCAGGGGAAAGGCACCAGCGGGGATGAGCCTGGGGAGGCGCCCGGGCATGTCTGGACCCAGTCCCCGCAGCCTGCCCCTTGCTGGGGCAGTACCCCCGGAGGCCAGGAAGGTCTGGGCAAGGCGGGCCAGGGGCAGGGGCCCTGCTGGGTCCTGCCCCTGGCCTGTGGGGCCTCTGAGCACAACCGGCCCTCTCCCGCTGGAAGACCTCCCCGGCTGCCTCCAAAGGCCGCTTTGCAAGCACTCTCGCCGGCTGTTCCCGCCAGCCGCGCACAACGCTCCCAAGCCCGGGAGAAAAGCGCTTCGGGGTGGTGCTCTCTCCCGGCCCTTGCCCCTGAGCCTGGGGGCCAGGCAGGGGGTCCACACTCCCAGGCCAAGGCAGAACCACATGCACACGTCTGTTCCTGCCCCCTGCACCGGCAGAGAGCTCGGGGGAGCCAGAGTCTGTCAGGCAGCTGCTGGGCTGGCCGCCTGTGTGGGAAGGGGCAGAGCCGACCTAGGGGCACACTGGGCCTCTTGCTCTCCCTGCTGCCCTGAGGCTGCTGGGCCAAAGAGGCCTTGGGCATCCAGCCCCTTGCTGGTCCTTCCCTCTGACGAGGCCCTCTGAGCTCCAGCCCCTTGCAGTGTGGAGACAGCCCCTGCCAGCAACCTCCTCTCCAAGGAGGCCTCAAGCGAGGCCTAGGCCCAGGGGAAAGGCACCAGCGGGGATGAGCCTGGGGAGGCGCCCGGGCATGTCTGGACCCAGTCCCCGCAGCCTGCCCCTTGCTGGGGCAGTACCCCCGGAGGCCAGGAAGGTCTGGGCAAGGCGGGCCAGGGGCAGGGGCCCTGCTGGGTCCTGCCCCTGGCCTGTGGGGCCTCTGAGCACAACCGGCCCTCTCCCGCTGGAAGACCTCCCCGGCTGCCTCCAAAGGCCGCTTTGCAAGCACTCTCGCCGGCTGTTCCCGCCAGCCGCGCACAACGCTCCCAAGCCCGGGAGAAAAGCGCTTCGGGGTGGTGCTCTCTCCCGGCCCTTGCCCCTGAGCCTGGGGGCCAGGCAGGGGGTCCACACTCCCAGGCCAAGGCAGAACCACATGCACACGTCTGTTCCTGCCCCCTGCACCGGCAGAGAGCTCGGGGGAGCCAGAGTCTGTCAGGCAGCTGCTGGGCTGGCCGCCTGTGTGGGAAGGGGCAGAGCCGACCTAGGGGCACACTGGGCCTCTTGCTCTCCCTGCTGCCCTGAGGCTGCTGGGCCGAAGAGGTCTTGGGCATCCAGCTCCTTGCTGGTCCCTTCCCTCTGACGAGGCCCTCTGAGCTCCAGCACCTTGCAGTGTGGAGACAGCCCCTGCCAGCAACCTCGTCTCCAAGGAGGCCTCAAGCGAGGCCTAGGCCCAGGGGAAAGGCACCAGCGGGGATGAGCCTGGGGAGGCGCCCGGGCATGTCTGGACCCAGTCCCCGCAGCCTGCCCCTTGCTGGGGCAGTACCCCCGGAGGCCAGGAAGGTCTGGGCAAGGCTGGCCAGGGGCAGGGGCCCTGCTGGGTCCTGCCCCTGGCCTGTGGGGCCTCTGAGCACAACCGGCCCTCTCCCGCTGGAAGACCTCCCCGGCTGCCTCCAAAGGCCGCTTTGCAAGCACTCTCACCGGCTGTTCCCGCCAGCCGCGCACAACGCTCCCAAGCCCGGGAGAAAAGCGCTTCGGGGTGGTGCTCTCTCCCGGCCCTTGCCCCTGAGCCTGGGGGCCAGGCAGGGGGTCCACACTCCCAGGCCAAGGCAGAACCACATGCACACGTCTGTTCCTGCCCCCTGCACCGGCAGAGAGCTCGGGGGAGCCAGAGTCTGTCAGGCAGCTGCTGGGCTGGCCGCCTGTGTGGGAAGGGGAAGAGCCGACCTAGGGGCACACTGGGCCTCTTGCTCTCCCTGCTGCCCTGAGGCTGCTGGGCCAAAGAGGTCTTGGGCATCCAGCCCCTTGCTGGTCCCTTCCCTCTGACGAGGCCCTCTGAGCTCCAGCCCCTTGCAGTGTGGAGACAGCCCCTGCCAGCAACCTCCTCTCCAAGGAGGCCTCAAGCGAGGCCTAGGCCCAGGGGAAAGGCACCAGCGGGGATGAGCCTGGGGAGGCGCCCGGGCATGTCTGGACCCAGTCCCCGCAGCCTGCCCCTTGCTGGGGCAGTACCCCCGGAGGCCAGAAAGGTCTGGGCAAGGCGGGCCAGGGGCAGGGGCCCTGCTGGGTCCTGCCCCTGGCCTGTGGGGCCTCTGAGCACAACCGGCCCTCTCCCGCTGGAAGACCTCCCCGGCTGCCTCCAAAGGCCGCTTTGCAAGCACTCTCGCCGGCTGTTCCCGCCAGCCGCGCACAACGCTCCCAAGCCCGGGAGAAAAGCGCTTCGGGGTGGTGCTCTCTCCCGGCCCTTGCCCCTGAGCCTGGGGGCCAGGCAGGGGGTCCACACTCCCAGGCCAAGGCAGAACCACATGCACACGTCTGTTCCTGCCCCCTGCACCGGCAGAGAGCTCGGGGGAGCCAGAGTCTGTCAGGCAGCTGCTGGGCTGGCCGCCTGTGTGGGAAGGGGCAGAGCCGACCTAGGGGCACACTGGGCCTCTTGCTCTCCCTGTTGCCCTGAGGCTGCTGGGCCAAAGAAGTCTTGGGCATCCAGCCCCTTGCTGGTCCCTTCCCTCTGACGAGGCCCTCTGAGCTCCAGCACCTTGCAGTGTGGAGACAGCCCCTGCCAGCAACCTCCTCTCCAAGGAGGCCTCAAGCGAGGCCTAGGCCCAGGGGAAAGGCACCAGCGGGGATGAGCCTGGGGAGGCGCCCGGGCATGTCTGGACCCAGTCCCCGCAGCCTGCCCCTTGCTGGGGCAGTACCCCCGCAGGCCAGGAAGGTCTGGGCAAGGCTGGCCAGGGGCAGGGCCCTGCTGGGTCCTGCCCCTGGCCTGTGGGGCCTCTGAGCACAACCGGCCCTCTCCCGCTGGAAGACCTCCCCGGCTGCCTCCAAAGGCCGCTTTGCAAGCACTCTCGCCGGCTGTTCCCGCCAGCCGCGCACAACGCTCCCAAGCCCGGGAGAAAAGCGCTTCGGGGTGGTGCTCTCTCCCGGCCCTTGCCCCTGAGCCTGGGGGCCAGGCAGGGGGTTCACACTCCCAGGCCAAGGCAGAACCACATGCACACGTCTGTTCCTGCCCCCTGCACCGGCAGAGAGCTCGGGGGAGCCAGAGTCTGTCAGGCAGCTGCTGGGCTGGCCGCCTGTGTGGGAAGGGGCAGAGCCGACCTAGGGGCACACTGGGCCTCTTGCTCTCCCTGCTGCCCTGAGGCTGCTGGGCCAAAGAGGTCTTGGGCATCCAGCCCCTTGCTGGTCCCTTCCCTCTGACGAGGCCCTCTGAGCTCCAGCCCCTTGCAGTGTGGAGACAGCCCCTGCCAGCAACCTCCTCTCCAAGGAGGCCTCAAGCGAGGCCTAGGCCCAGGGGAAAGGCACCAGCGGGGATGAGCCTGGGGAGGCGCCCGGGCATGTCTGGACCCAGTCCCCGCAGCCTGCCCCTTGCTGGGGCAGTACCCCCGGAGGCCAGGAAGGTCTGGGCAAGGCTGGCCAGGGGCAGGGGCCCTGCTGGGTCCTGCCCCTGGCCTGTGGGGCCTCTGAGCACAACCGGCCCTCTCCCGCTGGAAGACCTCCCCGGCTGCCTCCAAAGGCCGCTTTGCAAGCACTCTCGCCGGCTGTTCCCGCCAGTCGCGCACAACGCTCCCAAGCCCGGGAGAAAAGCGCTTCGGGGTGGTGCTCTCTCCCGGCCCTTGCCCCTGAGCCTGGGGGCCAGGCAGGGGGTCCACACTCCCAGGCCAAGGCAGAACCACATGCACACGTCTGTTCCTGCCCCCTGCACCGGCAGAGAGCTCGGGGGAGCCAGAGTCTGTCAGGCAGCTGCTGGGCTGGCCGCCTGTGTGGGAAGGGGCAGAGCCGACCTAGGGGCACACTGGGCCTCTTGCTCTCCCTGCTGCCCTGAGGCTGCTGGGCCAAAGAGGTCTTGGGCATCCAGCCCCTTGCTGGTCCCTTCCCTCTGACGAGGCCCTCTAAGCTCCAGCCCCTTGCAGTGTGGAGACAGCCCCTGCCAGCAACCTCCTCTCCAAGGAGGCCTCAAGCGAGGCCTAGGCCCAGGGGAAAGGCACCAGCGGGGATGAGCCTGGGGAGGCGCCCGGGCATGTCTGGACCCAGTCCCCGCAGCCTGCCCCTTGCTGGGGCAGTACCCCCGCAGGCCAGGAAGGTCTGGGCAAGGCGGGCCAGGGGCAGGGGCCCTGCTGGGTCCTGCCCCTGGCCTGTGGGGCCTCTGAGCACAACCGGCCCTCTCCCGCTGGAAGACCTCCCCGGCTGCCTCCAAAGGCCGCTTTGCAAGCACTCTCGCCGGCTGTTCCCGCCAGCCGCGCACAACGCTCCCAAGCCCGGGAGAAAAGCGCTTCGGGGTGGTGCTCTCTCCCGGCCCTTGCCCCTGAGCCTGGGGGCCAGGCAGGGGGTCCACACTCCCAGGCCAAGGCAGAACCACATGCACACGTCTGTTCCTGCCCCCTGCACCGGCAGAGAGCTCGGGGGAGCCAGAGTCTGTCAGGCAGCTGCTGGGCTGGCCGCCTGTGTGGGAAGGGGCAGAGCCGACCTAGGGGCACACTGGGCCTCTTGCTCTCCCTGCTGCCCTGAGGCTGCTGGGCCAAAGAAGTCTTGGGCATCCAGCCCCTTGCTGGTCCCTTCCCTCTGACGAGGCCCTCTGAGCTCCAGCACCTTGCAGTGTGGAGACAGCCCCTGGCAGCAACCTCCTCTCCAAGGAGGCCTCAAGCGAGGCCTAGGCCCAGGGGAAAGGCACCAGCGGGGATGAGCCTGGGGAGGCGCCCGGGCATGTCTGGACCCAGTCCCCGCAGCCTGCCCCTTGCTGGGGCAGTACCCCCGGAGGCCAGGAAGGTCTGGGCAAGGCGGGCCAGGGGCAGGGGCCCTGCTGGGTCCTGTCCCTGGCCTGTGGGGCCTCTGAGCACAACCGGCCCTCTCCCGCTGGAAGACCTCCCCGGCTGCCTCCAAAGGCCGCTTTGCAAGCACTCTCGCCGGCTGTTCCCGCCAGCCGCGCACAACGCTCCCAAGCCCGGGAGAAAAGCGCTTCGGGGTGGTGCTCTCTCCCGGCCCTTGCCCCTGAGCCTGGGGGCCAGGCAGGGGGTCCACACTCCCAGGCCAAGGCAGAACCACATGCACACGTCTGTTCCTGCCCCCTGCACCGGCAGAGAGCTCGGGGGAGCCAGAGTCTGTCAGGCAGCTGCTGGGCTGGCCGCCTGTGTGGGAAGGGGCAGAGCCGACCTAGGGGCACACTGGGCCTCTTGCTCTCCCTGCTGCCCTGAGGCTGCTGGGCCAAAGAGGCCTTGGGCATCCAGCCCCTTGCTGGTCCTTCCCTCTGACGAGGCCCTCTGAGCTCCAGCCCCTTGCAGTGTGGAGACAGCCCCTGCCAGCAACCTCCTCTCCAAGGAGGCCTCAAGCGAGGCCTAGGCCCAGGGGAAAGGCACCAGCGGGGATGAGCCTGGGGAGGCGCCCGGGCATGTCTGGACCCAGTCCCCGCAGCCTGCCCCTTGCTGGGGCAGTACCCCCGGAGGCCAGGAAGGTCTGGGCAAGGCGGGCCAGGGGCAGGGGCCCTGCTGGGTCCTGCCCCTGGCCTGTGGGGCCTCTGAGCACAACCGGCCCTCTCCCGCTGGAAGACCTCCCCGGCTGCCTCCAAAGGCCGCTTTGCAAGCACTCTCGCCGGCTGTTCCCGCCAGCCGCGCACAACGCTCCCAAGCCCGGGAGAAAAGCGCTTCGGGGTGGTGCTCTCTCCCGGCCCTTGCCCCTGAGCCTGGGGGCCAGGCAGGGGGTCCACACTCCCAGGCCAAGGCAGAACCACATGCACACGTCTGTTCCTGCCCCCTGCACCGGCAGAGAGCTCGGGGGAGCCAGAGTCTGTCAGGCAGCTGCTGGGCTGGCCGCCTGTGTGGGAAGGGGCAGAGCCGACCTAGGGGCACACTGGGCCTCTTGCTCTCCCTGCTGCCCTGAGGCTGCTGGGCCAAAGAGGTCTTGGGCATCCAGCCCCTTGCTGGTCCCTTCCCTCTGACGAGGCCCTCTGAGCTCCAGCCCCTTGCAGTGTGGAGACAGCCCCTGCCAGCAACCTCCTCTCCAAGGAGGCCTCAAGCGAGGCCTAGGCCCAGGAGAAAGGCACCAGCGGGTTTGAGCCTGGGGAGGCGCCCGGGCATGTCTGGACCCAGTCCCCGCAGCCTGCCCCTTGCTGGGGCAGTACCCCCGGAGGCCAGGAAGGTCTGGGCAAGGCGGGCCAGGGGCAGGGGCCCTGCTGGGTCCTGCCCCTGGCCTGTGGGGCCTCTGAGCACAACCGGCCCTCTCCCGCTGGAAGACCTCCGCGGCTGCCTCCAAAGGCCGCTTTGCAAGCACTCTCGCCGGCTGTTCCCGCCAGCCGCGCACAACGCTCCCAAGCCCGGGAGAAAAGCGCTTCGGGGTGGTGCTCTCTCCCGGCCCTTGCCCCTGAGCCTGGGGGCCAGGCAGGGGGTCCACACTCCCAGGCCAAGGCAGAACCACATGCACACGTCTGTTCCTGCCCCCTGCACCAGCAGAGAGCTCGGGGGAGCCAGAGACTGTCAGGCAGCTGCTGGGCTGGCCGCCTGTGTGGGAAGGGGCAGAGCCGACCTAGGGGCACACTGGGCCTCTTGCTCTCCCTGCTGCCCTGAGGCTGCTGGGCCAAAGAGGTCTTGGGCATCCAGCCCCTTGCTGGTCCCTTCCCTCTGACGAGGCCCTCTGAGCTCCAGCACCTTGCAGTGTGGAGACAGCCCCTGCCAGCAACCTCGTCTCCAAGGAGGCCTCAAGCGAGGCCTAGGCCCAGGGGAAAGGCACCAGCGGGGATGAGCCTGGGGAGGCGCCCGGGCATGTCTGGACCCAGTCCCCGCAGCCTGCCCCTTGCTGGGGCAGTACCCCCGGAGGCCAGGAAGGTCTGGGCAAGGCTGGCCAGGGGCAGGGGCCCTGCTGGGTCCTGCCCCTGGCCTGTGGGGCCTCTGAGCACAACCGGCCCTCTCCCGCTGGAAGACCTCCCCGGCTGCCTCCAAAGGCCGCTTTGCAAGCACTCTCACCGGCTGTTCCCGCCAGCCGCGCACAACGCTCCCAAGCCCGGGAGAAAAGCGCTTCGGGGTGGTGCTCTCTCCCGGCCCTTGCCCCTGAGCCTGGGGGCCAGGCAGGGGGTCCACACTCCCAGGCCAAGGCAGAACCACATGCACACGTCTGTTCCTGCCCCCTGCACCGGCAGAGAGCTCGGGGGAGCCAGAGTCTGTCAGGCAGCTGCTGGGCTGGCCGCCTGTGTGGGAAGGGGAAGAGCCGACCTAGGGGCACACTGGGCCTCTTGCTCTCCCTGCTGCCCTGAGGCTGCTGGGCCAAAGAGGTCTTGGGCATCCAGCCCCTTGCTGGTCCCTTCCCTCTGACGAGGCCCTCTGAGCTCCAGCCCCTTGCAGTGTGGAGACAGCCCCTGCCAGCAACCTCCTCTCCAAGGAGGCCTCAAGCGAGGCCTAGGCCCAGGGGAAAGGCACCAGCGGGGATGAGCCTGGGGAGGCGCCCGGGCATGTCTGGACCCAGTCCCCGCAGCCTGCCCCTTGCTGGGGCAGTACCCCCGGAGGCCAGAAAGGTCTGGGCAAGGCGGGCCAGGGGCAGGGGCCCTGCTGGGTCCTGCCCCTGGCCTGTGGGGCCTCTGAGCACAACCGGCCCTCTCCCGCTGGAAGACCTCCCCGGCTGCCTCCAAAGGCCGCTTTGCAAGCACTCTCGCCAGCTGTTCCCGCCAGCCGCGCACAACGCTCCCAAGCCCGGGAGAAAAGTGCTTCGGGGTGGTGCTCTCTCCCGGCCCTTGCCCCTGAGCCTGGGGGCCAGGCAGGGGGTCCACACTCCCAGGTCAAGGCAGAACCACATGCACACGTCTGTTCCTGCCCCCTGCACCGGCAGAGAGCTCGGGGGAGCCAGAGTCTGTCAGGCAGCTGCTGGGCTGGCCGCCTGTGTGGGAAGGGGCAGAGCCGACCTAGGGGCACACTGGGCCTCTTGCTCTCCCTGCTGCCCTGAGGCTGCTGGGCCAAAGAGGTCTTGGGCATCCAGCCCCTTGCTGGTCCCTTCCCTCTGACGAGGCCCTCTGAGCTCCAGCCCCTTGCAGTGTGGAGACAGCCCCTGCCAGCAACCTCCTCTCCAAGGAGGCCTCAAGCGAGGCCTAGGCCCAGGGGAAAGGCACCAGCGGGGATGAGCCTGGGGAGGCGCCCGGGCATGTCTGGACCCAGTCCCCGCAGCCTGCCCCTTGCTGGGGCAGTACCCCCGGAGGCCAGGAAGGTCTGGGCAAGGCGGGCCAGGGGCAGGGGCCCTGCTGGGTCCTGCCCCTGGCCTGTGGGGCCTCTGAGCACAACCGGCCCTCTCCCGCTGGAAGACCTCCCCGGCTGCCTCCAAAGGCCGCTTTGCAAGCACTCTCGCCGGCTGTTCCCGCCAGCCGCGCACAACGCTCCCAAGCCCGGGAGAAAAGCGCTTCGGGGTGGTGCTCTCTCCCGGCCCTTGCCCCTGAGCCTGGGGGCCAGGCAGGGGGTCCACACTCCCAGGCCAAGGCAGAACCACATGCACACGTCTGTTCCTGCCCCCTGCACCGGCAGAGAGCTCGGGGGAGCCAGAGTCTGTCAGGCAGCTGCTGGGCTGGCCGCCTGTGTGGGAAGGGGCAGAGCCGACCTAGGGGCACACTGGGCCTCTTGCTCTCCCTGTTGCCCTGAGGCTGCTGGGCCAAAGAAGTCTTGGGCATCCAGCCCCTTGCTGGTCCCTTCCCTCTGACGAGGCCCTCTGAGCTCCAGCACCTTGCAGTGTGGAGACAGCCCCTGCCAGCAACCTCCTCTCCAAGGAGGCCTCAAGCGAGGCCTAGGCCCAGGGGAAAGGCACCAGCGGGGATGAGCCTGGGGAGGCGCCCGGGCATGTCTGGACCCAGTCCCCGCAGCCTGCCCCTTGCTGGGGCAGTACCCCCGCAGGCCAGGAAGGTCTGGGCAAGGCTGGCCAGGGGCAGGGGCCCTGCTGGGTCCTGCCCCTGGCCTGTGGGGCCTCTGAGCACAACCGGCCCTCTCCCGCTGGAAGACCTCCCCGGCTGCCTCCAAAGGCCGCTTTGCAAGCACTCTCGCCGGCTGTTCCCGCCAGCCGCGCACAACGCTCCCAAGCCCGGGAGAAAAGCGCTTCGGGGTGGTGCTCTCTCCCGGCCCTTGCCCCTGAGCCTGGGGGCCAGGCAGGGGGTTCACACTCCCAGGCCAAGGCAGAACCACATGCACACGTCTGTTCCTGCCCCCTGCACCGGCAGAGAGCTCGGGGGAGCCAGAGTCTGTCAGGCAGCTGCTGGGCTGGCCGCCTGTGTGGGAAGGGGCAGAGCCGACCTAGGGGCACACTGGGCCTCTTGCTCTCCCTGCTGCCCTGAGGCTGCTGGGCCAAAGAGGTCTTGGGCATCCAGCCCCTTGCTGGTCCCTTCCCTCTGACGAGGCCCTCTGAGCTCCAGCCCCTTGCAGTGTGGAGACAGCCCCTGCCAGCAACCTCCTCTCCAAGGAGGCCTCAAGCGAGGCCTAGGCCCAGGGGAAAGGCACCAGCGGGGATGAGCCTGGGGAGGCGCCCGGGCATGTCTGGACCCAGTCCCCGCAGCCTGCCCCTTGCTGGGGCAGTACCCCCGGAGGCCAGGAAGGTCTGGGCAAGGCTGGCCAGGGGCAGGGGCCCTGCTGGGTCCTGCCCCTGGCCTGTGGGGCCTCTGAGCACAACCGGCCCTCTCCCGCTGGAAGACCTCCCCGGCTGCCTCCAAAGGCCGCTTTGCAAGCACTCTCGCCGGCTGTTCCCGCCAGCCGCGCACAACGCTCCCAAGCCCGGGAGAAAAGCGCTTCGGGGTGGTGCTCTCTCCCGGCCCTTGCCCCTGAGCCTGGGGGCCAGGCAGGGGGTCCACACTCCCAGGCCAAGGCAGAACCACATGCACACGTCTGTTCCTGCCCCCTGCACCGGCAGAGAACTCGGGGGAGCCAGAGTCTGTCAGGCAGCTGCTGGGCTGGCCGCCTGTGTGGGAAGGGGCAGAGCCGACCTAGGGGCACACTGGGCCTCTTGCTCTCCCTGCTGCCCTGAGGCTGCTGGGCCAAAGAGGTCTTGGGCATCCAGCCCCTTGCTGGTCCCTTCCCTCTGACGAGGCCCTCTGAGCTCCAGCCCCTTGCAGTGTGGAGACAGCCCCTGCCAGCAACCTCCTCTCCAAGGAGGCCTCAAGCGAGGCCTAGGCCCAGGGGAAAGGCACCAGCGGGGATGAGCCTGGGGAGGCGCCCGGGCATGTCTGGACCCAGTCCCCGCAGCCTGCCCCTTGCTGGGGCAGTACCCCCAGAGGCCAGGAAGGTCTGGGCAAGGCGGGCCAGGGGCAGGGGCCCTGCTGGGTCCTGCCCCTGGCCTGTGGGGCCTCTGAGCACAACCGGCCCTCTCCCGCTGGAAGACCTCCCCGGCTGCCTCCAAAGGCCGCTTTGCAAGCACTCTCGCCAGCTGTTCCCGCCAGCCGCGCACAACGCTCCCAAGCCCGGGAGAAAAGTGCTTCGGGGTGGTGCTCTCTCCCGGCCCTTGCCCCTGAGCCTGGGGGCCAGGCAGGGGGTCCACACTCCCAGGTCAAGGCAGAACCACATGCACACGTCTGTTCCTGCCCCCTGCACCGGCAGAGAGCTCGGGGGAGCCAGAGTCTGTCAGGCAGCTGCTGGGCTGGCCGCCTGTGTGGGAAGGGGCAGAGCCGACCTAGGGGCACACTGGGCCTCTTGCTCTCCCTGCTGCCCTGAGGCTGCTGGGCCAAAGAGGTCTTGGGCATCCAGCCCCTTGCTGGTCCCTTCCCTCTGACGAGGCCCTCTGAGCTCCAGCCCCTTGCAGTGTGGAGACAGCCCCTGCCAGCAACCTCCTCTCCAAGGAGGCCTCAAGCGAGGCCTAGGCCCAGGGGAAAGGCACCAGCGGGGATGAGCCTGGGGAGGCGCCCGGGCATGTCTGGACCCAGTCCCCGCAGCCTGCCCCTTGCTGGGGCAGTACCCCCGGAGGCCAGGAAGGTCTGGGCAAGGCGGGCCAGGGGCAGGGGCCCTGCTGGGTCCTGCCCCTGGCCTGTGGGGCCTCTGAGCACAACCGGCCCTCTCCCGCTGGAAGACCTCCCCGGCTGCCTCCAAAGGCCGCTTTGCAAGCACTCTCGCCGGCTGTTCCCGCCAGCCGCGCACAACGCTCCCAAGCCCGGGAGAAAAGCGCTTCGGGGTGGTGCTCTCTCCCGGCCCTTGCCCCTGAGCCTGGGGGCCAGGCAGGGGGTCCACACTCCCAGGCCAAGGCAGAACCACATGCACACGTCTGTTCCTGCCCCCTGCACCGGCAGAGAGCTCGGGGGAGCCAGAGTCTGTCAGGCAGCTGCTGGGCTGGCCGCCTGTGTGGGAAGGGGCAGAGCCGACCTAGGGGCACACTGGGCCTCTTGCTCTCCCTGTTGCCCTGAGGCTGCTGGGCCAAAGAAGTCTTGGGCATCCAGCCCCTTGCTGGTCCCTTCCCTCTGACGAGGCCCTCTGAGCTCCAGCACCTTGCAGTGTGGAGACAGCCCCTGCCAGCAACCTCCTCTCCAAGGAGGCCTCAAGCGAGGCCTAGGCCCAGGGGAAAGGCACCAGCGGGGATGAGCCTGGGGAGGCGCCCGGGCATGTCTGGACCCAGTCCCCGCAGCCTGCCCCTTGCTGGGGCAGTACCCCCGCAGGCCAGGAAGGTCTGGGCAAGGCTGGCCAGGGGCAGGGGCCCTGCTGGGTCCTGCCCCTGGCCTGTGGGGCCTCTGAGCACAACCGGCCCTCTCCCGCTGGAAGACCTCCCCGGCTGCCTCCAAAGGCCGCTTTGCAAGCACTCTCGCCGGCTGTTCCCGCCAGCCGCGCACAACGCTCCCAAGCCCGGGAGAAAAGCGCTTCGGGGTGGTGCTCTCTCCCGGCCCTTGCCCCTGAGCCTGGGGGCCAGGCAGGGGGTTCACACTCCCAGGCCAAGGCAGAACCACATGCACACGTCTGTTCCTGCCCCCTGCACCGGCAGAGAGCTCGGGGGAGCCAGAGTCTGTCAGGCAGCTGCTGGGCTGGCCGCCTGTGTGGGAAGGGGCAGAGCCGACCTAGGGGCACACTGGGCCTCTTGCTCTCCCTGCTGCCCTGAGGCTGCTGGGCCAAAGAGGTCTTGGGCATCCAGCCCCTTGCTGGTCCCTTCCCTCTGACGAGGCCCTCTGAGCTCCAGCCCCTTGCAGTGTGGAGACAGCCCCTGCCAGCAACCTCCTCTCCAAGGAGGCCTCAAGCGAGGCCTAGGCCCAGGGGAAAGGCACCAGCGGGGATGAGCCTGGGGAGGCGCCCGGGCATGTCTGGACCCAGTCCCCGCAGCCTGCCCCTTGCTGGGGCAGTACCCCCGGAGGCCAGGAAGGTCTGGGCAAGGCTGGCCAGGGGCAGGGGCCCTGCTGGGTCCTGCCCCTGGCCTGTGGGGCCTCTGAGCACAACCGGCCCTCTCCCGCTGGAAGACCTCCCCGGCTGCCTCCAAAGGCCGCTTTGCAAGCACTCTCGCCGGCTGTTCCCGCCAGCCGCGCACAACGCTCCCAAGCCCGGGAGAAAAGCGCTTCGGGGTGGTGCTCTCTCCCGGCCCTTGCCCCTGAGCCTGGGGGCCAGGCAGGGGCTCCACACTCCCAGGCCAAGGCAGAACCACATGCACACGTCTGTTCCTGCCCCCTGCACCGGCAGAGAGCTCGGGGGAGCCAGAGTCTGTCAGGCAGCTGCTGGGCTGGCCGCCTGTGTGGGAAGGGGCAGAGCCGACCTAGGGGCACACTGGGCCTCTTGCTCTCCCTGCTGCCCTGAGGCTGCTGGGCCAAAGAGGTCTTGGGCATCCAGCCCCTTGCTGGTCCCTTCCCTCTGACGAGGCCCTCTAAGCTCCAGCCCCTTGCAGTGTGGAGACAGCCCCTGCCAGCAACCTCCTCTCCAAGGAGGCCTCAAGCGAGGCCTAGGCCCAGGGGAAAGGCACCAGCGGGGATGAGCCTGGGGAGGCGCCCGGGCATGTCTGGACCCAGTCCCCGCAGCCTGCCCCTTGCTGGGGCAGTACCCCCGCAGGCCAGGAAGGTCTGGGCAAGGCGGGCCAGGGGCAGGGGCCCTGCTGGGTCCTGCCCCTGGCCTGTGGGGCCTCTGAGCACAACCGGCCCTCTCCCGCTGGAAGACCTCCCCGGCTGCCTCCAAAGGCCGCTTTGCAAGCACTCTCGCCGGCTGTTCCCGCCAGCCGCGCACAACGCTCCCAAGCCCGGGAGAAAAGCGCTTCGGGGTGGTGCTCTCTCCCGGCCCTTGCCCCTGAGCCTGGGGGCCAGGCAGGGGGTCCACACTCCCAGGCCAAGGCAGAACCACATGCACACGTCTGTTCCTGCCCCCTGCACCGGCAGAGAGCTCGGGGGAGCCAGAGTCTGTCAGGCAGCTGCTGGGCTGGCCGCCTGTGTGGGAAGGGGCAGAGCCGACCTAGGGGCACACTGGGCCTCTTGCTCTCCCTGCTGCCCTGAGGCTGCTGGGCCAAAGAAGTCTTGGGCATCCAGCCCCTTGCTGGTCCCTTCCCTCTGACGAGGCCCTCTGAGCTCCAGCACCTTGCAGTGTGGAGACAGCCCCTGGCAGCAACCTCCTCTCCAAGGAGGCCTCAAGCGAGGCCTAGGCCCAGGGGAAAGGCACCAGCGGGGATGAGCCTGGGGAGGCGCCCGGGCATGTCTGGACCCAGTCCCCGCAGCCTGCCCCTTGCTGGGGCAGTACCCCCGGAGGCCAGGAAGGTCTGGGCAAGGCGGGCCAGGGGCAGGGGCCCTGCTGGGTCCTGTCCCTGGCCTGTGGGGCCTCTGAGCACAACCGGCCCTCTCCCGCTGGAAGACCTCCCCGGCTGCCTCCAAAGGCCGCTTTGCAAGCACTCTCGCCGGCTGTTCCCGCCAGCCGCGCACAACGCTCCCAAGCCCGGGAGAAAAGCGCTTCGGGGTGGTGCTCTCTCCCGGCCCTTGCCCCTGAGCCTGGGGGCCAGGCAGGGGGTCCACACTCCCAGGCCAAGGCAGAACCACATGCACACGTCTGTTCCTGCCCCCTGCACCGGCAGAGAGCTCGGGGGAGCCAGAGTCTGTCAGGCAGCTGCTGGGCTGGCCGCCTGTGTGGGAAGGGGCAGAGCCGACCTAGGGGCACACTGGGCCTCTTGCTCTCCCTGCTGCCCTGAGGCTGCTGGGCCAAAGAGGCCTTGGGCATCCAGCCCCTTGCTGGTCCTTCCCTCTGACGAGGCCCTCTGAGCTCCAGCCCCTTGCAGTGTGGAGACAGCCCCTGCCAGCAACCTCCTCTCCAAGGAGGCCTCAAGCGAGGCCTAGGCCCAGGGGAAAGGCACCAGCGGGGATGAGCCTGGGGAGGCGCCCGGGCATGTCTGGACCCAGTCCCCGCAGCCTGCCCCTTGCTGGGGCAGTACCCCCGGAGGCCAGGAAGGTCTGGGCAAGGCGGGCCAGGGGCAGGGGCCCTGCTGGGTCCTGCCCCTGGCCTGTGGGGCCTCTGAGCACAACCGGCCCTCTCCCGCTGGAAGACCTCCCCGGCTGCCTCCAAAGGCCGCTTTGCAAGCACTCTCGCCGGCTGTTCCCGCCAGCCGCGCACAACGCTCCCAAGCCCGGGAGAAAAGCGCTTCGGGGTGGTGCTCTCTCCCGGCCCTTGCCCCTGAGCCTGGGGGCCAGGCAGGGGGTCCACACTCCCAGGCCAAGGCAGAACCACATGCACACGTCTGTTCCTGCCCCCTGCACCGGCAGAGAGCTCGGGGGAGCCAGAGTCTGTCAGGCAGCTGCTGGGCTGGCCGCCTGTGTGGGAAGGGGCAGAGCCGACCTAGGGGCACACTGGGCCTCTTGCTCTCCCTGCTGCCCTGAGGCTGCTGGGCCAAAGAGGTCTTGGGCATCCAGCCCCTTGCTGGTCCCTTCCCTCTGACGAGGCCCTCTGAGCTCCAGCCCCTTGCAGTGTGGAGACAGCCCCTGCCAGCAACCTCCTCTCCAAGGAGGCCTCAAGCGAGGCCTAGGCCCAGGAGAAAGGCACCAGCGGGTTTGAGCCTGGGGAGGCGCCCGGGCATGTCTGGACCCAGTCCCCGCAGCCTGCCCCTTGCTGGGGCAGTACCCCCGGAGGCCAGGAAGGTCTGGGCAAGGCGGGCCAGGGGCAGGGGCCCTGCTGGGTCCTGCCCCTGGCCTGTGGGGCCTCTGAGCACAACCGGCCCTCTCCCGCTGGAAGACCTCCGCGGCTGCCTCCAAAGGCCGCTTTGCAAGCACTCTCGCCGGCTGTTCCCGCCAGCCGCGCACAACGCTCCCAAGCCCGGGAGAAAAGCGCTTCGGGGTGGTGCTCTCTCCCGGCCCTTGCCCCTGAGCCTGGGGGCCAGGCAGGGGGTCCACACTCCCAGGCCAAGGCAGAACCACATGCACACGTCTGTTCCTGCCCCCTGCACCAGCAGAGAGCTCGGGGGAGCCAGAGACTGTCAGGCAGCTGCTGGGCTGGCCGCCTGTGTGGGAAGGGGCAGAGCCGACCTAGGGGCACACTGGGCCTCTTGCTCTCCCTGCTGCCCTGAGGCTGCTGGGCCAAAGAGGTCTTGGGCATCCAGCCCCTTGCTGGTCCCTTCCCTCTGACGAGGCCCTCTGAGCTCCAGCACCTTGCAGTGTGGAGACAGCCCCTGCCAGCAACCTCGTCTCCAAGGAGGCCTCAAGCGAGGCCTAGGCCCAGGGGAAAGGCACCAGCGGGGATGAGCCTGGGGAGGCGCCCGGGCATGTCTGGACCCAGTCCCCGCAGCCTGCCCCTTGCTGGGGCAGTACCCCCGGAGGCCAGGAAGGTCTGGGCAAGGCTGGCCAGGGGCAGGGGCCCTGCTGGGTCCTGCCCCTGGCCTGTGGGGCCTCTGAGCACAACCGGCCCTCTCCCGCTGGAAGACCTCCCCGGCTGCCTCCAAAGGCCGCTTTGCAAGCACTCTCGCCGGCTGTTCCCGCCAGCCGCGCACAACGCTCCCAAGCCCGGGAGAAAAGCGCTTCGGGGTGGTGCTCTCTCCCGGCCCTTGCCCCTGAGCCTGGGGGCCAGGCAGGGGGTCCACACTCCCAGGCCAAGGCAGAACCACATGCACACGTCTGTTCCTGCCCCCTGCACCGGCAGAGAGCTCGGGGGAGCCAGAGTCTGTCAGGCAGCTGCTGGGCTGGCCGCCTGTGTGGGAAGGGGAAGAGCCGACCTAGGGGCACACTGGGCCTCTTGCTCTCCCTGCTGCCCTGAGGCTGCTGGGCCAAAGAGGTCTTGGGCATCCAGCCCCTTGCTGGTCCCTTCCCTCTGACGAGGCCCTCTGAGCTCCAGCCCCTTGCAGTGTGGAGACAGCCCCTGCCAGCAACCTCCTCTCCAAGGAGGCCTCAAGCGAGGCCTAGGCCCAGGGGAAAGGCACCAGCGGGGATGAGCCTGGGGAGGCGCCCGGGCATGTCTGGACCCAGTCCCCGCAGCCTGCCCCTTGCTGGGGCAGTACCCCCGGAGGCCAGAAAGGTCTGGGCAAGGCGGGCCAGGGGCAGGGGCCCTGCTGGGTCCTGCCCCTGGCCTGTGGGGCCTCTGAGCACAACCGGCCCTCTCCCGCTGGAAGACCTCCCCGGCTGCCTCCAAAGGCCGCTTTGCAAGCACTCTCGCCGGCTGTTCCCGCCAGCCGCGCACAACGCTCCCAAGCCCGGGAGAAAAGCGCTTCGGGGTGGTGCTCTCTCCCGGCCCTTGCCCCTGAGCCTGGGGGCCAGGCAGGGGGTCCACACTCCCAGGCCAAGGCAGAACCACATGCACACGTCTGTTCCTGCCCCCTGCACCGGCAGAGAGCTCGGGGGAGCCAGAGTCTGTCAGGCAGCTGCTGGGCTGGCCGCCTGTGTGGGAAGGGGCAGAGCCGACCTAGGGGCACACTGGGCCTCTTGCTCTCCCTGCTGCCCTGAGGCTGCTGGGCCAAAGAAGTCTTGGGCATCCAGCCCCTTGCTGGTCCCTTCCCTCTGACGAGGCCCTCTGAGCTCCAGCCCCTTGCAGTGTGGAGACAGCCCCTGCCAGCAACCTCCTCTCCAAGGAGGCCTCAAGCGAGGCCTAGGCCCAGGGGAAAGGCACCAGCGGGGATGAGCCTGGGGAGGCGCCCGGGCATGTCTGGACCCAGTCCCCGCAGCCTGCCCCTTGCTGGGGCAGTACCCCCGGAGGCCAGGAAGGTCTGGGCAAGGCTGGCCAGGGGCAGGGGCCCTGCTGGGACCTGCCCCTGGCCTGTGGGGCCTCTGAGCACAACCGGCCCTCTCCCGCTGGAAGACCTCCCCGGCTGCCTCCAAAGGCCGCTTTGCAAGCACTCTCGCCGGCTGTTCCCGCCAGCCGCGCCCAACGCTCCCAAGCCCGGGAGAAAAGCGCTTCGGGGTGGTGCTCTCTCCCGGCCCTTGCCCCTGAGCCTGGGGGCCAGGCAGGGGGTCCACACTCCCAGGCCAAGGCAGAACCACATGCACACGTCTGTTCCTGCCCCCTGCACCGGCAGAGAGCTCGGGGGAGCCAGAGTCTGTCAGGCAGCTGCTGGGCTGGCCGCCTGTGTGGGAAGGGGCAGAGCCGACCTAGGGGCACACTGGGCCTCTTGCTCTCCCTGCTGCCCTGAGGCTGCTGGGCCAAAGAGGTCTTGGGCATCCAGCCCCTTGCTGGTCCCTTCCCTCTGACGAGGCCCTCTGAGCTCCAGCCCCTTGCAGTGTGGAGACAGCCCCTGCCAGCAACCTCCTCTCCAAGGAGGCCTCAAGCGAGGCCTAGGCCCAGGGGAAAGGCACCAGCGGGGATGAGCCTGGGGAGGCGCCCGGGCATGTCTGGACCCAGTCCCCGCAGCCTGCCCCTTGCTGGGGCAGTACCCCCAGAGGCCAGGAAGGTCTGGGCAAGGCGGGCCAGGGGCAGGGGCCCTGCTGGGTCCTGCCCCTGGCCTGTGGGGCCTCTGAGCACAACCGGCCCTCTCCCGCTGGAAGACCTCCCCGGCTGCCTCCAAAGGCCGCTTTGCAAGCACTCTCGCCAGCTGTTCCCGCCAGCCACGCACAACGCTCCCAAGCCCGGGAGAAAAGTGCTTCGGGGTGGTGCTCTCTCCCGGCCCTTGCCCCTGAGCCTGGGGGCCAGGCAGGGGGTCCACACTCCCAGGTCAAGGCAGAACCACATGCACACGTCTGTTCCTGCCCCCTGCACCGGCAGAGAGCTCGGGGGAGCCAGAGTCTGTCAGGCAGCTGCTGGGCTGGCCGCCTGTGTGGGAAGGGGCAGAGCCGACCTAGGGGCACACTGGGCCTCTTGCTCTCCCTGCTGCCCTGAGGCTGCTGGGCCAAAGAGGTCTTGGGCATCCAGCCCCTTGCTGGTCCCTTCCCTCTGACGAGGCCCTCTGAGCTCCAGCCCCTTGCAGTGTGGAGACAGCCCCTGCCAGCAACCTCCTCTCCAAGGAGGCCTCAAGCGAGGCCTAGGCCCAGGGGAAAGGCACCAGCGGGGATGAGCCTGGGGAGGCGCCCGGGCATGTCTGGACCCAGTCCCCGCAGCCTGCCCCTTGCTGGGGCAGTACCCCCGGAGGCCAGGAAGGTCTGGGCAAGGCGGGCCAGGGGCAGGGGCCCTGCTGGGTCCTGCCCCTGGCCTGTGGGGCCTCTGAGCACAACCGGCCCTCTCCCGCTGGAAGACCTCCCCGGCTGCCTCCAAAGGCCGCTTTGCAAGCACTCTCGCCGGCTGTTCCCGCCAGCCGCGCACAACGCTCCCAAGCCCGGGAGAAAAGTGCTTCGGGGTGGTGCTCTCTCCCGGCCCTTGCCCCTGAGCCTGGGGGCCAGGCAGGGGGTCCACACTCCCAGGCCAAGGCAGAACCACATGCACACGTCTGTTCCTGCCCCCTGCACCGGCAGAGAGCTCGGGGGAGCCAGAGTCTGTCAGGCAGCTGCTGGGCTGGCCGCCTGTGTGGGAAGGGGCAGAGCCGACCTAGGGGCACACTGGGCCTCTTGCTCTCCCTGCTGCCCTGAGGCTGCTGGGCCAAAGAGGTCTTGGGCATCCAGCCCCTTGCTGGTCCCTTCCCTCTGACGAGGCCCTCTGAGCTCCAGCCCCTTGCAGTGTGGAGACAGCCCCTGCCAGCAACCTCCTCTCCAAGGAGGCCTCAAGCGAGGCCTAGGCCCAGGGGAAAGGCACCAGCGGGGATGAGCCTGGGGAGGCGCCCGGGCATGTCTGGACCCAGTCCCCGCAGCCTGCCCCTTGCTGGGGCAGTACCCCCGGAGGCCAGGAAGGTCTGGGCAAGGCGGGCCAGGGGCAGGGGCCCTGCTGGGTCCTGCCCCTGGCCTGTGGGGTCTCTGAGCACAACCGGCCCTCTCCCGCTGGAAGACCTCCCCGGCTGCCTCCAAAGGCAGCTTTGCAAGCACTCTCGCCGGCTGTTCCCGCCAGCCGCGCACAACGCTCCCAAGCCCGGGAGAAAAGCGCTTCGGGGTGGTGCTCTCTCCCGGCCCTTGCCCCTGAGCCTGGGGGCCAGGCAGGGGGTCCACACTCCCAGGCCAAGGCAGAACCACATGCACACGTCTGTTCCTGCCCCCTGCACCGGCAGAGAGCTCGGGGGAGCCAGAGTCTGTCAGGCAGCTGCTGGGCTGGCCGCCTGTGTGGGAAGGGGCAGAGCCGACCTAGGGGCACACTGGGCCTCTTGCTCTCCCTGCTGCCCTGAGGCTGCTGGGCCAAAGAGGCCTTGGGCATCCAGCCCCTTGCTGGTCCTTCCCTCTGACGAGGCCCTCTGAGCTCCAGCCCCTTGCAGTGTGGAGACAGCCCCTGCCAGCAACCTCCTCTCCAAGGAGGCCTCAAGCGAGGCCTAGGCCCAGGGGAAAGGCACCAGCGGGGATGAGCCTGGGGAGGCGCCCGGGCATGTCTGGACCCAGTCCCCGCAGCCTGCCCCTTGCTGGGGCACTTCCCCCGGAGGCCAGGAAGGTCTGGGCAAGGCGGGCCAGGGGCAGGGGCCCTGCTGGGTCCTGCCCCTGGCCTGTGGGGTCTCTGAGCACAACCGGCCCTCTCCCGCTGGAAGACCTCCCCGGCTGCCTCCAAAGGCAGCTTTGCAAGCACTCTCGCCGGCTGTTCCCGCCAGCCGCGCACAACGCTCCCAAGCCCGGGAGAAAAGCGCTTCGGGGTGGTGCTCTCTCCCGGCCCTTGCCCCTGAGCCTGGGGGCCAGGCAGGGGGTCCACACTCCCAGGCCAAGGCAGAACCACATGCACACGTCTGTTCCTGCCCCCTGCACCGGCAGAGAGCTCGGGGGAGCCAGAGTCTGTCAGGCAGCTGCTGGGCTGGCCGCCTGTGTGGGAAGGGGCAGAGCCGACCTAGGGGCACACTGGGCCTCTTGCTCTCCCTGCTGCCCTGAGGCTGCTGGGCCAAAGAGGCCTTGGGCATCCAGCCCCTTGCTGGTCCTTCCCTCTGACGAGGCCCTCTGAGCTCCAGCCCCTTGCAGTGTGGAGACAGCCCCTGCCAGCAACCTCCTCTCCAAGGAGGCCTCAAGCGAGGCCTAGGCCCAGGGGAAAGGCACCAGCGGGGATGAGCCTGGGGAGGCGCCCGGGCATGTCTGGACCCAGTCCCCGCAGCCTGCCCCTTGCTGGGGCAGTACCCCCGGAGGCCAGGAAGGTCTGGGCAAGGCGGGCCAGGGGCAGGGGCCCTGCTGGGTCCTGCCCCTGGCCTGTGGGGCCTCTGAGCACAACCGGCCCTCTCCCGCTGGAAGACCTCCCCGGCTGCCTCCAAAGGCCGCTTTGCAAGCACTCTCGCCGGCTGTTCCCGCCAGCCGCGCACAACGCTCCCAAGCCCGGGAGAAAAGCGCTTCGGGGTGGTGCTCTCTCCCGGCCCTTGCCCCTGAGCCTGGGGGCCAGGCAGGGGGTCCACACTCCCAGGCCAAGGCAGAACCACATGCACACGTCTGTTCCTGCCCCCTGCACCGGCAGAGAGCTCGGGGGAGCCAGAGTCTGTCAGGCAGCTGCTGGGCTGGCCGCCTATGTGGGAAGGGGCAGAGCCGACCTAGGGGCACACTGGGCCTCTTGCTCTCCCTGCTGCCCTGAGGCTGCTGGGCCAAAGAGGTCTTGGGCATCCAGCCCCTTGCTGGTCCCTTCCCTCTGACGAGGCCCTCTGAGCTCCAGCCCCTTGCAGTGTGGAGACAGCCCCTGCCAGCAACCTCCTCTCCAAGGAGGCCTCAAGCGAGGCCTAGGCCCAGGGGAAAGGCACCAGCGGGGATGAGCCTGGGGAGGCGCCCGGGCATGTCTGGACCCAGTCCCCGCAGCCTGCCCCTTGCTGGGGCAGTACCCCCGGAGGCCAGGAAGGTCTGGGCAAGGCTGGCCAGGGGCAGGGGCCCTGCTGGGTCCTGCCCCTGGCCTGTGAGGCCTCTGAGCACAACCGGCCCTCTCCCGCTGGAAGACCTCCCCGGCTGCCTCCAAAGGCCGCTTTGCAAGCACTCTCGCCGGCTGCTTCCGCCAGCCGCGCCCAACGCTCCCAAGCCCGGGAGAAAAGCGCTTCGGGGTGGTGCTCTCTCCCGGCCCTTGCCCCTGAGCCTGGGGGCCAGGCAGGGGGTCCACACTCCCAGGCCAAGGCAGAACCACATGCACACGTCTGTTCCTGCCCCCTGCACCGGCAGAGAGCTCGGGGGAGCCAGAGTCTGTCAGGCAGCTGCTGGGCTGGCCGCCTGTGTGGGAAGGGGCAGAGCCGACCTAGGGGCACACTGGGCCTCTTGCTCTCCCTGCTGCCCTGAGGCTGCTGGGCCAACGAGGTCTTGGGCATCCAGCCCCTTGCTGGTCCCTTCCCTCTGACGAGGCCCTCTGAGCTCCAGCCCCTTGCAGTGTGGAGACAGCCCCTGCCAGCAACCTCCTCTCCAAGGAGGCCTCAAGCGAGGCCTAGGCCCAGGGGAAAGGCACCAGCGGGGATGAGCCTGGGGAGGCGCCCGGGCATGTCTGGACCCAGTCCCCGCAGCCTGCCCCTTGCTGGGGCAGTACCCCCGGAGGCCAGGAAGGTCTGGGCAAGGCTGGCCAGGGGCAGGGGCCCTGCTGGGTCCTGCCCCTGGCCTGTGGGGCCTCTGAGCACAACGGGCCCTCTCCCGCTGGAAGACCTCCCCGGCTGCCTCCAAAGGCCGCTTTGCAAGCACTCTCGCCGGCTGCTCCCGCCAGCCGCGCACAACGCTCCCAAGCCCGGGAGAAAAGCGCTTCGGGGTGGTGCTCTCTCCCGGCCCTTGCCCCTGAGCCTGGGGGCCAGGCAGGGGGTCCACACTCCCAGGCCAAGGCAGAACCACATGCACACGTCTGTTCCTGCCCCCTGCACCGGCAGAGAGCTCGGGGGAGCCAGAGTCTGTCAGGCAGCTACTGGGCTGGCCGCCTGTGTGGGAAGGGGCAGAGCCGACCTAGGGGCACACTGGGCCTCTTGCTCTCCCTGCTGCCCTGAGGCTGCTGGGCCAAAGAGGTCTTGGGCATCCAGCCCCTTGCTGGTCCCTTCCCTCTGACGAGGCCCTCTGAGCTCCAGCCCCTTGCAGTGTGGAGACAGCCCCTGCCAGCAACCTCCTCTCCAAGGAGGCCTCAAGCGAGGCCTAGGCCCAGGGGAAAGGCACCAGCGGGGATGAGCCTGGGGAGGCGCCCGGGCATGTCTGGACCCAGTCCCCGCAGCCTGCCCCTTGCTGGGGCAGTACCCCCGGAGGCCAGGAAGGTCTGGGCAAGGCTGGCCAGGGGCAGGGGCCCTGCTGGGTCCTGCCCCTGGCCTGTGGGGCCTCTGAGCACAACCGGCCCTCTCCCGCTGGAAGACCTCCCCGGCTGCCTCCAAAGGCCGCTTTGCAAGCACTCTCGCCGGCTGTTCCCGCCAGCCGCGCACAACGCTCCCAAGCCCGGGAGAAAAGCGCTTCGGGGTGGTGCTCTCTCCCGGCCCTTGCCCCTGAGCCTGGGGGCCAGGCAGGGGGTCCACACTCCCAGGCCAAGGCAGAACCACATGCACACGTCTGTTCCTGCCCCCTGCACCGGCAGAGAGCTCGGGGGAGCCAGAGTCTGTCAGGCAGCTGCTGGGCTGGCCGCCTGTGTGGGAAGGGGCAGAGCCGACCTAGGGGCACACTGGGCCTCTTGCTCTCCCTGCTGCCCTGAGGCTGCTGGGCCAAAGAGGTCTTGGGCATCCAGCCCCTTGCTGGTCCCTTCCCTCTGACGAGGCCCTCTGAGCTCCAGCCCCTTGCAGTGTGGAGACAGCCCCTGCCAGCAACCTCCTCTCCAAGGAGGCCTCAAGCGAGGCCTAGGCCCAGGGGAAAGGCACCAGCGGGGATGAGCCTGGGGAGGCGCCCGGGCATGTCTGGACCCAGTCCCCGCAGCCTGCCCCTTGCTGGGGCAGTACCCCCGGAGGCCAGGAAGGTCTGGGCAAGGCGGGCCAGGGGCAGGGGCCCTGCTGGGTCCTGCCCCTGGCCTGTGGGGCCTCTGAGCACAACCGGCCCTCTCCCGCTGGAAGACCTCCCCGGCTGCCTCCAAAGGCCGCTTTGCAAGCACTCTCGCCGGCTGTTCCCGCCAGCCGCGCACAACGCTCCCAAGCCCGGGAGAAAAGCGCTTCGGGGTGGTGCTCTCTCCCGGCCCTTGCCCCTGAGCCTGGGGGCCAGGCAGGGGGTCCACACTCCCAGGCCAAGGCAGAACCACATGCACACGTCTGTTCCTGCCCCCTGCACCGGCAGAGAGCTCGGGGGAGCCAGAGTCTGTCAGGCAGCTGCTGGGCTGGCCGCCTGTGTGGGAAGGGGCAGAGCCGACCTAGGGGCACACTGGGCCTCTTGCTCTCCCTGCTGCCCTGAGGCTGCTGGGCCAAAGAGGCCTTGGGCATCCAGCCCCTTGCTGGTCCTTCCCTCTGACGAGGCCCTCTGAGCTCCAGCCCCTTGCAGTGTGGAGACAGCCCCTGCCAGCAACCTCCTCTCCAAGGAGGCCTCAAGCGAGGCCTAGGCCCAGGGGAAAGGCACCAGCGGGGATGAGCCTGGGGAGGCGCCCGGGCATGTCTGGACCCAGTCCCCGCAGCCTGCCCCTTGCTGGGGCAGTACCCCCGGAGGCCAGGAAGGTCTGGGCAAGGCTGGCCAGGGGCAGGGGCCCTGCTGGTTCCTGCCCCTGGCCTGTGGGGCCTCTGAGTACAACCGGCCCTCTCCCGCTGGAAGACCTCCCCGGCTGCCTCCAAAGGCCGCTTTGCAAGCACTCTCGCCGGCTGTTCCCGCCAGCCGCGCACAACGCTCCCAAGCCCGGGAGAAAAGCGCTTCGGGGTGGTGCTCTCTCCCGGCCCTTGCCCCTGAGCCTGGGGGCCAGGCAGGGGGTCCACACTCCCAGGCCAAGGCAGAACCACATGCACACGTCTGTTCCTGCCCCCTGCACCGGCAGAGAGCTCGGGGGAGCCAGAGTCTGTCAGGCAGCTGCTGGGCTGGCCGCCTGTGTGGGAAGGGGCAGAGCCGACCTAGGGGCACACTGGGCCTCTTGCTCTCCCTGCTGCCCTGAGGCTGCTGGGCCAAAGAGGCCTTGGGCATCCAGCCCCTTGCTGGTCCTTCCCTCTGACGAGGCCCTCTGAGCTCCAGCCCCTTGCAGTGTGGAGACAGCCCCTGCCAGCAACCTCCTCTCCAAGGAGGCCTCAAGCGAGGCCTAGGCCCAGGGGAAAGGCACCAGCGGGGATGAGCCTGGGGAGGCGCCCGGGCATGTCTGGACCCAGTCCCCGCAGCCTGCCCCTTGCTGGGGCAGTACCCCCGGAGGCCAGGAAGGTCTGGGCAAGGCGGGCCAGGGGCAGGGGCCCTGCTGGGTCCTGCCCCTGGCCTGTGGGGCCTCTGAGCACAACCGGCCCTCTCCCGCTGGAAGACCTCCCCGGCTGCCTCCAAAGGCCGCTTTGCAAGCACTCTCGCCGGCTGTTCCCGCCAGCCGCGCACAACGCTCCCAAGCCCGGGAGAAAAGCGCTTCGGGGTGGTGCTCTCTCCCGGCCCTTGCCCCTGAGCCTGGGGGCCAGGCAGGGGGTCCACACTCCCAGGCCAAGGCAGAACCACATGCACACGTCTGTTCCTGCCCCCTGCACCGGCAGAGAGCTCGGGGGAGCCAGAGTCTGTCAGGCAGCTGCTGGGCTGGCCGCCTGTGTGGGAAGGGGCAGAGCCGACCTAGGGGCACACTGGGCCTCTTGCTCTCCCTGCTGCCCTGAGGCTGCTGGGCCAAAGAGGTCTTGGGCATCCAGCCCCTTGCTGGTCCCTTCCCTCTGACGAGGCCCTCTGAGCTCCAGCACCTTGCAGTGTGGAGACAGCCCCTGCCAGCAACCTCCTCTCCAAGGAGGCCTCAAGCGAGGCCTAGGCCCAGGGGAAAGGCACCAGCGGGGATGAGCCTGGGGAGGCGCCCGGGCATGTCTGGACCCAGTCCCCGCAGCCTGCCCCTTGCTGGGGCAGTACCCACGGAGGCCAGGAAGGTCTGGGCAAGGCTGGCCAGGGGCAGGGGCCCTGCTGGGTCCTGCCCCTGGCCTGTGGGGCCTCTGAGCACAACCGGCCCTCTCCCGCTGGAAGACCTCCCCGGCTGCCTCCAAAGGCCGCTTTGCAAGCACTCTCGCCGGCTGTTCCCGCCAGCCGCGCACAACGCTCCCAAGCCCGGGAGAAAAGCGCTTCAGGTTGGTGCTCTCTCCCGGCCCTTGCCCCTGAGCCTGGGGGCCAGGCAGGGGGTCCACACTCCCAGGCCAAGGCAGAACCACATGCACACGTCTGTTCCTGCCCCCTGCACCGGCAGAGAGCTCGGGGGAGCCAGAGTCTGTCAGGCAGCTGCTGGGCTGGCCGCCTGTGTGGGAAGGGGCAGAGCCGACCTAGGGGCACACTGGGCCTCTTGCTCTCCCTGCTGCCCTGAGGCTGCTGGGCCAAAGAGGTCTTGGGCATCCAGCCCCTTGCTGGTCCCTTCCCTCTGACGAGGCCCTCTGAGCTCCAGCCCCTTGCAGTGTGGAGACAGCCCCTGCCAGCAACCTCCTCTCCAAGGAGGCCTCAAGCGAGGCCTAGGCCCAGGGGAAAGGCACCAGCGGGGATGAGCCTGGGGAGGCGCCCGGGCATGTCTGGACCCAGTCCCCGCAGCCTGCCCCTTGCTGGGGCAGTACCCCCGGAGGCCAGGAAGGTCTGGGCAAGGCGGGCCAGGGGCAGGGGCCCTGCTGGGTCCTGCCCCTGGCCTGTGGGGCCTCTGAGCACAACCGGCCCTCTCCCGCTGGAAGACCTCCCCGGCTGCCTCCAAAGGCCGCTTTGCAAGCACTCTCGCCGGCTGTTCCCGCCAGCCGCGCACAACGCTCCCAAGCCCGGGAGAAAAGCGCTTCGGGGTGGTGCTCTCTCCCGGCCCTTGCCCCTGAGCCTGGGGGCCAGGCAGGGGGTCCACACTCCCAGGCCAAGGCAGAACCACATGCACACGTCTGTTCCTGCCCCCTGCACCGGCAGAGAGCTCGGGGGAGCCAGAGTCTGTCAGGCAGCTGCTGGGCTGGCCGCCTGTGTGGGAAGGGGCAGAGCCGACCTAGGGGCACACTGGGCCTCTTGCTCTCCCTGCTGCCCTGAGGCTGCTGGGCCAAAGAGGCCTTGGGCATCCAGCCCCTTGCTGGTCCTTCCCTCTGACGAGGCCCTCTGAGCTCCAGCCCCTTGCAGTGTGGAGACAGCCCCTGCGAGCAACCTCCTCTCCAAGGAGGCCTCAAGCGAGGCCTAGGCCCAGGGGAAAGGCACCAGCGGGGATGAGCCTGGGGAGGCGCCCGGGCATGTCTGGACCCAGTCCCCGCAGCCTGCCCCTTGCTGGGGCAGTACCCCCGGAGGCCAGGAAGGTCTGGGCAAGGCTGGCCAGGGGCAGGGGCCCTGCTGGTTCCTGCCCCTGGCCTGTGGGGCCTCTGAGTACAACCGGCCCTCTCCCGCTGGAAGACCTCCCCGGCTGCCTCCAAAGGCCGCTTTGCAAGCACTCTCGCCGGCTGTTCCCGCCAGCCGCGCACAACGCTCCCAAGCCCGGGAGAAAAGCGCTTCGGGGTGGTGCTCTCTCCCGGCCCTTGCCCCTGAGCCTGGGGTCCAGGCAGGGGGTCCACACTCCCAGGCCAAGGCAGAACCACATGCACACGTCTGTTCCTGCCCCCTGCACCGGCAGAGAGCTCGGGGGAGCCAGAGTCTGTCAGGCAGCTGCTGGGCTGGCCGCCTGTGTGGGAAGGGGCAGAGCCGACCTAGGGGCACACTGGGCCTCTTGCTCTCCCTGCTGCCCTGAGGCTGCTGGGCCAAAGAGGCCTTGGGCATCCAGCCCCTTGCTGGTCCTTCCCTCTGACGAGGCCCTCTGAGCTCCAGCCCCTTGCAGTGTGGAGACAGCCCCTGCCAGCAACCTCCTCTCCAAGGAGGCCTCAAGCGAGGCCTAGGCCCAGGGGAAAGGCACCAGCGGGGATGAGCCTGGGGAGGCGCCCGGGCATGTCTGGACCCAGTCCCCGCAGCCTGCCCCTTGCTGGGGCAGTACCCCCGGAGGCCAGGAAGGTCTGGGCAAGGCGGGCCAGGGGCAGGGGCCCTGCTGGGTCCTGCCCCTGGCCTGTGGGGCCTCTGAGCACAACCGGCCCTCTCCCGCTGGAAGACCTCCCCGGCTGCCTCCAAAGGCCGCTTTGCAAGCACTCTCGCCGGCTGTTCCCGCCAGCCGCGCACAACGCTCCCAAGCCCGGGAGAAAAGCGCTTCGGGGTGGTGCTCTCTCCCGGCCCTTGCCCCTGAGCCTGGGGGCCAGGCAGGGGGTCCACACTCCCAGGCCAAGGCAGAACCACATGCACACGTCTGTTCCTGCCCCCTGCACCGGCAGAGAGCTCGGGGGAGCCAGAGTCTGTCAGGCAGCTGCTGGGCTGGCCGCCTGTGTGGGAAGGGGCAGAGCCGACCTAGGGGCACACTGGGCCTCTTGCTCTCCCTGCTGCCCTGAGGCTGCTGGGCCAAAGAGGTCTTGGGCATCCAGCCCCTTGCTGGTCCCTTCCCTCTGACGAGGCCCTCTGAGCTCCAGCCCCTTGCAGTGTGGAGACAGCCCCTGCCAGCAACCTCCTCTCCAAGGAGGCCTCAAGCGAGGCCTAGGCCCAGGGGAAAGGCACCAGCGGGGATGAGCCTGGGGAGGCGCCCGGGCATGTCTGGACCCAGTCCCCGCAGCCTGCCCCTTGCTGGGGCAGTACCCCCGGAGGCCAGGAAGGTCTGGGCAAGGCTGGCCAGGGGCAGGGGCCCTGCTGGGTCCTGCCCCTGGCCTGTGGGGCCTCTGAGCACAACCGGCCCTCTCCCGCTGGAAGACCTCCCCGGCTGCCTCCAAAGGCCGCTTTGCAAGCACTCTCGCCGGCTGTTCCCGCCAGCCGCGCACAACGCTCCCAAGCCCGGGAGAAAAGCGCTTCAGGTTGGTGCTCTCTCCCGGCCCTTGCCCCTGAGCCTGGGGGCCAGGCAGGGGGTCCACACTCCCAGGCCAAGGCAGAACCACATGCACACGTCTGTTCCTGCCCCCTGCACCGGCAGAGAGCTCGGGGGAGCCAGAGTCTGTCAGGCAGCTGCTGGGCTGGCCGCCTGTGTGGGAAGGGGCAGAGCCGACCTAGGGGCACACTGGGCCTCTTGCTCTCCCTGCTGCCCTGAGGCTGCTGGGCCAAAGAGGTCTTGGGCATCCAGCCCCTTGCTGGTCCCTTCCCTCTGACGAGGCCCTCTGAGCTCCAGCCCCTTGCAGTGTGGAGACAGCCCCTGCCAGCAACCTCCTCTCCAAGGAGGCCTCAAGCGAGGCCTAGGCCCAGGGGAAAGGCACCAGCGGGGATGAGCCTGGGGAGGCGCCCGGGCATGTCTGGACCCAGTCCCCGCAGCCTGCCCCTTGCTGGGGCAGTACCCCCGGAGGCCAGGAAGGTCTGGGCAAGGCTGGCCAGGGGCAGGGGCCCTGCTGGGTCCTGCCCCTGGCCTGTGGGGCCTCTGAGCACAACCGGCCCTCTCCCGCTGGAAGACCTCCCCGGCTGCCTCCAAAGGCCGCTTTGCAAGCACTCTCGCCGGCTGTTCCCGCCAGCCGCGCACAACGCTCCCAAGCCCGGGAGAAAAGCGCTTCGGGGTGGTGCTCTCTCCCGGCCCTTGCCCCTGAGCCTGGGGGCCAGGCAGGGGGTCCACACTCCCAGGCCAAGGCAGAACCACATGCACACGTCTGTTCCTGCCCCCTGCACCGGCAGAGAGCTCGGGGGAGCCAGAGTCTGTCAGGCAGCTGCTGGGCTGGCCGCCTGTGTGGGAAGGGGCAGAGCCGACCTAGGGGCACACTGGGCCTCTTGCTCTCCCTGCTGCCCTGAGGCTGCTGGGCCAAAGAGGCCTTGGGCATCCAGCCCCTTGCTGGTCCTTCCCTCTGACGAGGCCCTCTGAGCTCCAGCCCCTTGCAGTGTGGAGACAGCCCCTGCCAGCAACCTCCTCTCCAAGGAGGCCTCAAGCGAGGCCTAGGCCCAGGGGAAAGGCACCAGCGGGGATGAGCCTGGGGAGGCGCCCGGGCATGTCTGGACCCAGTCCCCGCAGCCTGCCCCTTGCTGGGGCAGTACCCCCGGAGGCCAGGAAGGTCTGGGCAAGGCGGGCCAGGGGCAGGGGCCCTGCTGGGTCCTGCCCCTGGCCTGTGGGGCCTCTGAGCACAACCGGCCCTCTCCCGCTGGAAGACCTCCCCGGCTGCCTCCAAAGGCCGCTTTGCAAGCACTCTCGCCGGCTGTTCCCGCCAGCCGCGCACAACGCTCCCAAGCCCGGGAGAAAAGCGCTTCGGGGTGGTGCTCTCTCCCGGCCCTTGCCCCTGAGCCTGGGGGCCAGGCAGGGGGTCCACACTCCCAGGCCAAGGCAGAACCACATGCACACGTCTGTTCCTGCCCCCTGCACCGGCAGAGAGCTCGGGGGAGCCAGAGTCTGTCAGGCAGCTGCTGGGCTGGCCGCCTGTGTGGGAAGGGGCAGAGCCGACCTAGGGGCACACTGGGCCTCTTGCTCTCCCTGCTGCCCTGAGGCTGCTGGGCCAAAGAGGTCTTGGGCATCCAGCCCCTTGCTGGTCCCTTCCCTCTGACGAGGCCCTCTGAGCTCCAGCCCCTTGCAGTGTGGAGACAGCCCCTGCCAGCAACCTCCTCTCCAAGGAGGCCTCAAGCGAGGCCTAGGCCCAGGGGAAAGGCACCAGCGGGGATGAGCCTGGGGAGGCGCCCGGGCATGTCTGGACCCAGTCCCCGCAGCCTGCCCCTTGCTGGGGCAGTACCCCCGGAGGCCAGGAAGGTCTGGGCAAGGCGGGCCAGGGGCAGGGGCCCTGCTGGGTCCTGCCCCTGGCCTGTGGGGCCTCTGAGCACAACCGGCCCTCTCCCGCTGGAAGACCTCCCCGGCTGCCTCCAAAGGCAGCTTTGCAAGCACTCTCGCCGGCTGTTCCCGCCAGCCGCGCACAACGCTCCCAAGCCCGGGAGAAAAGCGCTTCGGGGTGGTGCTCTCTCCCGGCCCTTGCCCCTGAGCCTGGGGGCCAGGCAGGGGGTCCACACTCCCAGGCCAAGGCAGAACCACATGCACACGTCTGTTCCTGCCCCCTGCACCGGCAGAGAGCTCGGGGGAGCCAGAGTCTGTCAGGCAGCTGCTGGGCTGGCCGCCTGTGTGGGAAGGGGCAGAGCCAACCTAGGGGCACACTGGGCCTCTTGCTCTCCCTGCTGCCCTGAGGCTGCTGGGCCAAAGAGGTCTTGGGCATCCAGCCCCTTGCTGGTCCCTTCCCTCTGACGAGGCCCTCTGAGCTCCAGCCCCTTGCAGTGTGGAGACAGCCCCTGCCAGCAACCTCCTCTCCAAGGAGGCCTCAAGCGAGGCCTAGGCCCAGGGGAAAGGCACCAGCGGGGATGAGCCTGGGGAGGCGCCCGGGCATGTCTGGACCCAGTCCCCGCAGCCTGCCCCTTGCTGGGGCGGTACCCCCGGAGGCCAGGAAGGTCTGGGCAAGGCTGGCCAGGGGCAGGGGCCCTGCTGGGTCCTGCCCCTGGCCTGTGGGGCCTCTGAGCACAACCGGCCCTCTCCCGCTGGAAGACCTCCCCGGCTGCCTCCAAAGGCCGCTTTGCAAGCACTCTCGCCGGCTGTTCCCGCCAGCCGCGCACAACGCTCCCAAGCCCGGAAGAAAAGCGCTTCGGGGTGGTGCTCTCTCCCGGCCCTTGCCCCTGAGCCTGGGGGCCAGGCAGGGGGTCCACACTCCCAGGCCAAGGCAGAACCACATGCACACGTCTGTTCCTGCCCCCTGCACCGGCAGAGAGCTCGGGGGAGCCAGAGTCTGTCAGGCAGCTGCTGGGCTGGCCGCCTGTGTGGGAAGGGGCAGAGCCGACCTAGGGGCACACTGGGCCTCTTGCTCTCCCTGCTGCCCTGAGGCTGCTGGGCCAAAGAGGTCTTGGGCATCCAGCCCCTTGCTGGTCCCTTCCCTCTGACGAGGCCCTCTGAGCTCCAGCCCCTTGCAGTGTGGAGACAGCCCCTGCCAACAACCTCCTCTCCAAGGAGGCCTCAAGCGAGGCCTAGGCCCAGGGGAAAGGCACCAGCGGGGATGAGCCTGGGGAGGCGCCCGGGCATGTCTGGACCCAGTCCCCGCAGCCTGCCCCTTGCTGGGGCAGTACCCCCGGAGGCCAGGAAGGTCTGGGCAAGGCGGGCCAGGGGCAGGGGCCCCTGCTGGGTCCTGCCCCTGGCCTGTGGGGCCTCTGAGCACAACCGGCCCTCTCCCCGCTGGAAGACCTCCCCGGCTGCCTCCAAAGGCCGCTTTGCAAGCACTCTCGCCGGCTGTTCCCGCCAGCCGCGCACAACGCTCCCAAGCCCGGGAGAAAAGCGCTTCGGGGTGGTGCTCTCTCCCGGCCCTTGCCCCTGAGCCTGGGGGCCAGGCAGGGGGTCCACACTCCCAGGCCAAGGCAGAACCACATGCACACGTCTGTTCCTGCCCCCTGCACCGGCAGAGAGCTCGGGGGAGCCAGAGTCTGTCAGGCAGCTGCTGGGCTGGCCGCCTGTGTGGGAAGGGGCAGAGCCGACCTAGGGGCACACTGGGCCTCTTGCTCTCCCTGCTGCCCTGAGGCTGCTGGGCCAAAGAGGTCTTGGGCATCCAGCCCCTTGCTGGTCCCTTCCCTCTGACGAGGCCCTCTGAGCTCCAGCACCTTGCAGTGTGGAGACAGCCCCTGCCAGCAACCTCGTCTCCAAGGAGGCCTCAAGCGAGGCCTAGGCCCAGGGGAAAGGCACCAGCGGGGATGAGCCTGGGGAGGCGCCCGGGCATGTCTGGACCCAGTCCCCGCAGCCTGCCCCTTGCTGGGGCAGTACCCCCGGAGGCCAGGAAGGTCTGGGCAAGGCTGGCCAGGGGCAGGGGCCCTGCTGGGTCCTGCCCCTGGCCTGTGGGGCCTCTGAGCACAACCGGCCCTCTCCCGCTGGAAGACCTCCCCGGCTGCCTCCAAAGGCCGCTTTGCAAGCACTCTCGCCGGCTGTTCCCGCCAGCCGCGCACAACGCTCCCAAGCCCGGGAGAAAAGCGCTTCGGGGTGGTGCTCTCTCCCGGCCCTTGCCCCTGAGCCTGGGGGCCAGGCAGGGGGTCCACACTCCCAGGCCAAGGCAGAACCACACGCACACGTCTGTTCCTGCCCCCTGCACCGGCAGAGAGCTCGGGGGAGCCAGAGTCTGTCAGGCAGCTGCTGGGCTGGCCGCCTGTGTGGGAAGGGGCAGAGCCGACCTAGGGGCACACTGGGCCTCTTGCTCTCCCTGCTGCCCTGAGGCTGCTGGGCCAAAGGGGTCTTGGGCATCCAGCCCCTTGCTGGTCCCTTCCCTCTGACGAGGCCCTCTGAGCTCCAGCCCCTTGCAGTGTGGAGACAGCCCCTGCCAGCAACCTCCTCTCCAAGGAGGCCTCAAGCGAGGCCTAGGCCCAGGGGAAAGGCACCAGCGGGGATGAGCCTGGGGAGGCGCCCGGGCATGTCTGGACCCAGTCCCCGCAGCCTGCCCCTTGCTGGGGCAGTACCCCCGGAGGCCAGGAAGGTCTGGGCAAGGCTGGCCAGGGGCAGGGGCCCTGCTGGGTCCTGCCCCTGGCCTGTGGGGCCTCTGAGCACAACCGGCCCTCTCCCGCTGGAAGACCTCCCCGGCTGCCTCCAAAGGCCGCTTTGCAAGCACTCTCGCCGGCTGCTCCCGCCAGCCGCGCACAACGCTCCCAAGCCCGGGAGAAAAGCGCTTCGGGGTGGTGCTCTCTCCCGGCCCTTGCCCCTGAGCCTGGGGGCCAGGCAGGGGGTCCACACTCCCAGGCCAAGGCAGAACCACATGCACACGTCTGTTCCTGCCCCCTGCACCGGCAGAGAGCTCGGGGGAGCCAGAGTCTGTCAGGCAGCTGCTGGGCTGGCCGCCTGTGTGGGAAGGGGCAGAGCCGACCTAGGGGCACACTGGGCCTCTTGCTCTCCCTGCTGCCCTGAGGCTGCTGGGCCAAAGAGGTCTTGGGCATCCAGCCCCTTGCTGGTCCCTTCCCTCTGACGAGGCCCTCTGAGCTCCAGCCCCTTGCAGTGTGGAGACAGCCCCTGCCAGCAACCTCCTCTCCAAGGAGGCCTCAAGCGAGGCCTAGGCCCAGGGGAAAGGCACCAGCGGGGATGAGCCTGGGGAGGCGCCCGGGCATGTCTGGACCCAGTCCCCGCAGCCTGCCCCTTGCTGGGGCAGTACCCCCGGAGGCCAGGAAGGTCTGGGCAAGGCGGGCCAGGGGCAGGGGCCCTGCTGGGTCCTGCCCCTGGCCTGTGGGGCCTCTGAGCACAACCGGCCCTCTCCCGCTGGAAGACCTCCCCGGCTGCCTCCAAAGGCCGCTTTGCAAGCACTCTCGCCGGCTGTTCCCGCCAGCCGCGCACAACGCTCCCAAGCCCGGGAGAAAAGCGCTTCGGGGTGGTGCTCTCTCCCGGCCCTTGCCCCTGAGCCTGCGGCCCAGGCAGGGGGTCCACACTCCCAGGCCAAGGCAGAACCACATGCACACGTCTGTTCCTGCCCCCTGCACCGGCAGAGAGCTCGGGGGAGCCAGAGTCTGTCAGGCAGCTGCTGGGCTGGCCGCCTGTGTGGGAAGGGGCAGAGCCGACCTAGGGGCACACTGGGCCTCTTGCTCTCCCTGCTGCCCTGAGGCTGCTGGGCCAAAGAGGTCTTGGGCATCCAGCCCCTTGCTGGTCCCTTCCCTCTGACGAGGCCCTCTGAGCTCCAGCCCCTTGCAGTGTGGAGACAGCCCCTGCCAGCAACCTCCTCTCCAAGGAGGCCTCAAGCGAGGCCTAGGCCCAGGGGAAAGGCACCAGCGGGGATGAGCCTGGGGAGGCGCCCGGGCATGTCTGGACCCAGTCCCCGCAGCCTGCCCCTTGCTGGGGCAGTACCCCCGGAGGCCAGGAAGGTCTGGGCAAGGCTGGCCAGGGGCAGGGGCCCTGCTGGGTCCTGCCCCTGGCCTGTGGGGCCTCTGAGCACAACCGGCCCTCTCCCGCTGGAAGACCTCCCCGGCTGCCTCCAAAGGCCGCTTTGCAAGCACTCTCGCCGGCTGTTCCCGCCAGCCGCGCACAACGCTCCCAAGCCCGGGAGAAAAGCGCTTCGGGGTGGTGCTCTCTCCCGGCCCTTGCCCCTGAGCCTGGGGGCCAGGCAGGGGGTCCACACTCCCAGGCCAAGGCAGAACCACATGCACACGTCTGTTCCTGCCCCCTGCACTGGCAGAGAGCTCGGGGGAGCCAGAGTCTGTCAGGCAGCTGCTGGGCTGGCCGCCTGTGTGGGAAGGGGCAGAGCCGACCTAGGGGCACACTGGGCCTCTTGCTCTCCCTGCTGCCCTGAGGCCGCTGGGCCAAAGAGGTCTTGGGCATCCAGCCCCTTGCTGGTCCCTTCCCTCTGACGAGGCCCTCTGAGCTCCAGCCCCTTGCAGTGTGGAGACAGCCCCTGCCAGCAACCTCCTCTCCAAGGAGGCCTCAAGCGAGGCCTAGGCCCAGTGGAAAGGCACCAGCGGGGATGAGCCTGGGGAGGCGCCCGGGCATGTCTGGACCCAGTCCCCGCAGCCTGCCCCTTGCTGGGGCAGTACCCCCGGAGGCCAGGAAGGTCTGGGCAAGGCTGGCCAGGGGCAGGGGCCCTGCTGGGTCCTGCCCCTGGCCTGTGGGACCTCTGAGCACAACCGGCCCTCTCCCGCTGGAAGACCTCCCCGGCTGCCTCCAAAGGCCGCTTTGCAAGCACTCTCGCCGGCTGCTCCCGCCAGCCGCGCACAACGCTCCCAAGCCCGGGAGAAAAGCGCTTCGGGGTGGTGCTCTCTCCCGGCCCTTGCCCCTGAGCCTGGGGGCCAGGCAGGGGGTCCACACTCCCAGGCCAAGGCAGAACCACACGCACACGTCTGTTCCTGCCCCCTGCACCGGCAGAGAGCTCGGGGGAGCCAGAGTCTGTCAGGCAGCTGCTGGGCTGGCCGCCTGTGTGGGAAGGGGCAGAGCCGACCTAGGGGCACACTGGGCCTCTTGCTCTCCCTGCTGCCCTGAGGCTGCTGGGCCAAAGAGGTCTTGGGCATCCAGCCCCTTGCTGGTCCCTTCCCTCTGACGAGGCCCTCTGAGCTCCAGCCCCTTGCAGTGTGGAGACAGCCCCTGCCAGCAACCTCCTCTCCAAGGAGGCCTCAAGCGGGGCCTAGGCCCAGGGGAAAGGCACCAGCGGGGATGAGCCTGGGGAGGCGCCCGGGCATGTCTGGACCCAGTCCCCGCAGCCTGCCCCTTGCTGGGGCAGTACCCCCGGAGGCCAGGAAGGTCTGGGCAAGGCTGGCCAGGGGCAGGGGCCCTGCTGGGTCCTGCCCCTGGCCTGTGGGGCCTCTGAGCACAACCGGCCCTCTCCCGCTGGAAGACCTCCCCGGCTGCCTCCAAAGGCCGCTTTGCAAGCACTCTCGCCGGCTGTTCCCGCCAGTCGCGCACAACGCTCCCAAGCCCGGGAGAAAAGCGCTTCGGGGTGGTGCTCTCTCCCGGCCCTTGCCCCTGAGCCTGGGGGCCAGGCAGGGGGTCCACACTCCCAGGCCAAGGCAGAACCACATGCACACGTCTGTTCCTGCCCCCTGCACCGGCAGAGAGCTCGGGGGAGCCAGAGTCTGTCAGGCAGCTGCTGGGCTGGCCGCCTGTGTGGGAAGGGGCAGAGCCGACCTAGGGGCACACTGGGCCTCTTGCTCTCCCTGCTGCCCTGAGGCTGCTGGGCCAAAGAGGTCTTGGGCATCCAGCCCCTTGCTGGTCCCTTCCCTCTGACGAGGCCCTCTGAGCTCCAGCCCCTTGCAGTGTGGAGACAGCCCCTGCCAGCAACCTCCTCTCCAAGGAGGCCTCAAGCGAGGCCTAGGCCCAGGGGAAAGGCACCAGCGGGGATGAGCCTGGGGAGGCGCCCGGGCATGTCTGGACCCAGTCCCCGCAGCCTGCCCCTTGCTGGGGCAGTACCCCCGGAGGCCAGGAAGGTCTGGGCAAGGCGGGCCAGGGGCAGGGGCCCTGCTGGGTCCTGCCCCTGGCCTGTGGGGCCTCTGAGCACAACCGGCCCTCTCCCGCTGGAAGACCTCCCCGGCTGCCTCCAAAGGCAGCTTTGCAAGCACTCTCGCCGGCTGTTCCCGCCAGCCGCGCACAACGCTCCCAAGCCCGGGAGAAAAGCGCTTCGGGGTGGTGCTCTCTCCCGGCCCTTGCCCCTGAGCCTGGGGGCCAGGCAGGGGGTCCACACTCCCAGGCCAAGGCAGAACCACATGCACACGTCTGTTCCTGCCCCCTGCACCGGCAGAGAGCTCGGGGGAGCCAGAGTCTGTCAGGCAGCTGCTGGGCTGGCCGCCTGTGTGGGAAGGGGCAGAGCCAACCTAGGGGCACACTGGGCCTCTTGCTCTCCCTGCTGCCCTGAGGCTGCTGGGCCAAAGAGGTCTTGGGCATCCAGCCCCTTGCTGGTCCCTTCCCTCTGACGAGGCCCTCTGAGCTCCAGCCCCTTGCAGTGTGGAGACAGCCCCTGCCAGCAACCTCCTCTCCAAGGAGGCCTCAAGCGAGGCCTAGGCCCAGGGGAAAGGCACCAGCGGGGATGAGCCTGGGGTGGCGCCCGGGCATGTCTGGACCCAGTCCCCGCAGCCTGCCCCTTGCTGGGGCAGTACCCCCGGAGGCCAGGAAGGTCTGGGCAAGGCTGGCCAGGGGCAGGGGCCCTGCTGGGTCCTGCCCCTGGCCTGTGGGGCCTCTGAGCACAACCGGCCCTCTCCCGCTGGAAGACCTCCCCGGCTGCCTCCAAAGGCCGCTTTGCAAGCACTCTCGCCGGCTGCTCCCGCCAGCCGCGCACAACGCTCCCAAGCCCGGGAGAAAAGCGCTTCGGGGTGGTGCTCTCTCCCGGCCCTTGCCCCTGAGCCTGGGGGCCAGGCAGGGGGTCCACACTCCCAGGCCAAGGCAGAACCACATGCACACGTCTGTTCCTGCCCCCTGCACCGGCAGAGAGCTCGGGGGAGCCAGAGTCTGTCAGGCAGCTGCTGGGCTGGCCGCCTGTGTGGGAAGGGGCAGAGCCGACCTAGGGGCACACTGGGCCTCTTGCTCTCCCTGCTGCCCTGAGGCTGCTGGGCCAAAGAGGCCTTGGGCATCCAGCCCCTTGCTGGTCCTTCCCTCTGACGAGGCCCTCTGAGCTCCAGCCCCTTGCAGTGTGGAGACAGCCCCTGCCAGCAACCTCCTCTCCAAGGAGGCCTCAAGCGAGGCCTAGGCCCAGGGGAAAGGCACCAGCGGGGATGAGCCTGGGGAGGCGCCCGGGCATGTCTGGACCCAGTCCCCGCAGCCTGCCCCTTGCTGGGGCAGTACCCCCGGAGGCCAGGAAGGTCTGGGCAAGGCGGGCCAGGGGCAGGGGCCCTGCTGGGTCCTGCCCCTGGCCTGTGGGGCCTCTGAGCACAACCGGCCCTCTCCCGCTGGAAGACCTCCCCGGCTGCCTCCAAAGGCCGCTTTGCAAGCACTCTCGCCGGCTGTTCCCGCCAGCCGCGCACAACGCTCCCAAGCCCGGGAGAAAAGCGCTTCGGGGTGGTGCTCTCTCCCGGCCCTTGCCCCTGAGCCTGCGGCCCAGGCAGGGGGTCCACACTCCCAGGCCAAGGCAGAACCACATGCACACGTCTGTTCCTGCCCCCTGCACCGGCAGAGAGCTCGGGGGAGCCAGAGTCTGTCAGGCAGCTGCTGGGCTGGCCGCCTGTGTGGGAAGGGGCAGAGCCGACCTAGGGGCACACTGGGCCTCTTGCTCTCCCTGCTGCCCTGAGGCTGCTGGGCCAAAGAGGTCTTGGGCATCCAGCCCCTTGCTGGTCCCTTCCCTCTGACGAGGCCCTCTGAGCTCCAGCCCCTTGCAGTGTGGAGACAGCCCCTGCCAGCAACCTCCTCTCCAAGGAGGCCTCAAGCGAGGCCTAGGCCCAGGGGAAAGGCACCAGCGGGGATGAGCCTGGGGAGGCGCCCGGGCATGTCTGGACCCAGTCCCCGCAGCCTGCCCCTTGCTGGGGCAGTACCCCCGGAGGCCAGGAAGGTCTGGGCAAGGCTGGCCAGGGGCAGGGGCCCTGCTGGGTCCTGCCCCTGGCCTGTGGGGCCTCTGAGCACAACCGGCCCTCTCCCGCTGGAAGACCTCCCCGGCTGCCTCCAAAGGCCGCTTTGCAAGCACTCTCGCCGGCTGTTCCCGCCAGCCGCGCACAACGCTCCCAAGCCCGGGAGAAAAGCGCTTCGGGGTGGTGCTCTCTCCCGGCCCTTGCCCCTGAGCCTGGGGGCCAGGCAGGGGGTCCACACTCCCAGGCCAAGGCAGAACCACATGCACACGTCTGTTCCTGCCCCCTGCACTGGCAGAGAGCTCGGGGGAGCCAGAGTCTGTCAGGCAGCTGCTGGGCTGGCCGCCTGTGTGGGAAGGGGCAGAGCCGACCTAGGGGCACACTGGGCCTCTTGCTCTCCCTGCTGCCCTGAGGCTGCTGGGCCAAAGAGGTCTTGGGCATCCAGCCCCTTGCTGGTCCCTTCCCTCTGACGAGGCCCTCTGAGCTCCAGCCCCTTGCAGTGTGGAGACAGCCCCTGCCAGCAACCTCCTCTCCAAGGAGGCCTCAAGCGAGGCCTAGGCCCAGTGGAAAGGCACCAGCGGGGATGAGCCTGGGGAGGCGCCCGGGCATGTCTGGACCCAGTCCCCGCAGCCTGCCCCTTGCTGGGGCAGTACCCCCGGAGGCCAGGAAGGTCTGGGCAAGGCTGGCCAGGGGCAGGGGCCCTGCTGGGTCCTGCCCCTGGCCTGTGGGGCCTCTGAGCACAACCGGCCCTCTCCCGCTGGAAGACCTCCCCGGCTGCCTCCAAAGGCCGCTTTGCAAGCACTCTCGCCGGCTGCTCCCGCCAGCCGCGCACAACGCTCCCAAGCCCGGGAGAAAAGCGCTTCGGGGTGGTGCTCTCTCCCGGCCCTTGCCCCTGAGCCTGGGGGCCAGGCAGGGGGTTCACACTCCCAGGCCAAGGCAGAACCACACGCACACGTCTGTTCCTGCCCCCTGCACCGGCAGAGAGCTCGGGGGAGCCAGAGTCTGTCAGGCAGCTGCTGGGCTGGCCGCCTGTGTGGGAAGGGGCAGAGCCGACCTAGGGGCACACTGGGCCTCTTGCTCTCCCTGCTGCCCTGAGGCTGCTGGGCCAAAGAGGTCTTGGGCATCCAGCCCCTTGCTGGTCCCTTCCCTCTGACGAGGCCCTCTGAGCTCCAGCCCCTTGCAGTGTGGAGACAGCCCCTGCCAGCAACCTCCTCTCCAAGGAGGCCTCAAGCGGGGCCTAGGCCCAGGGGAAAGGCACCAGCGGGGATGAGCCTGGGGAGGCGCCCGGGCATGTCTGGACCCAGTCCCCGCAGCCTGCCCCTTGCTGGGGCAGTACCCCCGGAGGCCAGGAAGGTCTGGGCAAGGCTGGCCAGGGGCAGGGGCCCTGCTGGGTCCTGCCCCTGGCCTGTGGGGCCTCTGAGCACAACCGGCCCTCTCCCGCTGGAAGACCTCCCCGGCTGCCTCCAAAGGCCGCTTTGCAAGCACTCTCGCCGGCTGTTCCCGCCAGTCGCGCACAACGCTCCCAAGCCCGGGAGAAAAGCGCTTCGGGGTGGTGCTCTCTCCCGGCCCTTGCCCCTGAGCCTGGGGGCCAGGCAGGGGGTCCACACTCCCAGGCCAAGGCAGAACCACATGCACACGTCTGTTCCTGCCCCCTGCACCGGCAGAGAGCTCGGGGGAGCCAGAGTCTGTCAGGCAGCTGCTGGGCTGGCCGCCTGTGTGGGAAGGGGCAGAGCCGACCTAGGGGCACACTGGGCCTCTTGCTCTCCCTGCTGCCCTGAGGCTGCTGGGCCAAAGAGGTCTTGGGCATCCAGCCCCTTGCTGGTCCCTTCCCTCTGACGAGGCCCTCTGAGCTCCAGCCCCTTGCAGTGTGGAGACAGCCCCTGCCAGCAACCTCCTCTCCAAGGAGGCCTCAAGCGAGGCCTAGGCCCAGGGGAAAGGCACCAGCGGGGATGAGCCTGGGGAGGCGCCCGGGCATGTCTGGACCCAGTCCCCGCAGCCTGCCCCTTGCTGGGGCAGTACCCCCGGAGGCCAGGAAGGTCTGGGCAAGGCGGGCCAGGGGCAGGGGCCCTGCTGGGTCCTGCCCCTGGCCTGTGGGGCCTCTGAGCACAACCGGCCCTCTCCCGCTGGAAGACCTCCCCGGCTGCCTCCAAAGGCCGCTTTGCAAGCACTCTCGCCGGCTGTTCCCGCCAGCCGCGCACAACGCTCCCAAGCCCGGGAGAAAAGCGCTTCGGGGTGGTGCTCTCTCCCGGCCCTTGCCCCTGAGCCTGGGGGCCAGGCAGGGGGTCCACACTCCCAGGCCAAGGCAGAACCACATGCACACGTCTGTTCCTGCCCCCTGCACCGGCAGAGAGCTCGGGGGAGCCAGAGTCTGTCAGGCAGCTGCTGGGCTGGCCGCCTGTGTGGGAAGGGGCAGAGCCGACCTAGGGGCACACTGGGCCTCTTGCTCTCCCTGCTGCCCTGAGGCTGCTGGGCCAAAGAGGTCTTGGGCATCCAGCCCCTTGCTGGTCCCTTCCCTCTGACGAGGCCCTCTGAGCTCCAGCCCCTTGCAGTGTGGAGACAGCCCCTGCCAGCAACCTCCTCTCCAAGGAGGCCTCAAGCGAGGCCTAGGCCCAGGGGAAAGGCACCAGCGGGGATGAGCCTGGGGTGGCGCCCGGGCATGTCTGGACCCAGTCCCCGCAGCCTGCCCCTTGCTGGGGCAGTACCCCCGGAGGCCAGGAAGGTCTGGGCAAGGCTGGCCAGGGGCAGGGGCCCTGCTGGGTCCTGCCCCTGGCCTGTGGGGCCTCTGAGCACAACCGGCCCTCTCCCGCTGGAAGACCTCCCCGGCTGCCTCCAAAGGCCGCTTTGCAAGCACTCTCGCCGGCTGTTCCCGCCAGCCGCGCACAACGCTCCCAAGCCCGGGAGAAAAGCGCTTCGGGGTGGTGCTCTCTCCCGGCCCTTGCCCCTGAGCCTGGGGGCCAGGCAGGGGGTCCACACTCCCAGGCCAAGGCAGAACCACATGCACACGTCTGTTCCTGCCCCCTGCACCGGCAGAGAGCTCGGGGGAGCCAGAGTCTGTCAGGCAGCTGCTGGGCTGGCCGCCTGTGTGGGAAGGGGCAGAGCCGACCTAGGGGCACACTGGGCCTCTTGCTCTCCCTGCTGCCCTGAGGCTGCTGGGCCAAAGAGGCCTTGGGCATCCAGCCCCTTGCTGGTCCTTCCCTCTGACGAGGCCCTCTGAGCTCCAGCCCCTTGCAGTGTGGAGACAGCCCCTGCCAGCAACCTCCTCTCCAAGGAGGCCTCAAGCGAGGCCTAGGCCCAGGGGAAAGGCACCAGCGGGGATGAGCCTGGGGAGGCGCCCGGGCATGTCTGGACCCAGTCCCCGCAGCCTGCCCCTTGCTGGGGCAGTACCCCCGGAGGCCAGGAAGGTCTGGGCAAGGCGGGCCAGGGGCAGGGGCCCTGCTGGGTCCTGCCCCTGGCCTGTGGGGCCTCTGAGCACAACCGGCCCTCTCCCGCTGGAAGACCTCCCCGGCTGCCTCCAAAGGCCGCTTTGCAAGCACTCTCGCCGGCTGTTCCCGCCAGCCGCGCACAACGCTCCCAAGCCCGGGAGAAAAGCGCTTCGGGGTGGTGCTCTCTCCCGGCCCTTGCCCCTGAGCCTGCGGCCCAGGCAGGGGGTCCACACTCCCAGTTCAAGGCAGAACCACATGCACACGTCTGTTCCTGCCCCCTGCACCGGCAGAGAGCTCGGGGGAGCCAGAGTCTGTCAGGCAGCTGCTGGGCTGGCCGCCTGTGTGGGAAGGGGCAGAGCCGACCTAGGGGCACACTGGGCCTCTTGCTCTCCCTGCTGCCCTGAGGCTGCTGGGCCAAAGAGGTCTTGGGCATCCAGCCCCTTGCTGGTCCCTTCCCTCTGACGAGGCCCTCTGAGCTCCAGCCCCTTGCAGTGTGGAGACAGCCCCTGCCAGCAACCTCCTCTCCAAGGAGGCCTCAAGCGAGGCCTAGGCCCAGGGGAAAGGCACCAGCGGGGATGAGCCTGGGGAGGCGCCCGGGCATGTCTGGACCCAGTCCCCGCAGCCTGCCCCTTGCTGGGGCAGTACCCCCGGAGGCCAGGAAGGTCTGGGCAAGGCTGGCCAGGGGCAGGGGCCCTGCTGGGTCCTGCCCCTGGCCTGTGGGGCCTCTGAGCACAACCGGCCCTCTCCCGCTGGAAGACCTCCCCGGCTGCCTCCAAAGGCCGCTTTGCAAGCACTCTCGCCGGCTGTTCCCGCCAGCCGCGCACAACGCTCCCAAGCCCGGGAGAAAAGCGCTTCGGGGTGGTGCTCTCTCCCGGCCCTTGCCCCTGAGCCTGGGGGCCAGGCAGGGGGTCCACACTCCCAGGCCAAGGCAGAACCACATGCACACGTCTGTTCCTGCCCCCTGCACTGGTAGAGAGCTCGGGGGAGCCAGAGTCTGTCAGGCAGCTGCTGGGCTGGCCGCCTGTGTGGGAAGGGGCAGAGCCGACCTAGGGGCACACTGGGCCTCTTGCTCTCCCTGCTGCCCTGAGGCCGCTGGGCCAAAGAGGTCTTGGGCATCCAGCCCCTTGCTGGTCCCTTCCCTCTGACGAGGCCCTCTGAGCTCCAGCCCCTTGCAGTGTGGAGACAGCCCCTGCCAGCAACCTCGTCTCCAAGGAGGCCTCAAGCGAGGCCTAGGCCCAGGGGAAAGGCACCAGCGGGGATGAGCCTGGGGAGGCGCCCGGGCATGTCTGGACCCAGTCCCCGCAGCCTGCCCCTTGCTGGGGCAGTACCCCCGGAGGCCAGGAAGGTCTGGGCAAGGCTGGCCAGGGGCAGGGGCCCTGCTGGGTCCTGCCCCTGGCCTGTGGGACCTCTGAGCACAACCGGCCCTCTCCCGCTGGAAGACCTCCCCGGCTGCCTCCAAAGGCCGCTTTGCAAGCACTCTCGCCGGCTGCTCCCGCCAGCCGCGCACAACGCTCCCAAGCCCGGGAGAAAAGCGCTTCGGGGTGGTGCTCTCTCCCGGCCCTTGCCCCTGAGCCTGGGGGCCAGGCAGGGGGTTCACACTCCCAGGCCAAGGCAGAACCACACGCACACGTCTGTTCCTGCCCCCTGCACCGGCAGAGAGCTCGGGGGAGCCAGAGTCTGTCAGGCAGCTGCTGGGCTGGCCGCCTGTGTGGGAAGGGGCAGAGCCGACCTAGGGGCACACTGGGCCTCTTGCTCTCCCTGCTGCCCTGAGGCTGCTGGGCCAAAGAGGTCTTGGGCATCCAGCCCCTTGCTGGTCCCTTCCCTCTGACGAGGCCCTCTGAGCTCCAGCCCCTTGCAGTGTGGAGACAGCCCCTGCCAGCAACCTCCTCTCCAAGGAGGCCTCAAGCGGGGCCTAGGCCCAGGGGAAAGGCACCAGCGGGGATGAGCCTGGGGAGGCGCCCGGGCATGTCTGGACCCAGTCCCCGCAGCCTGCCCCTTGCTGGGGCAGTACCCCCGGAGGCCAGGAAGGTCTGGGCAAGGCTGGCCAGGGGCAGGGGCCCTGCTGGGTCCTGCCCCTGGCCTGTGGGGCCTCTGAGCACAACCGGCCCTCTCCCGCTGGAAGACCTCCCCGGCTGCCTCCAAAGGCCGCTTTGCAAGCACTCTCGCCGGCTGCTCCCGCCAGCCGCGCACAACGCTCCCAAGCCCGGGAGAAAAGCGCTTCGGGGTGGTGCTCTCTCCCGGCCCTTGCCCCTGAGCCTGGGGGCCAGGCAGGGGGTCCACACTCCCAGGCCAAGGCAGAACCACATGCACACGTCTGTTCCTGCCCCCTGCACCGGCAGAGAGCTCGGGGGAGCCAGAGTCTGTCAGGCAGCTGCTGGGCTGGCCGCCTGTGTGGGAAGGGGCAGAGCCGACCTAGGGGCACACTGGGCCTCTTGCTCTCCCTGCTGCCCTGAGGCTGCTGGGCCAAAGAGGTCTTGGGCATCCAGCCCCTTGCTGGTCCCTTCCCTCTGACGAGGCCCTCTGAGCTCCAGCCCCTTGCAGTGTGGAGACAGCCCCTGCCAGCAACCTCCTCTCCAAGGAGGCCTCAAGCGAGGCCTAGGCCCAGGGGAAAGGCACCAGCGGGGATGAGCCTGGGGAGGCGCCCGGGCATGTCTGGACCCAGTCCCCGCAGCCTGCCCCTTGCTGGGGCAGTACCCCCGGAGGCCAGGAAGGTCTGGGCAAGGCAGGCCAGGGGCAGGGGCCCTGCTGGGTCCTGCCCCTGGCCTGTGGGGCCTCTGAGCACAACGGGCCCTCTCCCGCTGGAAGACCTCCCCGGCTGCCTCCAAAGGCCGCTTTGCAAGCACTCTCGCCGGCTGTTCCCGCCAGCCGCGCACAACGCTCCCAAGCCCGGGAGAAAAGCGCTTCGGGGTGGTGCTCTCTCCCGGCCCTTGCCCCTGAGCCTGGGGGCCAGGCAGGGGGTCCACACTCCCAGGCCAAGGCAGAACCACATGCACACGTCTGTTCCTGCCCCCTGCACCGGCAGAGAGCTCGGGGGAGCCAGAGTCTGTCAGGCAGCTGCTGGGCTGGCCGCCTGTGTGGGAAGGGGCAGAGCCGACCTAGGGGCACACTGGGCCTCTTGCTCTCCCTGCTGCCCTGAGGCTGCTGGGCCAAAGAGGTCTTGGGCATCCAGCCCCTTGCTGGTCCCTTCCCTCTGACGAGGCCCTCTGAGCTCCAGCCCCTTGCAGTGTGGAGACAGCCCCTGCCAGCAACCTCCTCTCCAAGGAGGCCTCAAGCGAGGCCTAGGCCCAGGGGAAAGGCACCAGCGGGGATGAGCCTGGGGAGGCGCCCGGGCATGTCTGGACCCAGTCCCCGCAGCCTGCCCCTTGCTGGGGCAGTACCCCCGGAGGCCAGGAAGGTCTGGGCAAGGCTGGCCAGGGGCAGGGGCCCTGCTGGGTCCTGCCCCTGGCCTGTGGGGCCTCTGAGCACAACCGGCCCTCTCCCGCTGGAAGACCTCCCCGGCTGCCTCCAAAGGCCGCTTTGCAAGCACTCTCGCCGGCTGCTCCCGCCAGCCGCGCACAACGCTCCCAAACCCGGGAGAAAAGCGCTTCGGGGTGGTGCTCTCTCCCGGCCCTTGCCCCTGAGCCTGGGGGCCAGGCAGGGGGTCCACACTCCCAGGCCAAGGCAGAACCACATGCACACGTCTGTTCCTGCCCCCTGCACCGGCAGAGAGCTCGGGGGAGCCAGAGTCTGTCAGGCAGCTGCTGGGCTGGCCGCCTGTGTGGGAAGGGGCAGAGCCGACCTAGGGGCACACTGGGCCTCTTGCTCTCCCTGCTGCCCTGAGGCTGCTGGGCCAAAGAGGTCTTGGGCATCCAGCCCCTTGCTGGTCCCTTCCCTCTGACGAGGCCCTCTGAGCTCCAGCCCCTTGCAGTGTGGAGACAGCCCCTGCCAGCAACCTCCTCTCCAAGGAGGCCTCAAGCGAGGCCTAGGCCCAGGGGAAAGGCACCAGCGGGGATGAGCCTGGGGAGGCGCCCGGGCATGTCTGGACCCAGTCCCCGCAGCCTGCCCCTTGCTGGGGCAGTACCCCCGGAGGCCAGGAAGGTCTGGGCAAGGCTGGCCAGGGGCAGGGGCCCTGCTGGGTCCTGCCCCTGGCCTGTGGGGCCTCTGAGCACAACCGGCCCTCTCCCGCTGGAAGACCTCCCCGGCTGCCTCCAAAGGCCGCTTTGCAAGCACTCTCGCCGGCTGCTCCCGCCAGCCGCGCACAACGCTCCCAAGCCCGGGAGAAAAGCGCTTCGGGGTGGTGCTCTCTCCCGGCCCTTGCCCCTGAGCCTGGGGGCCAGGCAGGGGGTCCACACTCCCAGGCCAAGGCAGAACCACATGCACACGTCTGTTCCTGCCCCCTGCACCGGCAGAGAGCTCGGGGGAGCCAGAGTCTGTCAGGCAGCTGCTGGGCTGGCCGCCTGTGTGGGAAGGGGCAGAGCCGACCTAGGGGCACACTGGGCCTCTTGCTCTCCCTGCTGCCCTGAGGCTGCTGGGCCAAAGAGGTCTTGGGCATCCAGCCCCTTGCTGGTCCCTTCCCTCTGACGAGGCCCTCTGAGCTCCAGCCCCTTGCAGTGTGGAGACAGCCCCTGCCAGCAACCTCCTCTCCAAGGAGGCCTCAAGCGAGGCCTAGGCCCAGGGGAAAGGCACCAGCGGGGATGAGCCTGGGGAGGTGCCCGGGCATGTCTGCACCCAGTCCCCGCAGCCTGCCCCTTGCTGGGGCAGTACCCCCGGAGGCCAGGAAGGTCTGGGCAAGGCAGGCCAGGGGCAGGGGCCCTGCTGGGTCCTGCCCCTGGCCTGTGGGGCCTCTGAGCACAACGGGCCCTCTCCCGCTGGAAGACCTCCCCGGCTGCCTCCAAAGGCCGCTTTGCAAGCACTCTCGCCGGCTGTTCCCGCCAGCCGCGCACAACGCTCCCAAGCCCGGGAGAAAAGCGCTTCGGGGTGGTGCTCTCTCCCGGCCCTTGCCCCTGAGCCTGGGGGCCAGGCAGGGGGTCCACACTCCCAGGCCAAGGCAGAACCACATGCACACGTCTGTTCCTGCCCCCTGCACCGGCAGAGAGCTCGGGGGAGCCAGAGTCTGTCAGGCAGCTGCTGGGCTGGCCGCCTGTGTGGGAAGGGGCAGAGCCGACCTAGGGGCACACTGGGCCTCTTGCTCTCCTTGCTGCCCTGAGGCTGCTGGGCCAAAGAGGTCTTGGGCATCCAGCCCCTTGCTGGTCCCTTCCCTCTGACGAGGCCCTCTGAGCTCCAGCCCCTTGCAGTGTGGAGACAGCCCCTGCCAGCAACCTCCTCTCCAAGGAGGCCTCAAGCGAGGCCTAGGCCCAGGGGAAAGGCACCAGCGGGGATGAGCCTGGGGAGGCGCCCGGGCATGTCTGGACCCAGTCCCCGCAGCCTGCCCCTTGCTGGGGCAGTACCCCCGGAGGCCAGGAAGGTCTGGGCAAGGCTGGCCAGGGGCAGGGGCCCTGCTGGGTCCTGCCCCTGGCCTGTGGGGCCTCTGAGCACAACGGGCCCTCTCCCGCTGGAAGACCTCCCCGGCTGCCTCCAAAGGCCGCTTTGCAAGCACTCTCGCCGGCTGTTCCCGCCAGCCGCGCACAACGCTCCCAAGCCCGGGAGAAAAGCGCTTCGGGGTGGTGCTCTCTCCCGGCCCTTGCCCCTGAGCCTGGGGGCCAGGCAGGGGGTCCACACTCCCAGGCCAAGGCAGAACCACATGCACACGTCTGTTCCTGCCCCCTGCACCGGCAGAGAGCTCGGGGGAGCCAGAGTCTGTCAGGCAGCTGCTGGGCTGGCCGCCTGTGTGGGAAGGGGCAGAGCCGACCTAGGGGCACACTGGGCCTCTTGCTCTCCCTGCTGCCCTGAGGCTGCTGGGCCAAAGAGGTCTTGGGCATCCAGCCCCTTGCTGGTCCCTTCCCTCTGACGAGGCCCTCTGAGCTCCAGCCCCTTGCAGTGTGGAGACAGCCCCTGCCAGCAACCTCCTCTCCAAGGAGGCCTCAAGCGAGGCTAGGCCCAGGGGAAGGCACCAGCGGGGATGAGCCTGGGGAGGCGCCCGGGCATGTCTGGACCCAGTCCCCGCAGCCTGCCCCTTGCTGGGGCAGTACCCCCGGAGGCCAGGAAGGTCTGGGCAAGGCAGGCCAGGGGCAGGGGCCCTGCTGGGTCCTGCCCCTGGCCTGTGGGGCCTCTGAGCACAACCGGCCCTCTCCCGCTGGAAGACCTCCCCGGCTGCCTCCAAAGGCCGCTTTGCAAGCACTCTCGCCGGCTGTTCCCGCCAGCCGCGCACAACGCTCCCAAGCCCGGGAGAAAGCGCTTCGGGGTGGTGCTCTCTCCCGGCCCTTGCCCCTGAGCCTGGGGGCCAGGCAGGGGGTCCACACTCCCAGGCCAAGGCAGAACCACATGCACACGTCTGTTCCTGCCCCCTGCACCGGCAGAGAGCTCGGGGGAGCCAGAGTCTGTCAGGCAGCTGCTGGGCTGGCCGCCTGTGTGGGAAGGGGCAGAGCCGACCTAGGGGCACACTGGGCCTCTTGCTCTCCCTGCTGCCCTGAGGCTGCTGGGCCAAAGAGGTCTTGGGCATCCAGCCCCTTGCTGGTCCCTTCCCTCTGACGAGGCCCTCTGAGCTCCAGCCCCTTGCAGTGTGGAGACAGCCCCTGCCAGCAACCTCCTCTCCAAGGAGGCCTCAAGCGAGGCCTAGGCCCAGGGGAAAGGCACCAGCGGGGATGAGCCTGGGGAGGGCGCCCGGGCATGTCTGGACCCAGTCCCCGCAGCCTGCCCCTTGCTGGGGCAGTACCCCCGGAGGCCAGGAAGGTCTGGGCAAGGCTGGCCAGGGGCAGGGGCCCTGCTGGGTCCTGCCCCTGGCCTGTGGGGCCTCTGAGCACAACCGGCCCTCTCCCGCTGGAAGACCTCCCCGGCTGCCTCCAAAGGCCGCTTTGCAAGCACTCTCGCCGGCTGCTCCCGCCAGCCGCGCACAACGCTCCAAACCCGGGAGAAAAGCGCTTCGGGGTGGTGCTCTCTCCCGGCCCTTGCCCCTGAGCCTGGGGGCCAGGCAGGGGGTCCACACTCCCAGGCCAAGGCAGAACACATGCACACGTCTGTTCCTGCCCCCTGCACCGGCAGAGAGCTCGGGGGAGCCAGAGTCTGTCAGGCAGCTGCTGGGCTGGCCGCCTGTGTGGGAAGGGGCAGAGCCGACCTAGGGGCACACTGGGCCTCTTGCTCTCCCTGCTGCCCTGAGGCTGCTGGGCCAAAGAGGTCTTGGGCATCCAGCCCCTTGCTGGTCCCTTCCCTCTGACGAGGCCCTCTGAGCTCCAGCCCCTTGCAGTGTGGAGACAGCCCCTGCCAGCAACCTCCTCTCCAAGGAGGCCTCAAGCGAGGCCTAGGCCCAGGGGAAAGGCACCAGCGGGATGAGCCTGGGGAGGCGCCCGGGCATGTCTGGACCCAGTCCCCGCAGCCTGCCCCTTGCTGGGGCAGTACCCCCGGAGGCCAGGAAGGTCTGGGCAAGGCTGGCCAGGGGCAGGGGCCCTGCTGGTTCCTGCCCCTGGCCTGTGGGCCTCTGAGCACAACCGGCCCTCTCCCGCTGGAAGACCTCCCCGGCTGCCTCCAAAGGCCGCTTTGCAAGCACTCTCGCCGGCTGCTCCCGCCAGCCGCGCACAACGCTCCCAAGCCCGGAGGAAAAGCGCTTCGGGGTGGTGCTCTCTCCCGGCCCTTGCCCCTGAGCCTGGGGGGCCAGGCAGGGGTCCACACTCCCAGGCCAAGGCAGAACCACATGCACACGTCTGTTCCTGCCCCCTGCACCGGCAGAGAGCTCGGGGGAGCCAGAGTCTGTCAGGCAGCTGCTGGGCTGGCCGCCTGTGTGGGAAGGGGCAGAGCCGACCTAGGGGCACACTGGGCCTCTTGCTCTCCCTGCTGCCCTGAGGCTGCTGGGCCAAAGAGGTCTTGGGCATCCAGCCCCTTGCTGGTCCCTTCCCTCTGACGAGGCCCTCTGAGCTCCAGCACCTTGCAGTGTGGAGACAGCCCCTGCCAGCAACCTCCTCTCCAAGGAGGCCTCAAGCGAGGCTAGGCCCAGGGGAAAGGCACCAGCGGGGATGAGCCTGGGGAGGCGCCCGGGCATGTCTGGACCCAGTCCCCGCAGCCTGCCCCTTGCTGGGGCAGTACCCCCGGAGGCCAGGAAGGTCTGGGCAAGGCAGGCCAGGGGCAGGGGCCCTGCTGGGTCCTGCCCCTGGCCTGTGGGGCCTCTGAGCACAACGGGCCCTCTCCCGCTGGAAGACCTCCCCGGCTGCCTCCAAAGGCCGCTTTGCAAGCACTCTCGCCGGCTGTTCCCGCCAGCCGCGCACAACGCTCCCAAGCCCGGGAGAAAAGCGCTTCGGGGTGGTGCTCTCTCCCGGCCCTTTCCCCTGAGCCTGGGGGCCAGGCAGGGGGTCCACACTCCCAGGCCAAGGCAGAACCACATGCACAACGTCTGTTCCTGCCCCCTGCACCGGCAGAGAGCTCGGGGGAGCCAGAGTCTGTCAGGCAGCTGCTGGGCTGGCCGCCTGTGTGGGAAGGGGCAGAGCCGACCTAGGGGCACACTGGGCCTCTTGCTCTCCCTGCTGCCCTGAGGCTGCTGGGCCAAAGAGGTCTTGGGCATCCAGCCCCTTGCTGGTCCCTTCCCTCTGACGAGGCCCTCTGAGCTCCAGCCCCTTGCAGTGTGGAGACAGCCCCTGCCAGCAACCTCCTCTCCAAGGAGGCCTCAAGCGAGGCCTAGGCCCAGGGGAAAGGCACCAGCGGGGATGAGCCTGGGGAGGCGCCCGGGCATGTCTGGACCCAGTCCCCGCAGCCTGCCCCTTGCTGGGGCAGTACCCCCGGAGGCCAGGAAGTCTGGGCAAGGCTGGCCAGGGGCAGGGGCCCTGCTGGGTCCTGCCCCTGGCCTGTGGGGGCCTCTGAGCACAACCGGCCTCTCCCGCTGGAAGACCTCCCCGGCTGCCTCCAAAGGCCGCTTTGCAAGCACTCTCGCCGGCTGCTCCCGCCAGCCGCGCACAACGCTCCCAAACCCGGGAGAAAAGCGCTTCGGGGTGGTGCTCTCTCCCGGCCCTTGCCCCTGAGCCTGGGGGCCAGGCAGGGGGTCCACACTCCCAGGCCAAGGCAGAACCACATGCACACGTCTGTTCCTGCCCCCTGCACCGGCAGAGAGCTCGGGGGAGCCAGAGTCTGTCAGGCAGCTGCTGGGCTGGCCGCCTGTGTGGGAAGGGGCAGAGCCGACCTAGGGGCACACTGGGCCTCTTGCTCTCCTTGCTGCCCTGAGGCTGCTGGGCCAAAGAGGTCTTGGCATCCAGCCCCTTGCTGGTCCCTTCCCTCTGACGAGGCCCTCTGAGCTCCAGCCCCTTGCAGTGTGGAGACAGCCCCTGCCAGCAACCTCCTCTCCAAGGAGGCCTCAAGCGAGGCCTAGGCCCAGGGGAAAGGCACCAGCGGGGATGAGCCTGGGGAGGCGCCCGGGCATGTCTGGACCCAGTCCCCGCAGCCTGCCCCTTGCTGGGGCAGTACCCCCGGAGGCCAGGAAGGTCTGGGCAAGGCAGGCCAGGGGCAGGGGCCCTGCTGGGTCCTGCCCCTGGCCTGTGGGGCCTCTGAGCACAACGGGCCCTCTCCCGCTGGAAGACTCCCGGCTGCCTCCAAAGGCCGCTTTGCAAGCACTCTCGCCGGCTGTTCCCGCCAGCCGCGCACAACGCTCCCAAGCCCGGAGAAAAGCGCTTCGGGGTGGTGCTCTCTCCCGGCCCTTGCCCCTGAGCCTGGGGGCCAGGCAGGGGGTCCACACTCCCAGGCCAAGGCAGAACCACATGCACACGTCTGTTCCTGCCCCCTGCACCGGCAGAGAGCTCGGGGGAGCCAGAGTCTGTCAGGCAGCTGCTGGGCTGGCCGCCTGTGTGGGAAGGGGCAGAGCCGACCTAGGGGCACACTGGGCCTCTTGCTCTCCCTGCTGCCCTGAGGCTGCTGGGCCAAAGAGGTCTTGGGCATCCAGCCCCTTGCTGGTCCCTTCCCTCTGACGAGGCCCTCTGAGCTCCAGCCCCTTGCAGTGTGGAGACAGCCCCTGCCAGCAACCTCCTCTCCAAGGAGGCCTCAAGCGAGGCCTAGGCCCAGGGGAAAGGCACCAGCGGGGATGAGCCTGGGGAGCGCCCGGGCATGTCTGGACCCAGTCCCCGCAGCCTGCCCCTTGCTGGGGCAGTACCCCCGGAGGCCAGGAAGGTCTGGGCAAGGCAGGCCAGGGGCAGGGGCCCTGCTGGGTCCTGCCCCTGGCCTGTGGGGCCTCTGAGCACAACCGGCCCTCTCCCGCTGGAAGACCTCCCCGGCTGCCTCCAAAGGCCGCTTTGCAAGCACTCTCGCCGGCTGTTCCCGCCAGCCGCGCACAACGCTCCCAAGCCCGGGAGAAAAAGCGCTTCGGGGTGGTGCTCTCTCCCGGCCCTTGCCCCTGAGCCTGGGGGCCAGGCAGGGGGTCCACACTCCCAGGCCAAGGCAGAACCACATGCACACGTCTGTTCCTGCCCCCTGCACCGGCAGAGAGCTCAGGGGAGCCAGAGTCTGTCAGGCAGCTGCTGGGCTGGCCGCCTGTGTGGGAAGGGGCAGAGCCGACCTAGGGGCACACTGGGCCTCTTGCTCTCCCTGCTGCCCTGAGGCTGCTGGGCCAAAGAGGTCTTGGGCATCCAGCCCCTTGCTGGTCCCTTCTCCTCTGACGAGGCCCTCTGAGCTCCAGCCCCTTGCAGTGTGGAGACAGCCCCTGCCAGCAACCTCCTCTCCAAGGAGGCCTCAAGCGAGGCCTAGGCCCAGGGGAAAGGCACCAGCGGGGATGAGCCTGGGGAGGCGCCCGGGCATGTCTGGACCCAGACCCCGCAGCCTGCCCCTTGCTGGGGCAGTCCCACCCGGAGGCCAGGAAGGTCTGGGCAAGGCTGGCCAGGGGCAGGGGCCCTGCTGGGTCCTGCCCCTGGCCTGTGGGGCCTCTGAGCACAACCGGCCCTCTCCCGCTGGAAGACCTCCCCGGCTGCCTCCAAAGGCCGCTTTGCAAGCACTCTCGCCGGCTGCTCCCGCCAGCCGCGCACAACGCTCCCAAACCCGGGAGAAAAGCGCTTCGGGGTGGTGCTCTCTCCCGGCCCTTGCCCCTGAGCCTGGGGGCCAGGCAGGGGGTCCACACTCCCAGGCCAAGGCAGAACCACATGCACACGTCTGTTCCTGCCCCCTGCACCGGCAGAGAGCTCGGGGGAGCCAGAGTCTGTCAGGCAGCTGCTGGGCTGGCCGCCTGTGTGGGAAGGGGCAGAGCCGACCTAGGGGCACACTGGGCCTCTTGCTCTCCCTGCTGACCTGAGGCTGCTGGGCCAAAGAGGTCTTGGGCATCCAGCCCCTTGCTGGTCCCTTCCCTCTGACGAGGCCCTCTGAGCTCCAGCCCCTTGCAGTGTGGAGACAGCCCCTGCCAGCAACCTCCTCTCCAAGGAGGCCTCAAGCGAGGCCTAGGCCCAGGGGAAAGGCACCAGCGGGGATGAGCCTGGGAGGCGCCCGGGCATGTCTGGACCCAGTCCCCGCAGCCTGCCCCTTGCTGGGGCAGTACCCCCGGAGGCCAGGAAGGTCTGGGCAAGGCTGGCCAGGGGCAGGGGCCCTGCTGGGTCCTGCCCCTGGCCTGTGGGGCCTCTGAGCACAACCGGCCCTCTCCCGCTGGAAGACCTCCCCGGCTGCCTCCAAAGGCCGCTTTGCAAGCACTCTCGCCGGCTGCTCCCGCCAGCCGCGCACAACGCTCCCAAGCCCGGGAGAAAAGCGCTTCGGGGTGGTGCTCTCTCCCGGCCCTTGCCCCTGAGCCTGGGGGCCAGGCAGGGGGTCCACACTCCCAGGCCAAGGCAGAACCACATGCACACGTCTGTTCCTGCCCCCTGCACCGGCAGAGAGCTCGGGGGAGCCAGAGTCTGTCAGGCAGCTGCTGGGCTGGCCGCCTGTGTGGGAAGGGGCAGAGCCGACCTAGGGGCACCACTGGGCCTCTTGCTCTCCCTGCTGCCCTGAGGCTGCTGGGCCAAAGAGGTCTTGGGCATCCAGCCCCTTGCTGGTCCCTTCCCTCTGACGAGGCCCTCTGAGCTCCAGCCCCTTGCAGTGTGGAGACAGCCCCTGCCAGCAACCTCCTCTCCAAGGAGGCCTCAAGCGAGGCCTAGGCCCAGGGGAAAGGCACCAGCGGGATGAGCCTGGGGAGGCGCCCGGGCATGTCTGGACCCAGTCCCCGCAGCCTGCCCCTTGCTGGGGCAGTACCCCCGGAGGCCAGGAAGGTCTGGGCAAGGCAGGCCAGGGGCAGGGGCCCTGCTGGGTCCTGCCCCTGGCCTGTGGGGCCTCTGAGCACAACGGGCCCTCTCCCGCTGGAAGACCTCCCCGGCTGCCTCCAAAGGCCGCTTTGCAAGCACTCTCGCCGGCTGTTCCCGCCAGCCGCGCACAACGCTCCCAAGCCCGGGAGAAAAGCGCTTCGGGGTGGTGCTCTCTCCCGGCCCTTGCCCCTGAGCCTGGGGGCCAGGCAGGGGGTCCACACTCCCAGGCCAAGGCAGAACCACATGCACACGTCTGTTCCTGCCCCCTGCACCGGCAGAGAGCTCGGGGGAGCCAGAGTCTGTCAGGCAGCTGCTGGGCTGGCCGCCTGTGTGGGAAGGGGCAGAGCCGACCTAGGGGCACACTGGGCCTCTTGCTCTCCCTGCTGCCCTGAGGCTGCTGGGCCAAGAGGTCTTGGGCATCCAGCCCCTTGCTGGTCCCTTCCCCTCTGACGAGGCCCTCTGAGCTCCAGCCCCTTGCAGTGTGGAGACAGCCCCTGCCAGCAACCTCCTCTCCAAGGAGGCCTCAAGCGAGGCCTAGGCCCAGGGGAAAGGCACCAGCGGGGATGAGCCTGGGGAGGCGCCCGGGCATGTCTGGACCCAGTCCCCGCAGCCTGCCCCTTGCTGGGGCAGTACCCCCGGAGGCCAGGAAGGTCTGGGCAAGGCTGGCCAGGGGCAGGGGCCCTGCTGGGTCCTGCCCCTGGCCTGTGGGGCCTCTGAGCACAACCGGCCCTCTCCCGCTGAAGACCTCCCCGGCTGCCTCCAAAGGCCGCTTTGCAAGCACTCTCGCCGGCTGCTCCCGCCAGCCGCGCACAACGCTCCCAAACCCGGAGAAAAGCGCTTCGGGGTGGTGCTCTCTCCCGGCCCTTGCCCCTGAGCCTGGGGGCCAGGCAGGGGGTCCACACTCCCAGGCCAAGGCAGAACCACATGCACACGTCTGTTCCTGCCCCCTGCACCGGCAGAGAGCTCGGGGGAGCCAGAGTCTGTCAGGCAGCTGCTGGGCTGGCCGCCTGTGTGGGAAGGGGCAGAGCCGACCTAGGGGCACACTGGGCCTCTTGCTCTCCCTGCTGCCCTGAGGCTGCTGGGCCAAAGAGGTCTTGGGCATCCAGCCCCTTGCTGGTCCCTTCCCTCTGACGAGGCCCTCTGAGCTCCAGCCCCTTGCAGTGTGGAGACAGCCCCTGCCAGCAACCTCCTCTCCAAGGAGGCCTCAAGCGAGGCCTAGGCCCAGGGGAAAGGCACCAGCGGGGATGAGCCTGGGAGGCGCCCGGGCATGTCTGGACCCAGTCCCCGCAGCCTGCCCCTTGCTGGGGCAGTACCCCCGGAGGCCAGGAAGGTCTGGGCAAGGCTGGCCAGGGGCAGGGGCCCTGCTGGGTCCTGCCCCTGGCCTGTGGGGCCTCTGAGCACAACCGGCCCTCTCCCGCTGGAAGCCCTCCCCGGCTGCCTCCAAAGGCCGCTTTGCAAGCACTCTCGCCGGCTGCTCCAGCCAGCCGCGCACAACGCTCCCAAGCCCGGGAGAAAAGCGCTTCGGGGTGGTGCTCTCTCCCGGCCCTTGCCCCTGAGCCTGGGGGCCAGGCAGGGGGTCCACACTCCCAGGCCAAGGCAGAACCACATGCACACGTCTGTTCCTGCCCCCTGCACCGGCAGAGAGCTCGGGGAGCCAGAGTCTGTCAGGCAGCTGCTGGGCTGGCCGCCTGTGTGGGAAGGGGCAGAGCCGACCTAGGGGCACACTGGGCCTCTTGCTCTCCCTGCTGCCCTGAGGCTGCTGGGCCAAAGAGGTCTTGGGCATCCAGCCCCTTGCTGGTCCCTTCCCTCTGACGAGGCCCTCTGAGCTCCAGCCCCTTGCAGTGTGGAGACAGCCCCTGCCAGCAACCTCCTCTCCAAGGAGGCCTCAAGCGAGGCCTAGGCCCAGGGGAAAGGCACCAGCGGGGATGAGCCTGGGGAGGCGCCCGGGCATGTCTGGACCCAGTCCCCGCAGCCTGCCCCTTGCTGGGGCAGTACCCCGGAGGCCAGGAAGGTCTGGGCAAGGCTGGCCAGGGGCAGGGGCCCTGCTGGGTCCTGCCCCTGGCCTGTGGGCCTCTGAGCACAACCGGCCCTCTCCCGCTGGAAGACCTCCCCGGCTGCCTCCAAAGGCCGCTTTGCAAGCACTCTCGCCGGCTGTTCCCGCCAGCCGCGCACAACGCTCCCAAGCCCGGGAGAAAAGCGCTTCGGGGTGGTGCTCTCTCCCGGCCCTTGCCCCTGAGCCTGGGGGCCAGGCAGGGGGTCCACACTCCCAGGCCAAGGCAGAACCACATGCACACGTCTGTTCCTGCCCCCTGCACCGGCAGAGAGCTCGGGGGAGCCAGAGTCTGTCAGGCAGCTGCTGGGCTGGCCGCCTGTTTGGGAAGGGACAGAGCCGACTAGGGGCACACTGGGCCTCTTGCTCTCCCTGCTGCCCTGAGGCTGCTGGGCCAAAGAGGTCTTGGGCATCCAGCCCCTTGCTGGTCCCTTCCCTCTGACGAGGCCCTTTGAGCTCCAGCACCTTGCAGTGTGGAGACAGCCCCTGCCAGCAACCTCCTCTCCAAGGAGGCCTCAAGCGAGGCCTAGGCCCAGGGAAAGGCACCAGCGGGGATGAGCCTGGGGAGGCGCCCGGGCATGTCTGGACCCAGTCCCTGCAGCCTGCCCCTTGCTGGGCAGTACCCCGGAGGCCAGGAAGGTCTGGGCAAGGCTGGCCAGGGGCAGGGGCCCTGCTGGGTCCTGCCCCCTGGCCTGTGGGGCCTCTGAGCACAACCGGCCCTCTCCCGCTGGAAGACCTCCCCGGCTGCCTCCAAAGGCCGCTTTGCAAGCACTCTCGCCGGCTGTTCCCGCCAGCCGCGCACAACGCTCCCAAGCCCGGGAGAAAAGCGCTTCGGGTGGTGCTCTCTCCCGGCCCTTGCCCCTGAGCCTGGGGGCCAGGCAGGGGGTCCACACTCCCAGGCCAAGGCAGAACCACATGCACACGTCTGTTCCTGCCCCCTGCACCGGCAGAGAGCTCGGGGGAGCCAGAGTCTGTCAGGCAGCTGCTGGGCTGGCCGCCTGTGTGGGAAGGGGCAGAGCCGACCTAGGGGCACACTGGGCCTCTTGCTCTCCCTGCTGCCCTGAGGCTGCTGGGCCAAAGAGGTCTTGGGCATCCAGCCCCTTGCTGGTCCCTTCCCTCTGACGAGGCCCTCTGAGCTCCAGCCCCTTGCAGTGTGGAGACAGCCCCTGCCAGCAACCTCCTCTCCAAGGAGGCCTCAAGCGAGGCCTAGGCCCAGGGGAAAGGCACCAGCGGGGATGAGCCTGGGGAGGCGCCCGGGCATGTCTGGACCCAGTCCCCGCAGCCTGCCCCTTGCTGGGGCAGTACCCCCGGAGGCCAGGAAGGTCTGGGCAAGGCTGGCCAGGGGCAGGGGCCCTGCTGGGTCCTGCCCCTGGCCTGTGGGGCCTCTGAGCACAACCGGCCCTCTCCCGCTGGAAGACCTCCCCGGCTGCCTCCAAAGGCCGCTTTGCAAGCACTCTCGCCGGCTGCTCCCGCCAGCCGCGCACAACGCTCCCAAGCCGGGAGAAAAGCGCTTCGGGGTGGTGCTCTCTCCGGCCCTTGCCCCCTGAGCCTGGGGGCCAGGCAGGGGGTTCACACTCCCAGGCCAAGGCAGAACCACATGCACACCTCTGTTCCTGCCCCCTGCACCGGCAGAGAGCTCGGGGGAGCCAGAGTCTGTCAGGCAGCTGCTGGGCTGGCCGCCTGTGTGGGAAGGGGCAGAGCCGACCTGGGGGCACACTGGGCCTCTTGCTCTCCCTGCTGCCCTGAGGCTGCTGGGCCAAAGAGGTCTTGGGCATCCAGCCCCTTGCTGGTCCCTTCCCTCTGACGAGGCCCTCTGAGCTCCAGCCCCTTGCAGTGTGGAGACAGCCCCTGCCAGCAACCTCCTCTCCAGGAGGCCTCAAGCGAGGCCTAGGCCCAGGGGAAAGGCACCAGCGGGGATGAGCCTGGGGAGGCGCCCGGGCATGTCTGGACCCCAGTCCCCGCAGCCTGCCCCTTGCTGGGGCAGTACCCCCGGAGGCCAGGAAGGTCTGGGCAAGGCTGGCCAGGGGCAGGGGCCCTGCTGGGTCCTGCCCCTGGCCTGTGGGGCCTCTGAGCACAACCGGCCCTCTCCCGCTGGAAGACCTCCCTGGCTGCCTCCAAAGGCCGCTTTGCAAGCACTCTCGCCGGCTGTTCCCGCCAGCCGCGCCCAACGCTCCCAAGCCCGGGAGAAAAGCGCTTCGGGGTGGTGCTCTCTCCCGGCCCTTGCCCCTGAGCCTGGGGGCCAGGCAGGGGGTCCACACTCCCAGGCCAAGGCAGAACCACATGCACACGTCTGTTCCTGCCCCCTGCACCGGCAGAGAGCTCGGGGGAGCCAGAGTCTGTCAGGCAGCTGCTGGGCTGGCCGCCTGTGTGGGAAGGGGCAGAGCCGACCTAGGGGCACACTGGGCCTCTTGCTCTCCCTGCTGCCCTGAGGCTGCTGGGCCAAAGAGGTCTTGGGCATCCAGCCCCTTGCTGGTCCCTTCCCTCTGACGAGGCCCTCTGAGCTCCAGCCCCTTGCAGTGTGGAGACAGCCCCTGCCAGCAACCTCCTCTCCAAGGAGGCCTCAAGCGAGGCCTAGGCCCAGGGGAAAGGCACCAGCGGGGATGAGCCTGGGGAGGCGCCCGGGCATGTCTGGACCCAGTCCCCGCAGCCTGCCCCTTGCTGGGGCAGTACCCCCGGAGGCCAGCAAGGTCTGGGCAAGGCAGGCCAGGGGCAGGGGCCCTGCTGGGTCCTGCCCCTGGCCTGTGGGGCCTCTGAGCACAACGGGCCCTCTCCCGCTGGAAGACCTCCCCGGCTGCCTCCAAAGGCCGCTTTGCAAGCACTCTCGCCGGCTGTTCCCGCCAGCCGCGCCCAACGCTCCCAAGCCCGGGAGAAAAGCGCTTCGGGGTGGTGCTCTCTCCCGGCCCTTGCCCCTGAGCCTGGGGGCCAGGCAGGGGGTCCACACTCCCAGGCCAAGGCAGAACCACATGCACACGTCTGTTCCTGCCCCCTGCACCGGCAGAGAGCTCGGGGGAGCCAGAGTCTGTCAGGCAGCTGCTGGGCTGGCCGCCTGTGTGGGAAGGGGCAGAGCCGACCTAGGGGCACACTGGGCCTCTTGCTCTCCCTGCTGCCCTGAGGCTGCTGGGCCAAAGAGGTCTTGGGCATCCAGCCCCTTGCTGGTCCCTTCCCTCTGACGAGGCCCTCTGAGCTCCAGCCCCTTGCAGTGTGGAGACAGCCCCTGCCAGCAACCTCCTCTCCAAGGAGGCCTCAAGCGAGGCCTAGGCCCAGGGGAAAGGCACCAGCGGGGATGAGCCTGGGGAGGCGCCCGGGCATGTCTGGACCCAGTCCCCGCAGCCTGCCCCTTGCTGGGGCAGTACCCCCGGAGGCCAGGAAGGTCTGGGCAAGGCAGGCCAGGGGCAGGGGCCCTGCTGGGTCCTGCCCCTGGCCTGTGGGGCCTCTGAGCACAACGGGCCCTCTCCCGCTGGAAGACCTCCCCGGCTGCCTCCAAAGGCCGCTTTGCAAGCACTCTCGCCGGCTGTTCCCGCCAGCCGCGCCCAACGCTCCCAAGCCCGGGAGAAAAGCGCTTCGGGGTGGTGCTCTCTCCCGGCCCTTGCCCCTGAGCCTGGGGGCCAGGCAGGGGGTCCACACTCCCAGGCCAAGGCAGAACCACATGCACACGTCTGTTCCTGCCCCCTGCACCGGCAGAGAGCTCGGGGGAGCCAGAGTCTGTCAGGCAGCTGCTGGGCTGGCCGCCTGTGTGGGAAGGGGCAGAGCCGACCTAGGGGCACACTGGGCCTCTTGCTCTCCCTGCTGCCCTGAGGCTGCTGGGCCAAAGAGGTCTTGGGCATCCAGCCCCTTGCTGGTCCCTTCCCTCTGACGAGGCCCTCTGAGCTCCAGCCCCTTGCAGTGTGGAGACAGCCCCTGCCAGCAACCTCCTCTCCAAGGAGGCCTCAAGCGAGGCCTAGGCCCAGGGGAAAGGCACCAGCGGGGATGAGCCTGGGGAGGCGCCCGGGCATGTCTGGACCCAGTCCCCGCAGCCTGCCCCTTGCTGGGGCAGTACCCCCGGAGGCCAGGAAGGTCTGGGCAAGGCAGGCCAGGGGCAGGGGCCCTGCTGGGTCCTGCCCCTGGCCTGTGGGGCCTCTGAGCACAACGGGCCCTCTCCCGCTGGAAGACCTCCCCGGCTGCCTCCAAAGGCCGCTTTGCAAGCACTCTCGCCGGCTGTTCCCGCCAGCCGCGCACAACGCTCCCAAGCCCGGGAGAAAAGCGCTTCGGGGTGGTGCTCTCTCCCGGCCCTTGCCCCTGAGCCTGGGGGCCAGGCAGGGGGTCCACACTCCCAGGCCAAGGCAGAACCACATGCACACGTCTGTTCCTGCCCCCTGCACCGGCAGAGAGCTCGGGGGAGCCAGAGTCTGTCAGGCAGCTGCTGGGCTGGCCGCCTGTGTGGGAAGGGGCAGAGCCGACCTAGGGGCACACTGGGCCTCTTGCTCTCCCTGCTGCCCTGAGGCTGCTGGGCCAAAGAGGTCTTGGGCATCCAGCCCCTTGCTGGTCCCTTCCCTCTGACGAGGCCCTCTGAGCTCCAGCCCCTTGCAGTGTGGAGACAGCCCCTGCCAGCAACCTCCTCTCCAAGGAGGCCTCAAGCGAGGCCTAGGCCCAGGGGAAAGGCACCAGCGGGGATGAGCCTGGGGAGGCGCCCGGGCATGTCTGGACCCAGTCCCCGCAGCCTGCCCCTTGCTGGGGCAGTACCCCCGGAGGCCAGGAAGGTCTGGGCAAGGCGGGCCAGGGGCAGGGGCCCTGCTGGGTCCTGCCCCTGGCCTGTGGGGCCTCTGAGCACAACCGGCCCTCTCCCGCTGGAAGACCTCCCCGGCTGCCTCCAAAGGCCGCTTTGCAAGCACTCTCGCCGGCTGCTCCCGCCAGCCGCGCACAACGCTCCCAAACCCGGGAGAAAAGCGCTTCGGGGTGGTGCTCTCTCCCGGCCCTTGCCCCTGAGCCTGGGGGCCAGGCAGGGGGTCCACACTCCCAGGCCAAGGCAGAACCACATGCACACGTCTGTTCCTGCCCCCTGCACCGGCAGAGAGCTCGGGGGAGCCAGAGTCTGTCAGGCAGCTGCTGGGCTGGCCGCCTGTGTGGGAAGGGGCAGAGCCGACCTAGGGGCACACTGGGCCTCTTGCTCTCCTTGCTGCCCTGAGGCTGCTGGGCCAAAGAGGTCTTGGGCATCCAGCCCCTTGCTGGTCCCTTCCCTCTGACGAGGCCCTCTGAGCTCCAGCCCCTTGCAGTGTGGAGACAGCCCCTGCCAGCAACCTCCTCTCCAAGGAGGCCTCAAGCGAGGCCTAGGCCCAGGGGAAAGGCACCAGCGGGGATGAGCCTGGGGAGGCGCCCGGGCATGTCTGGACCCAGTCCCCGCAGCCTGCCCCTTGCTGGGGCAGTACCCCCGGAGGCCAGGAAGGTCTGGGCAAGGCAGGCCAGGGGCAGGGGCCCTGCTGGGTCCTGCCCCTGGCCTGTGGGGCCTCTGAGCACAACGGGCCCTCTCCCGCTGGAAGACCTCCCCGGCTGCCTCCAAAGGCCGCTTTGCAAGCACTCTCGCCGGCTGTTCCCGCCAGCCGCGCACAACGCTCCCAAGCCCGGGAGAAAAGCGCTTCGGGGTGGTGCTCTCTCCCGGCCCTTGCCCCTGAGCCTGGGGGCCAGGCAGGGGGTCCACACTCCCAGGCCAAGGCAGAACCACATGCACACGTCTGTTCCTGCCCCCTGCACCGGCAGAGAGCTCGGGGGAGCCAGAGTCTGTCAGGCAGCTGCTGGGCTGGCCGCCTGTGTGGGAAGGGGCAGAGCCGACCTAGGGGCACACTGGGCCTCTTGCTCTCCCTGCTGCCCTGAGGCTGCTGGGCCAAAGAGGTCTTGGGCATCCAGCCCCTTGCTGGTCCCTTCCCTCTGACGAGGCCCTCTGAGCTCCAGCCCCTTGCAGTGTGGAGACAGCCCCTGCCAGCAACCTCCTCTCCAAGGAGGCCTCAAGCGAGGCCTAGGCCCAGGGGAAAGGCACCAGCGGGGATGAGCCTGGGGAGGCGCCCGGGCATGTCTGGACCCAGTCCCCGCAGCCTGCCCCTTGCTGGGGCAGTACCCCCGGAGGCCAGGAAGGTCTGGGCAAGGCAGGCCAGGGGCAGGGGCCCTGCTGGGTCCTGCCCCTGGCCTGTGGGGCCTCTGAGCACAACGGGCCCTCTCCCGCTGGAAGACCTCCCCGGCTGCCTCCAAAGGCCGCTTTGCAAGCACTCTCGCCGGCTGTTCCCGCCAGCCGCGCACAACGCTCCCAAGCCCGGGAGAAAAGCGCTTCGGGGTGGTGCTCTCTCCCGGCCCTTGCCCCTGAGCCTGGGGGCCAGGCAGGGGGTCCACACTCCCAGGCCAAGGCAGAACCACATGCACACGTCTGTTCCTGCCCCCTGCACCGGCAGAGAGCTCGGGGGAGCCAGAGTCTGTCAGGCAGCTGCTGGGCTGGCCGCCTGTGTGGGAAGGGGCAGAGCCGACCTAGGGGCACACTGGGCCTCTTGCTCTCCCTGCTGCCCTGAGGCTGCTGGGCCAAAGAGGTCTTGGGCATCCAGCCCCTTGCTGGTCCCTTCCCTCTGACGAGGCCCTCTGAGCTCCAGCCCCTTGCAGTGTGGAGACAGCCCCTGCCAGCAACCTCCTCTCCAAGGAGGCCTCAAGCGAGGCCTAGGCCCAGGGGAAAGGCACCAGCGGGGATGAGCCTGGGGAGGCGCCCGGGCATGTCTGGACCCAGTCCCCGCAGCCTGCCCCTTGCTGGGGCAGTACCCCCGGAGGCCAGGAAGGTCTGGGCAAGGCTGGCCAGGGGCAGGGGCCCTGCTGGGTCCTGCCCCTGGCCTGTGGGGCCTCTGAGCACAACCGGCCCTCTCCCGCTGGAAGACCTCCCCGGCTGCCTCCAAAGGCCGCTTTGCAAGCACTCTCGCCGGCTGCTCCCGCCAGCCGCGCACAACGCTCCCAAACCCGGGAGAAAAGCGCTTCGGGGTGGTGCTCTCTCCCGGCCCTTGCCCCTGAGCCTGGGGGCCAGGCAGGGGGTCCACACTCCCAGGCCAAGGCAGAACCACATGCACACGTCTGTTCCTGCCCCCTGCACCGGCAGAGAGCTCGGGGGAGCCAGAGTCTGTCAGGCAGCTGCTGGGCTGGCCGCCTGTGTGGGAAGGGGCAGAGCCGACCTAGGGGCACACTGGGCCTCTTGCTCTCCCTGCTGACCTGAGGCTGCTGGGCCAAAGAGGTCTTGGGCATCCAGCCCCTTGCTGGTCCCTTCCCTCTGACGAGGCCCTCTGAGCTCCAGCCCCTTGCAGTGTGGAGACAGCCCCTGCCAGCAACCTCCTCTCCAAGGAGGCCTCAAGCGAGGCCTAGGCCCAGGGGAAAGGCACCAGCGGGGATGAGCCTGGGGAGGCGCCCGGGCATGTCTGGACCCAGTCCCCGCAGCCTGCCCCTTGCTGGGGCAGTACCCCCGGAGGCCAGGAAGGTCTGGGCAAGGCTGGCCAGGGGCAGGGGCCCTGCTGGGTCCTGCCCCTGGCCTGTGGGGCCTCTGAGCACAACCGGCCCTCTCCCGCTGGAAGACCTCCCCGGCTGCCTCCAAAGGCCGCTTTGCAAGCACTCTCGCCGGCTGCTCCCGCCAGCCGCGCACAACGCTCCCAAGCCCGGGAGAAAAGCGCTTCGGGGTGGTGCTCTCTCCCGGCCCTTGCCCCTGAGCCTGGGGGCCAGGCAGGGGGTCCACACTCCCAGGCCAAGGCAGAACCACATGCACACGTCTGTTCCTGCCCCCTGCACCGGCAGAGAGCTCGGGGGAGCCAGAGTCTGTCAGGCAGCTGCTGGGCTGGCCGCCTGTGTGGGAAGGGGCAGAGCCGACCTAGGGGCACACTGGGCCTCTTGCTCTCCCTGCTGCCCTGAGGCTGCTGGGCCAAAGAGGTCTTGGGCATCCAGCCCCTTGCTGGTCCCTTCCCTCTGACGAGGCCCTCTGAGCTCCAGCCCCTTGCAGTGTGGAGACAGCCCCTGCCAGCAACCTCCTCTCCAAGGAGGCCTCAAGCGAGGCCTAGGCCCAGGGGAAAGGCACCAGCGGGGATGAGCCTGGGGAGGCGCCCGGGCATGTCTGGACCCAGTCCCCGCAGCCTGCCCCTTGCTGGGGCAGTACCCCCGGAGGCCAGGAAGGTCTGGGCAAGGCAGGCCAGGGGCAGGGGCCCTGCTGGGTCCTGCCCCTGGCCTGTGGGGCCTCTGAGCACAACCGGCCCTCTCCCGCTGGAAGACCTCCCCGGCTGCCTCCAAAGGCCGCTTTGCAAGCACTCTCGCCGGCTGTTCCCGCCAGCCGCGCACAACGCTCCCAAGCCCGGGAGAAAAGCGCTTCGGGGTGGTGCTCTCTCCCGGCCCTTGCCCCTGAGCCTGGGGGCCAGGCAGGGGGTCCACACTCCCAGGCCAAGGCAGAACCACATGCACACGTCTGTTCCTGCCCCCTGCACCGGCAGAGAGCTCGGGGGAGCCAGAGTCTGTCAGGCAGCTGCTGGGCTGGCCGCCTGTGTGGGAAGGGGCAGAGCCGACCTAGGGGCACACTGGGCCTCTTGCTCTCCCTGCTGCCCTGAGGCTGCTGGGCCAAAGAGGTCTTGGGCATCCAGCCCCTTGCTGGTCCCTTCCCTCTGACGAGGCCCTCTGAGCTCCAGCCCCTTGCAGTGTGGAGACAGCCCCTGCCAGCAACCTCCTCTCCAAGGAGGCCTCAAGCGAGGCCTAGGCCCAGGGGAAAGGCACCAGCGGGGATGAGCCTGGGGAGGCGCCCGGGCATGTCTGGACCCAGTCCCCGCAGCCTGCCCCTTGCTGGGGCAGTACCCCCGGAGGCCAGGAAGGTCTGGGCAAGGCTGGCCAGGGGCAGGGGCCCTGCTGGGTCCTGCCCCTGGCCTGTGGGGCCTCTGAGCACAACCGGCCCTCTCCCGCTGGAAGACCTCCCCGGCTGCCTCCAAAGGCCGCTTTGCAAGCACTCTCGCCGGCTGCTCCCGCCAGCCGCGCACAACGCTCCCAAACCCGGGAGAAAAGCGCTTCGGGGTGGTGCTCTCTCCCGGCCCTTGCCCCTGAGCCTGGGGGCCAGGCAGGGGGTCCACACTCCCAGGCCAAGGCAGAACCACATGCACACGTCTGTTCCTGCCCCCTGCACCGGCAGAGAGCTCGGGGGAGCCAGAGTCTGTCAGGCAGCTGCTGGGCTGGCCGCCTGTGTGGGAAGGGGCAGAGCCGACCTAGGGGCACACTGGGCCTCTTGCTCTCCCTGCTGACCTGAGGCTGCTGGGCCAAAGAGGTCTTGGGCATCCAGCCCCTTGCTGGTCCCTTCCCTCTGACGAGGCCCTCTGAGCTCCAGCCCCTTGCAGTGTGGAGACAGCCCCTGCCAGCAACCTCCTCTCCAAGGAGGCCTCAAGCGAGGCCTAGGCCCAGGGGAAAGGCACCAGCGGGGATGAGCCTGGGGAGGCGCCCGGGCATGTCTGGACCCAGTCCCCGCAGCCTGCCCCTTGCTGGGGCAGTACCCCCGGAGGCCAGGAAGGTCTGGGCAAGGCTGGCCAGGGGCAGGGGCCCTGCTGGGTCCTGCCCCTGGCCTGTGGGGCCTCTGAGCACAACCGGCCCTCTCCCGCTGGAAGACCTCCCCGGCTGCCTCCAAAGGCCGCTTTGCAAGCACTCTCGCCGGCTGCTCCCGCCAGCCGCGCACAACGCTCCCAAGCCCGGGAGAAAAGCGCTTCGGGGTGGTGCTCTCTCCCGGCCCTTGCCCCTGAGCCTGGGGGCCAGGCAGGGGGTCCACACTCCCAGGCCAAGGCAGAACCACATGCACACGTCTGTTCCTGCCCCCTGCACCGGCAGAGAGCTCGGGGGAGCCAGAGTCTGTCAGGCAGCTGCTGGGCTGGCCGCCTGTGTGGGAAGGGGCAGAGCCGACCTAGGGGCACACTGGGCCTCTTGCTCTCCCTGCTGCCCTGAGGCTGCTGGGCCAAAGAGGTCTTGGGCATCCAGCCCCTTGCTGGTCCCTTCCCTCTGACGAGGCCCTCTGAGCTCCAGCCCCTTGCAGTGTGGAGACAGCCCCTGCCAGCAACCTCCTCTCCAAGGAGGCCTCAAGCGAGGCCTAGGCCCAGGGGAAAGGCAGCAGCGGGGATGAGCCTGGGGAGGCGCCCGGGCATGTCTGGACCCAGTCCCCGCAGCCTGCCCCTTGCTGGGGCAGTACCCCCGGAGGCCAGGAAGGTCTGGGCAAGGCAGGCCAGGGGCAGGGGCCCTGCTGGGTCCTGCCCCTGGCCTGTGGGGCCTCTGAGCACAACGGGCCCTCTCCCGCTGGAAGACCTCCCCGGCTGCCTCCAAAGGCCGCTTTGCAAGCACTCTCGCCGGCTGTTCCCGCCAGCCGCGCACAACGCTCCCAAGCCCGGGAGAAAAGCGCTTCGGGGTGGTGCTCTCTCCCGGCCCTTGCCCCTGAGCCTGGGGGCCAGGCAGGGGGTCCACACTCCCAGGCCAAGGCAGAACCACATGCACACGTCTGTTCCTGCCCCCTGCACCGGCAGAGAGCTCGGGGGAGCCAGAGTCTGTCAGGCAGCTGCTGGGCTGGCCGCCTGTGTGGGAAGGGGCAGAGCCGACCTAGGGGCACACTGGGCCTCTTGCTCTCCCTGCTGCCCTGAGGCTGCTGGGCCAAAGAGGTCTTGGGCATCCAGCCCCTTGCTGGTCCCTTCCCTCTGACGAGGCCCTCTGAGCTCCAGCCCCTTGCAGTGTGGAGACAGCCCCTGCCAGCAACCTCCTCTCCAAGGAGGCCTCAAGCGAGGCCTAGGCCCAGGGGAAAGGCACCAGCGGGGATGAGCCTGGGGAGGCGCCCGGGCATGTCTGGACCCAGTCCCCGCAGCCTGCCCCTTGCTGGGGCAGTACCCCCGGAGGCCAGGAAGGTCTGGGCAAGGCTGTCCAGGGGCAGGGGCCCTGCTGGGTCCTGCCCCTGGCCTGTGGGGCCTCTGAGCACAACCGGCCCTCTCCCGCTGGAAGACCTCCCCGGCTGCCTCCAAAGGCCGCTTTGCAAGCACTCTCGCCGGCTACTCCCGCCAGCCGCGCACAACGCTCCCAAACCCGGGAGAAAAGCGCTTCGGGGTGGTGCTCTCTCCCGGCCCTTGCCCCTGAGCCTGGGGGCCAGGCAGGGGGTCCACACTCCCAGGCCAAGGCAGAACCACATGCACACGTCTGTTCCTGCCCCCTGCACCGGCAGAGAGCTCGGGGGAGCCAGAGTCTGTCAGGCAGCTGCTGGGCTGGCCGCCTGTGTGGGAAGGGGCAGAGCCGACCTAGGGGCACACTGGGCCTCTTGCTCTCCCTGCTGCCCTGAGGCTGCTGGGCCAAAGAGGTCTTGGGCATCCAGCCCCTTGCTGGTCCCTTCCCTCTGACGAGGCCCTCTGAGCTCCAGCCCCTTGCAGTGTGGAGACAGCCCCTGCCAGCAACCTCCTCTCCAAGGAGGCCTCAAGCGAGGCCTAGGCCCAGGGGAAAGGCACCAGCGGGGATGAGCCTGGGGAGGCGCCCGGGCATGTCTGGACCCAGTCCCCGCAGCCTGCCCCTTGCTGGGGCAGTACCCCCGGAGGCCAGGAAGGTCTGGGCAAGGCTGGCCAGGGGCAGGGGCCCTGCTGGGTCCTGCCCCTGGCCTGTGGGGCCTCTGAGCACAACCGGCCCTCTCCCGCTGGAAGACCTCCCCGGCTGCCTCCAAAGGCCGCTTTGCAAGCACTCTCGCCGGCTGCTCCCGCCAGCCGCGCACAACGCTCCCAAGCCCGGGAGAAAAGCGCTTCGGGGTGGTGCTCTCTCCCGGCCCTTGCCCCTGAGCCTGGGGGCCAGGCAGGGGGTCCACACTCCCAGGCCAAGGCAGAACCACATGCACACGTCTGTTCCTGCCCCCTGCACCGGCAGAGAGCTCGGGGGAGCCAGAGTCTGTCAGGCAGCTGCTGGGCTGGCCGCCTGTGTGGGAAGGGGCAGAGCCGACCTAGGGGCACACTGGGCCTCTTGCTCTCCCTGCTGCCCTGAGGCTGCTGGGCCAAAGAGGTCTTGGGCATCCAGCCCCTTGCTGGTCCCTTCCCTCTGACGAGGCCCTCTGAGCTCCAGCCCCTTGCAGTGTGGAGACAGCCCCTGCCAGCAACCTCCTCTCCAAGGAGGCCTCAAGCGAGGCCTAGGCCCAGGGGAAAGGCACCAGCGGGGATGAGCCTGGGGAGGCGCCCGGGCATGTCTGGACCCAGTCCCCGCAGCCTGCCCCTTGCTGGGGCAGTACCCCCGGAGGCCAGGAAGGTCTGGGCAAGGCTGGCCAGGGGCAGGGGCCCTGCTGGGTCCTGCCCCTGGCCTGTGGGGCCTCTGAGCACAACCGGCCCTCTCCCGCTGGAAGACCTCCCCGGCTGCCTCCAAAGGCCGCTTTGCAAGCACTCTCGCCGGCTGTTCCCGCCAGCCGCGCACAACGCTCCCAAGCCCGGGAGAAAAGCGCTTCGGGGTGGTGCTCTCTCCCGGCCCTTGCCCCTGAGCCTGGGGGCCAGGCAGGGGGTCCACACTCCCAGGCCAAGGCAGAACCACATGCACACGTCTGTTCCTGCCCCCTGCACCGGCAGAGAGCTCGGGGGAGCCAGAGTCTGTCAGGCAGCTGCTGGGCTGGCCGCCTGTTTGGGAAGGGACAGAGCCGACCTAGGGGCACACTGGGCCTCTTGCTCTCCCTGCTGCCCTGAGGCTGCTGGGCCAAAGAGGTCTTGGGCATCCAGCCCCTTGCTGGTCCCTTCCCTCTGACGAGGCCCTTTGAGCTCCAGCACCTTGCAGTGTGGAGACAGCCCCTGCCAGCAACCTCCTCTCCAAGGAGGCCTCAAGCGAGGCCTAGGCCCAGGGGAAAGGCACCAGCGGGGATGAGCCTGGGGAGGCGCCCGGGCATGTCTGGACCCAGTCCCTGCAGCCTGCCCCTTGCTGGGGCAGTACCCCCGGAGGCCAGGAAGGTCTGGGCAAGGCTGGCCAGGGGCAGGGGCCCTGCTGGGTCCTGCCCCTGGCCTGTGGGGCCTCTGAGCACAACCGGCCCTCTCCCGCTGGAAGACCTCCCCGGCTGCCTCCAAAGGCCGCTTTGCAAGCACTCTCGCCGGCTGTTCCCGCCAGCCGCGCACAACGCTCCCAAGCCCGGGAGAAAAGCGCTTCGGGGTGGTGCTCTCTCCCGGCCCTTGCCCCTGAGCCTGGGGGCCAGGCAGGGGGTCCACACTCCCAGGCCAAGGCAGAACCACATGCACACGTCTGTTCCTGCCCCCTGCACCGGCAGAGAGCTCGGGGGAGCCAGAGTCTGTCAGGCAGCTGCTGGGCTGGCCGCCTGTGTGGGAAGGGGCAGAGCCGACCTAGGGGCACACTGGGCCTCTTGCTCTCCCTGCTGCCCTGAGGCTGCTGGGCCAAAGAGGTCTTGGGCATCCAGCCCCTTGCTGGTCCCTTCCCTCTGACGAGGCCCTCTGAGCTCCAGCCCCTTGCAGTGTGGAGACAGCCCCTGCCAGCAACCTCCTCTCCAAGGAGGCCTCAAGCGAGGCCTAGGCCCAGGGGAAAGGCACCAGCGGGGATGAGCCTGGGGAGGCGCCCGGGCATGTCTGGACCCAGTCCCCGCAGCCTGCCCCTTGCTGGGGCAGTACCCCCGGAGGCCAGGAAGGTCTGGGCAAGGCTGGCCAGGGGCAGGGGCCCTGCTGGGTCCTGCCCCTGGCCTGTGGGGCCTCTGAGCACAACCGGCCCTCTCCCGCTGGAAGACCTCCCTGGCTGCCTCCAAAGGCCGCTTTGCAAGCACTCTCGCCGGCTGTTCCCGCCAGCCGCGCCCAACGCTCCCAAGCCCGGGAGAAAAGCGCTTCGGGGTGGTGCTCTCTCCCGGCCCTTGCCCCTGAGCCTGGGGGCCAGGCAGGGGGTCCACACTCCCAGGCCAAGGCAGAACCACATGCACACGTCTGTTCCTGCCCCCTGCACCGGCAGAGAGCTCGGGGGAGCCAGAGTCTGTCAGGCAGCTGCTGGGCTGGCCGCCTGTGTGGGAAGGGGCAGAGCCGACCTAGGGGCACACTGGGCCTCTTGCTCTCCCTGCTGCCCTGAGGCTGCTGGGCCAAAGAGGTCTTGGGCATCCAGCCCCTTGCTGGTCCCTTCCCTCTGACGAGGCCCTCTGAGCTCCAGCCCCTTGCAGTGTGGAGACAGCCCCTGCCAGCAACCTCCTCTCCAAGGAGGCCTCAAGCGAGGCCTAGGCCCAGGGGAAAGGCACCAGCGGGGATGAGCCTGGGGAGGCGCCCGGGCATGTCTGGACCCAGTCCCCGCAGCCTGCCCCTTGCTGGGGCAGTACCCCCGGAGGCCAGGAAGGTCTGGGCAAGGCAGGCCAGGGGCAGGGGCCCTGCTGGGTCCTGCCCCTGGCCTGTGGGGCCTCTGAGCACAACGGGCCCTCTCCCGCTGGAAGACCTCCCCGGCTGCCTCCAAAGGCCGCTTTGCAAGCACTCTCGCCGGCTGTTCCCGCCAGCCGCGCCCAACGCTCCCAAGCCCGGGAGAAAAGCGCTTCGGGGTGGTGCTCTCTCCCGGCCCTTGCCCCTGAGCCTGGGGGCCAGGCAGGGGGTCCACACTCCCAGGCCAAGGCAGAACCACATGCACACGTCTGTTCCTGCCCCCTGCACCGGCAGAGAGCTCGGGGGAGCCAGAGTCTGTCAGGCAGCTGCTGGGCTGGCCGCCTGTGTGGGAAGGGGCAGAGCCGACCTAGGGGCACACTGGGCCTCTTGCTCTCCCTGCTGCCCTGAGGCTGCTGGGCCAAAGAGGTCTTGGGCATCCAGCCCCTTGCTGGTCCCTTCCCTCTGACGAGGCCCTCTGAGCTCCAGCCCCTTGCAGTGTGGAGACAGCCCCTGCCAGCAACCTCCTCTCCAAGGAGGCCTCAAGCGAGGCCTAGGCCCAGGGGAAAGGCACCAGCGGGGATGAGCCTGGGGAGGCGCCCGGGCATGTCTGGACCCAGTCCCCGCAGCCTGCCCCTTGCTGGGGCAGTACCCCCGGAGGCCAGGAAGGTCTGGGCAAGGCAGGCCAGGGGCAGGGGCCCTGCTGGGTCCTGCCCCTGGCCTGTGGGGCCTCTGAGCACAACGGGCCCTCTCCCGCTGGAAGACCTCCCCGGCTGCCTCCAAAGGCCGCTTTGCAAGCACTCTCGCCGGCTGTTCCCGCCAGCCGCGCACAACGCTCCCAAGCCCGGGAGAAAAGCGCTTCGGGGTGGTGCTCTCTCCCGGCCCTTGCCCCTGAGCCTGGGGGCCAGGCAGGGGGTCCACACTCCCAGGCCAAGGCAGAACCACATGCACACGTCTGTTCCTGCCCCCTGCACCGGCAGAGAGCTCGGGGGAGCCAGAGTCTGTCAGGCAGCTGCTGGGCTGGCCGCCTGTGTGGGAAGGGGCAGAGCCGACCTAGGGGCACACTGGGCCTCTTGCTCTCCCTGCTGCCCTGAGGCTGCTGGGCCAAAGAGGTCTTGGGCATCCAGCCCCTTGCTGGTCCCTTCCCTCTGACGAGGCCCTCTGAGCTCCAGCCCCTTGCAGTGTGGAGACAGCCCCTGCCAGCAACCTCCTCTCCAAGGAGGCCTCAAGCGAGGCCTAGGCCCAGGGGAAAGGCACCAGCGGGGATGAGCCTGGGGAGGCGCCCGGGCATGTCTGGACCCAGTCCCCGCAGCCTGCCCCTTGCTGGGGCAGTACCCCCGGAGGCCAGGAAGGTCTGGGCAAGGCAGGCCAGGGGCAGGGGCCCTGCTGGGTCCTGCCCCTGGCCTGTGGGGCCTCTGAGCACAACGGGCCCTCTCCCGCTGGAAGACCTCCCCGGCTGCCTCCAAAGGCCGCTTTGCAAGCACTCTCGCCGGCTGTTCCCGCCAGCCGCGCACAACGCTCCCAAGCCCGGGAGAAAAGCGCTTCGGGGTGGTGCTCTCTCCCGGCCCTTGCCCCTGAGCCTGGGGGCCAGGCAGGGGGTCCACACTCCCAGGCCAAGGCAGAACCACATGCACACGTCTGTTCCTGCCCCCTGCACCGGCAGAGAGCTCGGGGGAGCCAGAGTCTGTCAGGCAGCTGCTGGGCTGGCCGCCTGTGTGGGAAGGGGCAGAGCCGACCTAGGGGCACACTGGGCCTCTTGCTCTCCCTGCTGCCCTGAGGCTGCTGGGCCAAAGAGGTCTTGGGCATCCAGCCCCTTGCTGGTCCCTTCCCTCTGACGAGGCCCTCTGAGCTCCAGCCCCTTGCAGTGTGGAGACAGCCCCTGCCAGCAACCTCCTCTCCAAGGAGGCCTCAAGCGAGGCCTAGGCCCAGGGGAAAGGCACCAGCGGGGATGAGCCTGGGGAGGCGCCCGGGCATGTCTGGACCCAGTCCCCGCAGCCTGCCCCTTGCTGGGGCAGTACCCCCGGAGGCCAGGAAGGTCTGGGCAAGGCTGGCCAGGGGCAGGGGCCCTGCTGGGTCCTGCCCCTGGCCTGTGGGGCCTCTGAGCACAACCGGCCCTCTCCCGCTGGAAGACCTCCCCGGCTGCCTCCAAAGGCCGCTTTGCAAGCACTCTCGCCGGCTGCTCCCGCCAGCCGCGCACAACGCTCCCAAACCCGGGAGAAAAGCGCTTCGGGGTGGTGCTCTCTCCCGGCCCTTGCCCCTGAGCCTGGGGGCCAGGCAGGGGGTCCACACTCCCAGGCCAAGGCAGAACCACATGCACACGTCTGTTCCTGCCCCCTGCACCGGCAGAGAGCTCGGGGGAGCCAGAGTCTGTCAGGCAGCTGCTGGGCTGGCCGCCTGTGTGGGAAGGGGCAGAGCCGACCTAGGGGCACACTGGGCCTCTTGCTCTCCTTGCTGCCCTGAGGCTGCTGGGCCAAAGAGGTCTTGGGCATCCAGCCCCTTGCTGGTCCCTTCCCTCTGACGAGGCCCTCTGAGCTCCAGCCCCTTGCAGTGTGGAGACAGCCCCTGCCAGCAACCTCCTCTCCAAGGAGGCCTCAAGCGAGGCCTAGGCCCAGGGGAAAGGCACCAGCGGGGATGAGCCTGGGGAGGCGCCCGGGCATGTCTGGACCCAGTCCCCGCAGCCTGCCCCTTGCTGGGGCAGTACCCCCGGAGGCCAGGAAGGTCTGGGCAAGGCAGGCCAGGGGCAGGGGCCCTGCTGGGTCCTGCCCCTGGCCTGTGGGGCCTCTGAGCACAACGGGCCCTCTCCCGCTGGAAGACCTCCCCGGCTGCCTCCAAAGGCCGCTTTGCAAGCACTCTCGCCGGCTGTTCCCGCCAGCCGCGCACAACGCTCCCAAGCCCGGGAGAAAAGCGCTTCGGGGTGGTGCTCTCTCCCGGCCCTTGCCCCTGAGCCTGGGGGCCAGGCAGGGGGTCCACACTCCCAGGCCAAGGCAGAACCACATGCACACGTCTGTTCCTGCCCCCTGCACCGGCAGAGAGCTCGGGGGAGCCAGAGTCTGTCAGGCAGCTGCTGGGCTGGCCGCCTGTGTGGGAAGGGGCAGAGCCGACCTAGGGGCACACTGGGCCTCTTGCTCTCCCTGCTGCCCTGAGGCTGCTGGGCCAAAGAGGTCTTGGGCATCCAGCCCCTTGCTGGTCCCTTCCCTCTGACGAGGCCCTCTGAGCTCCAGCCCCTTGCAGTGTGGAGACAGCCCCTGCCAGCAACCTCCTCTCCAAGGAGGCCTCAAGCGAGGCCTAGGCCCAGGGGAAAGGCACCAGCGGGGATGAGCCTGGGGAGGCGCCCGGGCATGTCTGGACCCAGTCCCCGCAGCCTGCCCCTTGCTGGGGCAGTACCCCCGGAGGCCAGGAAGGTCTGGGCAAGGCAGGCCAGGGGCAGGGGCCCTGCTGGGTCCTGCCCCTGGCCTGTGGGGCCTCTGAGCACAACGGGCCCTCTCCCGCTGGAAGACCTCCCCGGCTGCCTCCAAAGGCCGCTTTGCAAGCACTCTCGCCGGCTGTTCCCGCCAGCCGCGCACAACGCTCCCAAGCCCGGGAGAAAAGCGCTTCGGGGTGGTGCTCTCTCCCGGCCCTTGCCCCTGAGCCTGGGGGCCAGGCAGGGGGTCCACACTCCCAGGCCAAGGCAGAACCACATGCACACGTCTGTTCCTGCCCCCTGCACCGGCAGAGAGCTCGGGGGAGCCAGAGTCTGTCAGGCAGCTGCTGGGCTGGCCGCCTGTGTGGGAAGGGGCAGAGCCGACCTAGGGGCACACTGGGCCTCTTGCTCTCCCTGCTGCCCTGAGGCTGCTGGGCCAAAGAGGTCTTGGGCATCCAGCCCCTTGCTGATCCCTTCCCTCTGACGAGGCCCTCTGAGCTCCAGCCCCTTGCAGTGTGGAGACAGCCCCTGCCAGCAACCTCCTCTCCAAGGAGGCCTCAAGCGAGGCCTAGGCCCAGGGGAAAGGCACCAGCGGGGATGAGCCTGGGGAGGCGCCCGGGCATGTCTGGACCCAGTCCCCGCAGCCTGCCCCTTGCTGGGGCAGTACCCCCGGAGGCCAGGAAGGTCTGGGCAAGGCTGGCCAGGGGCAGGGGCCCTGCTGGGTCCTGCCCCTGGCCTGTGGGGCCTCTGAGCACAACCGGCCCTCTCCCGCTGGAAGACCTCCCCGGCTGCCTCCAAAGGCCGCTTTGCAAGCACTCTCGCCGGCTGCTCCCGCCAGCCGCGCACAACGCTCCCAAACCCGGGAGAAAAGCGCTTCGGGGTGGTGCTCTCTCCCGGCCCTTGCCCCTGAGCCTGGGGGCCAGGCAGGGGGTCCACACTCCCAGGCCAAGGCAGAACCACATGCACACGTCTGTTCCTGCCCCCTGCACCGGCAGAGAGCTCGGGGGAGCCAGAGTCTGTCAGGCAGCTGCTGGGCTGGCCGCCTGTGTGGGAAGGGGCAGAGCCGACCTAGGGGCACACTGGGGCTCTTGCTCTCCCTGCTGACCTGAGGCTGCTGGGCCAAAGAGGTCTTGGGCATCCAGCCCCTTGCTGGTCCCTTCCCTCTGACGAGGCCCTCTGAGCTCCAGCCCCTTGCAGTGTGGAGACAGCCCCTGCCAGCAACCTCCTCTCCAAGGAGGCCTCAAGCGAGGCCTAGGCCCAGGGGAAAGGCACCAGCGGGGATGAGCCTGGGGAGGCGCCCGGGCATGTCTGGACCCAGTCCCCGCAGCCTGCCCCTTGCTGGGGCAGTACCCCCGGAGGCCAGGAAGGTCTGGGCAAGGCTGGCCAGGGGCAGGGGCCCTGCTGGGTCCTGCCCCTGGCCTGTGGGGCCTCTGAGCACAACCGGCCCTCTCCCGCTGGAAGACCTCCCCGGCTGCCTCCAAAGGCCGCTTTGCAAGCACTCTCGCCGGCTGCTCCCGCCAGCCGCGCACAACGCTCCCAAGCCCGGGAGAAAAGCGCTTCGGGGTGGTGCTCTCTCCCGGCCCTTGCCCCTGAGCCTGGGGGCCAGGCAGGGGGTCCACACTCCCAGGCCAAGGCAGAACCACATGCACACGTCTGTTCCTGCCCCCTGCACCGGCAGAGAGCTCGGGGGAGCCAGAGTCTGTCAGGCAGCTGCTGGGCTGGCCGCCTGTGTGGGAAGGGGCAGAGCCGACCTAGGGGCACACTGGGCCTCTTGCTCTCCCTGCTGCCCTGAGGCTGCTGGGCCAAAGAGGTCTTGGGCATCCAGCCCCTTGCTGGTCCCTTCCCTCTGACGAGGCCCTCTGAGCTCCAGCCCCTTGCAGTGTGGAGACAGCCCCTGCCAGCAACCTCCTCTCCAAGGAGGCCTCAAGCGAGGCCTAGGCCCAGGGGAAAGGCACCAGCGGGGATGAGCCTGGGGAGGCGCCCGGGCATGTCTGGACCCAGTCCCCGCAGCCTGCCCCTTGCTGGGGCAGTACCCCCGGAGGCCAGGAAGGTCTGGGCAAGGCGGGCCAGGGGCAGGGGCCCTGCTGGGTCCTGCCCCTGGCCTGTGGGGCCTCTGAGCACAACCGGCCCTCTCCCGCTGGAAGACCTCCCCGGCTGCCTCCAAAGGCCGCTTTGCAAGCACTCTCGCCGGCTGTTCCCGCCAGCCGCGCCCAACGCTCCCAAGCCCGGGAGAAAAGCGCTTCGGGGTGGTGCTCTCTCCCGGCCCTTGCCCCTGAGCCTGGGGGCCAGGCAGGGGGTCCACACTCCCAGGCCAAGGCAGAACCACATGCACACGTCTGTTCCTGCCCCCTGCACCGGCAGAGAGCTCGGGGGAGCCAGAGTCTGTCAGGCAGCTGCTGGGCTGGCCGCCTGTGTGGGAAGGGGCAGAGCCGACCTAGGGGCACACTGGGCCTCTTGCTCTCCCTGCTGCCCTGAGGCTGCTGGGCCAAAGAGGTCTTGGGCATCCAGCCCCTTGCTGGTCCCTTCCCTCTGACGAGGCCCTCTGAGCTCCAGCCCCTTGCAGTGTGGAGACAGCCCCTGCCAGCAACCTCCTCTCCAAGGAGGCCTCAAGCGAGGCCTAGGCCCAGGGGAAAGGCACCAGCGGGGATGAGCCTGGGGAGGCGCCTGGGCATGTCTGGACCCAGTCCCCGCAGCCTGCCCCTTGCTGGGGCAGTACCCCCGGAGGCCAGGAAGGTCTGGGCAAGGCGGGCCAGGGGCAGGGGCCCTGCTGGGTCCTGCCCCTGGCCTGTGGGGCCTCTGAGCACAACCGGCCCTCTCCCGCTGGAAGACCTCCCCGGCTGCCTCCAAAGGCAGCTTTGCAAGCACTCTCGCCGGCTGTTCCCGCCAGCCGCGCACAACGCTCCCAAGCCCGGGAGAAAAGCGCTTCGGGGTGGTGCTCTCTCCCGGCCCTTGCCCCTGAGCCTGGGGGCCAGGCAGGGGGTCCACACTCCCAGGCCAAGGCAGAACCACATGCACACGTCTGTTCCTGCCCCCTGCACCGGCAGAGAGCTCGGGGGAGCCAGAGTCTGTCAGGCAGCTGCTGGGCTGGCCGCCTGTGTGGGAAGGGGCAGAGCCGACCTAGGGGCACACTGGGCCTCTTGCTCTCCCTGCTGCCCTGAGGCTGCTGGGCCAAAGAGGTCTTGGGCATCCAGCCCCTTGCTGGTCCCTTCCCTCTGACGAGGCCCTCTGAGCTCCAGCCCCTTGCAGTGTGGAGACAGCCCCTGCCAGCAACCTCCTCTCCAAGGAGGCCTCAAGCGAGGCCTAGGCCCAGGGGAAAGGCACCAGCGGGGATGAGGCTGGGGAGGCGCCCGGGCATGTCTGGACCCAGTCCCCGCAGCCTGCCCCTTGCTGGGGCAGTACCCCCGGAGGCCAGGAAGGTCTGGGCAAGGCAGGCCAGGGGCAGGGGCCCTGCTGGGTCCTGCCCCTGGCCTGTGGGGCCTCTGAGCACAACGGGCCCTCTCCCGCTGGAAGACCTCCCCGGCTGCCTCCAAAGGCCGCTTTGCAAGCACTCTCGCCGGCTGTTCCCGCCAGCCGCGCACAACGCTCCCAAGCCCGGGAGAAAAGCGCTTCGGGGTGGTGCTCTCTCCCGGCCCTTGCCCCTGAGCCTGGGGGCCAGGCAGGGGGTCCACACTCCCAGGCCAAGGCAGAACCACATGCACACGTCTGTTCCTGCCCCCTGCACCGGCAGAGAGCTCGGGGGAGCCAGAGTCTGTCAGGCAGCTGCTGGGCTGGCCGCCTGTGTGGGAAGGGGCAGAGCCGACCTAGGGGCACACTGGGCCTCTTGCTCTCCCTGCTGCCCTGAGGCTGCTGGGCCAAAGAGGTCTTGGGCATCCAGCCCCTTGCTGGTCCCTTCCCTCTGACGAGGCCCTCTGAGCTCCAGCCCCTTGCAGTGTGGAGACAGCCCCTGCCAGCAACCTCCTCTCCAAGGAGGCCTCAAGCGAGGCCTAGGCCCAGGGGAAAGGCACCAGCGGGGATGAGCCTGGGGAGGCGCCCGGGCATGTCTGGACCCAGTCCCCGCAGCCTGCCCCTTGCTGGGGCAGTACCCCCCGGAGGCCAGGAAGGTCTGGGCAAGGCGGGCCAGGGGCAGGGGCCCTGCTGGGTCCTGCCCCTGGCCTGTGGGGCCTCTGAGCACAACCGGCCCTCTCCCGCTGGAAGACCTCCCCGGCTGCCTCCAAAGGCCGCTTTGCAAGCACTCTCGCCGGCTGCTCCCGCCAGCCGCGCACAACGCTCCCAAACCCGGGAGAAAAGCGCTTCGGGGTGGTGCTCTCTCCCGGCCCTTGCCCCTGAGCCTGGGGGCCAGGCAGGGGGTCCACACTCCCAGGCCAAGGCAGAACCACATGCACACGTCTGTTCCTGCCCCCTGCACCGGCAGAGAGCTCGGGGGAGCCAGAGTCTGTCAGGCAGCTGCTGGGCTGGCCGCCTGTGTGGGAAGGGGCAGAGCCGACCTAGGGGCACACTGGGCCTCTTGCTCTCCCTGCTGCCCTGAGGCTGCTGGGCCAAAGAGGTCTTGGGCATCCAGCCCCTTGCTGGTCCCTTCCCTCTGACGAGGCCCTCTGAGCTCCAGCCCCTTGCAGTGTGGAGACAGCCCCTGCCAGCAACCTCCTCTCCAAGGAGGCCTCAAGCGAGGCCTAGGCCCAGGGGAAAGGCACCAGCGGGGATGAGCCTGGGGAGGCGCCCGGGCATGTCTGGACCCAGTCCCCGCAGCCTGCCCCTTGCTGGGGCAGTACCCCCGGAGGCCAGGAAGGTCTGGGCAAGGCTGGCCAGGGGCAGGGGCCCTGCTGGGTCCTGCCCCTGGCCTGTGGGGCCTCTGAGCACAACGGGCCCTCTCCCGCTGGAAGACCTCCCCGGCTGCCTCCAAAGGCCGCTTTGCAAGCACTCTCGCCGGCTGTTCCCGCCAGCCGCGCACAACGCTCCCAAGCCCGGGAGAAAAGCGCTTCGGGGTGGTGCTCTCTCCCGGCCCTTGCCCCTGAGCCTGGGGGCCAGGCAGGGGGTCCACACTCCCAGGCCAAGGCAGAACCACATGCACACGTCTGTTCCTGCCCCCTGCACCGGCAGAGAGCTCGGGGGAGCCAGAGTCTGTCAGGCAGCTGCTGGGCTGGCCGCCTGTGTGGGAAGGGGCAGAGCCGACCTAGGGGCACACTGGGCCTCTTGCTCTCCCTGCTGCCCTGAGGCTGCTGGGCCAAAGAGGTCTTGGGCATCCAGCCCCTTGCTGGTCCCTTCCCTCTGACGAGGCCCTCTGAGCTCCAGCCCCTTGCAGTGTGGAGACAGCCCCTGCCAGCAACCTCCTCTCCAAGGAGGCCTCAAGCGAGGCCTAGGCCCAGGGGAAAGGCACCAGCGGGGATGAGCCTGGGGAGGCGCCCGGGCATGTCTGGACCCAGTCCCCACAGCCTGCCCCTTGCTGGGGCAGTACCCCCGGAGGCCAGGAAGGTCTGGGCAAGGCTGGCCAGGGGCAGGGGCCCTGCTGGGTCCTGCCCCTGGCCTGTGGGGCCTCTGAGCACAACCGGCCCTCTCCCGCTGGAAGACCTCCCCGGCTGCCTCCAAAGGCCGCTTTGCAAGCACTCTCGCCGGCTGTTCCCGCCAGCCGCGCACAACGCTCCCAAGCCCGGGAGAAAAGCGCTTCGGGGTGGTGCTCTCTCCCGGCCCTTGCCCCTGAGCCTGGGGGCCAGGCAGGGGGTCCACACTCCCAGGCCAAGGCAGAACCACATGCACACGTCTGTTCCTGCCCCCTGCACCGGCAGAGAGCTCGGGGGAGCCAGAGTCTGTCAGGCAGCTGCTGGGCTGGCCGCCTGTGTGGGAAGGGACAGAGCCGACCTAGGGGCACACTGGGCCTCTTGCTCTCCCTGCTGCCCTGAGGCTGCTGGGCCAAAGAGGTCTTGGGCATCCAGCCCCTTGCTGGTCCCTTCCCTCTGACGAGGCCCTTTGAGCTCCAGCACCTTGCAGTGTGGAGACAGCCCCTGCCAGCAACCTCCTCTCCAAGGAGGCCTCAAGCGAGGCCTAGGCCCAGGGGAAAGGCACCAGCGGGGATGAGCCTGGGGAGGCGCCCGGGCATGTCTGGACCCAGTCCCCGCAGCCTGCCCCTTGCTGGGGCAGTACCCCCGGAGGCCAGGAAGGTCTGGGCAAGGCTGGCCAGGGGCAGGGGCCCTGCTGGGTCCTGCCCCTGGCCTGTGGGGCCTCTGAGCACAACCGGCCCTCTCCCGCTGGAAGACCTCCCCGGCTGCCTCCAAAGGCCGCTTTGCAAGCACTCTCGCCGGCTGTTCCCGCCAGCCGCGCACAACGCTCCCAAGCCCGGGAGAAAAGCGCTTCGGGGTGGTGCTCTCTCCCGGCCCTTGCCCCTGAGCCTGGGGGCCAGGCAGGGGGTCCACACTCCCAGGCCAAGGCAGAACCACATGCACACGTCTGTTCCTGCCCCCTGCACCGGCAGAGAGCTCGGGGGAGCCAGAGTCTGTCAGGCAGCTGCTGGGCTGGCCGCCTGTGTGGGAAGGGGCAGAGCCGACCTAGGGGCACACTGGGCCTCTTGCTCTCCCTGCTGCCCTGAGGCTGCTGGGCCAAAGAGGTCTTGGGCATCCAGCCCCTTGCTGGTCCCTTCCCTCTGACGAGGCCCTCTGAGCTCCAGCCCCTTGCAGTGTGGAGACAGCCCCTGCCAGCAACCTCCTCTCCAAGGAGGCCTCAAGCGAGGCCTAGGCCCAGGGGAAAGGCACCAGCGGGGATGAGCCTGGGGAGGCGCCCAGGCATGTCTGGACCCAGTCCCCGCAGCCTGCCCCTTGCTGGGGCAGTACCCCCGGAGGCCAGGAAGGTCTGGGCAAGGCTGGCCAGGGGCAGGGGCCCTGCTGGGTCCTGCCCCTGGCCTGTGGGGCCTCTGAGCACAACCGGCCCTCTCCCGCTGGAAGACCTCCCCGGCTGCCTCCAAAGGCCGCTTTGCAAGCACTCTCGACGGCTGCTCCCGCCAGCCGCGCACAACGCTCCCAAGCCCGGGAGAAAAGCGCTTCGGGGTGGTGCTCTCTCCCGGCCCTTGCCCCTGAGCCTGGGGGCCAGGCAGGGGGTCCACACTCCCAGGCCAAGGCAGAACCACATGCACACGTCTGTTCCTGCCCCCTGCACCGGCAGAGAGCTCGGGGGAGCCAGAGTCTGTCAGGCAGCTGCTGGGCTGGCCGCCTGTGTGGGAAGGGGCAGAGCCGACCTAGGGGCACACTGGGCCTCTTGCTCTCCCTGCTGCCCTGAGGCTGCTGGGCCAAAGAGGTCTTGGGCATCCAGCCCCTTGCTGGTCCCTTCCCTCTGACGAGGCCCTCTGAGCTCCAGCCCCTTGCAGTGTGGAGACAGCCCCTGCCAGCAACCTCCTCTCCAAGGAGGCCTCAAGCGAGGCCTAGGCCCAGGGGAAAGGCACCAGCGGGGATGAGCCTGGGGAGGCGCCCGGGCATGTCTGGACCCAGTCCCCGCAGCCTGCCCCTTGCTGGGGCAGTACCCCCGGAGGCCAGGAAGGTCTGGGCAAGGCTGGCCAGGGGCAGGGGCCCTGCTGGGTCCTGCCCATGGCCTGTGGGGCCTCTGAGCACAACCGGCCCTCTCCCGCTGGAAGACCTCCCCGGCTGCCTCCAAAGGCCGCTTTGCAAGCACTCTCGCCGGCTGCTCCCGCCAGCCGCGCACAACGCTCCCAAGCCCGGGAGAAAAGCGCTTCGGGGTGGTGCTCTCTCCCGGCCCTTGCCCCTGAGCCTGGGGGCCAGGCAGGGGGTCCACACTCCCAGGCCAAGGCAGAACCACATGCACACGTCTGTTCCTGCCCCCTGCACCGGCAGAGAGCTCGGGGGAGCCAGAGTCTGTCAGGCAGCTGCTGGGCTGGCCGCCTGTGTGGGAAGGGACAGAGCCGACCTAGGGGCACACTGGGCCTCTTGCTCTCCCTGCTGCCCTGAGGCTGCTGGGCCAAAGAGGTCTTGGGCATCCAGCCCCTTGCTGGTCCCTTCCCTCTGACGAGGCCCTTTGAGTTCCAGCACCTTGCAGTGTGGAGACAGCCCCTGCCAGCAACCTCCTCTCCAAGGAGGCCTCAAGCGAGGCCTAGGCCCAGGGGAAAGGCACCAGCGGGGATGAGCCTGGGGAGGCGCCCGGGCATGTCTGGACCCAGTCCCCGCAGCCTGCCCCTTGCTGGGGCAGTACCCCCGGAGGCCAGGAAGGTCTGGGCAAGGCTGGCCAGGGGCAGGGGCCCTGCTGGGTCCTGCCCCTGGCCTGTGGGGCCTCTGAGCACAACCGGCCCTCTCCCGCTGGAAGACCTCCCCGGCTGCCTCCAAAGGCCGCTTTGCAAGCACTCTCGCCGGCTGTTCCCGCCAGCCGCGCACAACGCTCCCAAGCCCGGGAGAAAAGCGCTTCGGGGTGGTGCTCTCTCCCGGCCCTTGCCCCTGAGCCTGGGGGCCAGGCAGGGGGTCCACACTCCCAGGCCAAGGCAGAACCACATGCACACGTCTGTTCCTGCCCCCTGCACCGGCAGAGAGCTCGGGGGAGCCAGAGTCTGTCAGGCAGCTGCTGGGCTGGCCGCCTGTGTGGGAAGGGGCAGAGCCGACCTAGGGGCACACTGGGCCTCTTGCTCTCCCTGCTGCCCTGAGGCTGCTGGGCCAAAGAGGTCTTGGGCATCCAGCCCCTTGCTGGTCCCTTCCCTCTGACGAGGCCCTCTGAGCTCCAGCCCCTTGCAGTGTGGAGACAGCCCCTGCCAGCAACCTCCTCTCCAAGGAGGCCTCAAGCGAGGCCTAGGCCCAGGGGAAAGGCACCAGCGGGGATGAGCCTGGGGAGGCGCCCGGGCATGTCTGGACCCAGTCCCCGCAGCCTGCCCCTTGCTGGGGCAGTACCCCCGGAGGCCAGGAAGGTCTGGGCAAGGCTGGCCAGGGGCAGGGGCCCTGCTGGGTCCTGCCCCTGGCCTGTGGGGCCTCTGAGCACAACCGGCCCTCTCCCGCTGGAAGACCTCCCCGGCTGCCTCCAAAGGCCGCTTTGCAAGCACTCTCGCCGGCTGTTCCCGCCAGCCGCGCACAACGCTCCCAAGCCCGGGAGAAAAGCGCTTCGGGGTGGTGCTCTCTCCCGGCCCTTGCCCCTGAGCCTGGGGGCCAGGCAGGGGGTCCACACTCCCAGGCCAAGGCAGAACCACATGCACACGTCTGTTCCTGCCCCCTGCACCGGCAGAGAGCTCGGGGGAGCCAGAGTCTGTCAGGCAGCTGCTGGGCTGGCCGCCTGTGTGGGAAGGGGCAGAGCCGACCTAGGGGCACACTGGGCCTCTTGCTCTCCCTGCTGCCCTGAGGCTGCTGGGCCAAAGAGGTCTTGGGCATCCAGCCCCTTGCTGGTCCCTTCCCTCTGACGAGGCCCTCTGAGCTCCAGCCCCTTGCAGTGTGGAGACAGCCCCTGCCAGCAACCTCCTCTCCAAGGAGGCCTCAAGCGAGGCCTAGGCCCAGGGGAAAGGCACCAGCGGGGATGAGCCTGGGGAGGCGCCCGGGCATGTCTGGACCCAGTCCCCGCAGCCTGCCCCTTGCTGGGGCAGTACCCCCGGAGGCCAGGAAGGTCTGGGCAAGGCTGGCCAGGGGCAGGGGCCCTGCTGGGTCCTGCCCCTGGCCTGTGGGGCCTCTGAGCACAACCGGCCCTCTCCCGCTGGAAGACCTCCCCGGCTGCCTCCAAAGGCCGCTTTGCAAGCACTCTCGCCGGCTGTTCCCGCCAGCCGCGCACAACGCTCCCAAGCCCGGGAGAAAAGCGCTTCGGGGTGGTGCTCTCTCCCGGCCCTTGCCCCTGAGCCTGGGGGCCAGGCAGGGGGTCCACACTCCCAGGCCAAGGCAGAACCACATGCACACGTCTGTTCCTGCCCCCTGCACCGGCAGAGAGCTCGGGGGAGCCAGAGTCTGTCAGGCAGCTGCTGGGCTGGCCGCCTGTGTGGGAAGGGGCAGAGCCGACCTAGGGGCACACTGGGCCTCTTGCTCTCCCTGCTGCCCTGAGGCTGCTGGGCCAAAGAGGTCTTGGGCATCCAGCCCCTTGCTGGTCCCTTCCCTCTGACGAGGCCCTCTGAGCTCCAGCCCCTTGCAGTGTGGAGACAGCCCCTGCCAGCAACCTCCTCTCCAAGGAGGCCTCAAGCGAGGCCTAGGCCCAGGGGAAAGGCACCAGCGGGGATGAGCCTGGGGAGGCGCCCGGGCATGTCTGGACCCAGTCCCCGCAGCCTGCCCCTTGCTGGGGCAGTACCCCCGGAGGCCAGGAAGGTCTGGGCAAGGCGGGCCAGGGGCAGGGGCCCTGCTGGGTCCTGCCCCTGGCCTGTGGGGTCTCTGAGCACAACCGGCCCTCTCCCGCTGGAAGACCTCCCCGGCTGCCTCCAAAGGCCGCTTTGCAAGCACTCTCGCCGGCTGTTCCCGCCAGCCGCGCACAACGCTCCCAAGCCCGGGAGAAAAGCGCTTCGGGGTGGTGCTCTCTCCCGGCCCTTGCCCCTGAGCCTGGGGGCCAGGCAGGGGGTCCACACTCCCAGGCCAAGGCAGAACCACATGCACACGTCTGTTCCTGCCCCCTGCACCGGCAGAGAGCTCGGGGGAGCCAGAGTCTGTCAGGCAGCTGCTGGGCTGGCCGCCTGTGTGGGAAGGGGCAGAGCCGACCTAGGGGCACACTGGGCCTCTTGCTCTCCCTGCTGCCCTGAGGCTGCTGGGCCAAAAAGGCCTTGGGCATCCAGCCCCTTGCTGGTCCTTCCCTCTGACGAGGCCCTCTGAGCTCCAGCCCCTTGCAGTGTGGAGACAGCCCCTGCCAACAACCTCCTCTCCAAGGAGGCCTCAAGCGAGGCCTAGGCCCAGGGGAAAGGCACCAGCGGGGATGAGCCTGGGGAGGCGCCCGGGCATGTCTGGACCCAGTCCCCGCAGCCTGCCCCTTGCTGGGGCAGTACCCCCGGAGGCCAGGAAGGTCTGGGCAAGGCGGGCCAGGGGCAGGGGCCCTGCTGGGTCCTGCCCCTGGCCTGTGGGGCCTCTGAGCACAACCGGCCCTCTCCCGCTGGAAGACCTCCCCGGCTGCCTCCAAAGGCCGCTTTGCAAGCACTCTCGCCGGCTGTTCCCGCCAGCCGCGCACAACGCTCCCAAGCCCGGGAGAAAAGCGCTTCGGGGTGGTGCTCTCTCCCGGCCCTTGCCCCTGAGCCTGGGGGCCAGGCAGGGGGTCCACACTCCCAGGCCAAGGCAGAACCACATGCACACGTCTGTTCCTGCCCCCTGCACCGGCAGAGAGCTCGGGGGAGCCAGAGTCTGTCAGGCAGCTGCTGGGCTGGCCGCCTGTGTGGGAAGGGGCAGAGCCGACCTAGGGGCACACTGGGCCTCTTGCTCTCCCTGCTGCCCTGAGGCTGCTGGGCCAAAGAGGTCTTGGGCATCCAGCCCCTTGCTGGTCCCTTCCCTCTGACGAGGCCCTCTGAGCTCCAGCCCCTTGCAGTGTGGAGACAGCCCCTGCCAGCAACCTCCTCTCCAAGGAGGCCTCAAGCGAGGCCTAGGCCCAGGGGAAAGGCACCAGCGGGGATGAGCCTGGGGAGGCGCCCGGGCATGTCTGGACCCAGTCCCCGCAGCCTGCCCCTTGCTGGGGCAGTACCCCCGGAGGCCAGGAAGGTCTGGGCAAGGCGGGCCAGGGGCAGGGGCCCTGCTGGGTCCTGCCCCTGGCCTGTGGGGCCTCTGAGCACAACCGGCCCTCTCCCGCTGGAAGACCTCCCCGGCTGCCTCCAAAGGCCGCTTTGCAAGCACTCTCGCCAGCTGTTCCCGCCAGCCGCCCCCAACGCTCCCAAGCCCGGGAGAAAAGCGCTTCGGGGTGGTGCTCTCTCCCGGCCCTTGCCCCTGAGCCTGGGGGCCAGGCAGGGGGTCCACACTCCCAGGCCAAGGCAGAACCACATGCACACGTCTGTTCCTGCCCCCTGCACCGGCAGAGAGCTCGGGGGAGCCAGAGTCTGTCAGGCAGCTGCTGGGCTGGCCGCCTGTGTGGGAAGGGGCAGAGCCGACCTAGGGGCACACTGGGCCTCTTGCTCTCCCTGCTGCCCTGAGGCTGCTGGGCCAAAGAGGTCTTGGGCATCCAGCCCCTTGCTGGTCCCTTCCCTCTGACGAGGCCCTCTGAGCTCCAGCCCCTTGCAGTGTGGAGACAGCCCCTGCCAGCAACCTCCTCTCCAAGGAGGCCTCAAGCGAGGCCTAGGCCCAGGGGAAAGGCACCAGCGGGGATGAGCCTGGGGAGGCGCCCGGGCATGTCTGGACCCAGTCCCCGCAGCCTGCCCCTTGCTGGGGCAGTACCCCCGGAGGCCAGGAAGGTCTGGGCAAGGCGGGCCAGGGGCAGGGGCCCTGCTGGGTCCTGCCCCTGGCCTGTGGGGCCTCTGAGCACAACCGGCCCTCTCCCGCTGGAAGACCTCCCCGGCTGCCTCCAAAGGCAGCTTTGCAAGCACTCTCGCCGGCTGTTCCCGCCAGCCGCCCCCAACGCTCCCAAGCCCGGGAGAAAAGCGCTTCGGGGTGGTGCTCTCTCCCGGCCCTTGCCCCTGAGCCTGGGGGCCAGGCAGGGGGTCCACACTCCCAGGCCAAGGCAGAACCACATGCACACGTCTGTTCCTGCCCCCTGCACCGGCAGAGAGCTCGGGGGAGCCAGAGTCTGTCAGGCAGCTGCTGGGCTGGCCGCCTGTGTGGGAAGGGGCAGAGCCGACCTAGGGGCACACTGGGCCTCTTGCTCTACCTGCTGCCCTGAGGCTGCTGGGCCAAAGAGGCCTTGGGCATCCAGCCCCTTGCTGGTCCTTCCCTCTGACGAGGCCTTCTGAGCTCCAGCCCCGTGCAGTGTGGAGACAGCCCCTGCCAGCAACCTCCTCTCCAAGGAGGCCTCAAGCGAGGCCTAGGCCCAGGAGAAAGGCACCAGCGGGGATGAGCCTGGGGAGGCGCCCGGGCATGTCTGGACCCAGTCCCCGCAGCCTGCCCCTTGCTGGGGCAGTACCCCCGGAGGCCAGGAAGGTCTGGGCAAGGCTGGCCAGGGGCAGGGGCCCTGCTGGGTCCTGCCCCTGGCCTGTGGGGCCTCTGAGCACAACCGGCCCTCTCCCGCTGGAAGACCTCCCCGGCTGCCTCCAAAGGCCGCTTTGCAAGCACTCTCGCCGGCTGTTCCCGCCAGCCGCGCACAACGCTCCCAAGCCCGGGAGAAAAGCGCTTCGGGGTGGTGCTCTCTCCCGGCCCTTGCCCCTGAGCCTGGGGGCCAGGCAGGGGGTCCACACTCCCAGGCCAAGGCAGAACCACATGCACACGTCTGTTCCTGCCCCCTGCACCGGCAGAGAGCTCGGGGGAGCCAGAGTCTGTCAGGCAGCTGCTGGGCTGGCCGCCTGTGTGGGAAGGGGCAGAGCCGACCTAGGGGCACACTGGGCCTCTTGCTCTCCCTGCTGCCCTGAGGCTGCTGGGCCAAAGAGGTCTTGGGCATCCAGCCCCTTGCTGGTCCCTTCCCTCTGACGAGGCCCTCTGAGCTCCAGCACCTTGCAGTGTGGAGACAGCCCCTGCCAGCAACCTCCTCTCCAAGGAGGCCTCAAGCGAGGCCTAGGCCCAGGGGAAAGGCACCAGCGGGGATGAGCCTGGGGAGGCGCCCGGGCATGTCTGGACCCAGTCCCCGCAGCCTGCCCCTTGCTGGGGCAGTACCCCCGGAGGCCAGGAAGGTCTGGGCAAGGCTGGCCAGGGGCAGGGGCCCTGCTGGGTCCTGCCCCTGGCCTGTGGGGCCTCTGAGCACAACCGGCCCTCTCCCGCTGGAAGACCTCCCCGGCTGCCTCCAAAGGCCGCTTTGCAAGCACTCTCGCCGGCTGTTCCCGCCAGCCGCGCACAACGCTCCCAAGCCCGGGAGAAAAGCGCTTCGGGGTGGTGCTCTCTCCCGGCCCTTGCCCCTGAGCCTGGGGGCCAGGCAGGGGGTCCACACTCCCAGGCCAAGGCAGAACCACATGCACACGTCTGTTCCTGCCCCCTGCACCGGCAGAGAGCTCGGGGGAGCCAGAGTCTGTCAGGCAGCTGCTGGGCTGGCCGCCTGTGTGGGAAGGGGCAGAGCCGACCTAGGGGCACACTGGGCCTCTTGCTCTCCCTGCTGCCCTGAGGCTGCTGGGCCAAAGAGGTCTTGGGCATCCAGCCCCTTGCTGGTCCCTTCCCTCTGACGAGGCCCTCTGAGCTCCAGCCCCTTGCAGTGTGGAGACAGCCCCTGCCAGCAACCTCCTCTCCAAGGAGGCCTCAAGCGAGGCCTAGGCCCAGGGGAAAGGCACCAGCGGGGATGAGCCTGGGGAGGCGCCCGGGCATGTCTGGACCCAGTCCCCGCAGCCTGCCTCTTGCTGGGGCAGTACCCCCGGAGGCCAGGAAGGTCTGGGCAAGGCTGGCCAGGGGCAGGGGCCCTGCTGGGTCCTGCCCCTGCCCTGTGGGGCCTCTGAGCACAACCGGCCCTCTCCCGCTGGAAGACCTCCCCGGCTGCCTCCAAAGGCCGCTTTGCAAGCACTCTCGCCGGCTGTTCCCGCCAGCCGCGCACAACGCTCCCAAGCCCGGGAGAAAAGCGCTTCGGGGTGGTGCTCTCTCCCGGCCCTTGCCCCTGAGCCTGGGGGCCAGGCAGGGGGTCCACACTCCCAGGCCAAGGCAGAACCACATGCACACGTCTGTTCCTGCCCCCTGCACCGGCAGAGAGCTCGGGGGAGCCAGAGTCTGTCAGGCAGCTGCTGGGCTGGCCGCCTGTGTGGGAAGGGGCAGAGCCGACCTGGGGCACACTGGGCCTCTTGCTCTCCCTGCTGCCCTGAGGCTGCTGGGCCAAAGAGGTCTTGGGCATCCAGCCCCTTGCTGCTCCCTTCCCTCTGACGAGGCCCTCTGAGCTCCAGCCCCTTGCAGTGTGGAGACAGCCCCTGCCAGCAACCTCCTCTCCAAGGAGGCCTCAAGCGAGGCCTAGGCCCAGGGGAAAGGCACCAGCGGGGATGAGCCTGGGGAGGCGCCCGGGCATGTCTGGACCCAGTCCCCGCAGCCTGCCCCTTGCTGGGGCAGTACCCCCGGAGGCCAGGAAGGTCTGGGCAAGGCGGGCCAGGGGCAGGGGCCCTGCTGGGTCCTGCCCCTGGCCTGTGGGGCCTCTGAGCACAACCGGCCCTCTGCCGCTGGAAGACCTCCCCGGCTGCCTCCAAAGGCCGCTTTGCAAGCACTCTCGCCGGCTGTTCCCGCCAGCCGCGCACAACGCTCCCAAGCCCGGGAGAAAAGCGCTTCGGGGTGGTGCTCTCTCCCGGCCCTTGCCCCTGAGCCTGGGGGCCAGGCAGGGGGTCCACACTCCCAGGCCAAGGCAGAACCACATGCACACGTCTGTTCCTGCCCCCTGCACCGGCAGAGAGCTCGGGGGAGCCAGAGTCTGTCAGGCAGCTGCTGGGCTGGCCGCCTGTGTGGGAAGGGGCAGAGCCGACCTAGGGGCACACTGGGCCTCTTGCTCTCCCTGCTGCCCTGAGGCTGCTGGGCCAAAGAGGTCTTGGGCATCCAGCCCCTTGCTGGTCCCTTCCCTCTGACGAGGCCCTCTGAGCTCCAGCCCCTTGCAGTGTGGAGACAGCCCCTGCCAGCAACCTCCTCTCCAAGGAGGCCTCAAGCGAGGCCTAGGACCAGGGGAAAGGCACCAGCGGGGATGAGCCTGGGGAGGCGCCCGGGCATGTCTGGACCCAGTCCCCGCAGCCTGCCCCTTGCTGGGGTAGTACCCCCGGAGGCCAGGAAGGACTGGGCAAGGCTGGCCAGGGGCAGGGACCCTGCTGGGTCCTGCCCCTGGCCTGTGGGGCCTCTGAGCACAACCGGCCCTCTGCCACTGGAAGACCTCCCCGGCTGCCTCCAAAGGCCGCTTTGCAAGCACTCTCGCCGGCTGTTCCCGCCAGCCGCGCACAACGCTCCCAAGCCCGGGAGAAAAGCGCTTCGGGGTGGTGCTCTCTCCCGGCCCTTGCCCCTGAGCCTGGGGGCCAGGCAGGGGGTCCACACTCCCAGGCCAAGGCAGAACCACATGCACACGTCTGTTCCTGCCCCCTGCACCGGCAGAGAGCTCGGGGGAGCCAGAGTCTGTCAGGCAGCTGCTGGGCTGGCCGCCTGTGTGGGAAGGGGCAGAGCCGACCTAGGGGCACACTGGGCCTCTTGCTCTCCCTGCTGCCCTGAGGCTGCTGGGCCAAAGAGGTCTTGGGCATCCAGCCCCTTGCTGGTCCCTTCCCTCTGACGAGGCCCTCTGAGCTCCAGCCCCTTGCAGTGTGGAGACAGCCGCTGCCAGCAACCTCCTCTCCAAGGAGGCCTCAAGCGAGGCCTAGGCCCAGGGGAAAGACACCAGCGGGGATGAGCCTGGGGAGGCACCCGGGCATGTCTGGACCCAGTCCCCGCAGCCTGCCCCTTGCTGGGGCAGTACCCCCGGAGGCCAGGAAGGTCTGGGCAAGGCTGGCCAGGGGCAGGGGCCCTGCTGGGTCCTGCCCCTGGCCTGTGGGGCCTCTGAGCACAACCGGCCCTCTGCCGCTGGAAGACCTCCCTGGCTGCCTCCAAAGGCCGCTTTGCAAGCACTCTCGCCGGCTGTTCCCGCCAGCCGCCCCCAACGCTGCCAAGCCCGGGAGAAAAGCGCTTCGGGGTGGTGCTCTCTCCCGGCCCTTGCCCCTGAGCCTGGGGGCCAGGCAGGGGGTCCACACTCCCAGGCCAAGGCAGAACCACATGCACACGTCTGTTCCTGCCCCCTGCACCGGCAGAGAGCTCGGGGGAGCCAGAGTCTGTCAGGCAGCTGCTGGGCTGGCCGCCTGTGTGGGAAGGGGCAGAGCCGACCTAGGGGCACACTGGGCCTCTTGCTCTCCCTGCTGCCCTGAGGCTGCTGGGCCAAAGAAGTCTTGGGCATCCAGCCCCTTGCTGGTCCCTTCCCTCTGACGAGGCCCTCTGAGCTCCAGCCCCTTGCAGTGTGGAGACAGCCCCTGCCAGCAACCTCCTCTCCAAGGAGGCCTCAAGCGAGGCCTAGGCCCAGGGGAAAGGCACCAGCGGGGATGAGCCTGGGGAGGCGCCCGGGCATGTCTGGACCCAGTCCCCGCAGCCTGCCCCTTGCTGGGGCAGTACACCCGGAGGCCAGGAAGGTCTGGGCAAGGCGGGCCAGGGGCAGGGGCCCTGCTGGGTCCTGCCCCTGGCCTGTGGGGCCTCTGAGCACAACCGGCCCTCTCCCGCTGGAAGACCTCCCCGGCTGCCTCCAAAGGCCGCTTTGCAAGCACTCTCGCCGGCTGTTCCCGCCAGCCGCGCACAACGCTCCCAAGCCCGGGAGAAAAGCGCTTCGGGGTGGTGCTCTCTCCCGGCCCTTGCCCCTGAGCCTGGGGGCCAGGCAGGGGGTCCACACTCCCAGGCCAAGGCAGAACCACATGCACACGTCTGTTCCTGCCCCCTGCACCGGCAGAGAGCTCGGGGGAGCCAGAGTCTGTCAGGCAGCTGCTGGGCTGGCCGCCTGTGTGGGAAGGGGCAGAGCCGACCTAGGGGCACACTGGGCCTCTTGCTCTCCCTGCTGCCCTGAGGCTGCTGGGCCAAAGAGGTCTTGGGCATCCAGCCCCTTGCTGGTCCCTTCCCTCTGACGAGGCCCTCTGAGCTCCAGCCCCTTGCAGTGTGGAGACAGCCCCTGCCAGCAACCTCCTCTCCAAGGAGGCCTCAAGCGAGGCCTAGGCCCAGGGGAAAGGCACCAGCAGGGATGAGCCTGGGGAGGCGCCCGGGCATGTCTGGACCCAGTCCCCGCAGCCTGCCCCTTGCTGGGGCAGTACCCCCGGAGGCCAGGAAGGTCTGGGCAAGGCGGGCCAGGGGCAGGGGCCCTGCTGGGTCCTGCCCCTGGCCTGTGGGGCCTCTGAGCACAACCGGCCCTCTGCCGCTGGAAGACCTCCCCGGCTGCCTCCAAAGGCCGCTTTGCAAGCACTCTCGCCGGCTGTTCCCGCCAGCCGCGCACAACGCTCCCAAGCCCGGGAGAAAAGCGCTTCGGGGTGGTGCTCTCTCCCGGCCCTTGCCCCTGAGCCTGGGGGCCAGGCAGGGGGTCCACACTCCCAGGCCAAGGCAGAACCACATGCACACGTCTGTTCCTGCCCCCTGCACCGGCAGAGAGCTCGGGGGAGCCAGAGTCTGTCAGGCAGCTGCTGGGCTGGCCGCCTGTGTGGGAAGGGGCAGAGCCGACCTAGGGGCACACTGGGCCTCTTGCTCTCCCTGCTGCCCTGAGGCTGCTGGGCCAAAAAGGCCTTGGGCATCCAGCCCCTTGCTGGTCCTTCCCTCTGACGAGGCCCTCTGAGCTCCAGCCCCTTGCAGTGTGGAGACAGCCCCTGCCAACAACCTCCTCTCCAAGGAGGCCTCAAGCGAGGCCTAGGCCCAGGGGAAAGGCACCAGCGGGGATGAGCCTGGGGAGGCGCCCGGGCATGTCTGGACCCAGTCCCCGCAGCCTGCCCCTTGCTGGGGCAGTACCCCCGGAGGCCAGGAAGGTCTGGGCAAGGCGGGCCAGGGGCAGGGGCCCTGCTGGGTCCTGCCCCTGGCCTGTGGGGCCTCTGAGCACAACCGGCCCTCTCCCGCTGGAAGACCTCCCCGGCTGCCTCCAAAGGCCGCTTTGCAAGCACTCTCGCCGGCTGTTCCCGCCAGCCGCGCACAACGCTCCCAAGCCCGGGAGAAAAGCGCTTCGGGGTGGTGCTCTCTCCCGGCCCTTGCCCCTGAGCCTGGGGGCCAGGCAGGGGGTCCACACTCCCAGGCCAAGGCAGAACCACATGCACACGTCTGTTCCTGCCCCCTGCACCGGCAGAGAGCTCGGGGGAGCCAGAGTCTGTCAGGCAGCTGCTGGGCTGGCCGCCTGTGTGGGAAGGGGCAGAGCCGACCTAGGGGCACACTGGGCCTCTTGCTCTCCCTGCTGCCCTGAGGCTGCTGGGCCAAAGAGGTCTTGGGCATCCAGCCCCTTGCTGGTCCCTTCCCTCTGACGAGGCCCTCTGAGCTCCAGCCCCTTGCAGTGTGGAGACAGCCCCTGCCAGCAACCTCCTCTCCAAGGAGGCCTCAAGCGAGGCCTAGGCCCAGGGGAAAGGCACCAGCGGGGATGAGCCTGGGGAGGCGCCCGGGCATGTCTGGACCCAGTCCCCGCAGCCTGCCCCTTGCTGGGGCAGTACCCCCGGAGGCCAGGAAGGTCTGGGCAAGGCGGGCCAGGGGCAGGGGCCCTGCTGGGTCCTGCCCCTGGCCTGTGGGGCCTCTGAGCACAACCGGCCCTCTCCCGCTGGAAGACCTCCCCGGCTGCCTCCAAAGGCCGCTTTGCAAGCACTCTCGCCGGCTGTTCCCGCCAGCCGCCCCCAACGCTCCCAAGCCCGGGAGAAAAGCGCTTCGGGGTGGTGCTCTCTCCCGGCCCTTGCCCCTGAGCCTGGGGGCCAGGCAGGGGGTCCACACTCCCAGGCCAAGGCAGAACCACATGCACACGTCTGTTCCTGCCCCCTGCACCGGCAGAGAGCTCGGGGGAGCCAGAGTCTGTCAGGCAGCTGCTGGGCTGGCCGCCTGTGTGGGAAGGGGCAGAGCCGACCTAGGGGCACACTGGGCCTCTTGCTCTCCCTGCTGCCCTGAGGCTGCTGGGCCAAAGAGGTCTTGGGCATCCAGCCCCTTGCTGGTCCCTTCCCTCTGACGAGGCCCTCTGAGCTCCAGCCCCTTGCAGTGTGGAGACAGCCCCTGCCAGCAACCTCCTCTCCAAGGAGGCCTCAAGCGAGGCCTAGGCCCAGGGGAAAGGCACCAGCGGGGATGAGCCTGGGGAGGCGCCCGGGCATGTCTGGACCCAGTCCCCGCAGCCTGCCCCTTGCTGGGGCAGTACCCCCGGAGGCCAGGAAGGTCTGGGCAAGGCGGGCCAGGGGCAGGGGCCCTGCTGGGTCCTGCCCCTGGCCTGTGGGGCCTCTGAGCACAACCGGCCCTCTGCCGCTGGAAGACCTCCCCGGCTGCCTCCAAAGGCCGCTTTGCAAGCACTCTCGCCGGCTGTTCCCGCCAGCCGCGCACAACGCTCCCAAGCCCGGGAGAAAAGCGCTTCGGGGTGGTGCTCTCTCCCGGCCCTTGCCCCTGAGCCTGGGGGCCAGGCAGGGGGTCCACACTCCCAGGCCAAGGCAGAACCACATGCACACGTCTGTTCCTGCCCCCTGCACCGGCAGAGAGCTCGGGGGAGCCAGAGTCTGTCAGGCAGCTGCTGGGCTGGCCACCTGTGTGGGAAGGGGCAGAGCCGACCTAGGGGCACACTGGGCCTCTTGCTCTCCCTGCTGCCCTGAGGCTGCTGGGCCAAAGAGGTCTTGGGCATCCAGCCCCTTGCTGGTCCCTTCCCTCTGACGAGGCCCTCTGAGCTCCAGCCCCTTGCAGTGTGGAGACAGCCCCTGCCAGCAACCTCCTCTCCAAGGAGGCCTCAAGCGAGGCCTAGGACCAGGGGAAAGGCACCAGCGGGGATGAGCCTGGGGAGGCGCCCGGGCATGTCTGGACCCAGTCCCCGCAGCCTGCCCCTTGCTGGGGTAGTACCCCCGGAGGCCAGGAAGGACTGGGCAAGGCTGGCCAGGGGCAGGGACCCTGCTGGGTCCTGCCCCTGGCCTGTGGGGCCTCTGAGCACAACCGGCCCTCTGCCACTGGAAGACCTCCCCGGCTGCCTCCAAAGGCCGCTTTGCAAGCACTCTCGCCGGCTGTTCCCGCCAGCCGCGCACAACGCTCCCAAGCCCGGGAGAAAAGCGCTTCGGGGTGGTGCTCTCTCCCGGCCCTTGCCCCTGAGCCTGGGGGCCAGGCAGGGGGTCCACACTCCCAGGCCAAGGCAGAACCACATGCACACGTCTGTTCCTGCCCCCTGCACCGGCAGAGAGCTCGGGGGAGCCAGAGTCTGTCAGGCAGCTGCTGGGCTGGCCGCCTGTGTGGGAAGGGGCAGAGCCGACCTAGGGGCACACTGGGCCTCTTGCTCTCCCTGCTGCCCTGAGGCTGCTGGGCCAAAGAGGTCTTGGGCATCCAGCCCCTTGCTGGTCCCTTCCCTCTGACGAGGCCCTCTGAGCTCCAGCCCCTTGCAGTGTGGAGACAGCCGCTGCCAGCAACCTCCTCTCCAAGGAGGCCTCAAGCGAGGCCTAGGCCCAGGGGAAAGACACCAGCGGGGATGAGCTTGGGGAGGCACCCGGGCATGTCTGGACCCAGTCCCCGCAGCCTGCCCCTTGCTGGGGCAGTACCCCCGGAGGCCAGGAAGGTCTGGGCAAGGCTGGCCAGGGGCAGGGGCCCTGCTGGGTCCTGCCCCTGGCCTGTGGGGCCTCTGAGCACAACCGGCCCTCTGCCGCTGGAAGACCTCCCTGGCTGCCTCCAAAGGCCGCTTTGCAAGCACTCTCGCCGGCTGTTCCCGCCAGCCGCCCCCAACGCTGCCAAGCCCGGGAGAAAAGCGCTTCGGGGTGGTGCTCTCTCCCGGCCCTTGCCCCTGAGCCTGGGGGCCAGGCAGGGGGTCCACACTCCCAGGCCAAGGCAGAACCACATGCACACGTCTGTTCCTGCCCCCTGCACCGGCAGAGAGCTCGGGGGAGCCAGAGTCTGTCAGGCAGCTGCTGGGCTGGCCGCCTGTGTGGGAAGGGGCAGAGCCGACCTAGGGGCACACTGGGCCTCTTGCTCTCCCTGCTGCCCTGAGGCTGCTGGGCCAAAGAAGTCTTGGGCATCCAGCCCCTTGCTGGTCCCTTCCCTCTGACGAGGCCCTCTGAGCTCCAGCCCCTTGCAGTGTGGAGACAGCCCCTGCCAGCAACCTCCTCTCCAAGGAGGCCTCAAGCGAGGCCTAGGCCCAGGGGAAAGGCACCAGCGGGGATGAGCCTGGGGAGGCGCCCGGGCATGTCTGGACCCAGTCCCCGCAGCCTGCCCCTTGCTGGGGCAGTACCCCCGGAGGCCAGGAAGGTCTGGGCAAGGCGGGCCAGGGGCAGGGGCCCTGCTGGGTCCTGCCCCTGGCCTGTGGGGCCTCTGAGCACAACCGGCCCTCTCCCGCTGGAAGACCTCCCCGGCTGCCTCCAAAGGCCGCTTTGCAAGCACTCTCGCCGGCTGTTCCCGCCAGCCGCGCACAACGCTCCCAAGCCCGGGAGAAAAGCGCTTCGGGGTGGTGCTCTCTCCCGGCCCTTGCCCCTGAGCCTGGGGGCCAGGCAGGGGGTCCACACTCCCAGGCCAAGGCAGAACCACATGCACACGTCTGTTCCTGCCCCCTGCACCGGCAGAGAGCTCGGGGGAGCCAGAGTCTGTCAGGCAGCTGCTGGGCTGGCCGCCTGTGTGGGAAGGGGCAGAGCCGACCTAGGGGCACACTGGGCCTCTTGCTCTCCCTGCTGCCCTGAGGCTGCTGGGCCAAAGAGGTCTTGGGCATCCAGCCCCTTGCTGGTCCCTTCCCTCTGACGAGGCCCTCTGAGCTCCAGCCCCTTGCAGTGTGGAGACAGCCCCTGCCAGCAACCTCCTCTCCAAGGAGGCCTCAAGCGAGGCCTAGGCCCAGGGGAAAGGCACCAGCGGGGATGAGCCTGGGGAGGCGCCCGGGCATGTCTGGACCCAGTCCCCGCAGCCTGCCCCTTGCTGGGGCAGTACCCCCGGAGGCCAGGAAGGTCTGGGCAAGGCGGGCCAGGAGCAGGGGCCCTGCTGGGTCCTGCCCCTGGCCTGTGGGGCCTCTGAGCACAACCGGCCCTCTCCCGCTGGAAGACCTCCCCGGCTGCCTCCAAAGGCCGCTTTGCAAGCACTCTCGCCGGCTGTTCCCGCCAGCCGCGCACAACGCTCCCAAGCCCGGGAGAAAAGCGCTTCGGGGTGGTGCTCTCTCCCGGCCCTTGCCCCTGAGCCTGGGGGCCAGGCAGGGGGTCCACACTCCCAGGCCAAGGCAGAACCACATGCACACGTCTGTTCCTGCCCCCTGCACCGGCAGAGAGCTCGGGGGAGGCAGAGTCTGTCAGGCAGCTGCTGGGCTGGCCGCCTGTGTGGGAAGGGGCAGAGCCGACCTAGGGGCACACTGGGCCTCTTGCTCTCCCTGCTGCCCTGAGGCTGCTGGGCCAAAGAGGTCTTGGGCATCCAGCCCCTTGCTGGTCCCTTCCCTCTGACGAGGCCCTCTGAGCTCCAGCCCCTTGCAGTGTGGAGACAGCCCCTGCCAGCAACCTCCTCTCCAAGGAGGCCTCAAGCGAGGCCTAGGCCCAGGGGAAAGGCACCAGCGGGGATGAGCCTGGGGAGGCGCCCGGGCATGTCTGGACCCAGTCCCCGCAGCCTGCCCCTTGCTGGGGCAGTACCCCCGGAGGCCAGGAAGGTCTGGGCAAGGCGGGCCAGGGGCAGGGGCCCTGCTGGGTCCTGCCCCTGGCCTGTGGGGCCTCTGAGCACAACCGGCCCTCTGCCGCTGGAAGACCTCCCCGGCTGCCTCCAAAGGCCGCTTTGCAAGCACTCTCGCCGGCTGTTCCCGCCAGCCGCGCACAACGCTCCCAAGCCCGGGAGAAAAGCGCTTCGGGGTGGTGCTCTCTCCCGGCCCTTGCCCCTGAGCCTGGGGGCCAGGCAGGGGGTCCACACTCCCAGGCCAAGGCAGAACCACATGCACACGTCTGTTCCTGCCCCCTGCACCGGCAGAGAGCTCGGGGGAGCCAGAGTCTGTCAGGCAGCTGCTGGGCTGGCCGCCTGTGTGGGAAGGGGCAGAGCCGACCTGGGGCACACTGGGCCTCTTGCTCTCCCTGCTGCCCTGAGGCTGCTGGGCCAAAGAGGTCTTGGGCATCCAGCCCCTTGCTGGTCCCTTCCCTCTGACGAGGCCCTCTGAGCTCCAGCCCCTTGCAGTGTGGAGACAGCCCCTGCCAGCAACCTCCTCTCCAAGGAGGCCTCAAGCGAGGCCTAGGCCCAGGGGAAAGGCACCAGCGGGGATGAGCCTGGGGAGGCGCCCGGGCATGTCTGGACCCAGTCCCCGCAGCCTGCCCCTTGCTGGGGCAGTACCCCCGGAGGCCAGGAAGGTCTGGGCAAGGCGGGCCAGGGGCAGGGGCCCTGCTGGGTCCTGCCCCTGGCCTGTGGGGCCTCTGAGCACAACCGGCCCTCTGCCGCTGGAAGACCTCCCCGGCTGCCTCCAAAGGCCGCTTTGCAAGCACTCTCGTCGGCTGTTCCCGCCAGCCGCGCACAACGCTCCCAAGCCCGGGAGAAAAGCGCTTCGGGGTGGTGCTCTCTCCCGGCCCTTGCCCCTGAGCCTGGGGGCCAGGCAGGGGGTCCACACTCCCAGGCCAAGGCAGAACCACATGCACACGTCTGTTCCTGCCCCCTGCACCGGCAGAGAGCTCGGGGGAGCCAGAGTCTGTCAGGCAGCTGCTGGGCTGGCCGCCTGTGTGGGAAGGGGCAGAGCCGACCTAGGGGCACACTGGGCCTCTTGCTCTCCCTGCTGCCCTGAGGCTGCTGGGCCAAAGAGGTCTTGGGCATCCAGCCCCTTGCTGGTCCCTTCCCTCTGACGAGGCCCTCTGAGCTCCAGCCCCTTGCAGTGTGGAGACAGCCCCTGCCAGCAACCTCCTCTCCAAGGAGGCCTCAAGCGAGGCCTAGGCCCAGGGGAAAGGCACCAGCGGGGATGAGCCTGGGGAGGCGCCCGGGCATGTCTGGACCCAGTCCCCGCAGCCTGCCCCTTGCTGGGGTAGTACCCCCGGAGGCCAGGAAGGACTGGGCAAGGCTGGCCAGGGGCAGGGACCCTGCTGGGTCCTGCCCCTGGCCTGTGGGGCCTCTGAGCACAACCGGCCCTCTGCCACTGGAAGACCTCCCCGGCTGCCTCCAAAGGCCGCTTTGCAAGCACTCTTGCCGGCTGTTCCCGCCAGCCGCGCACAACGCTCCCAAGCCCGGGAGAAAAGCGCTTCGGGGTGGTGCTCTCTCCCGGCCCTTGCCCCTGAGCCTGGGGGCCAGGCAGGGGGTCCACACTCCCAGGCCAAGGCAGAACCACATGCACACGTCTGTTCCTGCCCCCTGCACCGGCAGAGAGCTCCGGGGAGCCAGAGTCTGTCAGGCAACTGCTGGGCTGGCCGCCTGTGTGGGAAGGGGCAGAGCCGACCTAGGGGCACACTGGGCCTCTTGCTCTCCCTGCTGCCCTGAGGCTGCTGGGCCAAAGAGGTCTTGGGCATCCAGCCCCTTGCTGGTCCCTTCCCTCTGACGAGGCCCTCTGAGCTCCAGCCCCTTGCAGTGTGGAGACAGCCGCTGCCAGCAACCTCCTCTCCAAGGAGGCCTCAAGCGAGGCCTAGGCCCAGGGGAAAGACACCAGCGGGGATGAGCCTGGGGAGGCGCCCGGGCATGTCTGGACCCAGTCCCCGCAGCCTGCCCCTTGCTGGGGCAGTACCCCCGGAGGCCAGGAAGGTCTGGGCAAGGCTGGCCAGGGGCAGGGGCCCTGCTGGGTCCTGCCCCTGGCCTGTGGGGCCTCTGAGCACAACCGGCCCTCTGCCGCTGGAAGACCTCCCTGGCTGCCTCCAAAGGCCGCTTTGCAAGCACTCTCGCCGGCTGTTCCCGCCAGCCGCGCCCAACGCTCCCAAGCCCGGGAGAAAAGCGCTTCGGGGTGGTGCTCTCTCCCGGCCCTTGCCCCTGAGCCTGGGGGCCAGGCAGGGGGTCCACACTCCCAGGCCAAGGCAGAACCACATGCACACGTCTGTTCCTGCCCCCTGCACCGGCAGAGAGCTCGGGGGATCCAGAGTCTGTCAGGCAGCTGCTGGGCTGGCCGCCTGTGTGGGAAGGGGCAGAGCCGACCTAGGGGCACACTGGGCCTCTTGCTCTCCCTGCTGCCCTGAGGCTGCTGGGCCAAAGAAGTCTTGGGCATCCAGCCCCTTGCTGGTCCCTTCCCTCTGACGAGGCCCTCTGAGCTCCAGCCCCTTGCAGTGTGGAGACAGCCCCTGCCAGCAACCTCCTCTCCAAGGAGGCCTCAAGCGAGGCCTAGGCCCAGGGGAAAGGCACCAGCGGGGATGAGCCTGGGGAGGCGCCCGGGCATGTCTGGACCCAGTCCCCGCAGCCTGCCCCTTGCTGGGGCAGTACCCCCGGAGGCCAGGAAGGTCTGGGCAAGGCGGGCCAGGGGCAGGGGCCCTGCTGGGTCCTGCCCCTGGCCTGTGGGGCCTCTGAGCACAACCGGCCCTCTCCCGCTGGAAGACCTCCCCGGCTGCCTCCAAAGGCCGCTTTGCAAGCACTCTCGCCGGCTGTTCCCGCCAGCCGCGCACAACGCTCCCAAGCCCGGGAGAAAAGCGCTTCGGGGTGGTGCTCTCTCCCGGCCCTTGCCCCTGAGCCTGGGGGCCAGGCAGGGGGTCCACACTCCCAGGCCAAGGCAGAACCACATGCACACGTCTGTTCCTGCCCCCTGCACCGGCAGAGAGCTCGGGGGAGCCAGAGTCTGTCAGGCAGCTGCTGGGCTGGCCGCCTGTGTGGGAAGGGGCAGAGCCGACCTAGGGGCACACTGGGCCTCTTGCTCTCCCTGCTGCCCTGAGGCTGCTGGGCCAAAGAGGTCTTGGGCATCCAGCCCCTTGCTGGTCCCTTCCCTCTGACGAGGCCCTCTGAGCTCCAGCCCCTTGCAGTGTGGAGACAGCCCCTGCCAGCAACCTCCTCTCCAAGGAGGCCTCAAGCGAGGCCTAGGCCCAGGGGAAAGGCACCAGCGGGGATGAGCCTGGGGAGGCGCCCGGGCATGTCTGGACCCAGTCCTCGCAGCCTGCCCCTTGCTGGGGCAGTACCCCCGGAGGCCAGGAAGGTCTGGGCAAGGCGGGCCAGGGGCAGGGGCCCTGCTGGGTCCTGCCCCTGGCCTGTGGGGCCTCTGAGCACAACCGGCCCTCTCCCGCTGGAAGACCTCCCCGGCTGCCTCCAAAGGCCGCTTTGCAAGCACTCTCGCCGGCTGTTCCCGCCAGCCGCGCACAACGCTCCCAAGCCCGGGAGAAAAGCGCTTCGGGGTGGTGCTCTCTCCCGGCCCTTGCCCCTGAGCCTGGGGGCCAGGCAGGGGGTCCACACTCCCAGGCCAAGGCAGAACCACATGCACACGTCTGTTCCTGCCCCCTGCACCGGCAGAGAGCTCGGGGGAGCCAGAGTCTGTCAGGCAGCTGCTGGGCTGGCCGCCTGTGTGGGAAGGGGCAGAGCCGACCTAGGGGCACACTGGGCCTCTTGCTCTCCCTGCTGCCCTGAGGCTGCTGGGCCAAAGAGGTCTTGGGCATCCAGCCCCTTGCTGGTCCCTTCCCTCTGACGAGGCCCTCTGAGCTCCAGCCCCTTGCAGTGTGGAGACAGCCCCTGCCAGCAACCTCCTCTCCAAGGAGGCCTCAAGCGAGGCCTAGGCCCAGGGGAAAGGCACCAGCGGGGATGAGCCTGGGGAGGCGCCCGGGCATGTCTGGACCCAGTCCCCGCAGCCTGCCCCTTGCTGGGGCAGTACCCCTGGAGGCCAGGAAGGTCTGGGCAAGGCTGGCCAGGGGCAGGGGCCCTGCTGGGTCCTGCCCCTGGCCTGTGGGGCCTCTGAGCACAACCGGCCCTCTCCCGCTGGAAGACCTCCCCGGCTGCCTCCAAAGGCCGCTTTGCAAGCACTCTCGCCGGCTGTTCCCGCCAGCCGCGCACAACGCTCCCAAGCCCGGGAGAAAAGCGCTTCGGGGTGGTGCTCTCTCCCGGCCCTTGCCCCTGAGCCTGGGGGCCAGGCAGGGGGTCCACACTCCCAGGCCAAGGCAGAACCACATGCACACGTCTGTTCCTGCCCCCTGCACCGGCAGAGAGCTCGGGGGAGCCAGAGTCTGTCAGGCAGCTGCTGGGCTGGCCGCCTGTGTGGGAAGGGGCAGAGCCGACCTAGGGGCACACTGGGCCTCTTGCTCTCCCTGCTGCCCTGAGGCTGCTGGGCCAAAGAGGTCTTGGGCATCCAGCCCCTTGCTGGTCCCTTCCCTCTGACGAGGCCCTCTGAGCTCCAGCCCCTTGCAGTGTGGAGACAGCCCCTGCCAGCAACCTCCTCTCCAAGGAGGCCTCAAGCGAGGCCTAGGCCCAGGGGAAAGGCACCAGCGGGGATGAGCCTGGGGAGGCGCCCGGGCATGTCTGGACCCAGTCCCCGCAGCCTGCCCCTTGCTGGGGCAGTACCCCCGGAGGCCAGGAAGGTCTGGGCAAGGCGGGCCAGGGGCAGGGGCCCTGCTGGGTCCTGCCCCTGGCCTGTGGGGCCTCTGAGCACAACCGGCCCTCTCCCGCTGGAAGACCTCCCCGGCTGCCTCCAAAGGCCGCTTTGCAAGCACTCTCGCCGGCTGTTCCCGCCAGCCGCGCACAACGCTCCCAAGCCCGGGAGAAAAGCGCTTCGGGGTGGTGCTCTCTCCCGGCCCTTGCCCCTGAGCCTGGGGGCCAGGCAGGGGGTCCACACTCCCAGGCCAAGGCAGAACCACATGCACACGTCTGTTCCTGCCCCCTGCACCGGCAGAGAGCTCGGGGGAGCCAGAGTCTGTCAGGCAGCTGCTGGGCTGGCCGCCTGTGTGGGAAGGGGCAGAGCCGACCTAGGGGCACACTGGGCCTCTTGCTCTCCCTGCTGCCCTGAGGCTGCTGGGCCAAAGAGGTCTTGGGCATCCAGCCCCTTGCTGGTCCCTTCCCTCTGACGAGGCCCTCTGAGCTCCAGCCCCTTGCAGTGTGGAGACAGCCCCTGCCAGCAACCTCCTCTCCAAGGAGGCCTCAAGCGAGGCCTAGGCCCAGGGGAAAGGCACCAGCGGGGATGAGCCTGGGGAGGCGCCCGGGCATGTCTGGACCCAGTCCCCGCAGCCTGCCCCTTGCTGGGGCAGTACCCCCGGAGGCCAGGAAGGTCTGGGCAAGGAGGGCCAGGGGCAGGGGCCCTGCTGGGTCCTGCCCCTGGCCTGTGGGGCCTCTGAGCACAACCGGCCCTCTGCCGCTGGAAGACCTCCCCGGCTGCCTCCAAAGGCCGCTTTGCAAGCACTCTCGCCGGCTGTTCCCGCCAGCCGCGCACAACGCTCCCAAGCCCGGGAGAAAAGCGCTTCGGGGTGGTGCTCTCTCCCGGCCCTTGCCCCTGAGCCTGGGGGCCAGGCAGGGGGTCCACACTCCCAGGCCAAGGCAGAACCACATGCACACGTCTGTTCCTGCCCCCTGCACCGGCAGAGAGCTCGGGGGAGCCAGAGTCTGTCAGGCAGCTGCTGGGCTGGCCGCCTGTGTGGGAAGGGGCAGAGCCGACCTGGGGCACACTGGGCCTCTTGCTCTCCCTGCTGCCCTGAGGCTGCTGGGCCAAAGAGGTCTTGGGCATCCAGCCCCTTGCTGGTCCCTTCCCTCTGACGAGGCCCTCTGAGCTCCAGCCCCTTGCAGTGTGGAGACAGCCCCTGCCAGCAACCTCCTCTCCAAGGAGGCCTCAAGCGAGGCCTAGGCGTCCCAGGGGAAAGGCACCAGCGGGGATGAGCCTGGGGAGGCGCCCGGGCATGTCTGGACCCAGTCCCCGCAGCCTGCCCCTTGCTGGGGCAGTACCCCCGGAGGCCAGGAAGGACTGGGCAAGGCTGGCCAGGGGCAGGGGCCCTGCTGGGTCCTGCCCCTGGCCTGTGGGGCCTCTGAGCACAACCGGCCCTCTCCCGCTGGAAGACCTCCCCGGCTGCCTCCAAAGGCCGCTTTGCAAGCACTCTCGCCGGCTGTTCCCGCCAGCCGCGCACAACGCTCCCAAGCCCGGGAGAAAAGCGCTTCGGGGTGGTGCTCTCTCCCGGCCCTTGCCCCTGAGCCTGGGGGCCAGGCAGGGGGTCCACACTCCCAGGCCAAGGCAGAACCACATGCACACGTCTGTTCCTGCCCCCTGCACCGGCAGAGAGCTCGGGGGAGCCAGAGTCTGTCAGGCAGCTGCTGGGCTGACCGCCTGTGTGGGAAGGGGCAGAGCCGACCTAGGGGCACACTGGGCCTCTTGCTCTCCCTGCTGCCCTGAGGCTGCTGGGCCAAAGAGGTCTTGGGCATCCAGCCCCTTGCTGGTCCCTTCCCTCTGACGAGGCCCTCTGAGCTCCAGCCCCTTGCAGTGTGGAGACAGCCCCTGCCAGCAACCTCCTCTCCAAGGAGGCCTCAAGCGAGGCCTAGGCCCAGGGGAAAGGCACCAGCGGGGATGAGCCTGGGGAGGCGCCCGGGCATGTCTGGACCCAGTCCCCGCAGCCTGCCCCTTGCTGGGGCAGTACCCCCGGAGGCCAGGAAGGACTGGGCAAGGCTGGCCAGGGGCAGGGGCCCTGCTGGGTCCTGCCCCTGGCCTGTGGGGCCTCTGAGCACAACCGGCCCTCTCCCGCTGGAAGACCTCCCCGGCTGCCTCCAAAGGCCGCTTTGCAAGCACTCTCGCCGGCTGTTCCCGCCAGCCGCGCACAACGCTCCCAAGCCCGGGAGAAAAGCGCTTCGGGGTGGTGCTCTCTCCCGGCCCTTGCCCCTGAGCCTGGGGGCCAGGCAGGGGGTCCACACTCCCAGGCCAAGGCAGAACCACATGCACACGTCTGTTCCTGCCCCCTGCACCGGCAGAGAGCTCGGGGGAGCCAGAGTCTGTCAGGCAGCTGCTGGGCTGGCCGCCTGTGTGGGAAGGGGCAGAGCCGACCTAGGGGCACACTGGGCCTCTTGCTCTCCCTGCTGCCCTGAGGCTGCTGGGCCAAAGAGGTCTTGGGCATCCAGCCCCTTGCTGGTCCCTTCCCTCTGACGAGGCCCTCTGAGCTCCAGCCCCTTGCAGTGTGGAGACAGCCGCTGCCAGCAACCTCCTCTCCAAGGAGGCCTCAAGCGAGGCCTAGGCCCAGGGGAAAGGCACCAGCGGGGATGAGCCTGGGGAGGCGCCCGGGCATGTCTGGACCCAGTCCCCGCAGCCTGCCCCTTGCTGGGGCAGTACCCCCGGAGGCCAGGAAGGTCTGGGCAAGGCTGGCCAGGGGCAGGGGCCCTGCTGGGTCCTGCCCCTGGCCTGTGGGGCCTCTGAGCACAACCGGCCCTCTGCCGCTGGAAGACCTCCCCGGCTGCCTCCAAAGGCCGCTTTGCAAGCACTCTCGCCGGCTGTTCCCGCCAGCCGCGCCCAACGCTCCCAAGCCCGGGAGAAAAGCGCTTCGGGGTGGTGCTCTCTCCCGGCCCTTGCCCCTGAGCCTGGGGGCCAGGCAGGGGGTCCACACTCCCAGGCCAAGGCAGAACCACATGCACACGTCTGTTCCTGCCCCCTGCACCGGCAGAGAGCTCGGGGGAGCCAGAGTCTGTCAGGCAGCTGCTGGGCTGGCCGCCTGTGTGGGAAGGGGCAGAGCCGACCTAGGGGCACACTGGGCCTCTTGCTCTCCCTGCTGCCCTGAGGCTGCTGGGCCAAAGAGGTCTTGGGCATCCAGCCCCTTGCTGGTCCCTTCCCTCTGACGAGGCCCTCTGAGCTCCAGCCCCTTGCAGTGTGGAGACAGCCCCTGCCAGCAACCTCCTCTCCAAGGAGGCCTCAAGCGAGGCCTAGGCCCAGGGGAAAGGCACCAGCGGGGATGAGCCTGGTGAGGCGCCCGGGCATGTCTGGACCCAGTCCCCGCAGCCTGCCCCTTGCTGGGGCAGTACCCCCGGAGGCCAGGAAGGTCTGGGCATGGCGGGCCAGGGGCAGGGGCCCTGCTGGGTCCTGCCCCTGGCCTGTGGGGCCTCTGAGCACAACCGGCCCTCTCCCGCTGGAAGACCTCCCCGGCTGCCTCCAAAGGCCGCTTTGCAAGCACTCTCACCGGCTGTTCCCGCCAGCCGCGCACAACGCTCCCAAGCCCGGGAGAAAAGCGCTTCGGGGTGGTGCTCTCTCCCGGCCCTTGCCCCTGAGCCTGGGGGCCAGGCAGGGGGTCCACACTCCCAGGCCAAGGCAGAACCACATGCACACGTCTGTTCCTGCCCCCTGCACCGGCAGAGAGCTCGGGGGAGCCAGAGTCTGTCAGGCAGCTGCTGGGCTGGCCGCCTGTGTGGGAAGGGGCAGAGCCGACCTAGGGGCACACTGGGCCTCTTGCTCTCCCTGCTGCCCTGAGGCTGCTGGGCCAAAGCGGTCTTGGGCATCCAGCCCCTTGCTGGTCCCTTCCCTCTGACGAGGCCCTCTGAGCTCCAGCACCTTGCAGTGTGGAGACAGCCCCTGCCAGCAACCTCCTCTCCAAGGAGGCCTCAAGCGAGGCCTAGGCCCAGGGGAAAGGCACCAGCGGGGATGAGCCTGGGGAGGCGCCCGGGCATGTCTGGACCCAGTCCCCGCAGCCTGCCCCTTGCTGGGGCAGTACCCCCGGAGGCCAGGAAGGTCTGGGCAAGGCTGGCCAGGGACAGGGGCCCTGCTGGGTCCTGCCCCTGGCCTGTGGGGCCTCTGAGCACAACCGGCCCTCTCCCGCTGGAAGACCTCCCCGGCTGCCTCCAAAGGCCGCTTTGCAAGCACTCTCGCCGGCTGTTCCCGCCAGCCGCGCACAACGCTCCCAAGCCCGGGAGAAAAGCGCTTCGGGGTGGTGCTCTCTCCCGGCCCTTGCCCCTGAGCCTGGGGGCCAGGCAGGGGGTCCACACTCCCAGGCCAAGGCAGAACCACATGCACACGTCTGTTCCTGCCCCCTGCACCGGCAGAGAGCTCGGGGGAGCCAGAGTCTGTCAGGCAGCTGCTGGGCTGGCCGCCTGTGTGGGAAGGGGCAGAGCCGACCTAGGGGCACACTGGGCCTCTTGCTCTCCCTGCTGCCCTGAGGCTGCTGGGCCAAAGAGGTCTTGGGCATCCAGCCCCTTGCTGGTCCCTTCCCTCTGACGAGGCCCTCTGAGCTCCAGCCCCTTGCAGTGTGGAGACAGCCCCTGCCAGCAACCTCCTCTCCAAGGAGGCCTCAAGCGAGGCCTAGGCCCAGGGGAAAGGCACCAGCGGGGATGAGCCTGGGGAGGCGCCCGGGCATGTCTGGACCCAGTCCCCGCAGCCTGCCCCTTGCTGGGGCAGTACCCCCGGAGGCCAGGAAGGTCTGGGCAAGGCTGGCCAGGGGCAGGGGCCCTGCTGGGTCCTGCCCCTGGCCTGTGGGGCCTCTGAGCACAACCGGCCCTCTCCCGCTGGAAGACCTCCCCGGCTGCCTCCAGAGGCCGCTTTGCAAGCACTCTCGCCGGCTGTTCCCGCCAGCCGCGCACAACGCTCCCAAGCCCGGGAGAAAAGCGCTTCGGGGTGGTGCTCTCTCCCGGCCCTTGCCCCTGAGCCTGGGGGCCAGGCAGGGGGTCCACACTCCCAGGCCAAGGCAGAACCACATGCACACGTCTGTTCCTGCCCCCTGCACCGGCAGAGAGCTCGGGGGAGCCAGAGTCTGTCAGGCAGCTGCTGGGCTGGCCGCCTGTGTGGGAAGGGGCAGAGCCGACCTAGGGCCACACTGGGCCTCTTGCTCTCCCTGTTGCCCTGAGGCTGCTGGGCCAAAGAGGTCTTGGGCATCCAGCCCCTTGCTGGTCCCTTCCCTCTGACGAGGCCCTCTGGGCTCCAGCCCCTTTCAGTGTGGAGACAGCCCCTGCCAGCAACCTCCTCTCCAAGGAGGCCTCAAGCGAGGCCTAGGCCCAGGGGAAAGGCACCAGCGGGGATGAGCCTGGGGAGGCGCCCGGGCATGTCTGGACCCAGTCCCCGCAGCCTGCCCCTTGCTGGGGCAGTACCCCCGGAGGCCAGGAAGGACTGGGCAAGGCTGGCCAGGGGCAGGGGCCCTGCTGGGTCCTGCCCCTGGCCTGTGGGGCCTCTGAGCACAACCGGCCCTCTCCCGCTGGAAGACCTCCCCGGCTGCCTCCAAAGGCCGCTTTGCAAGCACTCTCGCCGGCTGTTCCCGCCAGCCGCGCACAACGCTCCCAAGCCCGGGAGAAAAGCGCTTCGGGGTGGTGCTCTCTCCCGGCCCTTGCCCCTGAGCCTGGGGGCCAGGCAGGGGGTCCACACTCCCAGGCCAAGGCAGAACCACATGCACACGTCTGTTCCTGCCCCCTGCACCGGCAGAGAGCTCGGGGGAGCCAGAGTCTGTCAGGCAGCTGCTGGGCTGGCCGCCTGTGTGGGAAGGGGCAGAGCCGACCTAGGGGCACACTGGGCCTCTTGCTCTCCCTGCTGCCCTGAGGCTGCTGGGCCAAAGAGGTCTTGGGCATCCAGCCCCTTGCTGGTCCCTTCCCTCTGACGAGGCCCTCTGAGCTCCAGCCCCTTGCAGTGTGGAGACAGCCCCTGCCAGCAACCTCCTCTCCAAGGAGGCCTCAAGCGAGGCCTAGGCCCAGGGGAAAGGCACCAGCGGGGATGAGCCTGGGGAGGCGCCCGGGCATGTCTGGACCCAGTCCCCGCAGCCTGCCCCTTGCTGGGGCAGTACCCCCGGAGGCCAGGAAGGTCTGGGCAAGGCTGGCCAGGGGCAGGGGCCCTGCTGGGTCCTGCCCCTGGCCTGTGGGGCCTCTGAGCACAACCGGCCCTCTCCCGCTGGAAGACCTCCCCGGCTGCCTCCAAAGGCTGCTTTGCAAGCACTCTCGCCGGCTGTTCCCGCCAGCCGCGCACAACGCTCCCAAGCCCGGGAGAAAAGCGCTTCGGGGTGGTGCTCTCTCCCGGCCCTTGCCCCTGAGCCTGGGGGCCAGGGAGGGGGTCCACACTCCCAGGCCAAGGCAGAACCACATGCACACGTCTGTTCCTGCCCCCTGCACCGGCAGAGAGCTCGGGGGAGCCAGAGTCTGTCAGGCAGCTGCTGGGCTGGCCGCCTGTGTGGGAAGGGGCAGAGCCGACCTAGGGGCACACTGGGCCTCTTGCTCTCCCTGTTGCCCTGAGGCTGCTGGGCCAAAGAGGTCTTGGGCATCCAGCCCCTTGCTGGTCCCTTCCCTCTGACGAGGCCCTCTGGGCTCCAGCCCCTTGCAGTGTGGAGACAGCCCCTGCCAGCAACCTCCTCTCCAAGGAGGCCTCAAGCGAGGCCTAGGCCCAGGGGAAAGGCACCAGCGGGGATGAGCCTGGGGAGGCGCCCGGGCATGTCTGGACCCAGTCCCCGCAGCCTGCCCCTTGCTGGGGCAGTACCCCCGGAGGCCAGGAAGGACTGGGCAAGGCTGGCCAGGGGCAGGGGCCCTGCTGGGTCCTGCCCCTGGCCTGTGGGGCCTCTGAGCACAACCGGCCCTCTCCCGCTGGAAGACCTCCCCGGCTGCCTCCAAAGGCCGCTTTGCAAGCACTCTCGCCGGCTGTTCCCGCCAGCCGCGCACAACGCTCCCAAGCCCGGGAGAAAAGCGCTTCGGGGTGGTGCTCTCTCCCGGCCCTTGCCCCTGAGCCTGGGGGCCAGGCAGGGGGTCCACACTCCCAGGCCAAGGCAGAACCACATGCACACGTCTGTTCCTGCCCCCTGCACCGGCAGAGAGCTCGGGGGAGCCAGAGTCTGTCAGGCAGCTGCTGGGCTGGCCGCCTGTGTGGGAAGGGGCAGAGCCGACCTAGGGGCACACTGGGCCTCTTGCTCTCCCTGTTGCCCTGAGGCTGCTGGGCCAAAGAGGTCTTGGGCATCCAGCCCCTTGCTGGTCCCTTCCCTCTGACGAGGCCCTCTGGGCTCCAGCCCCTTGCAGTGTGGAGACAGCCCCTGCCAGCAACCTCCTCTCCAAGGAGGCCTCAAGCGAGGCCTAGGCCCAGGGGAAAGGCACCAGCGGGGATGAGCCTGGGGAGGCGCCCGGGCATGTCTGGACCCAGTCCCCGCAGCCTGCCCCTTGCTGGGGCAGTACCCCCGAAGGCCAGGAAGGACTGGGCAAGGCTGGCCAGGGGCAGGGGCCCTGCTGGGTCCTGCCCCTGGCCTGTGGGGCCTCTGAGCACAACCGGCCCTCTCCCGCTGGAAGACCTCCCCGGCTGCCTCCAAAGGCCGCTTTGCAAGCACTCTCGCCGGCTGTTCCCGCCAGCCGCGCACAACGCTCCCAAGCCCGGGAGAAAAGCGCTTCGGGGTGGTGCTCTCTCCCGGCCCTTGCCCCTGAGCCTGGGGGCCAGGCAGGGGGTCCACACTCCCAGGCCAAGGCAGAACCACATGCACACGTCTGTTCCTGCCCCCTGCACCGGCAGAGAGCTCGGGGGAGCCAGAGTCTGTCAGGCAGCTGCTGGGCTGGCCGCCTGTGTGGGAAGGGGCAGAGCCGACCTAGGGGCACACTGGGCCTCTTGCTCTCCCTGCTGCCCTGAGGCTGCTGGGCCAAAGAGGTCTTGGGCATCCAGCCCCTTGCTGGTCCCTTCCCTCTGACGAGGCCCTCTGGGCTCCAGCCCCTTGCAGTGTGGAGACAGCCCCTGCCAGCAACCTCCTCTCCAAGGAGGCCTCAAGCGAGGCCTAGGCCCAGGGGAAAGGCACCAGCGGGGATGAGCCTGGGGAGGCGCCCGGGCATGTCTGGACCCAGTCCCCGCAGCCTGCCCCTTGCTGGGGCAGTACCCCCAGAGGCCAGGAAGGATTGGGCAAGGCTGGCCAGGGGCAGGGGCCCTGCTGGGTCCTGCCCCTGGCCTGTGGGGCCTCTGAGCACAACCGGCCCTCTCCCGCTGGAAGACCTCCCCGGCTGCCTCCAAAGGCCGCTTTGCAAGCACTCTCGCCGGCTGTTCCGCCAGCCGCGCCCAACGCTCCCAAGCCCGGGAGAAAAGCGCTTCGGGGTGGTGCTCTCTCCCGGCCCTTGCCCCTGAGCCTGGGGGCCAGGCAGGGGGTCCACACTCCCAGGCCAAGGCAGAACCACATGCACACGTCTGTTCCTGCCCCCTGCACCGGCAGAGAGCTCGGGGGAGCCAGAGTCTGTCAGGCAGCTGCTGGGCTGGCCGCCTGTGTGGGAAGGGGCAGAGCCGACCTAGGGGCACACTGGGCCTCTTGCTCTCCCTGCTGCCCTGAGGCTGCTGGGCCAAAGAGGTCTTGGGCATCCAGCCCCTTGCTGGTCCCTTCCCTCTGACGAGGCCCTCTGAGCTCCAGCCCCTTGCAGTGTGGAGACAGCCCCTGCCAGCAACTTCCTCTCCAAGGAGGCCTCAAGCGAGGCCTAGGCCCAGGGGAAAGGCACCAGCGGGGATGAGCCTGGGGAGGCGCCCGGGCATGTCTGGACCCAGTCCCCGCAGCCTGCCCCTTGCTGGGGCAGTACCCCCGGACGCCAGGAAGGTCTGGGCAAGGCTGGCCAGGGGCAGGGGCCCTGCTGGGTCCTGCCCCTGGCCTGTGGGGCCTCTGAGCACAACCGGCCCTCTCCCGCTGGAAGACCTCCCCGGCTGCCTCCAAAGGCTGCTTTGCAAGCACTCTCGCCGGCTGTTCCCGCCAGCCGCGCACAACGCTCCCAAGCCCGGGAGAAAAGCGCTTCGGGGTGGTGCTCTCTCCCGGCCCTTGCCCCTGAGCCTGGGGGCCAGGCAGGGGGTCCACACTCCCAGGCCAAGGCAGAACCACATGCACACGTCTGTTCCTGCCCCCTGCACCGGCAGAGAGCTCGGGGGAGCCAGAGTCTGTCAGGCAGCTGCTGGGCTGGCCGCCTGTGTGGGAAGGGGCAGAGCCGACCTAGGGGCACACTGGGCCTCTTGCTCTCCCTGTTGCCCTGAGGCTGCTGGGCCAAAGAGGTCTTGGGCATCCAGCCCCTTGCTGGTCCCTTCCCTCTGACGAGGCCCTCTGGGCTCCAGCCCCTTGCAGTGTGGAGACAGCCCCTGCCAGCAACCTCCTCTCCAAGGAGGCCTCAAGCGAGGCCTAGGCCCAGGGGAAAGGCACCAGCGGGGATGAGCCTGGGGAGGCGCCCGGGCATGTCTGGACCCAGTCCCCGCAGCCTGCCCCTTGCTGGGGCAGTACCCCCGGAGGCCAGGAAGGACTGGGCAAGGCTGGCCAGGGGCAGGGGCCCTGCTGGGTCCTGCCCCTGGCCTGTGGGGCCTCTGAGCACAACCGGCCCTCTCCCGCTGGCAGACCTCCCCGGCTGCCTCCAAAGGCCGCTTTGCAAGCACTCTCGCCGGCTGTTCCCGCCAGCCGCGCACAACGCTCCCAAGCCCGGGAGAAAAGCGCTTCGGGGTGGTGCTCTCTCCCGGCCCTTGCCCCTGAGCCTGGGGGCCAGGCAGGGGGTCCACACTCCCAGGCCAAGGCAGAACCACATGCACACGTCTGTTCCTGCCCCCTGCACCGGCAGAGAGCTCGGGGGAGCCAGAGTCTGTCAGGCAGCTGCTGGGCTGGCCGCCTGTGTGGGAAGGGGCAGAGCCGACCTAGGGGCACACTGGGCCTCTTGCTCTCCCTGCTGCCCTGAGGCTGCTGGGCCAAAGAGGTCTTGGGCATCCAGCCCCTTGCTGGTCCCTTCCCTCTGACGAGGCCCTCTGAGCTCCAGCCCCTTGCAGTGTGGAGACAGCCCCTGCCAGCAACCTCCTCTCCAAGGAGGCCTCAAGCGAGGCCTAGGCCCAGGGGAAAGGCACCAGCGGGGATGAGCCTGGGGAGGCGCCCGGGCATGTCTGGACCCAGTCCCCGCAGCCTGCCCCTTGCTGGGGCAGTACCCCCGGAGGCCAGGAAGGACTGGGCAAGGCTGGCCAGGGGCAGGGGCCCTGCTGGGTCCTGCCCCTGGCCTGTGGGGCCTCTGAGCACAACCGGCCCTCTCCCGCTGGAAGACCTCCCCGGCTGCCTCCAAAGGCCGCTTTGCAAGCACTCTCGCCGGCTGTTCCCGCCAGCCGCGCACAACGCTCCCAAGCCCGGGAGAAAAGCGCTTCGGGGTGGTGCTCTCTCCCGGCCCTTGCCCCTGAGCCTGGGGGCCAGGCAGGGGGTCCACACTCCCAGGCCAAGGCAGAACCACATGCACACGTCTGTTCCTGCCCCCTGCACCGGCAGAGAGCTCGGGGGAGCCAGAGTCTGTCAGGCAGCTGCTGGGCTGGCCGCCTGTGTGGGAAGGGGCAGAGCCGACCTAGGGGCACACTGGGCCTCTTGCTCTCCCTGTTGCCCTGAGGCTGCTGGGCCAAAGAGGTCTTGGGCATCCAGCCCCTTGCTGGTCCCTTCCCTCTGACGAGGCCCTCTGAGCTCCAGCCCCTTGCAGTGTGGAGACAGCCCCTGCCAGCAACCTCCTCTCCAAGGAGGCCTCAAGCGAGGCCTAGGCCCAGGGGAAAGGCACCAGCGGGGATGAGCCTGGGGAGGCGCCCGGGCATGTCTGGACCCAGTCCCCGCAGCCTGCCCCTTGCTGGGGCAGTACCCCCGGAGGCCAGGAAGGTCTGGGCAAGGCTGGCCAGGGGCAGGGGCCCTGCTGGGTCCTGCCCCTGGCCTGTGGGGCCTCTGAGCACAACCGGCCCTCTCCCGCTGGAAGACCTCCCCGGCTGCCTCCAAAGGCCGCTTTGCAAGCACTCTCGCCGGCTGTTCCCGCCAGCCGCGCACAACGCTCCCAAGCCCGGGAGAAAAGCGCTTCGGGGTGATGCTCTCTCCCGGCCCTTGCCCCTGAGCCTGGGGGCCAGGCAGGGGGTCCACACTCCCAGGCCAAGGCAGAACCACATGCACACGTCTGTTCCTGCCCCCTGCACCGGCAGAGAGCTCGGGGGAGCCAGAGTCTGTCAGGCAGCTGCTGGGCTGGCCGCCTGTGTGGGAAGGGGCAGAGCCGACCTAGGGGCACACTGGGCCTCTTGCTCTCCCTGCTGCCCTGAGGCTGCTGGGCCAAAGAGGTCTTGGGCATCCAGCCCCTTGCTGGTCCCTTCCCTCTGACGAGGCCCTCTGAGCTCCAGCCCCTTGCAGTGTGGAGACAGCCCCTGCCAGCAACCTCCTCTCCAAGGAGGCCTCAAGCGAGGCCTAGGCCCAGGGGAAAGGCACCAGCGGGGATGAGCCTGGGGAGGCGCCCGGGCATGTCTGGACCCAGTCCCCGCAGCCTGCCCCTTGCTGGGGCAGTACCCCCGGAGGCCAGGAAGGTCTGGGCAAGGCGGGCCAGGGGCAGGGGCCCTGCTGGGTCCTGCCCCTGGCCTGTGGGGCCTCTGAGCACAACCGGCCCTCTCCCGCTGGAAGACCTCCCCGGCTGCCTCCAAAGGCCGCTTTGCAAGCACTCTCGCCGGCTGTTCCCGCCAGCCGCGCACAACGCTCCCAAGGCCGGGAGAAAAGCGCTTCGGGGTGGTGCTCTCTCCCGGCCCTTGCCCCTGAGCCTGGGGGCCAGGCAGGGGGTCCACACTCCCAGGCCAAGGCAGAACCACATGCACACGTCTGTTCCTGCCCCCTGCACCGACAGAGAGCTCGGGGGAGCCAGAGTCTGTCAGGCAGCTGCTGGGCTGGCCGCCTGTGTGGGAAGGGGCAGAGCCGACCTAGGGGCACACTGGGCCTCTTGCTCTCCCTGCTGCCCTGAGGCTGCTGGGCCAAAGAGGTCTTGGGCATCCAGCCCCTTGCTGGTCCCTTCCCTCTGACGAGGCCCTCTGAGCTCCAGCCCCTTGCAGTGTGGAGACAGCCCCTGCCAGCAACCTCCTCTCCAAGGAGGCCTCAAGCGAGGCCTAGGCCCAGGGGAAAGGCACCAGCGGGGATGAGCCTGGGGAGGCGCCCGGGCATGTCTGGACCCAGTCCCCGCAGCCTGCCCCTTGCTGGGGCAGTACCCCCGGAGGCCAGGAAGGTCTGGGCAAGGCTGGCCAGGGGCAGGGGCCCTGCTGGGTCCTGCCCCTGGCCTGTGGGGCCTCTGAGCACAACCGGCCCCTCTCCCGCTGGAAGACCTCCCCGGCTGCCTCCAAAGGCCGCTTTGCAAGCACTCTCGCCGGCTGTTCCCGCCAGCCGCGCACAACGCTCCCAAGCCCGGGAGAAAAGCGCTTCGGGGTGGTGCTCTCTCCCGGCCCTTGCCCCTGAGCCTGGGGGCCAGGCAGGGGGTCCACACTCCCAGGCCAAGGCAGAACCACATGCACACGTCTGTTCCTGCCCCCTGCACCGGCAGAGAGCTCGGGGGAGCCAGAGTCTGTCAGGCAGCTGCTGGGCTGGCCGCCTGTGTGGGAAGGGGCAGAGCCGACCTAGGGGCACACTGGGCCTCTTGCTCTCCCTGCTGCCCTGAGGCTGCTGGGCCAAAGAGGTCTTGGGCATCCAGCCCCTTGCTGGTCCCTTCCCTCTGACGAGGCCCTCTGAGCTCCAGCACCTTGCAGTGTGGAGACAGCCCCTGCCAGCAACCTCCTCTCCAAGGAGGCCTCAAGCGAGGCCTAGGACCAGGGGAAAGGCACCAGCGGGGATGAGCCTGGGGAGGCGCCCGGGCATGTCTGGACCCAGTCCCCGCAGCCTGCCCCTTGCTGGGGCAGTACCCCCGGAGGCCAGGAAGGTCTGGGCAAGGCTGGCCAGGGGCAGGGGCCCTGCTGGGTCCTGCCCCTGGCCTGTGGGGCCTCTGAGCACAACCGGCCCTCTCCCGCTGGAAGACCTCCCCGGCTGCCTCCAAAGGCCGCTTTGCAAGCACTCTCGCCGGCTGTTCCCGCCAGCCGCGCACAACGCTCCCAAGCCCGGGAGAAAAGCGCTTCGGGGTGGTGCTCTCTCCCGGCCCTTGCCCCTGAGCCTGGGGGCCAGGCAGGGGGTCCACACTCCCAGGCCAAGGCAGAACCACATGCACACGTCTGTTCCTGCCCCCTGCACCGGCAGAGAGCTCGGGGGAGCCAGAGTCTGTCAGGCAGCTGCTGGGCTGGCCGCCTGTGTGGGAAGGGGCAGAGCCGACCTAGGGGCACACTGGGCCTCTTGCTCTCCCTGCTGCCCTGAGGCTGCTGGGCCAAAGAGGTCTTGGGCATCCAGCCCCTTGCTGGTCCCTTCCCTCTGACGAGGCCCTCTGAGCTCCAGCCCCTTGCAGTGTGGAGACAGCCCCTGCCAGCAACCTCCTCTCCAAGGAGGCCTCAAGCGAGGCCTAGGCCCAGGGGAAAGGCACCAGCGGGGATGAGCCTGGGGAGGCGCCCGGGCATGTCTGGACCCAGTCCCCGCAGCCTGCCCCTTGCTGGGGCAGTACCCCCGGAGGCCAGGAAGGTCTGGGCAAGGCTGGCCAGGGGCAGGGGCCCTGCTGGGTCCTGCCCCTGGCCTGTGGGGCCTCTGAGCACAACCGGCCCTCTCCCGCTGGAAGACCTCCCCGGCTGCCTCCAAAGGCCGCTTTGCAAGCACTCTCGCCCGCTGTTCCCGCCAGCCGCGCACAACGCTCCCAAGCCCGGGAGAAAAGCGCTTCGGGGTGGTGCTCTCTCCCGGCCCTTGCCCCTGAGCCTGGGGGCCAGGCAGGGGGTCCACACTCCCAGGCCAAGGCAGAACCACATGCACACGTCTGTTCCTGCCCCCTGCACCGGCAGAGAGCTCGGGGGAGCCAGAGTCTGTCAGGCAGCTGCTGGGCTGGCCGCCTGTGTGGGAAGGGGCAGAGCCGACCTAGGGGCACACTGGGCCTCTTGCTCTCCCTGCTGCCCTGAGGCTGCTGGGCCAAAGAGGTCTTGGGCATCCAGCCCCTTGCTGGTCCCTTCCCTCTGACGAGGCCCTCTGAGCTCCAGCCCCTTGCAGTGTGGAGACAGCCCCTGCCAGCAACCTCCTCTCCAAGGAGGCCTCAAGCGAGGCCTAGGCCCAGGGGAAAGGCACCAGCGGGGATGAGCCTGGGGAGGCGCCCGGGCATGTCTGGACCCAGTCCCCGCAGCCTGCCCCTTGCTGGGGCAGTACCCCCGGAGGCCAGGAAGGTCTGGGCAAGGCTGGCCAGGGGCAGGGGCCCTGCTGGGTCCTGCCCCTGGCCTGTGGGGCCTCTGAGCACAACCGGCCCTCTCCCGCTGGAAGACCTCCCCGGCTGCCTCCAAAGGCCGCTTTGCAAGCACACTCGCCGGCTGTTCCCGCCAGCCGCGCACAACGCTCCCAAGCCCGGGAGAAAAGCGCTTCGGGGTGGTGCTCTCTCCCGGCCCTTGCCCCTGAGCCTGGGGGCCAGGCAGGGGTTCCACACTCCCAGGCCAAGGCAGAACCACATGCACAAGTCTTTTCCTGCCCCCTGCACCGGCAGAGAGCTCGGGGGAGCCAGAGTCTGTCAGGCAGCTGCTGGGCTGGCCGCCTGTGTGGGAAGGGGCAGAGCCGACCTAGGGGCACACTGGGCCTCTTGCTCTCCCTGCTGCCCTGAGGCTGCTGGGCCAAAGAGGTCTTGGGCATCCAGCCCCTTGCTGGTCCCTTCCCTCTGACGAGGCCCTCTGAGCTCCAGCCCCTTGCAGTGTGGAGACAGCCCCTGCCAGCAACCTCCTCTCCAAGGAGGCCTCAAGCGAGGCCTAGGCCCAGGGGAAAGGCACCAGCGGGGATGAGCCTGGGGAGGCGCCCGGGCATGTCTGGACCCAGTCCCCGCAGCCTGCCCCTTGCTGGGGCAGTACCCCCGGAGGCCAGGAAGGTCTGGGCAAGGCGGGCCAGGGGCAGGGGCCCTGCTGGGTCCTGCCCCTGGCCTGTGGGGCCTCTGAGCACAACCGGCCCTCTCCCGCTGGAAGACCTCCCCGGCTGCCTCCAAAGGCCGCTTTGCAAGCACTCTCGCCGGCTGTTCCCGCCAGCCGCGCACAACGCTCCCAAGCCCGGGAGAAAAGCGCTTCGGGGTGGTGCTCTCTCCCGGCCCTTGCCCCTGAGCCTGGGGGCCAGGCAGGGGGTCCACACTCCCAGGCCAAGGCAGAACCACATGCACACGTCTGTTCCTGCCCCCTGCACCGGCAGAGAGCTCGGGGGAGCCAGAGTCTGTCAGGCAGCTGCTGGGCTGGCCGCCTGTGTGGGAAGGGGCAGAGCCGACCTAGGGGCACACTGGGCCTCTTGCTCTCCCTGCTGCCCTGAGGCTGCTGGGCCAAAGAGGTCTTGGGCATCCAGCCCCTTGCTGGTCCCTTCCCTCTGACGAGGCCCTCTGAGCTCCAGCCCCTTGCAGTGTGGAGACAGCCCCTGCCAGCAACCTCCTCTCCAAGGAGGCCTCAAGCGAGGCCTAGGCCCAGGGGAAAGGCACCAGCGGGGATGAGCCTGGGGAGGCGCCCGGGCATGTCTGGACCCAGTCCCCGCAGCCTGCCCCTTGCTGGGGCAGTACCCCCGGAGGCCAGGAAGGTCTGGGCAAGGCTGGCCAGGGGCAGGGGCCCTGCTGGGTCCTGCCCCTGGCCTGTGGGGCCTCTGAGCACAACCGGCCCTCTCCCGCTGGAAGACCTCCCCGGCTGCCTCCAAAGGCCGCTTTGCAAGCACTCTCGCCGGCTGTTCCCGCCAGCCGCGCACAACGCTCCCAAGCCCGGGAGAAAAGCGCTTCGGGGTGGTGCTCTCTCCCGGCCCTTGCCCCTGAGCCTGGGGCCCAGGCAGGGGGTCCACACTCCCAGGCCAAGGCAGAACCACATGCACACGTCTGTTCCTGCCCCCTGCACCGGCAGAGAGCTCGGGGGAGCCAGAGTCTGTCAGGCAGCTGCTGGGCTGGCCGCCTGTGTGGGAAGGGGCAGAGCCGACCTAGGGGCACACTGGGCCTCTTGCTCTCCCTGCTGCCCTGAGGCTGCTGGGCCAAAGAGGTCTTGGGCATCCAGCCCCTTGCTGGTCCCTTCCCTCTGACGAGGCCCTCTGAGCTCCAGCCCCTTGCAGTGTGGAGACAGCCCCTGCCAGCAACCTCCTCTCCAAGGAGGCCTCAAGCGAGGCCTAGGCCCAGGGGAAAGGCACCAGCGGGGATGAGCCTGGGGAGGCGCCCGGGCATGTCTGGACCCAGTCCCCGCAGCCTGCCCCTTGCTGGGGCAGTACCCCCGGAGGCCAGGAAGGTCTGGGCAAGGCGGGCCAGGGGCAGGGGCCCTGCTGGGTCCTGCCCCTGGCCTGTGGGGCCTCTGAGCACAACCGGCCCTCTCCCGCTGGAAGACCTCCCCGGCTGCCTCCAAAGGCCGCTTTGCAAGCACTCTCGCCGGCTGTTCCCGCCAGCCGCGCACAACGCTCCCAAGCCCGGGAGAAAAGCGCTTCGGGGTGGTGCTCTCTCCCGGCCCTTGCCCCTGAGCCTGGGGGCCAGGCAGGGGGTCCACACTCCCAGGCCAAGGCAGAACCACATGCACACGTCTGTTCCTGCCCCCTGCACCGGCAGAGAGCTCGGGGGAGCCAGAGTCTGTCAGGCAGCTGCTGGGCTGGCCGCCTGTGTGGGAAGGGGCAGAGCCGACCTAGGGGCACACTGGGCCTCTTGCTCTCCCTGCTGCCCTGAGGCTGCTGGGCCAAAGAGGTCTTGGGCATCCAGCCCCTTGCTGGTCCCTTCCCTCTGATGAGGCCCTCTGAGCTCCAGCACCTTGCAGTGTGGAGACAGCCCCTGCCAGCAACCTCCTCTCCAAGGAGGCCTCAAGCGAGGCCTAGGCCCAGGGGAAAGGCACCAGCGGGGATGAGCCTGGGGAGGCGCCCGGGCATGTCTGGACCCAGTTCCCGCAGCCTGCCCCTTGCTGGGGCAGTACCCCCGGAGGCCAGGAAGGTCTGGGCAAGGCTGGCCAGGGGCAGGGGCCCTGCTGGGTCCTGCCCCTGGCCTGTGGGGCCTCTGAGCACAACCGGCCCTCTCCCGCTGGAAGACCTCCCCGGCTGCCTCCAAAGGCCGCTTTGCAAGCACTCTCGCCGGCTGTTCCCGCCAGCCGCGCACAACGCTCCCAAGCCCGGGAGAAAAGCGCTTCGGGGTGGTGCTCTCTCCCGGCCCTTGCCCCTGAGCCTGGGGGCCAGGCAGGGGGTCCACACTCCCAGGCCAAGGCAGAACCACATGCACACGTCTGTTCCTGCCCCCTGCACCGGCAGAGAGCTCGGGGGAGCCAGAGTCTGTCAGGCAGCTGCTGGGCTGGCCGCCTGTGTGGGAAGGGGCAGAGCCGACCTAGGGGCACACTGGGCCTCTTGCTCTCCCTGCTGCCCTGAGGCTGCTGGGCCAAAGAGGTCTTGGGCATCCAGCCCCTTGCTGGTCCCTTCCCTCTGACGAGGCCCTCTGAGCTCCAGCCCCTTGCAGTGTGGAGACAGCCCCTGCCAGCAACCTCCTCTCCAAGGAGGCCTCAAGCGAGGCCTAGGCCCAGGGGAAAGGCACCAGTGGGGATGAGCCTGGGGAGGCGCCCGGGCATGTCTGGACCCAGTCCCCGCAGCCTGCCCCTTGCTGGGGCAGTACCCCCGGAGGCCAGGAAGGTCTGGGCAAGGCTGGCCAGGGGCAGGGGCCCTGCTGGGTCCTGCCCCTGGCCTGTGGGGCCTCTGAGCACAACCGGCCCTCTCCCGCTGGAAGACCTCCCCGGCTGCCTCCAAAGGCCGCTTTGCAAGCACTCTCGCCGGCTGTTCCCGCCAGCCGCGCACAACGCTCCCAAGCCCGGGAGAAAAGCGCTTCGGGGTGGTGCTCTCTCCCGGCCCTTGCCCCTGAGCCTGGGGGCCAGGCAGGGGGTCCACACTCCCAGGCCAAGGCAGAACCACATGCACACGTCTGTTCCTGCCCCCTGCACCGGCAGAGAGCTCGGGGGAGCCAGAGTCTGTCAGGCAGCTGCTGGGCTGGCCGCCTGTGTGGGAAGGGGCAGAGCCGACCTAGGGGCACACTGGGCCTCTTGCTCTCCCTGCTGCCCTGAGGCTGCTGGGCCAAAGAGGTCTTGGGCATCCAGCCCCTTGCTGGTCCCTTCCCTCTGACGAGGCCCTCTGAGCTCCAGCACCTTGCAGTGTGGAGACAGCCCCTGCCAGCAACCTCCTCTCCAAGGAGGCCACAAGCGAGGCCTAGGCCCACGGGAAAGGCACCAGCGGGGATGAGCCTGGGGAGGCGCCCGGGCATGTCTGGACCCAGTCCCCGCAGCCTGCCCCTTGCTGGGGCAGTACCCCCGGAGGCCAGGAAGGTCTGGGCAAGGCTGGCCAGGGGCAGGGGCCCTGCTGGGTCCTGCCCCTGGCCTGTGGGGCCTCTGAGCACAACCGGCCCTCTCCCGCTGGAAGACCTCCCCGGCTGCCTCCAAAGGCCGCTTTGCAAGCACTCTCGCCGGCTGTTCCCGCCAGCCGCGCACAACGCTCCCAAGCCCGGGAGAAAAGCGCTTCGGGGTGGTGCTCTCTCCCGGCCCTTGCCCCTGAGCCTGGGGGCCAGGCAGGGGGTCCACACTCCCAGGCCAAGGCAGAACCACATGCACACGTCTGTTCCTGCCCCCTGCACCGGCAGAGAGCTCGGGGGAGCCAGAGTCTGTCAGGCAGCTGCTGGGCTGGCCGCCTGTGTGGGAAGGGGCAGAGCCGACCTAGGGGCACACTGGGCCTCTTGCTCTCCCTGCTGCCCTGAGGCTGCTGGGCCAAAGAGGTCTTGGGCATCCAGCCCCTTGCTGGTCCCTTCCCTCTGACGAGGCCCTCTGAGCTCCAGCCCCTTGCAGTGTGGAGACAGCCCCTGCCAGCAACCTCCTCTCCAAGGAGGCCTCAAGCGAGGCCTAGGCCCAGGGGAAAGGCACCAGCGGGGATGAGCCTGGGGAGGCGCCCGGGCATGTCTGGACCCAGTCCCCGCAGCCTGCCCCTTGCTGGGGCAGTACCCCCGGAGGCCAGGAAGGTCTGGGCAAGGCGGGCCAGGGGCAGGGGCCCTGCTGGGTCCTGCCCCTGGCCTGTGGGGCCTCTGAGCACAACCGGCCCTCTGCCGCTGGAAGACCTCCCCGGCTGCCTCCAAAGGCCGCTTTGCAAGCACTCTCGCCGGCTGTTCCCGCCAGCCGCGCACAACGCTCCCAAGCCCGGGAGAAAAGCGCTTCGGGGTGGTGCTCTCTCCCGGCCCTTGCCCCTGAGCCTGGGGGCCAGGCAGGGGGTCCACACTCCCAGGCCAAGGCAGAACCACATGCACACGTCTGTTCCTGCCCCCTGCACCGGCAGAGAGCTCGGGGCAGCCAGAGTCTGTCAGGCAGCTGCTGGGCTGGCCGCCTGTGTGGGAAGGGGCAGAGCCGACCTAGGGGCACACTGGGCCTCTTGCTCTCCCTGCTGCCCTGAGGCTGCTGGGCCAAAGAGGTCTTGGGCATCCAGCCCCTTGCTGGTCCCTTCCCTCTGACGAGGCCCTCTGAGCTCCAGCCCCTTGCAGTGTGGAGACAGCCCCTGCCAGCAACCTCCTCTCCAAGGAGGCCTCAAGCGAGGCCTAGGCCCAGGGGAAAGGCACCAGCGGGGATGAGCCTGGGGAGGCGCCCGGGCATGTCTGGACCCAGTTCCCGCAGCCTGCCCCTTGCTGGGGCAGTACCCCCGGAGGCCAGGAAGGTCTGGGCAAGGCTGGCCAGGGGCAGGGGCCCTGCTGGGTCCTGCCCCTGGCCTGTGGGGCCTCTGAGCACAACCGGCCCTCTCCCGCTGGAAGACCTCCCCGGCTGCCTCCAAAGGCCGCTTTGCAAGCACTCTCGCCGGCTGTTCCCGCCAGCCGCGCACAACGCTCCCAAGCCCGGGAGAAAAGCGCTTCGGGGTGGTGCTCTCTCCCGGCCCTTGCCCCTGAGCCTGGGGGCCAGGCAGGGGGTCCACACTCCCAGGCCAAGGCAGAACCACATGCACACGTCTGTTCCTGCCCCCTGCACCGGCAGAGAGCTCGGGGGAGCCAGAGTCTGTCAGGCAGCTGCTGGGCTGGCCGCCTGTGTGGGAAGGGGCAGAGCCGACCTAGGGGCACACTGGGCCTCTTGCTCTCCCTGCTGCCCTGAGGCTGCTGGGCCAAAGAGGTCTTGGGCATCCAGCCCCTTGCTGGTCCCTTCCCTCTGACGAGGCCCTCTGAGCTCCAGCCCCTTGCAGTGTGGAGACAGCCCCTGCCAGCAACCTCCTCTCCAAGGAGGCCTCAAGCGAGGCCTAGGCCCAGGGGAAAGGCACCAGTGGGGATGAGCCTGGGGAGGCGCCCGGGCATGTCTGGACCCAGTCCCCGCAGCCTGCCCCTTGCTGGGGCAGTACCCCCGGAGGCCAGGAAGGTCTGGGCAAGGCTGGCCAGGGGCAGGGGCCCTGCTGGGTCCTGCCCCTGGCCTGTGGGGCCTCTGAGCACAACCGGCCCTCTCCCGCTGGAAGACCTCCCCGGCTGCCTCCAAAGGCCGCTTTGCAAGCACTCTCGCCGGCTGTTCCCGCCAGCCGCGCACAACGCTCCCAAGACCGGGAGAAAAGCGCTTCGGGGTGGTGCTCTCTCCCGGCCCTTGCCCCTGAGCCTGGGGGCCAGGCAGGGGGTCCACACTCCCAGGCCAAGGCAGAACCACATGCACACGTCTGTTCCTGCGCCCTGCACCGGCAGAGAGCTCGGGGGAGCCAGAGTCTGTCAGGCAGCTGCTGGGCTGGCCGCCTGTGTGGGAAGGGGCAGAGCCGACCTAGGGGCACACTGGGCCTCTTGCTCTCCCTGCTGCCCTGAGGCTGCTGGGCCAAAGAGGTCTTGGGCATCCAGCCCCTTGCTGGTCCCTTCCCTCTGACGAGGCCCTCTGAGCTCCAGCACCTTGCAGTGTGGAGACAGCCCCTGCCAGCAACCTCCTCTCCAAGGAGGCCACAAGCGAGGCCTAGGCCCACGGGAAAGGCACCAGCGGGGATGAGCCTGGGGAGGCGCCCGGGCATGTCTGGACCCAGTCCCCGCAGCCTGCCCCTTGCTGGGGCAGTACCCCCGGAGGCCAGGAAGGTCTGGGCAAGGCTGGCCAGGGGCAGGGGCCCTGCTGGGTCCTGCCCCTGGCCTGTGGGGCCTCTGAGCACAACCGGCCCTCTCCCGCTGGAAGACCTCCCCGGCTGCCTCCAAAGGCCGCTTTGCAAGCACTCTCGCCGGCTGTTCCCGCCAGCCGCGCACAACGCTCCCAAGCCCGGGAGAAAAGCGCTTCGGGGTGGTGCTCTCTCCCGGCCCTTGCCCCTGAGCCTGGGGGCCAGGCAGGGGGTCCACACTCCCAGGCCAAGGCAGAACCACATGCACACGTCTGTTCCTGCCCCCTGCACCGGCAGAGAGCTCGGGGGAGCCAGAGTCTGTCAGGCAGCTGCTGGGCTGGCCGCCTGTGTGGGAAGGGGCAGAGCCGACCTAGGGGCACACTGGGCCTCTTGCTCTCCCTGCTGCCCTGAGGCTGCTGGGCCAAAGAGGTCTTGGGCATCCAGCCCCTTGCTGGTCCCTTCCCTCTGACGAGGCCCTCTGAGCTCCAGCCCCTTGCAGTGTGGAGACAGCCCCTGCCAGCAACCTCCTCTCCAAGGAGGCCTCAAGCGAGGCCTAGGCCCAGGGGAAAGGCACCAGCGGGGATGAGACTGGGGAGGCGACCGGGCATGTCTGGACCCAGTCCCCGCAGCCTGCCCCTTGCTGGGGCAGTACCCCCGGAGGCCAGGAAGGTCTGGGCAAGGCGGGCCAGGGGCAGGGGCCCTGCTGGGTCCTGCCGCTGGCCTGTGGGGCCTCTGAGCACAACCGGCCCTCTCCCGCTGGAAGACCTCCCCGGCTGCCTCCAAAGGCCGCTTTGCAAGCACTCTCGCCGGCTGTTCCCGCCAGCCGCGCACAACGCTCCCAAGCCCGGGAGAAAAGCGCTTCGGGGTGGTGCTCTCTCCCGGCCCTTGCCCCTGAGCCTGGGGGCCAGGCAGGGGGTCCACACTCCCAGGCCAAGGCAGAACCACATGCACACGTCTGTTCCTGCCCCCTGCACTGGCAGAGAGCTCGGGGGAGCCAGAGTCTGTCAGGCAGCTGCTGGGCTGGCCCCCTGTGTGGGAAGGGGCAGAGCCGACCTAGGGGCACACTGGGCCTCTTGCTCTCCCTGCTGCCCTGAGGCTGCTGGGCCAAAGAGGTCTTGGGCATCCAGCCCCTTGCTGGTCCCTTCCCTCTGACGAGGCCCTCTGTGCTCCAGCACCTTGCAGTGTGGAGACAGCCCCTGCCAGCAACCTCCTCTCCAAGGAGGCCTCAAGCGAGGCCTAGGCCCAGGGGAAAGGCACCAGCGGGGATGAGCCTGGGGAGGTGCCCGGGCATGTCTGGACCCAGTTCCCGCAGCCTGCCCCTTGCTGGGGCAGTACCCCCGGAGGCCAGGAAGGTCTGGGCAAGGCTGGCCAGGGGCAGGGGCCCTGCTGGGTCCTGCCCCTGGCCTGTGGGGCCTCTGAGCACAACCGGCCCTCTCCCGCTGGAAGACCTCCCCGGCTGCCTCCAAAGGCCGCTTTGCAAGCACTCTCGCCGGCTGTTCCCGCCAGCCGCGCCCAACGCTCCCAAGCCCGGGAGAAAAGCACTTCGGGGTGGTGCTCTCTCCCGGCCCTTGCCCCTAAGCCTGGGGGCCAGGCAGGGGGTCCACACTCCCAGGCCAAGGCAGAACCACATGCACACGTCTGTTCCTGCCCCCTGCACCGGCAGAGAGCTCGGGGGAGCCAGAGTCTGTCAGGCAGCTGCTGGGCTGGCCGCCTGTGTGGGAAGGGGCAGAGCCGACCTAGGGGCACACTGGGCCTCTTGCTCTCCCTGCTGCCCTGAGGCTGCTGGGCCAAAGAGGTCTTGGGCATCCAGCCCCTTGCTGGTCCCTTCCCTCTGACGAGGCCCTCTGAGCTCCAGCACCTTGCAGTATGGAGACAGCCCCTGCCAGCAACCTCCTCTCCAAGGAGGCCTCAAGCGAGGCCTAGGCCCAGGGGAAAGGCACCAGCGGGGATGAGCCTTGGGAGGCGCCCGGGCATGTCTGGACCCAGTCCCCGCAGCCTGCCCCTTGCTGGGGCAGTACCCCCGGAGGCCAGGAAGGTCTGGGCAAGGCTGGCCAGGGGCAGGGGCCCTGCTGGGTCCTGCCCCTGGCCTGTGGGGCCTCTGAGCACAACCGGCCCTCTCCCGCTGGAAGACCTCCCCGGCTGCCTCCAAAGGCCGCTTTGCAAGCACTCTCGCCGGCTGTTCCCGCCAGCCGCGCACAACGCTCCCAAGCCCGGGAGAAAAGCGCTTCGGGGTGGTGCTCTCTCCCGGCCCTTGCCCCTGAGCCTGGGGGCCAGGCAGGGGGTCCACACTCCCAGGCCAAGGCAGAACCACATGCACACGTCTGTTCCTGCCCCCTGCACGGGCAGAGAGCTCGGGGGAGCCAGAGTCTGTCAGGCAGCTGCTGGGCTGGCCGCCTGTGTGGGAAGGGGCAGAGCCGACCTAGGGCCACACTGGGCCTCTTGCTCTCCCTGCTGCCCTGAGGCTGCTGGGCCAAAGAGGTCTTGGGCATCCAGCCCCTTGCTGGTCCCTTCCCTCTGATGAGGCCCTCTGAGCTCCAGCCCCTTGCAGTGTGGAGACAGCCCCTGCCAGCAACCTCCTCTCCAAGGAGGCCTCAAGCGAGGCCTAGGCCCAGGGGAAAGGCACCAGCGGGGATGAGCCTGGGGAGGCGCCCGGGCATGTCTGGACCCAGTCCCCGCAGCCTGCCCCTTGCTGGGGCAGTACCCCCGGAGGCCAGGAAGGTCTGGGCAAGGCTGGCCAGGGGCAGGGGCCCTGCTGGGTCCTGCCCCTGGCCTGTGGGGCCTCTGAGCACAACCGGCCCTCTCCCGCTGGAAGACCTCCCCGGCTGCCTCGAAAGGCCGCTTTGCAAGCACTCTCGCCGGCTGTTCCCGCCAGCCGCGCCCAGTGCTCCCAAGCCCGGGAGAAAAGCGCTTCGGGGTGGTGCTCTCTCCCGGCCCTTGCCCCTGAGCCTGGGGGCCAGGCAGGGGGTCCACACTCCCAGGCCAAGGCAGAACCACATGCACACGTCTGTTCCTGCCCCCTGCACCGGCAGAGAGCTCGGGGGAGCCAGAGTCTGTCAGGCAGCTGCTGGGCTGGCCGCCTGTGTGGGAAGGGGCAGAGCCGACCTAGGGGCACACTGGGCCTCTTGCTCTCCCTGCTGCCCTGAGGCTGCTGGGCCAAAGAGGTCTTGGGCATCCAGCCCCTTGCTGGTCCCTTCCCTCTGACGAGGCCCTCTGAGCTCCAGCCCCTTGCAGTGTGGAGACAGCCCCTGCCAGCAACCTCCTCTCCAAGGAGGCCTCAAGCGAGGCCTAGGCCCAGGGGAAAGGCACCAGCGGGGATGAGCCTGGGGAGGCGCCCGGGCATGTCTGGACCCAGTCCCTGCAGCCTGCCCCTTGCTGGGGCAGTACCCCCGGAGGCCAGGAAGGTCTGGGCAAGGCTGGCCAGGGGCAGGGGCCCTGCTGGGTCCTGCCCCTGGCCTGTGGGGCCTCTGAGCACAACCGGCCCTCTCCCGCTGGAAGACCTCCCCGGCTGCCTCCAAAGGCCGCTTTGCAAGCACTCTCGCCGGCTGTTCCCGCCAGCCGCGCACAACGCTCCCAAGCCCGGGAGAAAAGCGCTTCGGGGTGGTGCTCTCTCCCGGCCCTTGCCCCTGAGCCTGGGGGCCAGGCAGGGGGTCCACACTCCCAGGCCAAGGCAGAACCACATGCACACGTCTGTTCCTGCCCCCTGCACCGGCAGAGAGCTCGGGGGAGCCAGAGTCTGTCAGGCAGCTGCTGGGCTGGCCGCCTGTGTGGGAAGGGGCAGAGCCGACCTAGGGGCACACTGGGCCTCTTGCTCTCCCTGCTGCCCTGAGGCTGCTGGGCCAAAGAGGTCTTGGGCATCCAGCCCCTTGCTGGTCCCTTCCCTCTGACGAGGCCCTCTGAGCTCCAGCCCCTTGCAGTGTGGAGACAGCCCCTGCCAGCAACCTCCTCTCCAAGGAGGCCTCAAGCGAGGCCTAGGCCCAGGGGAAAGGCACCAGTGGGGATGAGCCTGGGGAGGCGCCCGGGCATGTCTGGACCCAGTCCCCGCAGCCTGCCCCTTGCTGGGGCAGTACCCCCGGAGGCCAGGAAGGTCTGGGCAAGGCTGGCCAGGGGCAGGGGCCCTGCTGGGTCCTGCCCCTGGCCTGTGGGGCCTCTGAGCACAACCGGCCCTCTCCCGCTGGAAGACCTCCCCGGCTGCCTCCAAAGGCCGCTTTGCAAGCACTCTCGCCGGCTGTTCCCGCCAGCCGCGCACAACGCTCCCAAGCCCGGGAGAAAAGCGCTTCGGGGTGGTGCTCTCTCCCGGCCCTTGCCCCTGAGCCTGGGGGCCAGGCAGGGGGTCCACACTCCCAGGCCAAGGCAGAACCACATGCACACGTCTGTTCCTGCCCCCTGCACCGGCAGAGAGCTCGGGGGAGCCAGAGTCTGTCAGGCAGCTGCTGGGCTGGCCGCCTGTGTGGGAAGGGGCAGAGCCGACCTAGGGGCACACTGGGCCTCTTGCTCTCCCTGCTGCCCTGAGGCTGCTGGGCCAAAGAGGTCTTGGGCATCCAGCCCCTTGCTGGTCCCTTCCCTCTGACGAGGCCCTCTGAGCTCCAGCACCTTGCAGTGTGGAGACAGCCCCTGCCAGCAACCTCCTCTCCAAGGAGGCCACAAGCGAGGCCTAGGCCCAGGGGAAAGGCACCAGCGGGGATGAGCCTGGGGAGGCGCCCGGGCATGTCTGGACCCAGTCCCCGCAGCCTGCCCCTTGCTGGGGCAGTACCCCCGGAGGCCAGGAAGGTCTGGGCAAGGCTGGCCAGGGGCAGGGGCCCTGCTGGGTCCTGCCCCTGGCCTGTGGGGCCTCTGAGCACAACCGGCCCTCTCCCGCTGGAAGACCTCCCCGGCTGCCTCCAAAGGCCGCTTTGCAAGCACTCTCGCCGGCTGTTCCCGCCAGCCGCGCACAACGCTCCCAAGCCCGGGAGAAAAGCGCTTCGGGGTGGTGCTCTCTCCCGGCCCTTGCCCCTGAGCCTGGGGGCCAGGCAGGGGGTCCACACTCCCAGGCCAAGGCAGAACCACATGCACACGTCTGTTCCTGCCCCCTGCACCGGCAGAGAGCTCGGGGGAGCCAGAGTCTGTCAGGCAGCTGCTGGGCTGGCCGCCTGTGTGGGAAGGGGCAGAGCCGACCTAGGGGCACACTGGGCCTCTTGCTCTCCCTGCTGCCCTGAGGCTGCTGGGCCAAAGAGGTCTTGGGCATCCAGCCCCTTGCTGGTCCCTTCCCTCTGACGAGGCCCTCTGAGCTCCAGCCCCTTGCAGTGTGGAGACAGCCCCTGCCAGCAACCTCCTCTCCAAGGAGGCCTCAAGCGAGGCCTAGGCCCAGGGGAAAGGCACCAGCGGGGATGAGCCTGGGGAGGCGATCGGGCATGTCTGGACCCAGTCCCCGCAGCCTGCCCCTTGCTGGGGCAGTACCCCCGGAGGCCAGGAAGGTCTGGGCAAGGCTGGCCAGGGGCAGGGGCCCTGCTGGGTCCTGCCGCTGGCCTGTGGGGCCTCTGAGCACAACCGGCCCTCTCCCGCTGGAAGACCTCCCCGGCTGCCTCCAAAGGCCGCTTTGCAAGCACTCTCGCCGGCTGTTCCCGCCAGCCGCGCACAACGCTCCCAAGCCCGGGAGAAAAGCGCTTCGGGGTGGTGCTCTCTCCCGGCCCTTGCCCCTGAGCCTGGGGGCCAGGCAGGGGGTCCACACTCCCAGGCCAAGGCAGAACCACATGCACACGTCTGTTCCTGCCCCCTGCACTGGCAGAGAGCTCGGGGGAGCCAGAGTCTGTCAGGCAGCTGCTGGGCTGGCCGCCTGTGTGGGAAGGGGCAGAGCCGACCTAGGGGCACACTGGGCCTCTTGCTCTCCCTGCTGCCCTGAGGCTGCTGGGCCAAAGAGGTCTTGGGCATCCAGCCCCTTGCTGGTCCCTTCCCTCTGACGAGGCCCTCTGTGCTCCAGCACCTTGCAGTGTGGAGACAGCCCCTGCCAGCAACCTCCTCTCCAAGGAGGCCTCAAGCGAGGCCTAGGCCCAGGGGAAAGGCACCAGCGGGGATGAGCCTGGGGAGGTGCCCGGGCATGTCTGGACCCAGTTCCCGCAGCCTGCCCCTTGCTGGGGCAGTACCCCCGGAGGCCAGGAAGGTCTGGGCAAGGCTGGCCAGGGGCAGGGGCCCTGCTGGGTCCTGCCCCTGGCCTGTGGGGCCTCTGAGCACAACCGGCCCTCTCCCGCTGGAAGACCTCCCCGGCTGCCTCCAAAGGCCGCTTTGCAAGCACTGTCGCCGGCTGTTCCCGCCAGCCGCGCCCAACGCTCCCAAGCCCGGGAGAAAAGCACTTCGGGGTGGTGCTCTCTCCCGGCCCTTGCCCCTAAGCCTGGGGGCCAGGCAGGGGGTCCACACTCCCAGGCCAAGGCAGAACCACATGCACACGTCTGTTCCTGCCCCCTGCACCGGCAGAGAGCTCGGGGGAGCCAGAGTCTGTCAGGCAGCTGCTGGGCTGGCCGCCTGTGTGGGAAGGGGCAGAGCCGACCTAGGGGCACACTGGGCCTCTTGCTCTCCCTGCTGCCCTGAGGCTGCTGGGCCAAAGAGGTCTTGGGCATCCAGCCCCTTGCTGGTCCCTTCCCTCTGACGAGGCCCTCTGAGCTCCAGCACCTTGCAGTATGGAGACAGCCCCTGCCAGCAACCTCCTCTCCAAGGAGGCCTCAAGCGAGGCCTAGGCCCAGGGGAAAGGCACCAGCGGGGATGAGCCTTGGGAGGCGCCCGGGCATGTCTGGACCCAGTCCCCGCAGCCTGCCCCTTGCTGGGGCAGTACCCCCGGAGGCCAGGAAGGTCTGGGCAAGGCTGGCCAGGGGCAGGGGCCCTGCTGGGTCCTGCCCCTGGCCTGTGGGGCCTCTGAGCACAACCGGCCCTCTCCCGCTGGAAGACCTCCCCGGCTGCCTCCAAAGGCCGCTTTGCAAGCACTCTCGCCGGCTGTTCCCGCCAGCCGCGCACAACGCTCCCAAGCCCGGGAGAAAAGCGCTTCGGGGTGGTGCTCTCTCCCGGCCCTTGCCCCTGAGCCTGGGGGCCAGGCAGGGGGTCCACACTCCCAGGCCAAGGCAGAACCACATGCACACGTCTGTTCCTGCCCCCTGCACGGGCAGAGAGCTCGGGGGAGCCAGAGTCTGTCAGGCAGCTGCTGGGCTGGCCGCCTGTGTGGGAAGGGGCAGAGCCGACCTAGGGCCACACTGGGCCTCTTGCTCTCCCTGCTGCCCTGAGGCTGCTGGGCCAAAGAGGTCTTGGGCATCCAGCCCCTTGCTGGTCCCTTCCCTCTGATGAGGCCCTCTGAGCTCCAGCCCCTTGCAGTGTGGAGACAGCCCCTGCCAGCAACCTCCTCTCCAAGGAGGCCTCAAGCGAGGCCTAGGCCCAGGGGAAAGGCACCAGCGGGGATGAGCCTGGGGAGGCGCCCGGGCATGTCTGGACCCAGTCCCCGCAGCCTGCCCCTTGCTGGGGCAGTACCCCCGGAGGCCAGGAAGGTCTGGGCAAGGCTGGCCAGGGGCAGGGGCCCTGCTGGGTCCTGCCCCTGGCCTGTGGGGCCTCTGAGCACAACCGGCCCTCTCCCGCTGGAAGACCTCCCCGGCTGCCTCGAAAGGCCGCTTTGCAAGCACTCTCGCCGGCTGTTCCCGCCAGCCGCGCCCAGTGCTCCCAAGCCCGGGAGAAAAGCGCTTCGGGGTGGTGCTCTCTCCCGGCCCTTGCCCCTGAGCCTGGGGGCCAGGCAGGGGGTCCACACTCCCAGGCCAAGGCAGAACCACATGCACACGTCTGTTCCTGCCCCCTGCACCGGCAGAGAGCTCGGGGGAGCCAGAGTCTGTCAGGCAGCTGCTGGGCTGGCCGCCTGTGTGGGAAGGGGCAGAGCCGACCTAGGGGCACACTGGGCCTCTTGCTCTCCCTGCTGCCCTGAGGCTGCTGGGCCAAAGAGGTCTTGGGCATCCAGCCCCTTGCTGGTCCCTTCCCTCTGACGAGGCCCTCTGAGCTCCAGCCCCTTGCAGTGTGGAGACAGCCCCTGCCAGCAACCTCCTCTCCAAGGAGGCCTCAAGCGAGGCCTAGGCCCAGGGGAAAGGCACCAGCGGGGATGAGCCTGGGGAGGCGCCCGGGCATGTCTGGACCCAGTCCCCGCAGCCTGCCCCTTGCTGGGGCAGTACCCCCGGAGGCCAGGAAGGTCTGGGCAAGGCTGGCCAGGGGCAGGGGCCCTGCTGGGTCCTGCCCCTGGCCTGTGGGGCCTCTGAGCACAACCGGCCCTCTCCCGCTGGAAGACCTCCCCGGCTGCCTCCAAAGGCCGCTTTGCAAGCACTCTCGCCGGCTGTTCCCGCCAGCCGCGCACAACGCTCCCAAGCCCGGGAGAAAAGCGCTTCGGGGTGGTGCTCTCTCCCGGCCCTTGCCCCTGAGCCTGGGGGCCAGGCAGGGGGTCCACACTCCCAGGCCAAGGCAGAACCACATGCACACGTCTGTTCCTGCCCCCTGCACCGGCAGAGAGCTCGGGGGAGCCAGAGTCTGTCAGGCAGCTGCTGGGCTGGCCGCCTGTGTGGGAAGGGGCAGAGCCGACCTAGGGGCACACTGGGCCTCTTGCTCTCCCTGCTGCCCTGAGGCTGCCGGGCCAAAGAGGTCTTGGGCATCCAGCCCCTTGCTGGTCCCTTCCCTCTGACGAGGCCCTCTGAGCTCCAGCACCTTGCAGTGTGGAGACAGCCCCTGCCAGCAACCTCCTCTCCAAGGAGGCCTCAAGCGAGGCCTAGGCCCAGGGGAAAGGCACCAGCGGGGATGAGCCTGGGGAGGCGCCCGGGCATGTCTGGACCCAGTCCCCGCAGCCTGCCCCTTGCTGGGGCAGTACCCCCGGAGGCCAGGAAGGTCTGGGCAAGGCTGGCTAGGGGCAGGGGCCCTGCTGGGTCCTGCCCCTGGCCTGTGGGGCCTCTGAGCACAACCGGCCCTCTCCCGCTGGAAGACCTCCCCGGCTGCCTCCAAAGGCCGCTTTGCAAGCACTCTCGCCGGCTGTTCCCGCCAGCCGCGCACAACGCTCCCAAGCCCGGGAGAAAAGCGCTTCGGGGTGGTGCTCTCTCCCGGCCCTTGCCCCTGAGCCTGGGGGCCAGGCAGGGGGTCCACACTCCCAGGCCAAGGCAGAACCACATGCACACGTCTGTTCCTGCCCCCTGCACCGGCAGAGAGCTCGGGGGAGCCAGAGTCTGTCAGGCAGCTGCTGGGCTGGCCGCCTGTGTGGGAAGGGGCAGAGCCGACCTAGGGGCACACTGGGCCTCTTGCTCTCCCTGCTGCCCTGAGGCTGCTGGGCCAAAGAGGTCTTGGGCATCCAGCCCCTTGCTGGTCCCTTCCCTCTGACGAGGCCCTCTGAGCTCCAGCCCCTTGCAGTGTGGAGACAGCCCCTGCCAGCAACCTCCTCTCCAAGGAGGCCTCAAGCGAGGCCTAGGCCCAGGGGAAAGGCACCAGCGGGGATGAGCCTGGGGAGGCGCCCGGGCATGTCTGGACCCAGTCCCCGCAGCCTGCCCCTTGCTGGGGCAGTACCCCCGGAGGCCAGGAAGGTCTGGGCAAGGCTGGCCAGGGGCAGGGGCCCTGCTGGGTCCTGCCGCTGGCCTGTGGGGCCTCTGAGCACAACCGGCCCTCTCCCGCTGGAAGACCTCCCCGGCTGCCTCCAAAGGCCGCTTTGCAAGCACTCTCGCCGGCTGTTCCCGCCAGCCGCGCACAACGCTCCCAAGCCCGGGAGAAAAGCGCTTCGGGGTGGTGCTCTCTCCCGGCCCTTGCCCCTGAGCCTGGGGGCCAGGCAGGGGGTCCACACTCCCAGGCCAAGGCAGAACCACATGCACACGTCTGTTCCTGCCCCCTGCACTGGCAGAGAGCTCGGGGGAGCCAGAGTCTGTCAGGCAGCTGCTGGGCTGGCCGCCTGTGTGGGAAGGGGCAGAGCCGACCTAGGGGCACACTGGGCCTCTTGCTCTCCCTGCTGCCCTGAGGCTGCTGGGCCAAAGAGGTCTTGGGCATCCAGCCCCTTGCTGGTCCCTTCCCTCTGACGAGGCCCTCTGTGCTCCAGCACCTTGCAGTGTGGAGACAGCCCCTGCCAGCAACCTCCTCTCCAAGGAGGCCTCAAGCGAGGCCTAGGCCCAGGGGAAAGGCACCAGCGGGGATGAGCCTGGGGAGGTGCCCGGGCATGTCTGGACCCAGTTCCCGCAGCCTGCCCCTTGCTGGGGCAGTACCCCCGGAGGCCAGGAAGGTCTGGGCAAGGCTGGCCAGGGGCAGGGGCCCTGCTGGGTCCTGCCCCTGGCCTGTGGGGCCTCTGAGCACAACCGGCCCTCTCCCGCTGGAAGACCTCCCCGGCTGCCTCCAAAGGCCGCTTTGCAAGCACTGTCGCCGGCTGTTCCCGCCAGCCGCGCCCAACGCTTCCAAGCCCGGGAGAAAAGCACTTCGGGGTGGTGCTCTCTCCCGGCCCTTGCCCCTAAGCCTGGGGGCCAGGCAGGGGGTCCACACTCCCAGGCCAAGGCAGAACCACATGCACACGTCTGTTCCTGCCCCCTGCACCGGCAGAGAGCTCGGGGGAGCCAGAGTCTGTCAGGCAGCTGCTGGGCTGGCCGCCTGTGTGGGAAGGGGCAGAGCCGACCTAGGGGCACACTGGGCCTCTTGCTCTCCCTGCTGCCCTGAGGCTGCTGGGCCAAAGAGGTCTTGGGCATCCAGCCCCTTGCTGGTCCCTTCCCTCTGACGAGTCCCTCTGAGCTCCAGCACCTTGCAGTGTGGAGACAGCCCCTGCCAGCAACCTCCTCTCCAAGGAGGCCTCAAGCGAGGCCTAGGCCCAGGGGAAAGGCACCAGCGGGGATGAGCCTTGGGAGGCGCCCGGGCATGTCTGGACCCAGTCCCCGCAGACTGCCCCTTGCTGGGGCAGTACCCCCGGAGGCCAGGAAGGTCTGGGCAAGGCTGGCCAGGGGCAGGGGCCCTGCTGGGTCCTGCCCCTGGCCTGTGGGGCCTCTGAGCACAACCGGCCCTCTCCCGCTGGAAGACCTCCCCGGCTGCCTCCAAAGGCCGCTTTGCAAGCACTCTCGCCGGCTGTTCCCGCCAGCCGCGCACAACGCTCCCAAGCCCGGGAGAAAAGCGCTTCGGGGTGGTGCTCTCTCCCGGCCCTTGCCCCTGAGCCTGGGGGCCAGGCAGGGGGTCCACACTCCCAGGCCAAGCCAGAACCACATGCACACGTCTGTTCCTGCCCCCTGCACCGGCAGAGAGCTCGGGGGAGCCAGAGTCTGTCAGGCAGCTGCTGGGCTGGCCGCCTGTGTGGGAAGGGGCAGAGCCGACCTAGGGCCACACTGGGCCTCTTGCTCTCCCTGCTGCCCTGAGGCTGCTGGGCCAAAGAGGTCTTGGGCATCCAGCCCCTTGCTGGTCCCTTCCCTCTGATGAGGCCCTCTGAGCTCCAGCCCCTTGCAGTGTGGAGACAGCCCCTGCCAGCAACCTCCTCTCCAAGGAGGCCTCAAGCGAGGCCTAGGCCCAGGGGAAAGGCACCAGCGGGGATGAGCCTGGGGAGGCGCCCGGGCATGTCTGGACCCAGTCCCCGCAGCCTGCCCCTTGCTGGGGCAGTACCCCCGGAGGCCAGGAAGGTCTGGGCAAGGCTGGCCAGGGGCAGGGGCCCTGCTGGGTCCTGCCCCTGGCCTGTGGGGCCTCTGAGCACAACCGGCCCTCTCCCGCTGGAAGACCTCCCCGGCTGCCTCGAAAGGCCGCTTTGCAAGCACTCTCGCCGGCTGTTCCCGCCAGCCGCGCCCAGTGCTCCCAAGCCCGGGAGAAAAGCGCTTCGGGGTGGTGCTCTCTCCCGGCCCTTGCCCCTGAGCCTGGGGGCCAGGCAGGGGGTCCACACTCCCAGGCCAAGGCAGAACCACATGCACACGTCTGTTCCTGCCCCCTGCACCGGCAGAGAGCTCGGGGGAGCCAGAGTCTGTCAGGCAGCTGCTGGGCTGGCCGCCTGTGTGGGAAGGGGCAGAGCCGACCTAGGGGCACACTGGGCCTCTTGCTCTCCCTGCTGCCCTGAGGCTGCTGGGCCAAAGAGGTCTTGGGCATCCAGCCCCTTGCTGGTCCCTTCCCTCTGACGAGGCCCTCTGTGCTCCAGCCCCTTGCAGTTTGGAGACAGCCCCTGCCAGCAACCTCCTCTCCAAGGAGGCCTCAAGCGAGGCCTAGGCCCAGGGGAAAGGCACCAGCGGGGATGAGCCTGGGGAGGCGCCCGGGCATGTCTGGACCCAGTCCCCGCAGCCTGCCCCTTGCTGGGGCAGTACCCCCGGAGGCCAGGAAGGTCTGGGCAAGGCGGGCCAGGGGCAGGGGCCCTGCTGGGTCCTGCCCCTGGCCTGTGGGGCCTCTGAGCACAACCGGCCCTCTCCCGCTGGAAGACCTCCCCGGCTGCCTCCAAAGGCCGCTTTGCAAGCACTCTCGCCGGCTGTTCCCGCCAGCCGCGCACAACGCTCCCAAGCCCGGGAGAAAAGCGCTTCGGGGTGGTGCTCTCTCCCGGCCCTTGCCCCTGAGCCTGGGGGCCAGGCAGGGGGTCCACACTCCCAGGCCAAGCCAGAACCACATGCACACGTCTGTTCCTGCCCCCTGCACCGGCAGAGAGCTCGGGGGAGCCAGAGTCTGTCAGGCAGCTGCTGGGCTGGCCGCCTGTGTGGGAAGGGGCAGAGCCGACCTAGGGCCACACTGGGCCTCTTGCTCTCCCTGCTGCCCTGAGGCTGCTGGGCCAAAGAGGTCTTGGGCATCCAGCCCCTTGCTGGTCCCTTCCCTCTGACGAGGCCCTCTGTGCTCCAGCCCCTTGCAGTTTGGAGACAGCCCCTGCCAGCAACCTCCTCTCCAAGGAGGCCTCAAGCGAGGCCTAGGCCCAGGGGAAAGGCACCAGCGGGGATGAGCCTGGGGAGGCGCCCGGGCATGTCTGGACCCAGTCCCCGCAGCCTGCCCCTTGCTGGGGCAGTACCCCCGGAGGCCAGGAAGGTCTGGGCAAGGCTGGCCAGGGGCAGGGGCCCTGCTGGGTCCTGCCCCTGGCCTGTGGGGCCTCTGAGCACAACCGGCCCTCTCCCGCTGGAAGACCTCCCCGGCTGCCTCCAAAGGCCGCTTTGCAAGCACTCTCGCCGGCTGTTCCCGCCAGCCGCGCACAACGCTCCCAAGCCCGGGAGAAAAGCGCTTCGGGGTGGTGCTCTCTCCCGGCCCTTGCCCCTGAGCCTGGGGGCCAGGCAGGGGGTCCACACTCCCAGGCCAAGGCAGAACCACATGCACACGTCTGTTCCTGCCCCCTGCACCGGCAGAGAGCTCCGGGGAGCCAGAGTCTGTCAGGCAGCTGCTGGGCTGGCCGCCTGTGTGGGAAGGGGCAGAGCCGACCTAGGGGCACACTGGGCCTCTTGCTCTCCCTGCTGCCCTGAGGCTGCTGGGCCAAAGAGGTCTTGGGCATCCAGCCCCTTGCTGGTCCCTTCCCTCTGACGAGGCCCTCTGTGCTCCAGCCCCTTGCAGTGTGGAGACAGCCCCTGCCAGCAACCTCCTCTCCAAGGAGGCCTCAAGCGAGGCCTAGGCCCAGGGGAAAGGCACCAGCGGGGATGAGCCTGGGGAGGCGCCCGGGCATGTCTGGACCCAGTCCCCGCAGCCTGCCCCTTGCTGGGGCAGTACCCCCGGAGGCCAGGAAGGTCTGGGCAAGGCTGGCCAGGGGCAGGGGCCCTGCTGGGTCCTGCCCCTGGCCTGTGGGGCCTCTGAGCACAACCGGCCCTCTCCCGCTGGAAGACCTCCCCGGCTGCCTCCAAAGGCCGCTTTGCAAGCACTCTCGCCGGCTGTTCCCGCCAGCCGCGCACAACGCTCCCAAGCCCGGGAGAAAAGCGCTTCGGGGTGGTGCTCTCTCCCGGCCCTTGCCCCTGAGCCTGGGGGCCAGGCAGGGGGTCCACACTCCCAGGCCAAGGCAGAACCACATGCACACGTCTGTTCCTGCCCCCTGCACCGGCAGAGAGCTCGGGGGAGCCAGAGTCTGTCAGGCAGCTGCTGGGCTGGCCGCCTGTGTGGGAAGGGGCAGAGCCGACCTAGGGGCACACTGGGCCTCTTGCTCTCCCTGCTGCCCTGAGGCTGCTGGGCCAAAGAGGTCTTGGGCATCCAGCCCCTTGCTGGTCCCTTCCCTCTGACGAGGCCCTCTGAGCTCCAGCCCCTTGCAGTGTGGAGACAGCCCCTGCCAGCAACCTCCTCTCCAAGGAGGCCTCAAGCGAGGCCTAGGCCCAGGGGAAAGGCACCAGCGGGGATGAGCCTGGGGAGGCGCCCGGGCATGTCTGGACCCAGTCCCCGCAGCCTGCCCCTTGCTGGGGCAGTACCCCCGGAGGCCAGGAAGGTCTGGGCAAGGCTGGCCAGGGGCAGGGGCCCTGCTGGGTCCTGCCCCTGGCCTGTGGGGCCTCTGAGCACAACCGGCCCTCTCCCGCTGGAAGACCTCCCCGGCTGCCTCCAAAGGCCGCTTTGCAAGCACTCTCGCCGGCTGTTCCCGCCAGCCGCGCACAACGCTCCCAAGCCCGGGAGAAAAGCGCTTCGGGGTGGTGCTCTCTCCCGGCCCTTGCCCCTGAGCCTGGGGGCCAGGCAGGGGGTCCACACTCCCAGGCCAAGGCAGAACCACATGCACACGTCTGTTCCTGCCCCCTGCACCGGCAGAGAGCTCGGGGGAGCCAGAGTCTGTCAGGCAGCTGCTGGGCTGGCCGCCTGTGTGGGAAGGGGCAGAGCCGACCTAGGGCCACACTGGGCCTCTTGCTCTCCCTGTTGCCCTGAGGCTGCTGGGCCAAAGAGGTCTTGGGCATCCAGCCCCTTGCTGGTCCCTTCCCTCTGACGAGGCCCTCTGGGCTCCAGCCCCTTGCAGTGTGGAGACAGCCCCTGCCAGCAACCTCCTCTCCAAGGAGGCCTCAAGCGAGGCCTAGGCCCAGGGGAAAGGCACCAGCGGGGATGAGCCTGGGGAGGCGCCCGGGCATGTCTGGACCCAGTCCCCGCAACCTGCCCCTTGCTGGGGCAGTACCCCCGGAGGCCAGGAAGGACTGGGCAAGGCTGGCCAGGGGCAGGGGCCCTGCTGGGTCCTGCCCCTGGCCTGTGGGGCCTCTGAGCACAACCGGCCCTCTCCCGCTGGAAGACCTCCCCGGCTGCCTCCAAAGGCCGCTTTGCAAGCACTCTCGCCGGCTGTTCCCGCCAGCCGCGCACAACGCTCCCAAGCCCGGGAGAAAAGCGCTTCGGGGTGGTGCTCTCTCCCGGCCCTTGCCCCTGAGCCTGGGGGCCAGGCAGGGGGTCCACACTCCCAGGCCAAGGCAGAACCACATGCACACGTCTGTTCCTGCCCCCTGCACCGGCAGAGAGCTCGGGGGAGCCAGAGTCTGTCAGGCAGCTGCTGGGCTGGCCGCCTGTGTGGGAAGGGGCAGAGCCGACCTAGGGGCACACTGGGCCTCTTGCTCTCCCTGTTGCCCTGAGGCTGCTGGGCCAAAGAGGTCTTGGGCATCCAGCCCCTTGCTGGTCCCTTCCCTCTGACGAGGCCCTCTGAGCTCCAGCCCCTTGCAGTGTGGAGACAGCCCCTGCCAGCAACCTCCTCTCCAAGGAGGCCTCAAGCGAGGCCTAGGCCCAGGGGAAAGGCACCAGCGGGGATGAGCCTGGGGAGGCGCCCGGGCATGTCTGGACCCAGTCCCCGCAGCCTGCCCCTTGCTGGGGCAGTACCCCCGAAGGCCAGGAAGGACTGGGTAAGGCTGGCCAGGGGCAGGGGCCCTGCTGGGTCCTGCCCCTGGCCTGTGGGGCCTCTGAGCACAACCGGCCCTCTCCCGCTGGAAGACCTCCCCGGCTGCCTCCAAAGGCCGCTTTGCAAGCACTCTCGCCGGCTGTTCCCGCCAGCCGCGCACAACGCTCCCAAGCCCGGGAGAAAAGCGCTTCGGGGTGGTGCTCTCTCCCGGCCCTTGCCCCTGAGCCTGGGGGCCAGGCAGGGGGTCCACACTCCCAGGCCAAGGCAGAACCACATGCACACGTCTGTTCCTGCCCCCTGCACCGGCAGAGAGCTCGGGGGAGCCAGAGTCTGTCAGGCAGCTGCTGGGCTGGCCGCCTGTGTGGGAAGGGGCAGAGCCGACCTAGGGGCACACTGGGCCTCTTGCTCTCCCTGCTGCCCTGAGGCTGCTGGGCCAAAGAGGTCTTGGGCATCCAGCCCCTTGCTGGTCCCTTCCCTCTGACGAGGCCCTCTGGGCTCCAGCCCCTTGCAGTGTGGAGACAGCCCCTGCCAGCAACCTCCTCTCCAAGGAGGCCTCAAGCGAGGCCTAGGCCCAGGGGAAAGGCACCAGCGGGGATGAGCCTGGGGAGGCGCCCGGGCATGTCTGGACCCAGTCCCCGCAGCCTGCCCCTTGCTGGGGCAGTACCCCCGGAGGCCAGGAAGGACTGGGCAAGGCTGGCCAGGGGCAGGGGCCCTGCTGGGTCCTGCCCCTGGCCTGTGGGGCCTCTGAGCACAACCGGCCCTCTCCCGCTGGAAGACCTCCCCGGCTGCCTCCAAAGGCCGCTTTGCAAGCACTCTCGCCGGCTGTTCCCGCCAGCCGCGCCCAACGCTCCCAAGCCCGGGAGAAAAGCGCTTCGGGGTGGTGCTCTCTCCCGGCCCTTGCCCCTGAGCCTGGGGGCCAGGCAGGGGGTCCACACTCCCAGGCCAAGGCAGAACCACATGCACACGTCTGTTCCTGCCCCCTGCACCGGCAGAGAGCTCGGGGGAGCCAGAGTCTGTCAGGCAGCTGCTGGGCTGGCCGCCTGTGTGGGAAGGGGCAGAGCCGACCTAGGGGCACACTGGGCCTCTTGCTCTCCCTGCTGCCCTGAGGCTGCTGGGCCAAAGAGGTCTTGGGCATCCAGCCCCTTGCTGGTCCCTTCCCTCTGACGAGGCCCTCTGAGCTCCAGCCCCTTGCAGTGTGGAGACAGCCCCTGCCAGCAACCTCCTCTCCAAGGAGGCCTCAAGCGAGGCCTAGGCCCAGGGGAAAGGCACCAGCGGGGATGAGCCTGGGGAGGCGCCCGGGCATGTCTGGACCCAGTCCCCGCAGCCTGCCCCTTGCTGGGGCAGTACCCCCGGACGCCAGGAAGGTCTGGGCAAGGCTGGCCAGGGGCAGGGGCCCTGCTGGGTCCTGCCCCTGGCCTGTGGGGCCTCTGAGCACAACCGGCCCTCTCCCGCTGGAAGACCTCCCCGGCTGCCGCCAAAGGCTGCTTTGCAAGCACTCTCGCCGGCTGTTCCCGCCAGCCGCGCACAACGCTCCCAAGCCCGGGAGAAAAGCGCTTCGGGGTGGTGCTCTCTCCCGGCCCTTGCCCCTGAGCCTGGGGGCCAGGCAGGGGGTCCACACTCCCAGGCCAAGGCAGAACCACATGCACACGTCTGTTCCTGCCCCCTGCACCGGCAGAGAGCTCGGGGGAGCCAGAGTCTGTCAGGCAGCTGCTGGGCTGGCCGCCTGTGTGGGAAGGGGCAGAGCCGACCTAGGGGCACACTGGGCCTCTTGCTCTCCCTGCTGCCCTGAGGCTGCTGGGCCAAAGAGGTCTTGGGCATCCAGCCCCTTGCTGGTCCCTTCCCTCTGACGAGGCCCTCTGGGCTCCAGCCCCTTGCAGTGTGGAGACAGCCCCTGCCAGCAACCTCCTCTCCAAGGAGGCCTCAAGCGAGGCCTAGGCCCAGGGGAAAGGCACCAGCGGGGATGAGCCTGGGGAGGCGCCCGGGCATGTCTGGACCCAGTCCCCGCAGCCTGCCCCTTGCTGGGGCAGTACCCCCGGAGGCCAGGAAGGACTGGGCAAGGCTGGCCAGGGGCAGGGGCCCTGCTGGGTCCTGCCCCTGGCCTGTGGGGCCTCTGAGCACAACCGGCCCTCTCCCGCTGGAAGACCTCCCCGGCTGCCTCCAAAGGCCGCTTTGCAAGCACTCTCGCCGGCTGTTCCCGCCAGCCGCGCACAACGCTCCCAAGCCCGGGAGAAAAGCGCTTCGGGGTGGTGCTCTCTCCCGGCCCTTGCCCCTGAGCCTGGGGGCCAGGCAGGGGGTCCACACTCCCCGGCCAAGGCAGAACCACATGCACACGTCTGTTCCTGCCCCCTGCACCGGCAGAGAGCTCGGGGGAGCCAGAGTCTGTCAGGCAGCTGCTGGGCTGGCCGCCTGTGTGGGAAGGGGCAGAGCCGACCTAGGGGCACACTGGGCCTCTTGCTCTCCCTGCTGCCCTGAGGCTGCTGGGCCAAAGAGGTCTTGGGCATCCAGCCCCTTGCTGGTCCCTTCCCTCTGACGAGGCCCTCTGGGCTCCAGCCCCTTGCAGTGTGGAGACAGCCCCTGCCAGCAACCTCCTCTCCAAGGAGGCCTCAAGCGAGGCCTAGGCCCAGGGGAAAGGCACCAGCGGGGATGAGCCTGGGGAGGCGCCCGGGCATGTCTGGACCCAGTCCCCGCAGCCTGCCCCTTGCTGGGGCAGTACCCCCGGAGGCCAGGAAGGACTGGGCAAGGCTGGCCAGGGGCAGGGGCCCTGCTGGGTCCTGCCCCTGGCCTGTGGGGCCTCTGAGCACAACCGGCCCTCTCCCGCTGGAAGACCTCCCCGGCTGCCTCCAAAGGCCGCTTTGCAAGCACTCTCGCCGGCTGTTCCCGCCAGCCGCGCCCAACGCTCCCAAGCCCGGGAGAAAAGCGCTTCGGGGTGGTGCTCTCTCCCGGCCCTTGCCCCTGAGCCTGGGGGCCAGGCAGGGGGTCCACACTCCCAGGCCAAGGCAGAACCACATGCACACGTCTGTTCCTGCCCCCTGCACCGGCAGAGAGCTCGGGGGAGCCAGAGTCTGTCAGGCAGCTGCTGGGCTGGCCGCCTGTGTGGGAAGGGGCAGAGCCGACCTAGGGGCACACTGGGCCTCTTGCTCTCCCTGCTGCCCTGAGGCTGCTGGGCCAAAGAGGTCTTGGGCATCCAGCCCCTTGCTGGTCCCTTCCCTCTGACGAGGCCCTCTGAGCTCCAGCCCCTTGCAGTGTGGAGACAGCCCCTGCCAGCAACGTCCTCTCCAAGGAGGCCTCAAGCGAGGCCTAGGCCCAGGGGAAAGGCACCAGCGGGGATGAGCCTGGGGAGGCGCCCGGGCATGTCTGGACCCAGTCCCCGCAGCCTGCCCCTTGCTGGGGCAGTACCCCCGGACGCCAGGAAGGTCTGGGCAAGGCTGGCCAGGGGCAGGGGCCCTGCTGGGTCCTGCCCCTGGCCTGTGGGGCCTCTGAGCACAACCGGCCCTCTCCCGCTGGAAGACCTCCCCGGCTGCCTCCAAAGGCTGCTTTGCAAGCACTCTCGCCGGCTGTTCCCGCCAGCCGCGCACAACGCTCCCAAGCCCGGGAGAAAAGCGCTTCGGGGTGGTGCTCTCTCCCGGCCCTTGCCCCTGAGCCTGGGGGCCAGGCAGGGGGTCCACACTCCCAGGCCAAGGCAGAACCACATGCACACGTCTGTTCCTGCCCCCTGCACCGGCAGAGAGCTCGGGGGAGCCAGAGTCTGTCAGGCAGCTGCTGGGCTGGCCGCCTGTGTGGGAAGGGGCAGAGCCGACCTAGGGGCACACTGGGCCTCTTGCTCTCCCTGCTGCCCTGAGGCTGCTGGGCCAAAGAGGTCTTGGGCATCCAGCCCCTTGCTGGTCCCTTCCCTCTGACGAGGCCCTCTGGGCTCCAGCCCCTTGCAGTGTGGAGACAGCCCCTGCCAGCAACCTCCTCTCCAAGGAGGCCTCAAGCGAGGCCTAGGCCCAGGGGAAAGGCACCAGCGGGGATGAGCCTGGGGAGGCGCCCGGGCATGTCTGGACCCAGTCCCCGCAGCCTGCCCCTTGCTGGGGCAGTACCCCCGGAGGCCAGGAAGGCCTGGGCAAGGCTGGCCAGGGGCAGGGGCCCTGCTGGGTCCTGCCCCTGGCCTGTGGGGCCTCTGAGCACAACCGGCCCTCTCCCGCTGGAAGACCTCCCCGGCTGCCTCCAAAGGCCGCTTTGCAAGCACTCTCGCCGGCTGTTCCCGCCAGCCGCGCACAATGCTCCCAAGCCCGGGGGAAAAGCGCTTCGGGGTGGTGCTCTCTCCCGGCCCTTGCCCCTGAGCCTGGGGGCCAGGCAGGGGGTCCACACTCCCAGGCCAAGGCAGAACCACATGCACACGTCTGTTCCTGCCCCCTGCACCGGCAGAGAGCTCGGGGGAGCCAGAGTCTGTCAGGCAGCTGCTGGGCTGGCCGCCTGTGTGGGAAGGGGCAGAGCCGACCTAGGGGCACACTGGGCCTCTTGCTCTCCCTGCTGCCCTGAGGCTGCTGGGCCAAAGAGGTCTTGGGCATCCAGCCCCTTGCTGGTCCCTTCCCTCTGACGAGTCCCTCTGAGCTCCAGCCCCTTGCAGTGTGGAGACAGCCCCTGCCAGCAACCTCCTCTCCAAGGAGGCCTCAAGCGAGGCCTAGGCCCAGGGGAAAGGCACCAGCGGGGATGAGCCTGGGGAGGCGCCCGGGCATGTCTGGACCCAGTCCCCGCAGCCTGCCCCTTGCTGGGGCAGTACCCCCGGAGGCCAGGAAGGTCTGGGCAAGGCTGGCCAGGGGCAGGGGCCCTGCTGGGTCCTGCCCCTGGCCTGTGGGGCCTCTGAGCACAACCGGCCCTCTCCCGCTGGAAGACCTCCCCGGCTGCCTCCAAAGGCCGCTTTGCAAGCACTCTCGCCGGCTGTTCCCGCCAGCCGCGCACAACGCTCCCAAGCCCGGGAGAAAAGCGCTTCGGGGTGGTGCTCTCTCCCGGCCCTTGCCCCTGAGCCTGGGGGCCAGGCAGGGGGTCCACACTCCCAGGCCAAGGCAGAACCACATGCACACGTCTGTTCCTGCCCCCTGCACCGGCAGAGAGCTCGGGGGAGCCAGAGTCTGTCAGGCAGCTGCTGGGCTGGCCGCCTGTGTGGGAAGGGGCAGAGCCGACCTAGGGGCACACTGGGCCTCTTGCTCTCCCTGCTGCCCTGAGGCTGCTGGGCCAAAGAGGTCTTGGGCATCCAGCCCCTTGCTGGTTCCTTCCCTCTGACGAGTCCCTCTGAGCTCCAGCCTCTTGCAGTGTGGAGACAGCCCCTGCCAGCAACCTCCTCTCCAAGGAGGCCTCAAGCGAGGCCTAGGCCCAGGGGAAAGGCACCAGCGGGGATGAGCCTGGGGAGGCGCCCGGGCATGTCTGGACCCAGTCCCCGCAGCCTGCCCCTTGCTGGGGCAGTACCCCCGGAGGCCAGGAAGGTCTGGGCAAGGCGGGCCAGGGGCAGGGGCCCTGCTGGGTCCTGCCCCTGGCCTGTGGGGCCTCTGAGCACAACCGGCCCTCTCCCGCTGGAAGACCTCCCCGGCTGCCTCCAAAGGCCGCTTTGCAAGCACTCTCGCCGGCTGTTCCCGCCAGCCACGCACAACGCTCCCAAGCCCGGGAGAAAAGCGCTTCGGGGTGGTGCTCTCTCCCGGCCCTTGCCCCTGAGCCTGGGGGCCAGGCAGGGGGTCCACACTCCCAGGCCAAGGCAGAACCACATGCACACGTCTGTTCCTGCCCCCTGCACCGGCAGAGAGCTCGGGGGAGCCAGAGTCTGTCAGGCAGCTGCTGGGCTGGCCGCCTGTGTGGGAAGGGGCAGAGCCGACCTAGGGGCACACTGGGCCTCTTGCTCTCCCTGCTGCCCTGAGGCTGCTGGGCCAAAGAGGTCTTGGGCATCCAGCCCCTTGCTGGTCCCTTCCCTCTGACGAGGCCCTCTGAGCTCCAGCCCCTTGCAGTGTGGAGACAGCCCCTGCCAGCAACCTCCTCTCCAAGGAGGCCTCAAGCGAGGCCTAGGCCCAGGGGAAAGGCACCAGCGGGGATGAGCCTGGGGAGGCGCCCGGGCATGTCTGGACCCAGTCCCCGCAGCCTGCCCCTTGCTGGGGCAGTACCCCCGGAGGCCAGGAAGGTCTGGGCAAGGCGGGCCAGGGGCAGGGGCCCTGCTGGGTCCTGCCCCTGGCCTGTGGGGCCTCTGAGCACAACCGGCCCTCTCCCGCTGGAAGACCTCCCCGGCTGCCTCCAAAGGCCGCTTTGCAAGCACTGTCGCCGGCTGTTCCCGCCAGCCGCGCACAACGCTCCCAAGCCCGGGAGAAAAGCGCTTCGGGGTGGTGCTCTCTCCCGGCCCTTGCCCCTGAGCCTGGGGGCCAGGCAGGGGGTCCACACTCCCAGGCCAAGGCAGAACCACATGCACACGTCTGTTCCTGCCCCCTGCACCGGCAGAGAGCTCGGGGGAGCCAGAGTCTGTCAGGCAGCTGCTGGGCTGGCCGCCTGTGTGGGAAGGGGCAGAGCCGACCTAGGGGCACACTGGGCCTCTTGCTCTCCCTGCTGCCCTGAGGCTGCTGGGCCAAAGAGGTCTTGGGCATCCAGCCCCTTGCTGGTCCCTTCCCTCTGACGAGGCCCTCTGAGCTCCAGCCCCTTGCAGTGTGGAGACAGCCCCTGCCAGCAACGTCCTCTCCAAGGAGGCCTCAAGCGAGGCCTAGGCCCAGGGGAAAGGCACCAGCAGGGATGAGCCTGGGGAGGCGCCCGGGCATGTCTGGACCCAGTCCCCGCAGCCTGCCCCTTGCTGGGGCAGTACCCCCGGACGCCAGGAAGGTCTGGGCAAGGCTGGCCAGGGGCAGGGGCCCTGCTGGGTCCTGCCCCTGGCCTGTGGGGCCTCTGAGCACAACCGGCCCTCTCCCGCTGGAAGACCTCCCCGGCTGCCTCCAAAGGCTGCTTTGCAAGCACTCTCGCCGGCTGTTCCCGCCAGCCGCGCACAACGCTCCCAAGCCCGGGAGAAAAGCGCTTCGGGGTGGTGCTCTCTCCCGGCCCTTGCCCCTGAGCCTGGGGGCCAGGCAGGGGGTCCACACTCCCAGGCCAAGGCAGAACCACATGCACACGTCTGTTCCTGCCCCCTGCACCGGCAGAGAGCTCGGGGGAGCCAGAGTCTGTCAGGCAGCTGCTGGGCTGGCCGCCTGTGTGGGAAGGGGCAGAGCCGACCTAGGGGCACACTGGGCCTCTTGCTCTCCCTGCTGCCCTGAGGCTGCTGGGCCAAAGAGGTCTTGGGCATCCAGCCCCTTGCTGGTCCCTTCCCTCTGACGAGGCCCTCTGGGCTCCAGCCCCTTGCAGTGTGGAGACAGCCCCTGCCAGCAACCTCCTCTCCAAGGAGGCCTCAAGCGAGGCCTAGGCCCAGGGGAAAGGCACCAGCGGGGATGAGCCTGGGGAGGCGCCCGGGCATGTCTGGACCCAGTCCCCGCAGCCTGCCCCTTGCTGGGGCAGTACCCCCGGAGGCCAGGAAGGCCTGGGCAAGGCTGGCCAGGGGCAGGGGCCCTGCTGGGTCCTGCCCCTGGCCTGTGGGGCCTCTGAGCACAACCGGCCCTCTCCCGCTGGAAGACCTCCCCGGCTGCCTCCAAAGGCCGCTTTGCAAGCACTCTCGCCGGCTGTTCCCGCCAGCCGCGCACAATGCTCCCAAGCCCGGGGGAAAAGCGCTTCGGGGTGGTGCTCTCTCCCGGCCCTTGCCCCTGAGCCTGGGGGCCAGGCAGGGGGTCCACACTCCCAGGCCAAGGCAGAACCACATGCACACGTCTGTTCCTGCCCCCTGCACCGGCAGAGAGCTCGGGGGAGCCAGAGTCTGTCAGGCAGCTGCTGGGCTGGCCGCCTGTGTGGGAAGGGGCAGAGCCGACCTAGGGGCACACTGGGCCTCTTGCTCTCCCTGCTGCCCTGAGGCTGCTGGGCCAAAGAGGTCTTGGGCATCCAGCCCCTTGCTGGTCCCTTCCCTCTGACGAGTCCCTCTGAGCTCCAGCCCCTTGCAGTGTGGAGACAGCCCCTGCCAGCAACCTCCTCTCCAAGGAGGCCTCAAGCGAGGCCTAGGCCCAGGGGAAAGGCACCAGCGGGGATGAGCCTGGGGAGGCGCCCGGGCATGTCTGGACCCAGTCCCCGCAGCCTGCCCCTTGCTGGGGCAGTACCCCCGGAGGCCAGGAAGGTCTGGGCAAGGCTGGCCAGGGGCAGGGGCCCTGCTGGGTCCTGCCCCTGGCCTGTGGGGCCTCTGAGCACAACCGGCCCTCTCCCGCTGGAAGACCTCCCCGGCTGCCTCCAAAGGCCGCTTTGCAAGCACTCTCGCCGGCTGTTCCCGCCAGCCGCGCACAACGCTCCCAAGCCCGGGAGAAAAGCGCTTCGGGGTGGTGCTCTCTCCCGGCCCTTGCCCCTGAGCCTGGGGGCCAGGCAGGGGGTCCACACTCCCAGGCCAAGGCAGAACCACATGCACACGTCTGTTCCTGCCCCCTGCACCGGCAGAGAGCTCGGGGGAGCCAGAGTCTGTCAGGCAGCTGCTGGGCTGGCCGCCTGTGTGGGAAGGGGCAGAGCCGACCTAGGGGCACACTGGGCCTCTTGCTCTCCCTGCTGCCCTGAGGCTGCTGGGCCAAAGAGGTCTTGGGCATCCAGCCCCTTGCTGGTTCCTTCCCTCTGACGAGTCCCTCTGAGCTCCAGCCTCTTGCAGTGTGGAGACAGCCCCTGCCAGCAACCTCCTCTCCAAGGAGGCCTCAAGCGAGGCCTAGGCCCAGGGGAAAGGCACCAGCGGGGATGAGCCTGGGGAGGCGCCTGGGCATGTCTGGACCCAGTCCCCGCAGCCTGCCCCTTGCTGGGGCAGTACCCCCGGAGGCCAGGAAGGTCTGGGCAAGGCTGGCCAGGGGCAGGGGCCCTGCTGGGTCCTGCCCCTGGCCTGTGGGGCCTCTGAGCACAACCGGCCCTCTCCCGCTGGAAGACCTCCCCGGCTGCCTCCAAAGGCCGCTTTGCAAGCACTCTAGCCGGCTGTTCCCGCCAGCCGCGCACAACGCTCCCAAGCCCGGGAGAAAAGCGCTTCGGGGTGGTGCTCTCTCCCGGCCCTTGCCCCTGAGCCTGGGGGCCAGGCAGGGGTTCCACACTCCCAGGCCAAGGCAGAACCACATGCACAAGTCTTTTCCTGCCCCCTGCACCGGCAGAGAGCTCGGGGGAGCCAGAGTCTGTCAGGCAGCTGCTGGGCTGGCCGCCTGTGTGGGAAGGGGCAGAGCCGACCTAGGGGCACACTGGGCCTCTTGCTCTCCCTGCTGCCCTGAGGCTGCTGGGCCAAAGAGGTCTTGGGCATCCAGCCCCTTGCTGGTCCCTTCCCTCTGACGAGGCCCTCTGAGCTCCAGCCCCTTGCAGTGTGGAGACAGCCCCTGCCAGCAACCTCCTCTCCAAGGAGGCCTCAAGCGAGGCCTAGGCCCAGGGGAAAGGCACCAGCGGGGATGAGCCTGGGGAGGCGCCCGGGCATGTCTGGACCCAGTCCCCGCAGCCTGCCCCTTGCTGGGGCAGTACCCCCGGAGGCCAGGAAGGTCTGGGCAAGGCGGGCCAGGGGCAGGGGCCCTGCTGGGTCCTGCCCCTGGCCTGTGGGGCCTCTGAGCACAACCGGCCCTCTCCCGCTGGAAGACCTCCCCGGCTGCCTCCAAAGGCCGCTTTGCAAGCACTCTCGCCGGCTGTTCCCGCCAGCCACGCACAACGCTCCCAAGCCCGGGAGAAAAGCGCTTCGGGGTGGTGCTCTCTCCCGGCCCTTGCCCCTGAGCCTGGGGGCCAGGCAGGGGGTCCACACTCCCAGGCCAAGGCAGAACCACATGCACACGTCTGTTCCTGCCCCCTGCACCGGCAGAGAGCTCGGGGGAGCCAGAGTCTGTCAGGCAGCTGCTGGGCTGGCCGCCTGTGTGGGAAGGGGCAGAGCCGACCTAGGGGCACACTGGGCCTCTTGCTCTCCCTGCTGCCCTGAGGCTGCTGGGCCAAAGAGGTCTTGGGCATCCAGCCCCTTGCTGGTCCCTTCCCTCTGACGAGGCCCTCTGAGCTCCAGCCCCTTGCAGTGTGGAGACAGCCCCTGCCAGCAACCTCCTCTCCAAGGAGGCCTCAAGCGAGGCCTAGGCCCAGGGGAAAGGCACCAGCGGGGATGAGCCTGGGGAGGCGCCCGGGCATGTCTGGACCCAGTCCCCGCAGCCTGCCCCTTGCTGGGGCAGTACCCCCGGAGGCCAGGAAGGTCTGGGCAAGGCGGGCCAGGGGCAGGGGCCCTGCTGGGTCCTGCCCCTGGCCTGTGGGGCCTCTGAGCACAACCGGCCCTCTCCCGCTGGAAGACCTCCCCGGCTGCCTCCAAAGGCCGCTTTGCAAGCACTCTCGCCGGTTGTTCCCGCCAGCCGCGCACAACGCTCCCAAGCCCGGGAGAAAAGCGCTTCGGGGTGGTGCTCTCTCCCGGCCCTTGCCCCTGAGCCTGGGGGCCAGGCAGGGGGTCCACACTCCCAGGCCAAGGCAGAACCACATGCACACGTCTGTTCCTGCCCCCTGCACCGGCAGAGAGCTCGGGGGAGCCAGAGTCTGTCAGGCAGCTGCTGGGCTGGCCGCCTGTGTGGGAAGGGGCAGAGCCGACCTAGGGGCACACTGGGCCTCTTGCTCTCCCTGCTGCCCTGAGGCTGCTGGGCCAAAGAGGTCTTGGGCATCCAGCCCCTTGCTGGTCCCTTCCTTCTGACGAGGCCCTCTGAGCTCCAGCCCCTTGCAGTGTGGAGACAGCCCCTGCCAGCAACCTCCTCTCCAAGGAGGCCTCAAGCGAGGCCTAGGCCCAGGGGAAAGGCACCAGCGGGGATGAGCCTGGGGAGGCGCCCGGGCATGTCTGGACCCAGTCCCCGCAGCCTGCCCCTTGCTGGGGCAGTACCCCCGGAGGCCAGGAAGGTCTGGGCAAGGCTGGCCAGGGGCAGGGGCCCTGCTGGGTCCTGCCCCTGGCCTGTGGGGCCTCTGAGCACAACCGGCCCTCTCCCGCTGGAAGACCTCCCCGGCTGCCTCCAAAGGCCGCTTTGCAAGCACTCTCGCCGGCTGTTCCCGCCAGCCGCGCACAACGCTCCCAAGCCCGGGAGAAAAGCGCTTCGGGGTGGTGCTCTCTCCCGGCCCTTGCCCCTGAGCCTGGGGGCCAGGCAGGGGGTCCACACTCCCAGGCCAAGGCAGAACCACATGCACACGTCTGTTCCTGCCCCCTGCACCGGCAGAGAGCTCGGGGGAGCCAGAGTCTGTCAGGCAGCTGCTGGGCTGGCCGCCTGTGTGGGAAGGGGCAGAGCCGACCTAGGGGCACACTGGGCCTCTTGCTCTCCCTGCTGCCCTGAGGCTGCTGGGCCAAAGAGGTCTTGGGCATCCAGCCCCTTGCTGGTCCCTTCCCTCTGACGAGGCCCTCTGAGCTCCAGCCCCTTGCAGTGTGGAGACAGCCCCTGCCAGCAACCTCCTCTCCAAGGAGGCCTCAAGCGAGGCCTAGGCCCAGGGGAAAGGCACCAGCGGGGATGAGCCTGGGGAGGCGCCCGGGCATGTCTGGACCCAGTCCCCGCAGCCTGCCCCTTGCTTGGGCAGTACCCCCGGAGGCCAGGAAGGTCTGGGCAAGGCGGGCCCGGGGCAGGGGCCCTGCTGGGTCCTGCCCCTGGCCTGTGGGGCCTCTGAGCACAACCGGCCCTCTCCCGCTGGAAGACCTCCCCGGCTGCCTCCAAAGGCCGCTTTGCAAGCACTCTCGCCGGCTGTTCCCGCCAGCCGCGCACAACGCTCCCAAGCCCGGGAGAAAAGCGCTTCGGGGTGGTGCTCTCTCCCGGCCCTTGCCCCTGAGGCCTGGGGCCCAGGCAGGGGGTCCACACTCCCAGGCCAAGGCAGAACCACATGCACACGTCTGTTCCTGCCCCCTGCACCGGCAGAGAGCTCGGGGGAGCCAGAGTCTGTCAGGCAGCTGCTGGGCTGGCCGCCTGTGTGGGAAGGGGCAGAGCCGACCTAGGGGCACACTGGGCCTCTTGCTCTCCCTGCTGCCCTGAGGCTGCTGGGCCAAAGAGGTCTTGGGCATCCAGCCCCTTGCTGGTCCCTTCCCTCTGACGAGGCCCTCTGAGCTCCAGCCCCTTGCAGTGTGGAGACAGCCCCTGCCAGCAACCTCCTCTCCAAGGAGGCCTCAAGCGAGGCCTAGGCCCAGGGGAAAGGCACCAGCGGGGATGAGCCTGGGGAGGCGCCCGGGCATGTCTGGACCCAGTCCCCGCAGCCTGCCCCTTGCTGGGGCAGTACCCCCGGAGGCCAGGAAGGTCTGGGCAAGGCGGGCCAGGGGCAGGGGACCTGCTGGGTCCTGCCCCTGGCCTGTGGGGCCTCTGAGCACAACCGGCCCTCTCCCGCTGGAAGACCTCCCCGGCTGCCTCCAAAGGCCGCTTTGCAAGCACTCTCGCCGGCTGTTCCCGCCAGCCGCGCACAACGCTCCCAAGCCCGGGAGAAAAGCGCTTCGGGGTGGTGCTCTCTCCCGGCCCTTGCCCCTGAGCCTGGGGGCCAGGCAGGGGGTCCACACTCCCAGGCCAAGGCAGAACCACATGCACACGTCTGTTCCTGCCCCCTGCACCGGCAGAGAGCTCGGGGCAGCCAGAGTCTGTCAGGCAGCTGCTGGGCTGGCCGCCTGTGTGGGAAGGGGCAGAGCCGACCTAGGGGCACACTGGGCCTCTTGCTCTCCCTGCTGCCCTGAGGCTGCTGGGCCAAAGAGGTCTTGGGCATCCAGCCCCTTGCTGGTCCCTTCCCTCTGACGAGGCCCTCTGAGCTCCAGCACCTTGCAGTGTGGAGACAGCCCCTGCCAGCAACCTCCTCTCCAAGGAGGCCTCAAGCGAGGCCTAGGCCCAGGGGAAAGGCACCAGCGGGGATGAGCCTGGGGAGGCGCCCGGGCATGTCTGGACCCAGTTCCCGCAGCCTGCCCCTTGCTGGGGCAGTACCCCCGGAGGCCAGGAAGGTCTGGGCAAGGCTGGCCAGGGGCAGGGGCCCTGCTGGGTCCTGCCCCTGGCCTGTGGGGCCTCTGAGCACAACCGGCCCTCTCCCGCTGGAAGACCTCCCCGGCTGCCTCCAAAGGCCGCTTTGCAAGCACTCTCGCCGGCTGTTCCCGCCAGCCGCGCCCAACGCTCCCAAGCCCGGGAGAAAAGCGCTTCGGGGTGGTGCTCTCTCCCGGCCCTTGCCCCTGAGCCTGGGGGCCAGGCAGGGGGTCCACACTCCCAGGCCAAGGCAGAACCACATGCACACGTCTGTTCCTGCCCCCTGCACCGGCAGAGAGCTCGGGGGAGCCAGAGTCTGTCAGGCAGCTGCTGGGCTGGCCGCCTGTGTGGGAAGGGGCAGAGCCGACCTAGCGGCACACTGGGCCTCTTGCTCTCCCTGCTGCCCTGAGGCTGCTGGGCCAAAGAGGTCTTGGGCATCCAGCCCCTTGCTGGTCCCTTCCCTCTGACGAGGCCCTCTGAGCTCCAGCCCCTTGCAGTGTGGAGACAGCCCCTGCCAGCAACCTCCTCTCCAAGGAGGCCTCAAGCGAGGCCTCGGCCCAGGGGAAAGGCACCAGTGGGGATGAGCCTGGGGAGGCGCCCGGGCATGTCTGGACCCAGTCCCCGCAGCCTGCCCCTTGCTGGGGCAGTACCCCCGGAGGCCAGGAAGGTCTGGGCAAGGCTGGCCAGGGGCAGGGGCCCTGCTGGGTCCTGCCCCTGGCCTGTGGGGCCTCTGAGCACAACCGGCCCTCTCCCGCTGGAAGACCTCCCCGGCTGCCTCCAAAGGCCGCTTTGCAAGCACTCTCGCCGGCTGTTCCCGCCAGCCGCGCACAACGCTCCCAAGACCGGGAGAAAAGCGCTTCGGGGTGGTGCTCTCTCCCGGCCCTTGCCCCTGAGCCTGGGGGCCAGGCAGGGGGTCCACACTCCCAGGCCAAGGCAGAACCACATGCACACGTCTGTTCCTGCCCCCTGCACCGGCAGAGAGCTCGGGGGAGCCAGAGTCTGTCAGGCAGCTGCTGGGCTGGCCGCCTGTGTGGGAAGGGGCAGAGCCGACCTAGGGGCACACTGGGCCTCTTGCTCTCCCTGCTGCCCTGAGGCTGCTGGGCCAAAGAGGTCTTGGGCATCCAGCCCCTTGCTGGTTCCTTCCCTCTGACGAGGCCCTCTGAGCTCCAGCCCCTTGCAGTGTGGAGACAGCCCCTGCCAGCAACCTCCTCTCCAAGGAGGCCTCAAGCGAGGCCTAGGACCAGGGGAAAGGCACCAGCGGGGATGAGCCTGGGGAGGCGCCCGGGCATGTCTGGACCCAGTCCCCGCAGCCTGCCCCTTGCTGGGGCAGTACCCCCGGAGGCCAGGAAGGCCTGGGCAAGGCTGGCCAGGGGCAGGGGCCCTGCTGGGTCCTGCCCCTGGCCTGTGGGGCCTCTGAGCACAACCGGCCCTCTCCCGCTGGAAGACCTCCCCGGCTGCCTCCAAAGGCCGCTTTGCAAGCACTCTCGCCGGCTGTTCCCGCCAGCCGCGCACAATGCTCCCAAGCCCGGGAGAAAAGCGCTTCGGGGTGGTGCTCTCTCCCGGCCCTTGCCCCTGAGCCTGGGGGCCAGGCAGGGGGTCCACACTCCCAGGCCAAGGCAGAACCACATGCACACGTCTGTTCCTGCCCCCTGCACCGGCAGAGAGCTCGGGGGAGCCAGAGTCTGTCAGGCAGCTGCTGGGCTGGCCGCCTGTGTGGGAAGGGGCAGAGCCGACCTAGGGGCACACTGGGCCTCTTGCTCTCCCTGCTGCCCTGAGGCTGCTGGGCCAAAGAGGTCTTGGGCATCCAGCCCCTTGCTGGTCCCTTCCCTCTGACGAGTCCCTCTGAGCTCCAGCCCCTTGCAGTGTGGAGACAGCCCCTGCCAGCAACCTCCTCTCCAAGGAGGCCTCAAGCGAGGCCTAGGCCCAGGGGAAAGGCACCAGCGGGGATGAGCCTGGGGAGGCGCCCGGGCATGTCTGGACCCAGTCCCCGCAGCCTGCCCCTTGCTGGGGCAGTACCCCCGGAGGCCAGGAAGGTCTGGGCAAGGCTGGCCAGGGGCAGGGGCCCTGCTGGGTCCTGCCCCTGGCCTGTGGGGCCTCTGAGCACAACCGGCCCTCTCCCGCTGGAAGACCTCCCCGGCTGCCTCCAAAGGCCGCTTTGCAAGCACTCTCGCCGGCTGTTCCCGCCAGCCGCGCACAACGCTCCCAAGCCCGGGAGAAAAGCGCTTCGGGGTGGTGCTCTCTCCCGGCCCTTGCCCCTGAGCCTGGGGGCCAGGCAGGGGGTCCACACTCCCAGGCCAAGGCAGAACCACATGCACACGTCTGTTCCTGCCCCCTGCACCGGCAGAGAGCTCGGGGGAGCCAGAGTCTGTCAGGCAGCTGCTGGGCTGGCCGCCTGTGTGGGAAGGGGCAGAGCCGACCTAGGGGCACACTGGGCCTCTTGCTCTCCCTGCTGCCCTGAGGCTGCTGGGCCAAAGAGGTCTTGGGCATCCAGCCCCTTGCTGGTTCCTTCCCTCTGACGAGTCCCTCTGAGCTCCAGCCCCTTGCAGTGTGGAGACAGCCCCTGCCAGCAACCTCCTCTCCAAGGAGGCCTCAAGCGAGGCCTAGGCCCAGGGGAAAGGCACCAGCGGGGATGAGCCTGGGGAGGCGCCCGGGCATGTCTGGACCCAGTCCCCGCAGCCTGCCCCTTGCTGGGGCAGTACCCCCGGAGGCCAGGAAGGTCTGGGCAAGGCTGGCCAGGGGCAGGGGCCCTGCTGGGTCCTGCCCCTGGCCTGTGGGGCCTCTGAGCACAACCGGCCCTCTCCCGCTGGAAGACCTCCCCGGCTGCCTCCAAAGGCCGCTTTGCAAGCACTCTCGCCGGCTGTTCCCGCCAGCCGCGCACAACGCTCCCAAGCCCGGGAGAAAAGCGCTTCGGGGTGGTGCTCTCTCCCGGCCCTTGCCCCTGAGCCTGGGGGCCAGGCAGGGGTTCCACACTCCCAGGCCAAGGCAGAACCACATGCACAAGTCTTTTCCTGCCCCCTGCACCGGCAGAGAGCTCGGGGGAGCCAGAGTCTGTCAGGCAGCTGCTGGGCTGGCCGCCTGTGTGGGAAGGGGCAGAGCCGACCTAGGGGCACACTGGGCCTCTTGCTCTCCCTGCTGCCCTGAGGCTGCTGGGCCAAAGAGGTCTTGGGCATCCAGCCCCTTGCTGGTCCCTTCCCTCTGACGAGGCCCTCTGAGCTCCAGCCCCTTGCAGTGTGGAGACAGCCCCTGCCAGCAACCTCCTCTCCAAGGAGGCCTCAAGCGAGGCCTAGGCCCAGGGGAAAGGCACCAGCGGGGATGAGCCTGGGGAGGCGCCCGGGCATGTCTGGACCCAGTCCCCGCAGCCTGCCCCTTGCTGGGGCAGTACCCCCGGAGGCCAGGAAGGTCTGGGCAAGGCGGGCCAGGGGCAGGGGCCCTGCTGGGTCCTGCCCCTGGCCTGTGGGGCCTCTGAGCACAACCGGCCCTCTCCCGCTGGAAGACCTCCCCGGCTGCCTCCAAAGGCCGCTTTGCAAGCACTCTCGCCGGCTGTTCCCGCCAGCCGCGCACAACGCTCCCAAGCCCGGGAGAAAAGCGCTTCGGGGTGGTGCTCTCTCCCGGCCCTTGCCCCTGAGCCTGGGGGCCAGGCAGGGGGTCCACACTCCCAGGCCAAGGCAGAACCACATGCACACGTCTGTTCCTGCCCCCTGCACCGGCAGAGAGCTCGGGGGAGCCAGAGTCTGTCAGGCAGCTGCTGGGCTGGCCGCCTGTGTGGGAAGGGGCAGAGCCGACCTAGGGGCACACTGGGCCTCTTGCTCTCCCTGCTGCCCTGAGGCTGCTGGGCCAAAGAGGTCTTGGGCATCCAGCCCCTTGCTGGTCCCTTCCCTCTGACGAGGCCCTCTGAGCTCCAGCCCCTTGCAGTGTGGAGACAGCCCCTGCCAGCAACCTCCTCTCCAAGGAGGCCTCAAGCGAGGCCTAGGCCCAGGGGAAAGGCACCAGCGGGGATGAGCCTGGGGAGGCGCCCGGGCATGTCTGGACCCAGTCCCCGCAGCCTGCCCCTTGCTGGGGCAGTACCCCCGGAGGCCAGGAAGGTCTGGGCAAGGCGAGCCAGGGGCAGGGGCCCTGCTGGGTCCTGCCCCTGGCCTGTGGGGCCTCTGAGCACAACCGGCCCTCTCCCGCTGGAAGACCTCCCCGGCTGCCTCCAAAGGCCGCTTTGCAAGCACTCTCGCCGGTTGTTCCCGCCAGCCGCGCACAACGCTCCCAAGCCCGGGAGAAAAGCGCTTCGGGGTGGTGCTCTCTCCCGGCCCTTGCCCCTGAGCCTGGGGGCCAGGCAGGGGGTCCACACTCCCAGGCCAAGGCAGAACCACATGCACACGTCTGTTCCTGCCCCCTGCACCGGCAGAGAGCTCGGGGGAGCCAGAGTCTGTCAGGCAGCTGCTGGGCTGGCCGCCTGTGTGGGAAGGGGCAGAGCCGACCTAGGGGCACACTGGGCCTCTTGCTCTCCCTGCTGCCCTGAGGCTGCTGGGCCAAAGAGGTCTTGGGCATCCAGCCCCTTGCTGGTCCCTTCCCTCTGACGAGGCCCTCTGAGCTCCAGCCCCTTGCAGTGTGGAGACAGCCCCTGCCAGCAACCTCCTCTCCAAGGAGGCCTCAAGCGAGGCCTAGGCCCAGGGGAAAGGCACCAGCGGGGATGAGCCTGGGGAGGCGCCCGGGCATGTCTGGACCCAGTCCCCGCAGCCTGCCCCTTGCTGGGGCAGTACCCCCGGAGGCCAGGAAGGTCTGGGCAAGGCTGGCCAGGGGCAGGGGCCCTGCTGGGTCCTGCCCCTGGCCTGTGGGGCCTCTGAGCACAACCGGCCCTCTCCCGCTGGAAGACCTCCCCGGCTGCCTCCAAAGGCCGCTTTGCAAGCACTCTCGCCGGCTGTTCCCGCCAGCCGCGCACAACGCTCCCAAGCCCGGGAGAAAAGCGCTTCGGGGTGGTGCTCTCTCCCGGCCCTTGCCCCTGAGCCTGGGGGCCAGGCAGGGGGTCCACACTCCCAGGCCAAGGCAGAACCACATGCACACGTCTGTTCCTGCCCCCTGCACCGGCAGAGAGCTCGGGGGAGCCAGAGTCTGTCAGGCAGCTGCTGGGCTGGCCGCCTGTGTGGGAAGGGGCAGAGCCGACCTAGGGGCACACTGGGCCTCTTGCTCTCCCTGCTGCCCTGAGGCTGCTGGGCCAAAGAGGTCTTGGGCATCCAGCCCCTTGCTGGTCCCTTCCCTCTGACGAGGCCCTCTGAGCTCCAGCCCCTTGCAGTGTGGAGACAGCCCCTGCCAGCAACCTCCTCTCCAAGGAGGCCTCAAGCGAGGCCTAGGCCCAGGGGAAAGGCACCAGCGGGGATGAGCCTGGGGAGGCGCCCGGGCATGTCTGGACCCAGTCCCCGCAGCCTGCCCCTTGCTGGGGCAGTACCCCCGGATGCCAGGAAGGTCTGGGCAAGGCGGGCCCGGGGCAGGGGCCCTGCTGGGTCCTGCCCCTGGCCTGTGGGGCCTCTGAGCACAACCGGCCCTCTCCCGCTGGAAGACCTCCCCGGCTGCCTCCAAAGGCCGCTTTGCAAGCACTCTCGCCGGCTGTTCCCGCCAGCCGCGCACAACGCTCCCAAGCCCGGGAGAAAAGCGCTTCGGGGTGGTGCTCTCTCCCGGCCCTTGCCCCTGAGCCTGGGGCCCAGGCAGGGGGTCCACACTCCCAGGCCAAGGCAGAACCACATGCACACGTCTGTTCCTGCCCCCTGCACCGGCAGAGAGCTCGGGGGAGCCAGAGTCTGTCAGGCAGCTGCTGGGCTGGCCGCCTGTGTGGGAAGGGGCAGAGCCGACCTAGGGGCACACTGGGCCTCTTGCTCTCCCTGCTGCCCTGAGGCTGCTGGGCCAAAGAGGTCTTGGGCATCCAGCCCCTTGCTGGTCCCTTCCCTCTGACGAGGCCCTCTGAGCTCCAGCCCCTTGCAGTGTGGAGACAGCCCCTGCCAGCAACCTCCTCTCCAAGGAGGCCTCAAGCGAGGCCTAGGCCCAGGGGAAAGGCACCAGCGGGGATGAGCCTGGGCAGGCGCCCGGGCATGTCTGGACCCAGTCCCCGCAGCCTGCCCCTTGCTGGGGCAGTACCCCCGGAGGCCAGGAAGGTCTGGGCAAGGCGGGCCAGGGGCAGGGGCCCTGCTGGGTCCTGCCCCTGGCCTGTGGGGCCTCTGAGCACAACCGGCCCTCTCCCGCTGGAAGACCTCCCCGGCTGCCTCCAAAGGCCGCTTTGCACGCACTCTCGCCGGCTGTTCCCGCCAGCCGCGCACAACGCTCCCAAGCCCGGGAGAAAAGCGCTTCGGGGTGGTGCTCTCTCCCGGCCCTTGCCCCTGAGCCTGGGGGCCAGGCAGGGCGTCCACACTCCCAGGCCAAGGCAGAACCACATGCACACGTCTGTTCCTGCCCCCTGCACCGGCAGAGAGCTCGGGGGAGCCAGAGTCTGTCAGGCAGCTGCTGGGCTGGCCGCCTGTGTGGGAAGGGGCAGAGCCGACCTAGGGGCACACTGGGCCTCTTGCTCTCCCTGCTGCCCTGAGGCTGCTGGGCCAAAGAGGTCTTGGGCATCCAGCCCCTTGCTGGTCCCTTCCCTCTGACGAGGCCCTCTGAGCTCCAGCCCCTTGCAGTGTGGAGACAGCCCCTGCCAGCAACCTCCTCTCCAAGGAGGCCTCAAGCGAGGCCTAGGCCCAGGGGAAAGGCACCAGCGGGGATGAGCCTGGGGAGGCGCCCGGGCATGTCTGGACCCAGTCCCCGCAGCCTGCCCCTTGCTGGGGCAGTACCCCCGGAGGCCAGGAAGGTCTGGGCAAGGCGGGCCAGGGGCAGGGGCCCTGCTGGGTCCTGCCCCTGGCCTGTGGGGCCTCTGAGCACAACCGGCCCTCTCCCGCTGGAAGACCTCCCCGGCTGCCTCCAAAGGCCGCTTTGCAAGCACTCTCGCCGGCTGTTCCCGCCAGCCGCGCACAACGCTCCCAAGCCCGGGAGAAAAGCGCTTCGGGGTGGTGCTCTCTCCCGGCCCTTGCCCCTGAGCCTGGGGGCCAGGCAGGGGGTCCACACTCCCAGGCCAAGGCAGAACCACATGCACACGTCTGTTCCTGCCCCCTGCACCGGCAGAGAGCTCGGGGCAGCCAGAGTCTGTCAGGCAGCTGCTGGGCTGGCCGCCTGTGTGGGAAGGGGCAGAGCCGACCTAGGGGCACACTGGGCCTCTTGCTCTCCCTGCTGCCCTGAGGCTGCTGGGCCAAAGAGGTCTTGGGCATCCAGCCCCTTGCTGGTCCCTTCCCTCTGACGAGGCCCTCTGAGCTCCAGCACCTTGCAGTGTGGAGACAGCCCCTGCCAGCAACCTCCTCTCCAAGGAGGCCTCAAGCGAGGCCTAGGCCCAGGGGAAAGGCACCAGCGGGGATGAGCCTGGGGAGGCGCCCGGGCATGTCTGGACCCAGTTCCCGCAGCCTGCCCCTTGCTGGGGCAGTACCCCCGGAGGCCAGGAAGGTCTGGGCAAGGCTGGCCAGGGGCAGGGGCCCTGCTGGGTCCTGCCCCTGGCCTGTGGGGCCTCTGAGCACAACCGGCCCTCTCCCGCTGGAAGACCTCCCCGGCTGCCTCCAAAGGCCGCTTTGCAAGCACTCTCGCCGGCTGTTCCCGCCAGCCGCGCCCAACGCTCCCAAGCCCGGAGAAAAGCGCTTCGGGGTGGTGCTCTCTCCCGGCCCTTGCCCCTGAGCCTGGGGGCCAGGCAGGGGGTCCACACTCCCAGGCCAAGGCAGAACCACATGCACACGTCTGTTCCTGCCCCCTGCACCGGCAGAGAGCTCGGGGGAGCCAGAGTCTGTCAGGCAGCTGCTGGGCTGGCCGCCTGTGTGGGAAGGGGCAGAGCCGACCTAGCGGCACACTGGGCCTCTTGCTCTCCCTGCTGCCCTGAGGCTGCTGGGCCAAAGAGGTCTTGGGCATCCAGCCCCTTGCTGGTCCCTTCCCTCTGACGAGGCCCTCTGAGCTCCAGCCCCTTGCAGTGTGGAGACAGCCCCTGCCAGCAACCTCCTCTCCAAGGAGGCCTCAAGCGAGGCCTAGGCCCAGGGGAAAGGCACCAGTGGGGATGAGCCTGGGGAGGCGCCCGGGCATGTCTGGACCCAGTCCCCGCAGCCTGCCCCTTGCTGGGGCAGTACCCCCGGAGGCCAGGAAGGTCTGGGCAAGGCTGGCCAGGGGCAGGGGCCCTGCTGGGTCCTGCCCCTGGCCTGTGGGGCCTCTGAGCACAACCGGCCCTCTCCCGCTGGAAGACGTCCCCGGCTGCCTCCAAAGGCCGCTTTGCAAGCACTCTCGCCGGCTGTTCCCGCCAGCCGCGCACAACGCTCCCAAGACCGGGAGAAAAGCGCTTCGGGGTGGTGCTCTCTCCCGGCCCTTGCCCCTGAGCCTGGGGGCCAGGCAGGGGGTCCACACTCCCAGGCCAAGGCAGAACCACATGCACACGTCTGTTCCTGCCCCCTGCACCGGCAGAGAGCTCGGGGGAGCCAGAGTCTGTCAGGCAGCTGCTGGGCTGGCCGCCTGTGTGGGAAGGGGCAGAGCCGACCTAGGGGCACACTGGGCCTCTTGCTCTCCCTGCTGCCCTGAGGCTGCTGGGCCAAAGAGGTCTTGGGCATCCAGCCCCTTGCTGGTTCCTTCCCTCTGACGAGGCCCTCTGAGCTCCAGCCCCTTGCAGTGTGGAGACAGCCCCTGCCAGCAACCTCCTCTCCAAGGAGGCCTCAAGCGAGGCCTAGGCCCAGGGGAAAGGCACCAGCGGGGATGAGCCTGGGGAGGCGCCCGGGCATGTCTGGACCCAGTCCCCGCAGCCTGCCCCTTGCTGGGGCAGTACCCCCGGAGGCCAGGAAGGTCTGGGCAAGGCTGGCCAGGGGCAGGGGCCCTGCTGGGTCCTGCCCCTGGCCTGTGGGGCCTCTGAGCACAACCGGCCCTCTCCCGCTGGAAGACCTCCCCGGCTGCCTCCAAAGGCCGCTTTGCAAGCACTCTCGCCGGCTGTTCCCGCCAGCCGCGCACAACGCTCCCAAGCCCGGGAGAAAAGCGCTTCGGGGTGGTGCTCTCTCCCGGCCCTTGCCCCTGAGCCTGGGGGCCAGGCAGGGGGTCCACACTCCCAGGCCAAGGCAGAACCACATGCACACGTCTGTTCCTGCCCCCTGCACCGGCAGAGAGCTCGGGGGAGCCAGAGTCTGTCAGGCAGCTGCTGGGCTGGCCGCCTGTGTGGGAAGGGGCAGAGCCGACCTAGGGGCACACTGGGCCTCTTGCTCTCCCTGCTGCCCTGAGGCTGCTGGGCCAAAGAGGTCTTGGGCATCCAGCCCCTTGCTGGTCCCTTCCCTCTGACGAGGCCCTCTGTGCTCCAGCACCTTGCAGTGTGGAGACAGCCCCTGCCAGCAACCTCCTCTCCAAGGAGGCCTCAAGCGAGGCCTAGGCCCAGGGGAAAGGCACCAGCGGGGATGAGCCTGGGGAGGTGCCCGGGCATGTCTGGGCCCAGTTCCCGCAGCCTGCCCCTTGCTGGGGCAGTACCCCCGGAGGCCAGGAAGGTCTGGGCAAGGCTGGCCAGGGGCAGGGGCCCTGCTGGGTCCTGCCCCTGGCCTGTGGGGCCTCTGAGCACAACCGGCCCTCTCCCGCTGGAAGACCTCCCCGGCTGCCTCCAAAGGCCGCTTTGCAAGCACTGTCGCCGGCTGTTCCCGCCAGCCGCGCCCAACGCTCCCAAGCCCGGGAGAAAAGCACTTCGGGGTGGTGCTCTCTCCCGGCCCTTGCCCCTAAGCCTGGGGGCCAGGCAGGGGGTCCACACTCCCAGGCCAAGGCAGAACCACATGCACACGTCTGTTCCTGCCCCCTGCACCGGCAGAGAGCTCGGGGGAGCCAGAGTCTGTCAGGCAGCTGCTGGGCTGGCCGCCTGTGTGGGAAGGGGCAGAGCCGACCTAGGGGCACACTGGGCCTCTTGCTCTCCCTGCTGCCCTGAGGCTGCTGGGCCAAAGAGGTCTTGGGCATCCAGCCCCTTGCTGGTCCCTTCCCTCTGACGAGTCCCTCTGAGCTCCAGCACCTTGCAGTGTGGAGACAGCCCCTGCCAGCAACCTCCTCTCCAAGGAGGCCTCAAGCGAGGCCTAGGCCCAGGGGAAAGGCACCAGCGGGGATGAGCCTTGGGAGGCGCCCGGGCATGTCTGGACCCAGTCCCCGCAGCCTGCCCCTTGCTGGGGCAGTACCCCCGGAGGCCAGGAAGGTCTGGGCAAGGCTGGCCAGGGGCAGGGGCCCTGCTGGGTCCTGCCCCTGGCCTGTGGGGCCTCTGAGCACAACCGGCCCTCTCCCGCTGGAAGACCTCCCCGGCTGCCTCCAAAGGCCGCTTTGCAAGCACTCTCGCCGGCTGTTCCCGCCAGCCGCGCACAACGCTCCCAAGCCCGGGAGAAAAGCCCTTCGGGGTGGTGCTCTCTCCCGGCCCTTGCCCCTGAGCCTGGGGGCCAGGCAGGGGGTCCACCCTCCCAGGCCAAGGCAGAACCACATGCACACGTCTGTTCCTGCCCCCTGCACGGGCAGAGAGCTCGGGGGAGCCAGAGTCTGTCAGGCAGCTGCTGGGCTGGCCGCCTGTGTGGGAAGGGGCAGAGCCGACCTAGGGCCACACTGGGCCTCTTGCTCTCCCTGCTGCCCTGAGGCTGCTGGGCCAAAGAGGTCTTGGGCATCCAGCCCCTTGCTGGTCCCTTCCCTCTGATGAGGCCCTCTGAGCTCCAGCCCCTTGCAGTGTGGAGACAGCCCCTGCCAGCAACGTCCTCTCCAAGGAGGCCTCAAGCGAGGCCTAGGCCCAGGGGAAAGGCACCAGCGGGGATGAGCCTGGGGAGGCGCCCGGGCATGTCTGGACCCAGTCCCCGCAGCCTGCCCCTTGCTGGGGCAGTACCCCCGGAGGCCAGGAAGGTCTGGGCAAGGCTGGCCAGGGGCAGGGGCCCTGCTGGGTCCTGCCCCTGGCCTGTGGGGCCTCTGAGCACAACCGGCCCTCTCCCGCTGGAAGACCTCCCCGGCTGCCTCGAAAGGCCGCTTTGCAAGCACTCTCGCCGGCTGTTCCCGCCAGCCGCGCCCAGTGCTCCCAAGCCCGGGAGAAAAGCGCTTCGGGGTGGCGCTCTCTCCCGGCCCTTGCCCCTGAGCCTGGGGGCCAGGCAGGGGGTCCACACTCCCAGGCCAAGGCAGAACCACATGCACACGTCTGTTCCTGCCCCCTGCACCGGCAGAGAGCTCGGGGGAGCCAGAGTCTGTCAGGCAGCTGCTGGGCTGGCCGCCTGTGTGGGAAGGGGCAGAGCCGACCTAGGGGCACACTGGGCCTCTTGCTCTCCCTGCTGCCCTGAGGCTGCTGGGCCAAAGAGGTCTTGGGCATCCAGCCCCTTGCTGGTCCCTTCCCTCTGACGAGGCCCTCTGTGCTCCAGCCCCTTGCAGTGTGGAGACAGCCCCTGCCAGCAACCTCCTCTCCAAGGAGGCCTCAAGCGAGGCCTAGGCCCAGGGGAAAGGCACCAGCGGGGATGAGCCTGGGGAGGCGCCCGGGCATGTCTGGACCCAGTCCCCGCAGCCTGCCCCTTGCTGGGGCAGTACCCCCGGATGCCAGGAAGGTCTGGGCAAGGCTGGCCAGGGGCAGGGGCCCTGCTTGGTCCTGCCCCTGGCCTGTGGGGCCTCTGAGCACAACCGGCCCTCTCCCGCTGGAAGACCTCCCCGGCTGCCTCCAAAGGCCGCTTTGCAAGCACTCTCGCCGGCTGTTCCCGCCAGCCGCGCACAACGCTCCCAAGCCCGGGAGAAAAGCGCTTCGGGGTGGTGCTCTCTCCCGGCCCTTCCCCCTGAGCCTGGGGGCCAGGCAGGGGGTCCACACTCCCAGGCCAAGGCAGAACCACATGCACACGTCTGTTCCTGCCCCCTGCACCGGCAGAGAGCTCGGGGGAGCCAGAGTCTGTCAGGCAGCTGCTGGGCTGGCCGCCTGTGTGGGAAGGGGCAGAGCCGACCTAGGGGCACACTGGGCCTCTTGCTCTCCCTGCTGCCCTGAGGCTGCTGGGCCAAAGAGGTCTTGGGCATCCAGCCCCTTGCTGGTCCCTTCCCTCTGACGAGGCCCTCTGAGCTCCAGCACCTTGCAGTGTGGAGACAGCCCCTGCCAGCAACCTCCTCTCCAAGGAGGCCTCAAGCGAGGCCTAGGCCCAGGGGAAAGGCACCAGCGGGGATGAGCCTGGGGAGGCGCCCGGGCATGTCTGGACCCAGTCCCCGCAGCCTGCCCCTTGCTGGGGCAGTACCCCCGGAGGCCAGGAAGGTCTGGGCAAGGCTGGCCAGGGGCAGGGGCCCTGCTGGGTCCTGCCCCTGGCCTGTGGGGCCTCTGAGCACAACCGGCCCTCTCCCGCTGGAAGACCTCCCCGGCTGCCTCCAAAGGCCGCTTTGCAAGCACTCTCGCCGGCTGTTCCCGCCAGCCGCGCACAACGCTCCCAAGCCCGGGAGAAAAGCGCTTCGGGGTGGTGCTCTCTCCCGGCCCTTGCCCCTGAGCCTGGGGGCCAGGCAGGGGGTCCACACTCCCAGGCCAAGGCAGAACCACATGCACACGTCTGTTCCTGCCCCCTGCACCGGCAGAGAGCTCGGGGGAGCCAGAGTCTGTCAGGCAGCTGCTGGGCTGGCCGCCTGTGTGGGAAGGGGCAGAGCCGACCTAGGGGCACAATGGGCCTCTTGCTCTCCCTGCTGCCCTGAGGCTGCTGGGCCAAAGAGGTCTTGGGCATCCAGCCCCTTGCTGGTCCCTTCCCTCTGACGAGGCCCTCTGAGCTCCAGCCCCTTGCAGTGTGGAGACAGCCCCTGCCAGCAACCTCCTCTCCAAGGAGGCCTCAAGCGAGGCCTAGGCCCAGGGGAAAGGCACCAGCGGGGATGAGCCTGGGGAGGCGATCGGGCATGTCTGGACCCAGTCCCCGCAGCCTGCCCCTTGCTGGGGCAGTACCCCCGGAGGCCAGGAAGGTCTGGGCAAGGCTGGCCAGGGGCAGGGGCCCTGCTGGGTCCTGCCGCTGGCCTGTGGGGCCTCTGAGCACAACCGGCCCTCTCCCGCTGGAAGACCTCCCCGGCTGCCTCCAAAGGCCGCTTTGCAAGCACTCTCGCCGGCTGTTCCCGCCAGCCGCGCACAACGCTCCCAAGCCCGGGAGAAAAGCGCTTCGGGGTGGTGCTCTCTCCCGGCCCTTGCCCCTGAGCCTGGGGGCCAGGCAGGGGGTCCACACTCCCAGGCCAAGGCAGAACCACATGCACACGTCTGTTCCTGCCCCCTGCACTGGCAGAGAGCTCGGGGGAGCCAGAGTCTGTCAGGCAGCTGCTGGGCTGGCCGCCTGTGTGGGAAGGGGCAGAGCCGACCTAGGGGCACACTGGGCCTCTTGCTCTCCCTGCTGCCCTGAGGCTGCTGGGCCAAAGAGGTCTTGGGCATCCAGCCCCTTGCTGGTCCCTTCCCTCTGACGAGGCCCTCTGTGCTCCAGCACCTTGCAGTGTGGAGACAGCCCCTGCCAGCAACCTCCTCTCCAAGGAGGCCTCAAGCGAGGCCTAGGCCCAGGGGAAAGGCACCAGCGGGGATGAGCCTGGGGAGGTGCCCGGGCATGTCTGGACCCAGTTCCCGCAGCCTGCCCCTTGCTGGGGCAGTACCCCCGGAGGCCAGGAAGGTCTGGGCAAGGCTGGCCAGGGGCAGGGGCCCTGCTGGGTCCTGCCCCTGGCCTGTGGGGCCTCTGAGCACAACCGGCCCTCTCCCGCTGGAAGACCTCCCCGGCTGCCTCCAAAGGCCGCTTTGCAAGCACTATCGCCGGCTGTTCCCGCCAGCCGCGCCCAACGCTCCCAAGCCCGGGAGAAAAGCACTTCGGGGTGGTGCTCTCTCCCGGCCCTTGCCCCTAAGCCTGGGGGCCAGGCAGGGGGTCCACACTCCCAGGCCAAGGCAGAACCACATGCACACGTCTGTTCCTGCCCCCTGCACCGGCAGAGAGCTCGGGGGAGCCAGAGTCTGTCAGGCAGCTGCTGGGCTGGCCGCCTGTGTGGGAAGGGGCAGAGCCGACCTAGGGGCACACTGGGCCTCTTGCTCTCCCTGCTGCCCTGAGGCTGCTGGGCCAAAGAGGTCTTGGGCATCCAGCCCCTTGCTGGTCCCTTCCCTCTGACGAGTCCCTCTGAGCTCCAGCACCTTGCAGTGTGGAGACAGCCCCTGCCAGCAACCTCCTCTCCAAGGAGGCCTCAAGCGAGGCCTAGGCCCAGGGGAAAGGCACCAGCGGGGATGAGCCTTGGGAGGCGCCCGGGCATGTCTGGACCCAGTCCCCGCAGCCTGCCCCTTGCTGGGGCAGTACCCCCGGAGGCCAGGAAGGTCTGGGCAAGGCTGGCCAGGGGCAGGGGCCCTGCTGGGTCCTGCCCCTGGCCTGTGGGGCCTCTGAGCACAACCGGCCCTCTCCCGCTGGAAGACCTCCCCGGCTGCCTCCAAAGGCCGCTTTGCAAGCACTCTCGCCGGCTGTTCCCGCCAGCCGCGCACAACGCTCCCAAGCCCGGGAGAAAAGCGCTTCGGGGTGGTGCTCTCTCCCGGCCCTTGCCCCTGAGCCTGGGGGCCAGGCAGGGGGTCCACACTCCCAGGCCAAGGCAGAACCACATGCACACGTCTGTTCCTGCCCCCTGCACGGGCAGAGAGCTCGGGGGAGCCAGAGTCTGTCAGGCAGCTGCTGGGCTGGCCGCCTGTGTGGGAAGGGGCAGAGCCGACCTAGGGCCACACTGGGCCTCTTGCTCTCCCTGCTGCCCTGAGGCTGCTGGGCCAAAGAGGTCTTGGGCATCCAGCCCCTTGCTGGTCCCTTCCCTCTGACGAGGCCCTCTGAGCTCCAGCCCCTTGCAGTGTGGAGACAGCCCCTGCCAGCAACCTCCTCTCCAAGGAGGCCTCAAGCGAGGCCTAGGCCCAGGGGAAAGGCACCAGCGGGGATGAGCCTGGGGAGGCGCCCGGGCATGTCTGGACCCAGTCCCCGCAGCCTGCCCCTTGCTGGGGCAGTACCCCCGGAGGCCAGGAAGGTCTGGGCAAGGCTGGCCAGGGGCAGGGGCCCTGCTGGGTCCTGCCCCTGGCCTGTGGGGCCTCTGAGCACAACCGGCCCTCTCCCGCTGGAAGACCTCCCCGGCTGCCTCGAAAGGCCGCTTTGCAAGCACTCTCGCCGGCTGTTCCCGCCAGCCGCGCCCAGTGCTCCCAAGCCCGGGAGAAAAGCGCTTCGGGGTGGTGCTCTCTCCCGGCCCTTGCCCCTGAGCCTGGGGCCAGGCAGGGGGTCCACACTCCCAGGCCAAGGCAGAACCACATGCACACGTCTGTTCCTGCCCCCTGCACCGGCAGAGAGCTCGGGGGAGCCAGAGTCTGTCAGGCAGCTGCTGGGCTGGCCGCCTGTGTGGGAAGGGGCAGAGCCGACCTAGGGGCACACTGGGCCTCTTGCTCTCCCTGCTGCCCTGAGGCTGCTGGGCCAAAGAGGTCTTGGGCATCCAGCCCCTTGCTGGTCCCTTCCCTCTGACGAGGCCCTCTGTGCTCCAGCCCCTTGCAGTGTGGAGACAGCCCCTGCCAGCAACCTCCTCTCCAAGGAGGCCTCAAGCGAGGCCTAGGCCCAGGGGAAAGGCACCAGCGGGGATGAGCCTGGGGAGGCGCCCGGGCATGTCTGGACCCAGTCCCCGCAGCCTGCCCCTTGCTGGGGCAGTACCCCCGGACGCCAGGAAGGTCTGGGCAAGGCTGGCCAGGGGCAGGGGCCCTGCTGGGTCCTGCCCCTGGCCTGTGGGGCCTCTGAGCACAACCGGCCCTCTCCCGCTGGAAGACCTCCCCGGCTGCCTCCAAAGGCCGCTTTGCAAGCACTCTCGCCGGCTGTTCCCGCCAGCCGCGCACAACGCTCCCAAGCCCGGGAGAAAAGCGCTTCGGGGTGGTGCTCTCTCCCGGCCCTTGCCCCTGAGCCTGGGGGCCAGGCAGGGGGTCCACACTCCCAGGCCAAGGCAGAACCACATGCACACGTCTGTTCCTGCCCCCTGCACCGGCAGAGAGCTCCGGGGAGCCAGAGTCTGTCAGGCAGCTGCTGGGCTGGCCGCCTGTGTGGGAAGGGGCAGAGCCGACCTAGGGGCACACTGGGCCTCTTGCTCTCCCTGCTGCCCTGAGGCTGCTGGGCCAAAGAGGTCTTGGGCATCCAGCCCCTTGCTGGTCCCTTCCCTCTGACAAGGCCCTCTGTGCTCCAGCCCCTTGCAGTGTGGAGACAGCCCCTGCCAGCAACCTCCTCTCCAAGGAGGCCTCAAGCGAGGGCCTAGGCCCAGGGGAAAGGCACCAGCGGGGATGAGCCTGGGGAGGCGCCCGGGCATGTCTGGACCCAGTCCCCGCAGCCTGCCCCTTGCTGGGGCAGTACCCCCGCAGGCCGGGAAGGTCTGGGCAAGGCTGGCCAGGGGCAGGGGCCCTGCTGGGTCCTGCCCCTGGCCTGTGGGGCCTCTGAGCACAACCGGCCCTCTCCCGCTGGAAGACCTCCCCGGCTGCCTCCAAAGGCCGCTTTGCAAGCACTCTCGCCGGCTGTTCCCGCCAGCCGCGCACAACGCTCCCAAGCCCGGGAGAAAAGCGCTTCGGGGTGGTGCTCTCTCCCGGCCCTTGCCCCTGAGCCTGGGGGCCAGGCAGGGGGTCCACACTCCCAGGCCAAGGCAGAACCACATGCACACGTCTGTTCCTGCCCCCTGCACCGGCAGAGAGCTCGGGGGAGCCAGAGTCTGTCAGGCAGCTGCTGGGCTGGCCGCCTGTGTGGGAAGGGGCAGAGCCGACCTAGGGGCACACTGGGCCTCTTGCTCTCCCTGCTGCCCTGAGGCTGCTGGGCCAAAGAGGTCTTGGGCATCCAGCCCTTTGCTGGTCCCTTCCCTCTGACGAGGCCCTCTGAGCTCCAGCCCCTTGCAGTGTGGAGACAGCCCCTGCCAGCAACCTCCTCTCCAAGGAGGCCTCAAGCGAGGCCTAGGCCCAGGGGAAAGGCACCAGCGGGGATGAGCCTGGGGAGGCGCCCGGGCATGTCTGGACCCAGTCCCCGCAGCCTGCCCCTTGCTGGGGCAGTACCCCCGGAGGCCAGGAAGGTCTGGGCAAGGCTGGCCAGGGGCAGGGGCCCTGCTGGGTCCTGCCCCTGGCCTGTGGGGCCTCTGAGCACAACCGGCCCTCTCCCGCTGGAAGACCTCCCCGGCTGCCTCCAAAGGCCGCTTTGCAAGCACTCTCGCCGGCTGTTCCCGCCAGCCGCGCACAACGCTCCCAAGCCCGGGAGAAAAGCGCTTCGGGGTGGTGCTCTCTCCCGGCCCTTGCCCCTGAGCCTGGGGGCCAGGCAGGGGGTCCACACTCCCAGGCCAAGGCAGAACCACATGCACACGTCTGTTCCTGCCCCCTGCACCGGCAGAGAGCTCGGGGGAGCCAGAGTCTGTCAGGCAGCTGCTGGGCTGGCCGCCTGTGTGGGAAGGGGCAGAGCCGACCTAGGGGCACACTGGGCCTCTTGCTCTCCCTGCTGCCCTGAGGCTGCTGGGCCAAAGAGGTCTTGGGCATCCAGCCCCTTGCTGGTCCCTTCCCTCTGACGAGGCCCTCTGAGCTCCAGCCCCTTGCAGTGTGGAGACAGCCCCTGCCAGCAACCTCCTCTCCAAGGAGGCCTCAAGCGAGGCCTAGGCCCAGGGGAAAGGCACCAGCGGGGATGAGCCTGGGGAGGCGCCCGGGCATGTCTGGACCCAGTCCCCGCAGCCTGCCCCTTGCTGGGGCAGTACCCCCGCAGGCCAGGAAGGTCTGGGCAAGGCGGGCCAGGGGCAGGGGCCCTGCTGGGTCCTGCCCCTGGCCTGTGGGGCCTCTGAGCACAACCGGCCCTCTCCCGCTGGAAGACCTCCCCGGCTGCCTCCAAAGGCCGCTTTGCAAGCACTCTCGCCGGCTGTTCCCGCCAGCCGCGCACAACGCTCCCAAGCCCGGGAGAAAAGCGCTTCGGGGTGGTGCTCTCTCCCGGCCCTTGCCCCTGAGCCTGGGGGCCAGGCAGGGGGTCCACACTCCCAGGCCAAGGCAGAACCACATGCACACGTCTGTTCCTGCCACCTGCACCGGCAGAGAGCTCGGGGGAGCCAGAGTCTGTCAGGCAGCTGCTGGGCTGGCCGCCTGTGTGGGAAGGGGCAGAGCCGACCTAGGGGCACACTGGGCCTCTTGCTCTCCCTGCTGCCCTGAGGCTGCTGGGCCAAAGAGGTCTTGGGCATCCAGCCCCTTGCTGGTCCCTTCCCTCTGACGAGGCCCTCTGAGCTCCAGCCCCTTGCAGTGTGGAGACAGCCCCTGCCAGCAACCTCCTCTCCAAGGAGGCCTCAAGCGAGGCCTAGGCCCAGGGGAAAGGCACCAGCGGGGATGAGCCTGGGGAGGTGCCCGGGCATGTCTGGACACAGTCCCCGCAGCCTGCCCCTTGCTGGGGCAGTACCCCCGGAGGCCAGGAAGGTCTGGGCAAGGCTGGCCAGGGGCAGGGGCCCTGCTGGGTCCTGCCCCTGGCCTGTGGGGCCTCTGAGCACAACCGGCCCTCTCCCGCTGGAAGACCTCCCCGGCTGCCTCCAAAGGCCGCTTTGCAAGCACTCTCGCCGGCTGTTCCCGCCAGCCGCGCACAACGCTCCCAAGCCCGGGAGAAAAGCGCTTCGGGGTGGTGCTCTCTCCCGGCCCTTGCCCCTGAGCCTGGGGGCCAGGCAGGGGGTCCACACTCCCAGGCCAAGGCAGAACCACATGCACACGTCTGTTCCTGCCCCCTGCACCGGCAGAGAGCTCGGGGGAGCCAGAGTCTGTCAGGCAGCTGCTGGGCTGGCCGCCTGTGTGGGAAGGGGCAGAGCCGACCTAGGGGCACACTGGGCCTCTTGCTCTCCCTGCTGCCCTGAGGCTGCTGGGCCAAAGAGGTCTTGGGCATCCAGCCCATTGCTGGTCCCTTCCCTCTGACGAGGCCCTCTGAGCTCCAGCCCCTTGCAGTGTGGAGACAGCCCCTGCCAGCAACCTCCTCTCCAAGGAGGCCTCAAGCGAGGCCTAGGCCCAGGGGAAAGGCACCAGCGGGGATGAGCCTGGGGAGGCGCCCGGGCATGTCTGGACCCAGTCCCCGCAGCCTGCCCCTTGCTGGGGCAGTACCCCCGGAGGCCAGGAAGGTCTGGGCAAGGCTGGCCAGGGGCAGGGGCCCTGCTGGGTCCTGCCCCTGGCCTGTGGGGCCTCTGAGCACAACCGGCCCTCTCCCGCTGGAAGACCTCCCCGGCTGCCTCCAAAGGCCGCTTTGCAAGCACTCTCGCCGGCTGTTCCCGCCAGCCGCGCACAACGCTCCCAAGCCCGGGAGAAAAGCGCTTCGGGGTGGTGCTCTCTCCCGGCCCTTGCCCCTGAGCCTGGGGGCCAGGCAGGGGGTCCACACTCCCAGGCCAAGGCAGAACCACATGCACACGTCTGTTCCTGCCCCCTGCACCGGCAGAGAGCTCGGGGGAGCCAGAGTCTGTCAGGCAGCTGCTGGGCTGGCCGCCTGTGTGGGAAGGGGCAGAGCCGACCTAGGGGCACACTGGGCCTCTTGCTCTCCCTGCTGCCCTGAGGCTGCTGGGCCAAAGAGGTCTTGGGCATCCAGCCCCTTGCTGGTCCCTTCCCTCTGACGAGGCCCTCTGAGCTCCAGCCCCTTGCAGTGTGGAGACAGCCCCTGCCAGCAACCTCCTCTCCAAGGAGGCCTCAAGCGAGGCCTAGGCCCAGGGGAAAGGCACCAGCGGGGATGAGCCTGGGGAGGCGCCCGGGCATGTCTGGACCCAGTCCCCGCAGCCTGCCCCTTGCTGGGGCAGTACCCCCGCAGGCCAGGAAGGTCTGGGCAAGGCGGGCCAGGGGCAGGGGCCCTGCTGGGTCCTGCCCCTGGCCTGTGGGGCCTCTGAGCACAACCGGCCCTCTCCCGCTGGAAGACCTCCCCGGCTGCCTCCAAAGGCCGCTTTGCAAGCACTCTCGCCGGCTGTTCCCGCCAGCCGCGCACAACGCTCCCAAGCCCGGGAGAAAAGCGCTTCGGGGTGGTGCTCTCTCCCGGCCCTTGCCCCTGAGCCTGGGGGCCAGGCAGGGGGTCCACACTCCCAGGCCAAGGCAGAACCACATGCACACGTCTGTTCCTGCCACCTGCACCGGCAGAGAGCTCGGGGGAGCCAGAGTCTGTCAGGCAGCTGCTGGGCTGGCCGCCTGTGTGGGAAGGGGCAGAGCCGACCTAGGGGCACACTGGGCCTCTTGCTCTCCCTGCTGCCCTGAGGCTGCTGGGCCAAAGAGGTCTTGGGCATCCAGCCCCTTGCTGGTCCCTTCCCTCTGACGAGGCCCTCTGAGCTCCAGCCCCTTGCAGTGTGGAGACAGCCCCTGCCAGCAACCTCCTCTCCAAGGAGGCCTCAAGCGAGGCCTAGGCCCAGGGGAAAGGCACCAGCGGGGATGAGCCTGGGGAGGTGCCCGGGCATGTCTGGACACAGTCCCCGCAGCCTGCCCCTTGCTGGGGCAGTACCCCCGGAGGCCAGGAAGGTCTGGGCAAGGCTGGCCAGGGGCAGGGGCCCTGCTGGGTCCTGCCCCTGGCCTGTGGGGCCTCTGAGCACAACCGGCCCTCTCCCGCTGGAAGACCTCCCCGGCTGCCTCCAAAGGCCGCTTTGCAAGCACTCTCGCCGGCTGTTCCCGCCAGCCGCGCACAACGCTCCCAAGCCCGGGAGAAAAGCGCTTCGGGGTGGTGCTCTCTCCCGGCCCTTGCCCCTGAGCCTGGGGGCCAGGCAGGGGGTCCACACTCCCAGGCCAAGGCAGAACCACATGCACACGTCTGTTCCTGCCCCCTGCACCGGCAGAGAGCTCGGGGGAGCCAGAGTCTGTCAGGCAGCTGCTGGGCTGGCCGCCTGTGTGGGAAGGGGCAGAGCCGACCTAGGGGCACACTGGGCCTCTTGCTCTCCCTGCTGCCCTGAGGCTGCTGGGCCAAAGAGGTCTTGGGCATCCAGCCCAATGCTGGTCCCTTCCCTCTGACGAGGCCCTCTGAGCTCCAGCCCCTTGCAGTGTGGAGACAGCCCCTGCCAGCAACCTCCTCTCCAAGGAGGCCTCAAGCGAGGCCTAGGCCCAGGGGAAAGGCACCAGCGGGGATGAGCCTGGGGAGGCGCCCGGGCATGTCTGGACCCAGTCCCCGCAGCCTGCCCCTTGCTGGGGCAGTACCCCCGGAGGCCAGGAAGGTCTGGGCAAGGCTGGCCAGGGGCAGGGGCCCTGCTGGGTCCTGCCCCTGGCCTGTGGGGCCTCTGAGCACAACCGGCCCTCTCCCGCTGGAAGACCTCCCCGGCTGCCTCCAAAGGCCGCTTTGCAAGCACTCTCGCCGGCTGTTCCCGCCAGCCGCGCACAACGCTCCCAAGCCCGGGAGAAAAGCGCTTCGGGGTGGTGCTCTCTCCCGGTCCTTGCCCCTGAGCCTGGGGGCCAGGAAGGGGGTCCACACTCCCAGGCCAAGGCAGAACCACATGCACACGTCTGTTCCTGCCCCCTGCACCGGCAGAGAGCTCGGGGGAGCCAGAGTCTGTCAGGCAGCTGCTGGGCTGGCCGCCTGTGTGGGAAGGGGCAGAGCCGACCTAGGGGCACACTGGGCCTCTTGCTCTCCCTGCTGCCCTGAGGCTGCTGGGCCAAAGAGGTCTTGGGCATCCAGCCCCTTGCTGGTCCCTTCCCTCTGACGAGGCCCTCTGAGCTCCAGCCCCTTGCAGTGTGGAGACAGCCCCTGCCAGCAACCTCCTCTCCAAGGAGGCCTCAAGCGAGGCCTAGGCCCAGGGGAAAGGCACCAGCGGGGATGAGCCTGGGGAGGCGCCCGGGCATGTCTGGACCCAGTCCCCGCAGCCTGCCCCTTGCTGGGGCAGTACCCCCGGAGGCCAGGAAGGTCTGGGCAAGGCGGGCCAGGGGCAGGGGCCCTGCTGGGTCCTGCCCCTGGCCTGTGGGGCCTCTGAGCACAACCGGCCCTCTCCCGCTGGAAGACCTCCCCGGCTGCCTCCAAAGGCCGCTTTGCAAGCACTCTCGCCGGCTGTTCCCGCCAGCCGCGCACAACGCTCCCAAGCCCGGGAGAAAAGCGCTTCGGGGTGGTGCTCTCTCCCGGCCCTTGCCCCTGAGCCTGGGGGCCAGGCAGGGGGTCCACACTCCCAGGCCAAGGCAGAACCACATGCACACGTCTGTTCCTGCCCCCAGCACCGGCAGAGAGCTCGGGGGAGCCAGAGTCTGTCAGGCAGCTGCTGGGCTGGCCGCCTGTGTGGGAAGGGGCAGAGCCGACCTAGGGGCACACTGGGCCTCTTGCTCTCCCTGCTGCCCTGAGGCTGCTGGGCCAAAGAGGTCTTGGGCATCCAGCCCCTTGCTGGTCCCTTCCCTCTGACGAGGCCCTCTGAGCTCCAGCCCCTTGCAGTGTGGAGACAGCCCCTGCCAGCAACCTCCTCTCCAAGGAGGCCTCAAGCGAGGCCTAGGCCCAGGGGAAAGGCACCAGCGGGGATGAGCCTGGGGAGGCGCCCGGGCATGTCTGGACCCAGTCCCCGCAGCCTGCCCCTTGCTGGGGCAGTACCCCCGGAGGCCAGGAAGGTCTGGGCAAGGCTGGCCAGGGGCAGGGGCCCTGCTGGGTCCTGCCCCTGGCCTGTGGGGCCTCTGAGCACAACCGGCCCTCTCCCGCTGGAAGACCTCCCCGGCTGCCTCCAAAGGCCGCTTTGCAAGCACTCTCGCCGGCTGTTCCCGCCAGCCGCGCACAACGCTCCCAAGCCCGGGAGAAAAGCGCTTCGGGGTGGTGCTCTCTCCCGGCCCTTGCCCCTGAGCCTGGGGGCCAGGCAGGGGGTCCACACTCCCAGGCCAAGGCAGAACCACATGCACACGTCTGTTCCTGCCCCCTGCACCGGCAGAGAGCTCGGGGGAGCCAGAGTCTGTCAGGCAGCTGCTGGGCTGGCCGCCTGTGTGGGAAGGGGCAGAGCCGACCTAGGGGCACACTGGGCCTCTTGCTCTCCCTGCTGCCCTGAGGCTGCTGGGCCAAAGAGGTCTTGGGCATCCAGCCCCTTGCTGGTCCCTTCCCTCTGACGAGGCCCTCTGAGCTCCAGCCCCTTGCAGTGTGGAGACAGCCCCTGCCAGCAACCTCCTCTCCAAGGAGGCCTCAAGCGAGGCCTAGGCCCAGGGGAAAGGCACCAGCGGGGATGAGCCTGGGGAGGCGCCCGGGCATGTCTGGACCCAGTCCCCGCAGCCTGCCCCTTGCTGGGGCAGTACCCCCGGAGGCCAGGAAGGTCTGGGCAAGGCGGGCCAGGGGCAGGGGCCCTGCTGGGTCCTGCCCCTGGCCTGTGGGGCCTCTGAGCACAACCGGCCCTCTCCCGCTGGAAGACCTCCCCGGCTGCCTCCAAAGGCCGCTTTGCAAGCACTCTCGCCGGCTGTTCCCGCCAGCCGCGCACAACGCTCCCAAGCCCGGGAGAAAAGCGCTTCGGGGTGGTGCTCTCTCCCGGCCCTTGCCCCTGAGCCTGGGGGCCAGGCAGGGGGTCCACACTCCCAGGCCAAGGCAGAACCACATGCACACGTCTGTTCCTGCCCCCTGCACCGGCAGAGAGCTCGGGGGAGCCAGAGTCTGTCAGGCAGCTGCTGGGCTGGCCGCCTGTGTGGGAAGGGGCAGAGCCGACCTAGGGGCACACTGGGCCTCTTGCTCTCCCTGCTGCCCTGAGGCTGCTGGGCCAAAGAGGTCTTGGGCATCCAGCCCCTTGCTGGTCCCTTCCCTCTGACGAGGCCCTCTGAGCTCCAGCCCCTTGCAGTGTGGAGACAGCCCCTGCCAGCAACCTCCTCTCCAAGGAGGCCTCAAGCGAGGCCTAGGCCCAGGGGAAAGGCACCAGCGGGGATGAGCCTGGGGAGGCGCCCGGGCATGTCTGGACCCAGTCCCCGCAGCCTGCCCCTTGCTGGGGCAGTACCCCCGGAGGCCAGGAAGGTCTGGGCAAGGCTGGCCAGGGGCAGGGGCCCTGCTGGGTCCTGCCCCTGGCCTGTGGGGCCTCTGAGCACAACCGGCCCTCTCCCGCTGGAAGACCTCCCCGGCTGCCTCCAAAGGCCGCTTTGCAAGCACTCTCGCCGGCTGTTCCCGCCAGCCGCGCACAACGCTCCCAAGCCCGGGAGAAAAGCGCTTCGGGGTGGTGCTCTCTCCCGGCCCTTGCCCCTGAGCCTGGGGGCCAGGCAGGGGGTCCACACTCCCAGGCCAAGGCAGAACCACATGCACACATCTGTTCCTGCCCCCTGCACCGGCAGAGAGCTCGGGGGAGCCAGAGTCTGTCAGGCAGCTGCTGGGCTGGCCGCCTGTGTGGGAAGGGGCAGAGCCGACCTAGGGGCACACTGGGCCTCTTGCTCTCCCTGCTGCCCTGAGGCTGCTGGGCCAAAGAGGTCTTGGGCATCCAGCCCCTTGCTGGTCCCTTCCCTCTGACGAGGCCCTCTGAGCTCCAGCCCCTTGCAGTGTGGAGACAGCCCCTGCCAGCAACCTCCTCTCCAAGGAGGCCTCAAGCGAGGCCTAGGCCCAGGGGAAAGGCACCAGCGGGGATGAGCCTGGGGAGGCGCCCGGGCATGTCTGGACCCAGTCCCCGCAGCCTGCCCCTTGCTGGGGCAGTACCCCCGGAGGCCAGGAAGGTCTGGGCAAGGCGGGCCAGGGGCAGGGGCCCTGCTGGGTCCTGCCCCTGGCCTGTGGGGCCTCTGAGCACAACCGGCCCTCTCCCGCTGGAAGACCTCCCCGGCTGCCTCCAAAGGCCGCTTTGCAAGCACTCTCGCCGGCTGTTCCCGCCAGCCGCGCACAACGCTCCCAAGCCCGGGAGAAAAGCGCTTCGGGGTGGTGCTCTCTCCCGGCCCTTGCCCCTGAGCCTGGGGGCCAGGCAGGGGGTCCACACTCCCAGGCCAAGGCAGAACCACATGCACACGTCTGTTCCTGCCCCCTGCACCGGCAGAGAGCTCGGGGGAGCCAGAGTCTGTCAGGCAGCTGCTGGGCTGGCCGCCTGTGTGGGAAGGGGCAGAGCCGACCTAGGGGCACACTGGGCCTCTTGCTCTCCCTGTTGCCCTGAGGCTGCTGGGCCAAAGAGGTCTTGGGCATCCAGCCACTTGCTGGTCCCTTCCCTCTGACGAGGCCCTCTGAGCTCCAGCCCCTTGCAGTGTAGAGACAGCCCCTGCCAGCAACCTCGTCTCCAAGGAGGCCTCAAGCGAGGCCTAGGCCCAGGGGAAAGGCACCAGCGGGGATGAGCCTGGGGAGGCGCCCGGGCATGTCTGGACCCAGTCCCCGCAGCCTGCCCCTTGCTGGGGCAGTACCCCCGGAGGCCAGGAAGGTCTGGGCAAGGCTGGCCAGGGGCAGGGGCCCTGCTGGGTCCTGCCCCTGGCCTGTGGGGCCTCTGAGCACAACCGGCCCTTTCCCGCTGGAAGACCTGCCCGGCTGCCTCCAAAGGCCGCTTTGCAAGCACTCTCGCCGGCTGTTCCCGCCAGCCGCGCACAACGTTCCCAAGCCCGGGAGAAAAGCGCTTCGGGGTGGTGCTCTCTCCCGGCCCTTGCCCCTGAGCCTGGGGGCCAGGCAGGGGGTCCACACTCCCAGGCCAAGGCAGAACCACATGCACACGTCTGTTCCTGCCCCCTGCACCGGCAGAGAGCTCGGGGGAGCCAGAGTCTGTCAGGCAGCTGCTGGGCTGGCCGCCTGTGTGGGAAGGGGCAGAGCCGACCTAGGGGCACACTGGGCCTCTTGCTCTCCCTGTTGCCCTGAGGCTGCTGGGCCAAAGAGGTCTTGGGCATCCAGCCCCTTGCTGGTCCCTTCCCTCTGACGAGGCCCTCTGAGCTCCAGCCCCTTGCAGTGTGGAGACAGCCCCTGCCAGCAACCTCCTCTCCAAGGAGGCCTCAAGCGAGGCCTAGGCCCAGGGGAAAGGCACCAGCGGGGATGAGCCTGGGGAGGCGCCCGGGCATGTCTGGACCCAGTCCCCGCAGCCTGCCCCTTGCTGGGGCAGTACCCCCGGAGGCCAGGAAGGTCTGGGCAAGGCGGGCCAGGGGCAGGGGCCCTGCTGGGTCCTGCCCCTGGCCTGTGGGGCCTCTGAGCACAACCGGCCCTCTCCCGCTGGAAGACCTCCCCGGCTGCCTCCAAAGGCCGCTTTGCAAGCACTCTCGCCGGCTGTTCCCGCCAGCCGCGCACAACGCTCCCAAGCCCGGGAGAAAAGCGCTTCGGGGTGGTGCTCTCTCCCGGCCCTTGCCCCTGAGCCTGGGGGCCAGGCAGGGGGTCCACACTCCCAGGCCAAGGCAGAACCACATGCACACGTCTGTTCCTGCCCCCTGCACCGGCAGAGAGCTCGGGGGAGCCAGAGTCTGTCAGGCAGCTGCTGGGCTGGCCGCCTGTGTGGGAAGGGGCAGAGCCGACCTAGGGGCACACTGGGCCTCTTGCTCTCCCTGTTGCCCTGAGGCTGCTGGGCCAAAGAGGTCTTGGGCATCCAGCCCCTTGCTGGTCCCTTCCCTCTGACGAGGCCCTCTGGGCTCCAGCCCCTTGCAGTGTGGAGACAGCCCCTGCCAGCAACCTCCTCTCCAAGGAGGCCTCAAGCGAGGCCTAGGCCCAGGGGAAAGGCACCAGCGGGGATGAGCCTGGGGAGGCGCCCGGGCATGTCTGGACCCAGTCCCCGCAGCCTGCCCCTTGCTGGGGCAGTACCCCCGGAGGCCAGGAAGGACTGGGCAAGGCTGGCCAGGGGCAGGGGCCCTGCTGGGTCCTGCCCCTGGCCTGTGGGGCCTCTGAGCACAACCGGCCCTCTCCCGCTGGAAGACCTCCCCGGCTGCCTCCAAAGGCCGCTTTGCAAGCACTCTCGCCGGCTGTTCCCGCCAGCCGCGCACAACGCTCCCAAGCCCGGGAGAAAAGCGCTTCGGGGTGGTGCTCTCTCCCGGCCCTTGCCCCTGAGCCTGGGGGCCAGGCAGGGGGTCCACACTCCCAGGCCAAGGCAGAACCACATGCACACGTCTGTTCCTGCCCCCTGCACCGGCAGAGAGCTCGGGGGAGCCAGAGTCTGTCAGGCAGCTGCTGGGCTGGCCGCCTGTGTGGGAAGGGGCAGAGCCGACCTAGGGGCACACTGGGCCTCTTGCTCTCCCTGCTGCCCTGAGGCTGCTGGGCCAAAGAGGTCTTGGGCATCCAGCCCCTTGCTGGTCCCTTCCCTCTGACGAGGCCCTCTGAGCTCCAGCCCCTTGCAGTGTGGAGACAGCCCCTGCCAGCAACCTCCTCTCCAAGGAGGCCTCAAGCGAGGCCTAGGCCCAGGGGAAAGGCACCAGCGGGGATGAGCCTGGGGAGGCGCCCGGGCATGTCTGGACCCAGTCCCCGCAGCCTGCCCCTTGCTGGGGCAGTACCCCCGGAGGCCAGGAAGGTCTGGGCAAGGCTGGCCAGGGGCAGGGGCCCTGCTGGGTCCTGCCCCTGGCCTGTGGGGCCTCTGAGCACAACCGGCCCTCTCCCGCTGGAAGACCTCCCCGGCTGCCTCCAAAGGCTGCTTTGCAAGCACTCTCGCCGGCTGTTCCCGCCAGCCGCGCACAACGCTCCCAAGCCCGGGAGAAAAGCGCTTCGGGGTGGTGCTCTCTCCCGGCCCTTGCCCCTGAGCCTGGGGGCCAGGCAGGGGGTCCACACTCCCAGGCCAAGGCAGAACCACATGCACACGTCTGTTCCTGCCCCCTGCACCGGCAGAGAGCTCGGGGGAGCCAGAGTCTGTCAGGCAGCTGCTGGGCTGGCCGCCTGTGTGGGAAGGGGCAGAGCCGACCTAGGGGCACACTGGGCCTCTTGCTCTCCCTGTTGCCCTGAGGCTGCTGGGCCAAAGAGGTCTTGGGCATCCAGCCCCTTGCTGGTCCCTTCCCTCTGACGAGGCCCTCTGGGCTCCAGCCCCTTGCAGTGTGGAGACAGCCCCTGCCAGCAACCTCCTCTCCAAGGAGGCCTCAAGCGAGGCCTAGGCCCAGGGGAAAGGCACCAGCGGGGATGAGCCTGGGGAGGCGCCCGGGCATGTCTGGACCCAGTCCCCGCAGCCTGCCCCTTGCTGGGGCAGTACCCCCGGAGGCCAGGAAGGACTGGGCAAGGCTGGCCAGGGGCAGGGGCCCTGCTGGGTCCTGCCCCTGGCCTGTGGGGCCTCTGAGCACAACCGGCCCTCTCCCGCTGGAAGACCTCCCCGGCTGCCTCCAAAGGCCGCTTTGCAAGCACTCTCGCCGGCTGTTCCCGCCAGCCGCGCACAACGCTCCCAAGCCCGGGAGAAAAGCGCTTCGGGGTGGTGCTCTCTCCCGGCCCTTGCCCCTGAGCCTGGGGGCCAGGCAGGGGGTCCACACTCCCAGGCCAAGGCAGAACCACATGCACACGTCTGTTCCTGCCCCCTGCACCGGCAGAGAGCTCGGGGGAGCCAGAGTCTGTCAGGCAGCTGCTGGGCTGGCCGCCTGTGTGGGAAGGGGCAGAGCCGACCTAGGGGCACACTGGGCCTCTTGCTCTCCCTGCTGCCCTGAGGCTGCTGGGCCAAAGAGGTCTTGGGCATCCAGCCCCTTGCTGGTCCCTTCCCTCTGACGAGGCCCTCTGGGCTCCAGCCCCTTGCAGTGTGGAGACAGCCCCTGCCAGCAACCTCCTCTCCAAGGAGGCCTCAAGCGAGGCCTAGGCCCAGGGGAAAGGCACCAGCGGGGATGAGCCTGGGGAGGCGCCCGGGCATGTCTGGACCCAGTCCCCGCAGCCTGCCCCTTGCTGGGGCAGTACCCCCGGAGGCCAGGAAGGTCTGGGCAAGGCGGGCCAGGGGCAGGGGCCCTGCTGGGTCCTGCCCCTGGCCTGTGGGGCCTCTGAGCACAACCGGCCCTCTCCCGCTGGAAGACCTCCCCGGCTGCCTCCAAAGGCCGCTTTGCAAGCACTCTCGCCGGCTGTTCCCGCCAGCCGCGCACAACGCTCCCAAGCCCGGGAGAAAAGCGCTTCGGGGTGGTGCTCTCTCCCGGCCCTTGCCCCTGAGCCTGGGGGCCAGGCAGGGGGTCCACACTCCCAGGCCAAGGCAGAACCACATGCACACGTCTGTTCCTGCCCCCTGCACCGGCAGAGAGCTCGGGGGAGCCAGAGTCTGTCAGGCAGCTGCTGGGCTGGCCGCCTGTGTGGGAAGGGGCAGAGCCGACCTAGGGGCACACTGGGCCTCTTGCTCTCCCTGCTGCCCTGAGGCTGCTGGGCCAAAGAGGTCTTGGGCATCCAGCCCCTTGCTGGTCCCTTCCCTCGACGAGGCCCTCTGAGCTCCAGCCCCTTGCAGTGTGGAGACAGCCCCTGCCAGCAACCTCCTCTCCAAGGAGGCCTCAAGCGAGGCCTAGGCCCAGGGGAAAGGCACCAGCGGGGATGAGCCTGGGGAGGCGCCCGGGCATGTCTGGACCCAGTCCCCGCAGCCTGCCCCTTGCTGGGGCAGTACCCCCGGAGGCCAGGAAGGTCTGGGCAAGGCGGGCCAGGGGCAGGGGCCCTGCTGGGTCCTGCCCCTGGCCTGTGGGGCCTCTGAGCACAACCGGCCCTCTCCCGCTGGAAGACCTCCCCGGCTGCCTCCAAAGGCCGCTTTGCAAGCACTCTCGCCGGCTGTTCCCGCCAGCCGCGCACAACGCTCCCAAGCCCGGGAGAAAAGCGCTTCGGGGTGGTGCTCTCTCCCGGCCCTTGCCCCTGAGCCTGGGGGCCAGGCAGGGGGTCCACACTCCCAGGCCAAGGCAGAACCACATGCACACGTCTGTTCCTGCCCCCTGCACCGGCAGAGAGCTCGGGGGAGCCAGAGTCTGTCAGGCAGCTGCTGGGCTGGCCGCCTGTGTGGGAAGGGGCAGAGCCGACCTAGGGGCACACTGGGCCTCTTGCTCTCCCTGCTGCCCTGAGGCTGCTGGGCCAAAGAGGTCTTGGGCATCCAGCCCCTTGCTGGTCCCTTCCCTCTGACGAGGCCCTCTGAGCTCCAGCCCCTTGCAGTGTGGAGACAGCCCCTGCCAGCAACCTCCTCTCCAAGGAGGCCTCAAGCGAGGCCTAGGCCCAGGGGAAAGGCACCAGCGGGGATGAGCCTGGGGAGGCGCCCGGGCATGTCTGGACCCAGTCCCCGCAGCCTGCCCCTTGCTGGGGCAGTACCCCCGGAGGCCAGGAAGGTCTGGGCAAGGCGGGCCAGGGGCAGGGGCCCTGCTGGGTCCTGCCCCTGGCCTGTGGGGCCTCTGAGCACAACCGGCCCTCTCCCGCTGGAAGACCTCCCCGGCTGCCTCCAAAGGCCGCTTTGCAAGCACTCTCGCCGGCTGTTCCCGCCAGCCGCGCACAACGCTCCCAAGCCCGGGAGAAAAGCGCTTCGGGGTGGTGCTCTCTCCCGGCCCTTGCCCCTGAGCCTGGGGGCCAGGCAGGGGGTCCACACTCCCAGGCCAAGGCAGAACCACATGCACACGTCTGTTCCTGCCCCCTGCACCGGCAGAGAGCTCGGGGGAGCCAGAGTCTGTCAGGCAGCTGCTGGGCTGGCCGCCTGTGTGGGAAGGGGCAGAGCCGACCTAGGGGCACACTGGGCCTCTTGCTCTCCCTGCTGCCCTGAGGCTGCTGGGCCAAAGAGGTCTTGGGCATCCAGCCCCTTGCTGGTCCCTTCCCTCTGACGAGGCCCTCTGAGCTCCAGCCCCTTGCAGTGTGGAGACAGCCCCTGCCAGCAACCTCCTCTCCAAGGAGGCCTCAAGCGAGGCCTAGGCCCAGGGGAAAGGCACCAGCGGGGATGAGCCTGGGGAGGCGCCCGGGCATGTCTGGACCCAGTCCCCGCAGCCTGCCCCTTGCTGGGGCAGTACCCCCGGAGGCCAGGAAGGTCTGGGCAAGGCTGGCCAGGGGCAGGGGCCCTGCTGGGTCCTGCCCCTGGCCTGTGGGGCCTCTGAGCACAACCGGCCCTCTCCCGCTGGAAGACCTCCCCGGCTGCCTCCAAAGGCCGCTTTGCAAGCACTCTCGCCGGCTGTTCCCGCCAGCCGCGCACAACGCTCCCAAGCCCGGGAGAAAAGCGCTTCGGGGTGGTGCTCTCTCCCGGCCCTTGCCCCTGAGCCTGGGGGCCAGGCAGGGGGTCCACACTCCCAGGCCAAGGCAGAACCACATGCACACGTCTGTTCCTGCCCCCTGCACCGGCAGAGAGCTCGGGGGAGCCAGAGTCTGTCAGGCAGCTGCTGGGCTGGCCGCCTGTGTGGGAAGGGGCAGAGCCGACCTAGGGGCACACTGGGCCTCATGCTCTCCCTGCTGCCCTGAGGCTGCTGGGCCAAAGAGGTCTTGGGCATCCAGCCCCTTGCTGGTCCCTTCCCTCTGACGAGGCCCACTGAGCTCCAGCCCCTTGCAGTGTGGAGACAGCCCCTGCCAGCAACCTCCTCTCCAAGGAGGCCTCAAGCGAGGCCTAGGCCCAGGGGAAAGGCACCAGCGGGGATGAGCCTGGGGAGGCGCCCGGGCATGTCTGGACCCAGTCCCCGCAGCCTGCCCCTTGCTGGGGCAGTACCCCCGGAGGCCAGGAAGGTCTGGGCAAGGCGGGCCAGGGGCAGGGGCCCTGCTGGGTCCTGCCCCTGGCCTGTGGGGCCTCTGAGCACAACCGGCCCTCTCCCGCTGGAAGACCTCCCCGGCTGCCTCCAAAGGCCGCTTTGCAAGCACTCTCGCCGGCTGTTCCCGCCAGCCGCGCACAACGCTCCCAAGCCCGGGAGAAAAGCGCTTCGGGGTGGTGCTCTCTCCCGGCCCTTGCCCCTGAGCCTGGGGGCCAGGCAGGGGGTCCACACTCCCAGGCCAAGGCAGAACCACATGCACACGTCTGTTCCTGCCCCCTGCACCGGCAGAGAGCTCGGGGGAGCCAGAGTCTGTCAGGCAGCTGCTGGGCTGGCCGCCTGTGTGGGAAGGGGCAGAGCCGACCTAGGGGCACACTGGGCCTCTTGCTCTCCCTGCTGCCCTGAGGCTGCTGGGCCAAAGAGGTCTTGGGCATCCAGCCCCTTGCTGGTCCCTTCCCTCTGACGAGGCCCTCTGAGCTCCAGCCCCTTGCAGTGTGGAGACAGCCCCTGCCAGCAACCTCCTCTCCAAGGAGGCCTCAAGCGAGGCCTAGGCCCAGGGGAAAGGCACCAGCGGGGATGAGCCTGGGGAGGCGCCCGGGCATGTCTGGACCCAGTCCCCGCAGCCTGCCCCTTGCTGGGGCAGTACCCCCGGAGGCCAGGAAGGTCTGGGCAAGGCGGGCCAGGGGCAGGGGCCCTGCTGGGTCCTGCCCCTGGCCTGTGGGGCCTCTGAGCACAACCGGCCCTCTCCCGCTGGAAGACCTCCCCGGCTGCCTCCAAAGGCCGCTTTGCAAGCACTCTCGCCGGCTGTTCCCGCCAGCCGCGCCCAACGCTCCCAAGCCCGGGAGAAAAGCGCTTCGGGGTGGTGCTCTCTCCCGGCCCTTGCCCCTGAGCCTGGGGGCCAGGCAGGGGGTCCACACTCCCAGGCCAAGGCAGAACCACATGCACACGTCTGTTCCTGCCCCCTGCACCGGCAGAGAGCTCGGGGGAGCCAGAGTCTGTCAGGCAGCTGCTGGGCTGGCCGCCTGTGTGGGAAGGGGCAGAGCCGACCTAGGGGCACACTGGGCCTCTTGCTCTCCCTGCTGCCCTGAGGCTGCTGGGCCAAAGAGGTCTTGGGCATCCAGCCCCTTGCTGGTCCCTTCCCTCTGACGAGGCCCTCTGAGCTCCAGCCCCTTGCAGTGTGGAGACAGCCCCTGCCAGCAACCTCCTCTCCAAGGAGGCCTCAAGCGAGGCCTAGGCCCAGGGGAAAGGCACCAGCGGGGATGAGCCTGGGGAGGCGCCCGGGCATGTCTGGACCCAGTCCCCGCAGCCTGCCCCTTGCTGGGGCAGTACCCCCGGAGGCCAGGAAGGTCTGGGCAAGGCGGGCCAGGGGCAGGGGCCCTGCTGGGTCCTGCCCCTGGCCTGTGGGGCCTCTGAGCACAACCGGCCCTCTCCCGCTGGAAGACCTCCCCGGCTGCCTCCAAAGGCCGCTTTGCAAGCACTCTCGCCGGCTGTTCCCGCCAGCCGCGCCCAACGCTCCCAAGCCCGGGAGAAAAGCGCTTCGGGGTGGTGCTCTCTCCCGGCCCTTGCCCCTGAGCCTGGGGGCCAGGCAGGGGGTCCACACTCCCAGGCCAAGGCAGAACCACATGCACACGTCTGTTCCTGCCCCCTGCACCGGCAGAGAGCTCGGGGGAGCCAGAGTCTGTCAGGCAGCTGCTGGGCTGGCCGCCTGTGTGGGAAGGGGCAGAGCCGACCTAGGGGCACACTGGGCCTCTTGCTCTCCCTGCTGCCCTGAGGCTGCTGGGCCAAAGAGGTCTTGGGCATCCAGCCCCTTGCTGGTCCCTTCCCTCTGACGAGGCCCTCTGAGCTCCAGCCCCTTGCAGTGTGGAGACAGCCCCTGCCAGCAACCTCCTCTCCAAGGAGGCCTCAAGCGAGGCCTAGGCCCAGGGGAAAGGCACCAGCGGGGATGAGCCTGGGGAGGCGCCCGGGCATGTCTGGACCCAGTCCCCGCAGCCTGCCCCTTGCTGGGGCAGTACCCCCGGAGGCCAGGAAGGTCTGGGCAAGGCGGGCCAGGGGCAGGGGCCCTGCTGGGTCCTGCCCCTGGCCTGTGGGGCCTCTGAGCACAACCGGCCCTCTCCCGCTGGAAGACCTCCCCGGCTGCCTCCAAAGGCCGCTTTGCAAGCACTCTCGCCGGCTGTTCCCGCCAGCCGCGCACAACGCTCCCAAGCCCGGGAGAAAAGCGCTTCGGGGTGGTGCTCTCTCCCGGCCCTTGCCCCTGAGCCTGGGGGCCAGGCAGGGGGTCCACACTCCCAGGCCAAGGCAGAACCACATGCACACGTCTGTTCCTGCCCCCTGCACCGGCAGAGAGCTCGGGGGAGCCAGAGTCTGTCAGGCAGCTGCTGGGCTGGCCGCCTGTGTGGGAAGGGGCAGAGCCGACCTAGGGGCACACTGGGCCTCTTGCTCTCCCTGCTGCCCTGAGGCTGCTGGGCCAAAGAGGTCTTGGGCATCCAGCCCCTTGCTGGTCCCTTCCCTCTGACGAGGCCCTCTGAGCTCCAGCCCCTTGCAGTGTGGAGACAGCCCCTGCCAGCAACCTCCTCTCCAAGGAGGCCTCAAGCGAGGCCTAGGCCCAGGGGAAAGGCACCAGCGGGGATGAGCCTGGGGAGGCGCCCGGGCATGTCTGGACCCAGTCCCCGCAGCCTGCCCCTTGCTGGGGCAGTACCCCCGGAGGCCAGGAAGGTCTGGGCAAGGCGGGCCAGGGGCAGGGGCCCTGCTGGGTCCTGCCCCTGGCCTGTGGGGCCTCTGAGCACAACCGGCCCTCTCCCGCTGGAAGACCTCCCCGGCTGCCTCCAAAGGCCGCTTTGCAAGCACTCTCGCCGGCTGTTCCCGCCAGCCGCGCACAACGCTCCCAAGCCCGGGAGAAAAGCGCTTCGGGGTGGTGCTCTCTCCCGGCCCTTGCCCCTGAGCCTGGGGGCCAGGCAGGGGGTCCACACTCCCAGGCCAAGGCAGAACCACATGCACACGTCTGTTCCTGCCCGCTGCACCGGCAGAGAGCTCGGGGGAGCCAGAGTCTGTCAGGCAGCTGCTGGGCTGGCCGCCTGTGTGGGAAGGGGCAGAGCCGACCTAGGGGCACACTGGGCCTCTTGCTCTCCCTGCTGCCCTGAGGCTGCTGGGCCAAAGAGGTCTTGGGCATCCAGCCCCTTGCTGGTCCCTTCCCTCTGACGAGGCCCTCTGAGCTCCAGCCCCTTGCAGTGTGGAGACAGCCCCTGCCAGCAACCTCCTCTCCAAGGAGGCCTCAAGCGAGGCCTAGGCCCAGGGGAAAGGCACCAGCGGGGATGAGCCTGGGGAGGCGCCCGGGCATGTCTGGACCCAGTCCCCGCAGCCTGCCCCTTGCTGGGGCAGTACCCCCGGAGGCCAGGAAGGTCTGGGCAAGGCGGGCCAGGGGCAGGGGCCCTGCTGGGTCCTGCCCCTGGCCTGTGGGGCCTCTGAGCACAACCGGCCCTCTCCCGCTGGAAGACCTCCCCGGCTGCCTCCAAAGGCCGCTTTGCAAGCACTCTCGCCGGCTGTTCCCGCCAGCCGCGCACAACGCTCCCAAGCCCGGGAGAAAAGCGCTTCGGGGTGGTGCTCTCTCCCGGCCCTTGCCCCTGAGCCTGGGGGCCAGGCAGGGGGTCCACACTCCCAGGCCAAGGCAGAACCACATGCACACGTCTGTTCCTGCCCCCTGCACCGGCAGAGAGCTCGGGGGAGCCAGAGTCTGTCAGGCAGCTGCTGGGCTGGCCGCCTGTGTGGGAAGGGGCAGAGCCGACCTAGGGGCACACTGGGCCTCTTGCTCTCCCTGCTGCCCTGAGGCTGCTGGGCCAAAGAGGTCTTGGGCATCCAGCCCCTTGCTGGTCCCTTCCCTCTGACGAGGCCCTCTGAGCTCCAGCCCCTTGCAGTGTGGAGACAGCCCCTGCCAGCAACCTCCTCTCCAAGGAGGCCTCAAGCGAGGCCTAGGCCCAGGGGAAAGGCACCAGCGGGGATGAGCCTGGGGAGGCGCCCGGGCATGTCTGGACCCAGTCCCCGCAGCCTGCCCCTTGCTGGGGCAGTACCCCCGGAGGCCAGGAAGGTCTGGGCAAGGCGGGCCAGGGGCAGGGGCCCTGCTGGGTCCTGCCCCTGGCCTGTGGGGCCTCTGAGCACAACCGGCCCTCTCCCGCTGGAAGACCTCCCCGGCTGCCTCCAAAGGCCGCTTTGCAAGCACTCTCGCCGGCTGTTCCCGCCAGCCGCGCACAACGCTCCCAAGCCCGGGAGAAAAGCGCTTCGGGGTGGTGCTCTCTCCCGGCCCTTGCCCCTGAGCCTGGGGGCCAGGCAGGGGGTCCACACTCCCAGGCCAAGGCAGAACCACATGCACACGTCTGTTCCTGCCCCCTGCACCGGCAGAGAGCTCGGGGGAGCCAGAGTCTGTCAGGCAGCTGCTGGGCTGGCCGCCTGTGTGGGAAGGGGCAGAGCCGACCTAGGGGCACACTGGGCCTCTTGCTCTCCCTGCTGCCCTGAGGCTGCTGGGCCAAAGAGGTCTTGGGCATCCAGCCCCTTGCTGGTCCCTTCCCTCTGACGAGGCCCTCTGAGCTCCAGCCCCTTGCAGTGTGGAGACAGCCCCTGCCAGCAACCTCCTCTCCAAGGAGGCCTCAAGCGAGGCCTAGGCCCAGGGGAAAGGCACCAGCGGGGATGAGCCTGGGGAGGCGCCCGGGCATGTCTGGACCCAGTCCCCGCAGCCTGCCCCTTGCTGGGGCAGTACCCCCGGAGGCCAGGAAGGTCTGGGCAAGGCGGGCCAGGGGCAGGGGCCCTGCTGGGTCCTGCCCCTGGCCTGTGGGGCCTCTGAGCACAACCGGCCCTCTCCCGCTGGAAGACCTCCCCGGCTGCCTCCAAAGGCCGCTTTGCAAGCACTCTCGCCGGCTGTTCCCGCCAGCCGCGCACAACGCTCCCAAGCCCGGGAGAAAAGCGCTTCGGGGTGGTGCTCTCTCCCGGCCCTTGCCCCTGAGCCTGGGGGCCAGGCAGGGGGTCCACACTCCCAGGCCAAGGCAGAACCACATGCACACGTCTGTTCCTGCCCCCTGCACCGGCAGAGAGCTCGGGGGAGCCAGAGTCTGTCAGGCAGCTGCTGGGCTGGCCGCCTGTGTGGGAAGGGGCAGAGCCGACCTAGGGGCACACTGGGCCTCTTGCTCTCCCTGCTGCCCTGAGGCTGCTGGGCCAAAGAGGTCTTGGGCATCCAGCCCCTTGCTGGTCCCTTCCCTCTGACGAGGCCCTCTGAGCTCCAGCCCCTTGCAGTGTGGAGACAGCCCCTGCCAGCAACCTCCTCTCCAAGGAGGCCTCAAGCGAGGCCTAGGCCCAGGGGAAAGGCACCAGCGGGGATGAGCCTGGGGAGGCGCCCGGGCATGTCTGGACCCAGTCCCCGCAGCCTGCCCCTTGCTGGGGCAGTACCCCCGGAGGCCAGGAAGGTCTGGGCAAGGCTGGCCAGGGGCAGGGGCCCTGCTGGGTCCTGCCCCTGGCCTGTGGGGCCTCTGAGCACAACCGGCCCTCTCCCGCTGGAAGACCTCCCCGGCTGCCTCCAAAGGCCGCTTTGCAAGCACTCTCGCCGGCTGTTCCCGCCAGCCGCGCACAACGCTCCCAAGCCCGGGAGAAAAGCGCTTCGGGGTGGTGCTCTCTCCCGGCCCTTGCCCCTGAGCCTGGGGGCCAGGCAGGGGGTCCACACTCCCAGGCCAAGGCAGAACCACATGCACACGTCTGTTCCTGCCCCCTGCACCGGCAGAGAGCTCGGGGGAGCCAGAGTCTGTCAGGCAGCTGCTGGGCTGGCCGCCTGTGTGGGAAGGGGCAGAGCCGACCTAGGGGCACACTGGGCCTCATGCTCTCCCTGCTGCCCTGAGGCTGCTGGGCCAAAGAGGTCTTGGGCATCCAGCCCCTTGCTGGTCCCTTCCCTCTGACGAGGCCCACTGAGCTCCAGCCCCTTGCAGTGTGGAGACAGCCCCTGCCAGCAACCTCCTCTCCAAGGAGGCCTCAAGCGAGGCCTAGGCCCAGGGGAAAGGCACCAGCGGGGATGAGCCTGGGGAGGCGCCCGGGCATGTCTGGACCCAGTCCCCGCAGCCTGCCCCTTGCTGGGGCAGTACCCCCGGAGGCCAGGAAGGTCTGGGCAAGGCTGGCCAGGGGCAGGGGCCCTGCTGGGTCCTGCCCCTGGCCTGTGGGGCCTCTGAGCACAACCGGCCCTCTCCCGCTGGAAGACCTCCCCGGCTGCCTCCAAAGGCCGCTTTGCAAGCACTCTCGCCGGCTGTTCCCGCCAGCCGCGCACAACGCTCCCAAGCCCGGGAGAAAAGCGCTTCGGGGTGGTGCTCTCTCCCGGCCCTTGCCCCTGAGCCTGGGGGCCAGGCAGGGGGTCCACACTCCCAGGCCAAGGCAGAACCACATGCACACGTCTGTTCCTGCCCCCTGCACCGGCAGAGAGCTCGGGGGAGCCAGAGTCTGTCAGGCAGCTGCTGGGCTGGCCGCCTGTGTGGGAAGGGGCAGAGCCGACCTAGGGGCACACTGGGCCTCTTGCTCTCCCTGCTGCCCTGAGGCTGCTGGGCCAAAGAGGTCTTGGGCATCCAGCCCCTTGCTGGTCCCTTCCCTCTGACGAGGCCCTCTGAGCTCCAGCCCCTTGCAGTGTGGAGACAGCCCCTGCCAGCAACCTCCTCTCCAAGGAGGCCTCAAGCGAGGCCTAGGCCCAGGGGAAAGGCACCAGCGGGGATGAGCCTGGGGAGGCGCCCGGGCATGTCTGGACCCAGTCCCCGCAGCCTGCCCCTTGCTGGGGCAGTACCCCCGGAGGCCAGGAAGGTCTGGGCAAGGCGGGCCAGGGGCAGGGGCCCTGCTGGGTCCTGCCCCTGGCCTGTGGGGCCTCTGAGCACAACCGGCCCTCTCCCGCTGGAAGACCTCCCCGGCTGCCTCCAAAGGCCGCTTTGCAAGCACTCTCGCCGGCTGTTCCCGCCAGCCGCGCCCAACGCTCCCAAGCCCGGGAGAAAAGCGCTTCGGGGTGGTGCTCTCTCCCGGCCCTTGCCCCTGAGCCTGGGGGCCAGGCAGGGGGTCCACACTCCCAGGCCAAGGCAGAACCACATGCACACGTCTGTTCCTGCCCCCTGCACCGGCAGAGAGCTCGGGGGAGCCAGAGTCTGTCAGGCAGCTGCTGGGCTGGCCGCCTGTGTGGGAAGGGGCAGAGCCGACCTAGGGGCACACTGGGCCTCTTGCTCTCCCTGCTGCCCTGAGGCTGCTGGGCCAAAGAGGTCTTGGGCATCCAGCCCCTTGCTGGTCCCTTCCCTCTGACGAGGCCCTCTGAGCTCCAGCCCCTTGCAGTGTGGAGACAGCCCCTGCCAGCAACCTCCTCTCCAAGGAGGCCTCAAGCGAGGCCTAGGCCCAGGGGAAAGGCACCAGCGGGGATGAGCCTGGGGAGGCGCCCGGGCATGTCTGGACCCAGTCCCCGCAGCCTGCCCCTTGCTGGGGCAGTACCCCCGGAGGCCAGGAAGGTCTGGGCAAGGCGGGCCAGGGGCAGGGGCCCTGCTGGGTCCTGCCCCTGGCCTGTGGGGCCTCTGAGCACAACCGGCCCTCTCCCGCTGGAAGACCTCCCCGGCTGCCTCCAAAGGCCGCTTTGCAAGCACTCTCGCCGGCTGTTCCCGCCAGCCGCGCCCAACGCTCCCAAGCCCGGGAGAAAAGCGCTTCGGGGTGGTGCTCTCTCCCGGCCCTTGCCCCTGAGCCTGGGGGCCAGGCAGGGGGTCCACACTCCCAGGCCAAGGCAGAACCACATGCACACGTCTGTTCCTGCCCCCTGCACCGGCAGAGAGCTCGGGGGAGCCAGAGTCTGTCAGGCAGCTGCTGGGCTGGCCGCCTGTGTGGGAAGGGGCAGAGCCGACCTAGGGGCACACTGGGCCTCTTGCTCTCCCTGCTGCCCTGAGGCTGCTGGGCCAAAGAGGTCTTGGGCATCCAGCCCCTTGCTGGTCCCTTCCCTCTGACGAGGCCCTCTGAGCTCCAGCCCCTTGCAGTGTGGAGACAGCCCCTGCCAGCAACCTCCTCTCCAAGGAGGCCTCAAGCGAGGCCTAGGCCCAGGGGAAAGGCACCAGCGGGGATGAGCCTGGGGAGGCGCCCGGGCATGTCTGGACCCAGTCCCCGCAGCCTGCCCCTTGCTGGGGCAGTACCCCCGGAGGCCAGGAAGGTCTGGGCAAGGCGGGCCAGGGGCAGGGGCCCTGCTGGGTCCTGCCCCTGGCCTGTGGGGCCTCTGAGCACAACCGGCCCTCTCCCGCTGGAAGACCTCCCCGGCTGCCTCCAAAGGCCGCTTTGCAAGCACTCTCGCCGGCTGTTCCCGCCAGCCGCGCACAACGCTCCCAAGCCCGGGAGAAAAGCGCTTCGGGGTGGTGCTCTCTCCCGGCCCTTGCCCCTGAGCCTGGGGGCCAGGCAGGGGGTCCACACTCCCAGGCCAAGGCAGAACCACATGCACACGTCTGTTCCTGCCCCCTGCACCGGCAGAGAGCTCGGGGGAGCCAGAGTCTGTCAGGCAGCTGCTGGGCTGGCCGCCTGTGTGGGAAGGGGCAGAGCCGACCTAGGGGCACACTGGGCCTCTTGCTCTCCCTGCTGCCCTGAGGCTGCTGGGCCAAAGAGGTCTTGGGCATCCAGCCCCTTGCTGGTCCCTTCCCTCTGACGAGGCCCTCTGAGCTCCAGCCCCTTGCAGTGTGGAGACAGCCCCTGCCAGCAACCTCCTCTCCAAGGAGGCCTCAAGCGAGGCGTAGGCCCAGGGGAAAGGCACCAGCGGGGATGAGCCTGGGGAGGCGCCCGGGCATGTCTGGACCCAGTCCCCGCAGCCTGCCCCTTGCTGGGGCAGTACCCCCGGAGGCCAGGAAGGTCTGGGCAAGGCGGGCCAGGGGCAGGGGCCCTGCTGGGTCCTGCCCCTGGCCTGTGGGGCCTCTGAGCACAACCGGCCCTCTCCCGCTGGAAGACCTCCCCGGCTGCCTCCAAAGGCCGCTTTGCAAGCACTCTCGCCGGCTGTTCCCGCCAGCCGCGCCCAACGCTCCCAAGCCCGGGAGAAAAGCGCTTCGGGGTGGTGCTCTCTCCCGGCCCTTGCCCCTGAGCCTGGGGGCCAGGCAGGGGGTCCACACTCCCAGGCCAAGGCAGAACCACATGCACACGTCTGTTCCTGCCCGCTGCACCGGCAGAGAGCTCGGGGGAGCCAGAGTCTGTCAGGCAGCTGCTGGGCTGGCCGCCTGTGTGGGAAGGGGCAGAGCCGACCTAGGGGCACACTGGGCCTCTTGCTCTCCCTGCTGCCCTGAGGCTGCTGGGCCAAAGAGGTCTTGGGCATCCAGCCCCTTGCTGGTCCCTTCCCTCTGACGAGGCCCTCTGAGCTCCAGCCCCTTGCAGTGTGGAGACAGCCCCTGCCAGCAACCTCCTCTCCAAGGAGGCCTCAAGCGAGGCCTAGGCCCAGGGGAAAGGCACCAGCGGGGATGAGCCTGGGGAGGCGCCCGGGCATGTCTGGACCCAGTCCCCGCAGCCTGCCCCTTGCTGGGGCAGTACCCCCGGAGGCCAGGAAGGTCTGGGCAAGGCGGGCCAGGGGCAGGGGCCCTGCTGGGTCCTGCCCCTGGCCTGTGGGGCCTCTGAGCACAACCGGCCCTCTCCCGCTGGAAGACCTCCCCGGCTGCCTCCAAAGGCCGCTTTGCAAGCACTCTCGCCGGCTGTTCCCGCCAGCCGCGCACAACGCTCCCAAGCCCGGGAGAAAAGCGCTTCGGGGTGGTGCTCTCTCCCGGCCCTTGCCCCTGAGCCTGGGGGCCAGGCAGGGGGTCCACACTCCCAGGCCAAGGCAGAACCACATGCACACGTCTGTTCCTGCCCCCTGCACCGGCAGAGAGCTCGGGGGAGCCAGAGTCTGTCAGGCAGCTGCTGGGCTGGCCGCCTGTGTGGGAAGGGGCAGAGCCGACCTAGGGGCACACTGGGCCTCTTGCTCTCCCTGCTGCCCTGAGGCTGCTGGGCCAAAGAGGTCTTGGGCATCCAGCCCCTTGCTGGTCCCTTCCCTCTGACGAGGCCCTCTGAGCTCCAGCCCCTTGCAGTGTGGAGACAGCCCCTGCCAGCAACCTCCTCTCCAAGGAGGCCTCAAGCGAGGCCTAGGCCCAGGGGAAAGGCACCAGCGGGGATGAGCCTGGGTGGCGCCCGGGCATGTCTGGACCCAGTCCCCGCAGCCTGCCCCTTGCTGGGGCAGTACCCCCGGAGGCCAGGAAGGTCTGGGCAAGGCGGGCCAGGGGCAGGGGCCCTGCTGGGTCCTGCCCCTGGCCCGTGGGGCCTCTGAGCACAACCGGCCCTCTCCCGCTGGAAGACCTCCCCGGCTGCCTCCAAAGGCCGCTTTGCAAGCACTCTCGCCGGCTGTTCCCGCCAGCCGCGCACAACGCTCCCAAGCCCGGGAGAAAAGCGCTTCGGGGTGGTGCTCTCTCCCGGCCCTTGCCCCTGAGCCTGGGGGCCAGGCAGGGGGTCCACACTCCCAGGCCAAGGCAGAACCACATGCACACGTCTGTTCCTGCCCCCTGCACCGGCAGAGAGCTCGGGGGAGCCAGAGTCTGTCAGGCAGCTGCTGGGCTGGCCGCCTGTGTGGGAAGGGGCAGAGCCGACCTAGGGGCACACTGGGCTTCTTGCTCTCCCTGCTGCCCTGAGGCTGCTGGGCCAAAGAGGTCTTGGGCATCCAGCCCCTTGCTGGTCCCTTCCCTCTGACGAGAACCTCTGAGCTCCAGCCCCTTGCAGTGTGGAGACAGCCCCTGCCAGCAACCTCCTCTCCAAGGAGGCCTCAAGCGAGGCCTAGGCCCAGGGGAAAGGCACCAGCAGGGATGAGCCTGGGGAGGCGCCCGGGCATGTCTGGACCCAGTCCCCGCAGCCTGCCCCTTGCTGGGGCAGTACCCCCGGAGGCCAGGAAGGTCTGGGCAAGGCTGGCCAGGGGCAGGGGCCCTGCTGGGTCCTGCCCCTGGCCTGTGGGGCCTCTGAGCACAACCGGCCCTCTCCCGCTGGAAGACCTCCCCGGCTGCCTCCAAAGGCCGCTTTGCAAGCACTCTCGCCGGCTGTTCCCGCCAGCCGCGCACAACGCTCCCAAGCCCGGGAGAAAAGTGCTTCGGGGTGGTGCTCTCTCCCGGCCCTTGCCCCTGAGCCTGGGGGCCAGGCAGGGGGTCCACACTCCCAGGCCAAGGCAGAACCACATGCACACGTCTGTTCCTGCCCCCTGCACCGGCAGAGAGCTCGGGGGAGCCAGAGTCTGTCAGGCAGCTGCTGGGCTGGCCGCCTGTGTGGGAAGGGGCAGAGCCGACCTAGGGGCACACTGGGCCTCTTGCTCTCCCTGCTGCCCTGAGGCTGCTGGGCCAAAGAGGTCTTGGGCATCCAGCCCTTTGCTGGTCTCTTCCCTCTGACGAGGCCATCTGAGCTCCAGCCCCTTGCAGTGTGGAGACAGCCCCTGCCAGCAACCTCCTCTCCAAGGAGGCCTCAAGCGAGGCCTAGGCCCAGGGGAAAGGCACCAGCGGGGATGAGCCTGGGGAGGCGCCCGGGCATGTCTGACCCAGTCCCCGCAGCCTGCCCCTTGCTGGGGCAGTACCCCCGGAGGCCAGGAAGGTCTGGGCAAGGCGGGCCAGGGGCAGGGGCCCTGCTGGGTCCTGCCCCTGGCCTGTGGGGCCTCTGAGCACAACCGGCCCTCTCCCGCTGGAAGACCTCCCCGGCTGCCTCCAAAGGCCGCTTTGCAAGCACTCTCGCCGGCTGTTCCCGCCAGCCGCGCACAACGCTCCCAAGCCCGGGAGAAAAGCGCTTCGGGGTGGTGCTCTCTCCCGGCCCTTGCCCCTGAGCCTGGGGGCCAGGCAGGGGGTCCACACTCCCAGGCCAAGGCAGAACCACATGCACACGTCTGTTCCTGCTCCCTGCACCGGCAGAGAGCTCGGGGGAGCCAGAGTCTGTCAGGCAGCTGCTGGGCTGGCCGCCTGTGTGGGAAGGGGCAGAGCCGACCTAGGGGCACACTGGGCCTCTTGCTCTCCCTGCTGCCCTGAGGCTGCTGGGCCAAAGAGGTCTTGGGCATCCAGCCCCTTGCTGGTCCCTTCCCTCTGACGAGGCCCTCTGAGCTCCAGCCCCTTGCAGTGTGGAGACAGCCCCTGCCAGCAACCTCCTCTCCAAGGAGGCCTCAAGCGAGGCCTAGGCCCAGGGGAAAGGCACCAGCGGGGATGAGCCTGGGGAGGCGCCCGGGCGTGTCTGGACCCAGTCCCCGCAGCCTGCCCCTTGCTGGGGCAGTACCCCCGGAGGCCAGGAAGGTCTGGGCAAGGCGGGCCAGGGGCAGGGGCCCTGCTGGGTCCTGCCCCTGGCCTGTGGGGCCTCTGAGCACAACCGGCCCTCTCCCGCTGGAAGACCTCCCCGGCTGCCTCCAAAGGCAGCTTTGCAAGCACTCTCGCCGGCTGTTCCCGCCAGCCGCGCACAACGCTCCCAAGCCCGGGAGAAAAGCGCTTCGGGGTGGTGCTCTCTCCCGGCCCTTGCCCCTGAGCCTGGGGGCCAGGCAGGGGGTCCACACTCCCAGGCCAAGGCAGAACCACATGCACACGTCTGTTCCTGCCCCCTGCACCGGCAGAGAGCTCGGGGGAGCCAGAGTCTGTCAGGCAGCTGCTGGGCTGGCCGCCTGTGTGGGAAGGGGCAGAGCCGATCTAGGGGCACACTGGGCCTCTTGCTCTCCCTGCTGCCCTGAGGCTGCTGGGCCAAAGAGGTCTTGGGCATCCAGCCCTTTGCTGGTCCCTTCCCTCTGACGAGGCCCTCTGAGCTCCAGCCCCTTGCAGTGTGGAGACAGCCCCTGCCAGCAACCTCCTCTCCAAGGAGGCCTCAAGCGAGGCCTAGGCCCAGGGGAAAGGCACCAGCGGGGATGAGCCTGGGGAGGCGCCCGGGCATGTCTGGACCCAGTCCCCGCAGCCTGCCCCTTGCTGGGGCAGTACCCCCGGAGGCCAGGAAGGTCTGGGCAAGGCGGGCCAGGGGCAGGGGCCCTGCTGGGTCCTGCCCCTGGCCTGTGGGGCCTCTGAGCACAACCGGCCCTCTCCCGCTGGAAGACCTCCCCGGCTGCCTCCAAAGGCCGCTTTGCAAGCACTCTCGCCGGCTGTTCCCGCCAGCCGCGCACAACGCTCCCAAGCCCGGGAGAAAAGCGCTTCGGGGTGGTGCTCTCTCCCGGCCCTTGCCCCTGAGCCTGGGGGCCAGGCAGGGGGTCCACACTCCCAGGCCAAGGCAGAACCACATGCACACGTCTGTTCCTGCTCCCTGCACCGGCAGAGAGCTCGGGGGAGCCAGAGTCTGTCAGGCAGCTGCTGGGCTGGCCGCCTGTGTGGGAAGGGGCAGAGCCGACCTAGGGGCACACTGGGCCTCTTGCTCTCCCTGCTGCCCTGAGGCTGCTGGGCCAAAGAGGTCTTGGGCATCCAGCCCCTTGCTGGTCCCTTCCCTCTGACGAGGCCCTCTGAGCTCCAGCCCCTTGCAGTGTGGAGACAGCCCCTGCCAGCAACCTCCTCTCCAAGGAGGCCTCAAGCGAGGCCAAGGCCCAGGGGAAAGGCACCAGCGGGGATGAGCCTGGGGAGGCGCCCGGGCATGTCTGGACCCAGTCCCCGCAGCCTGCCCCTTGCTGGGGCAGTACCCCCGGAGGCCAGGAAGGTCTGGGCAAGGCGGGCCAGGGGCAGGGGCCCTGCTGGGTCCTGCCCCTGGCCCGTGGGGCCTCTGAGCACAACCGGCCCTCTCCCGCTGGAAGACCTCCCCGGCTGCCTCCAAAGGCCGCTTTGCAAGCACTCTCGCCGGCTGTTCCCGCCAGCCGCGCACAACGCTCCCAAGCCCGGGAGAAAAGCGCTTCGGGGTGGTGCTCTCTCCCGGCCCTTGCCCCTGAGCCTGGGGGCCAGGCAGGGGGTCCACACTCCCAGGCCAAGGCAGAACCACATGCACACGTCTGTTCCTGCCCCCTGCACCGGCAGAGAGCTCGGGGGAGCCAGAGTCTGTCAGGCAGCTGCTGGGCTGGCCGCCTGTGTGGGAAGGGGCAGAGCCGACCTAGGGGCACACTGGGCCTCTTGCTCTCCCTGCTGCCCTGAGGCTGCTGGGCCAAAGAGGTCTTGGGCATCCAGCCCCTTGCTGGTCCCTTCCCTCTGACGAGGCCCTCTGAGCTCCAGCCCCTTGCAGTGTGGAGACAGCCCCTGCCAGCAACCTCCTCTCCCAGGAGGCCTCAAGCGAGGCCTAGGCCCAGGGGAAAGGCACCAGCGGGGATGAGCCTGGGGAGGCGCCCGGGCATGTCTGGACCCAGTCCCCGCAGCCTGCCCCTTGCTGGGGCAGTACCCCCGGAGGCCAGGAAGGTCTGGGCAAGGCGGGCCAGGGGCAGGGGCCCTGCTGGGTCCTGCCCCTGGCCTGTGGGGCCTCTGAGCACAACCGGCCCTCTCCCGCTGGAAGACCTCCCCGGCTGCCTCCAAAGGCCGCTTTGCAAGCACTCTCGCCGGCTGTTCCCGCCAGCCGTGCACAACGCTCCCAAGCCCGGGAGAAAAGTGCTTCGGGGTGGTACTCTCTCCCGGCCCTTGCCCCTGAGCCTGGGGGCCAGGCAGGGGGTCCACACTCCCAGGCCAAGGCAGAACCACATGCACACGTCTGTTCCTGCCCCCTGCACCGGCAGAGAGCTCGGGGGAGCCAGAGTCTGTCAGGCAGCTGCTGGGCTGGCCGCCTGTGTGGGAAGGGGCAGAGCCGACCTAGGGGCACACTGGGCCTCTTGCTCTCCCTGCTGCCCTGAGGCTGCTGGGCCAAAGAGGTCTTGGGCATCCAGCCCCTTGCTGGTCTCTTCCCTCTGACGAGGCCCTCTGAGCTCCAGCCCCTTGCAGTGTGGAGACAGCCCCTGCCAGCAACCTCCTCTCCAAGGAGGCCTCAAGCGAGGCCTAGGCCCAGGGGAAAGGCACCAGCGGGGATGAGCCTGGGGAGGCGCCCGGGCATGTCTGGACCCAGTCCCCGCAGCCTGCCCCTTGCTGGGGCAGTACCCCCGGAGGCCAGGAAGGTCTGGGCAAGGCTGGCCAGGGGCAGGGGCCCTGCTGGGTCCTGCCCCTGGCCTGTGGGGCCTCTGAGCACAACCGGCCCTCTCCCGCTGGAAGACCTCCCCGGCTGCCTCCAAAGGCCGCTTTGCAAGCACTCTCGCCGGCTGTTCCCGCCAGCCGCGCCCAACGCTCCCAAGCCCGGGAGAAAAGCGCTTCGGGGTGGTGCTCTCTCCCGGCCCTTGCCCCTGAGCCTGGGGGCCAGGCAGGGGGTCCACACTCCCAGGCCAAGGCAGAACCACATGCACACGTCTGTTCCTGCCCCCTGCACCGGCAGAGAGCTCGGGGGAGCCAGAGTCTGTCAGGCAGCTGCTGGGCTGGCCGCCTGTGTGGGAAGGGGCAGAGCCGACCTAGGGGCACACTGGGCCTCTTGCTCTCCCTGCTGCCCTGAGGCTGCTGGGCCAAAGAGGTCTTGGGCATCCAGCCCCTTGCTGGTCCCTTCCCTCTGACGAGGCCCTCTGAGCTCCAGCCCCTTGCAGTGTGGAGACAGCCCCTGCCAGCAACCTCCTCTCCAAGGAGGCCTCAAGCGAGGCCTAGGCCCAGGGGAAAGGCACCAGCGGGGATGAGCCTGGGGAGGCGCCCGGGCATGTCTGGACCCAGTCCCCGCAGCCTGCCCCTTGCTGGGGCAGTACCCCCGGAGGCCAGGAAGGTCTGGGCAAGGCGGGCCAGGGGCAGGGGCCCTGCTGGGTCCTGCCCCTGGCCTGTGGGGCCTCTGAGCACAACCGGCCCTCTCCCGCTGGAAGACCTCCCCGGCTGCCTCCAAAGGCCGCTTTGCAAGCACTCTCGCCGGCTGTTCCCGCCAGCCGCGCACAACGCTCCCAAGCCCGGGAGAAAAGCGCTTCGGGGTGGTGCTCTCTCCCGGCCCTTGCCCCTGAGCCTGGGGGCCAGGCAGGGGGTCCACACTCCCAGGCCAAGGCAGAACCACATGCACACGTCTGTTCCTGCCCCCTGCACCGGCAGAGAGCTCGGGGGAGCCAGAGTCTGTCAGGCAGCTGCTGGGCTGGCCGCCTGTGTGGGAAGGGGCAGAGCCGACCTAGGGGCACACTGGGCCTCTTGCTCTCCCTGCTGCCCTGAGGCTGCTGGGCCAAAGAGGTCTTGGGCATCCAGCCCCTTGCTGGTCCCTTCCCTCTGACGAGGCCCTCTGAGCTCCAGCCCCTTGCAGTGTGGAGACAGCCCCTGCCAGCAACCTCCTCTCCAAGGAGGCCTCAAGCGAGGCCTAGGCCCAGGGGAAAGGCACCAGCGGGGATGAGCCTGGGGAGGCGCCCGGGCATGTCTGGACCCAGTCCCCGCAGCCTGCCCCTTGCTGGGGCAGTACCCCCGGAGGCCAGGAAGGTCTGGGCAAGGCGGGCCAGGGGCAGGGGCCCTGCTGGGTCCTGCCCCTGGCCTGTGGGGCCTCTGAGCACAACCGGCCCTCTGCCGCTGGAAGACCTCCCCGGCTGCCTCCAAAGGCCGCTTTGCAAGCACTCTCGCCGGCTGTTCCCGCCAGCCGCGCACAACGCTCCCAAGCCCGGGAGAAAAGTGCTTCGGGGTGGTGCTCTCTCCCGGCCCTTGCCCCTGAGCCTGGGGGCCAGGCAGGGGTTCCACACTCCCAGGCCAAGGCAGAACCACATGCACACGTCTGTTCCTGCCCCCTGCACCGGCAGAGAGCTCGGGGGAGCCAGAGTCTGTCAGGCAGCTGCTGGGCTGGCCGACTGTGTGGGAAGGGGCAGAGCCGACCTAGGGGCACACTGGGCCTCTTGCTCTCCCTGCTGCCCTGAGGCTGCTGGGCCAAAGAGGTCTTGGGCATCCAGCCCCTTGCTGGTCCCTTCCCTCTGACGAGGCCCTCTGAGCTCCAGCCCCTTGCAGTGTGGAGACAGCCCCTGCCAGCAACCTCCTCTCCAAGGAGGCCTCAAGCGAGGCCTAGGCCCAGGGGAAAGGCACCAGCGGGGATGAGCCTGGGGAGGCGCCCGGGCGTGTCTGGACCCAGTCCCCGCAGCCTGCCCCTTGCTGGGGCAGTACCCCCGAAGGCCAGGAAGGTCTGGGCAAGGCTGGCCAGGGGCAGGGGCCCTGCTGGGTCCTGCCCCTGGCCTGTGGGGCCTCTGAGCACAACCGGCCCTCTCCCGCTGGAAGACCTCCCCGGCTGCCTCCAAAGGCCGCTTTGCAAGCACTCTCGCCGGCTGTTCCCGCCAGCCGCGCACAACGCTCCCAAGCCCGGGAGAAAAGCGCTTCGGGGTGGTGCTCTCTCCCGGCCCTTGCCCCTGAGCCTGGGGGCCAGGCAGGGGGTCCACACTCCCAGGCCAAGGCAGAACCACATGCACACGTCTGTTCCTGCCCCCTGCACCGGCAGAGAGCTCGGGGGAGCCAGAGTCTGTCAGGCAGCTGCTGGGCTGGCCGCCTGTGTGGGAAGGGGCAGAGCCGACCTAGGGGCACACTGGGCCTCTTGCTCTCCCTGCTGCCCTGAGGCTGCTGGGCCAAAGAGGTCTTGGGCATCCAGCCCCTTGCTGGTCCCTTCCCTCTGACGAGGCCCTCTGAGCTCCAGCCCCTTGCAGTGTGGAGACAGCCCCTGGCAGCAACCTCCTCTCCAAGGAGGCCTCAAGCGAGGCCTAGGCCTAGGGGAAAGGCACCAGCAGGGATGAGCCTGGGGAGGCGCCCGGGCATGTCTGGACCCAGTCCCCGCAGCCTGCCCCTTGCTGGGGCAGTACCCCCGGAGGCCAGGAAGGTCTGGGCAAGGCTGGCCAGGGGCAGGGGCCCTGCTGGGTCCTGCCCCTGGCCTGTGGGGCCTCTGAGCACAACCGGCCCTCTCCCGCTGGAAGACCTCCCCGGCTGCCTCCAAAGGCCGCTTTGCAAGCACTCTCGCCGGCTGTTCCCGCCAGCCGCGCACAACGCTCCCAAGCCCGGGAGAAAAGCGCTTCGGGGTGGTGCTCTCTCCCGGCCCTTGCCCCTGAGCCTGGGGGCCAGGCAGGGGGTCCACACTCCCAGGCCAAGGCAGAACCACATGCACACGTCTGTTCCTGCCTCCTGCACCGGCAGAGAGCTCGGGGGAGCCAGAGTCTGTCAGGCAGCTGCTGGGCTGGCCGCCTGTGTGGGAAGGGGCAGAGCCGACCTAGGGGCACACTGGGCCTCTTGCTCTCCCTGCTGCCCTGAGGCTGCTGGGCCAAAGAGGTCTTGGGCATCCAGCCCCTTGCTGGTCCCTTCCCTCTGACGAGGCCCTCTGAGCTCCAGCCCCTTGCAGTGTGGAGACAGCCCCTGCCAGCAACCTCCTCTCCAAGGAGGCCTCAAGCGAGGCCTAGGCCCAGGGGAAAGGCACCAGCGGGGATGAGCCTGGGGAGGCGCCCGGGCATGTCTGGACCCAGTCCCCGCAGCCTGCCCCTTGCTGGGGCAGTACCCCCGGAGGCCAGGAAGGTCTGGGCAAGGCGGGCCAGGGGCAGGGGCCCTGCTGGGTCCTGCCCCTGGCCTGTGGGGCCTCTGAGCACAACCGGCCCTCTCCCGCTGGAAGACCTCCCCGGCTGCCTCCAAAGGCCGCTTTGCAAGCACTCTCGCCGGCTGTTCCCGCCAGCCGCGCACAACGCTCGCAAGCCCGGGAGAAAAGCGCTTCGGGGTGGTGCTCTCTCCCGGCCCTTGCCCCTGAGCCTGGGGGCCAGGCAGGGGGTCCACACTCCCAGGCCAAGGCAGAACCACATGCACACGTCTGTTCCTGCCCCCTGCACCGGCAGAGAGCTCGGGGGAGCCAGAGTCTGTCAGGCAGCTGCTGGGCTGGCCGCCTGTGTGGGAAGGGGCAGAGCCGACCTAGGGGCACACTGGGCCTCTTGCTCTCCCTGCTGCCCTGAGGCTGCTGGGCCAAAGAAGTCTTGGGCATCCAGCCCCTTGCTGGTCCCTTCCCTCTGACGAGGCCCTCTGAGCTCCAGCCCCTTGCAGTGTGGAGACAGCCCCTGCCAGCAACCTCCTCTCCAAGGAGGCCTCAAGCGAGGCCTAGGCCCAGGGGAAAGGCACCAGCGGGGATGAGCCTGGGGAGGCGCCCGGGCGTGTCTGGACCCAGTCCCCGCAGCCTGCCCCTTGCTGGGGCAGTACCCCCGAAGGCCAGGAAGGTCTGGGCAAGGCTGGCCAGGGGCAGGGGCCCTGCTGGGTCCTGCCCCTGGCCTGTGGGGCCTCTGAGCACAACCGGCCCTCTCCCGCTGGAAGACCTCCCCGGCTGCCTCCAAAGGCCGCTTTGCAAGCACTCTCGCCGGCTGTTCCCGCCAGCCGCGCACAACGCTCCCAAGCCCGGGAGAAAAGCGCTTCGGGGTGGTGCTCTCTCCCGGCCCTTGCCCCTGAGCCTGGGGGCCAGGCAGGGGGTCCACACTCCCAGGCCAAGGCAGAACCACATGCACACGTCTGTTCCTGCCCCCTGCACCGGCAGAGAGCTCGGGGGAGCCAGAGTCTGTCAGGCAGCTGCTGGGCTGGCCGCCTGTGTGGGAAGGGGCAGAGCCGACCTAGGGGCACACTGGGCCTCTTGCTCTCCCTGCTGCCCTGAGGCTGCTGGGCCAAAGAGGTCTTGGGCATCCAGCCCCTTGCTGGTCCCTTCCCTCTGACGAGGCCCTCTGAGCTCCAGCCCCTTGCAGTGTGGAGACAGCCCCTGGCAGCAACCTCCTCTCCAAGGAGGCCTCAAGCGAGGCCTAGGCCTAGGGGAAAGGCACCAGCAGGGATGAGCCTGGGGAGGCGCCCGGGCATGTCTGGACCCAGTCCCCGCAGCCTGCCCCTTGCTGGGGCAGTACCCCCGGAGGCCAGGAAGGTCTGGGCAAGGCTGGCCAGGGGCAGGGGCCCTGCTGGGTCCTGCCCCTGGCCTGTGGGGCCTCTGAGCACAACCGGCCCTCTCCCGCTGGAAGACCTCCCCGGCTGCCTCCAAAGGCCGCTTTGCAAGCACTCTCGCCGGCTGTTCCCGCCAGCCGCGCACAACGCTCCCAAGCCCGGGAGAAAAGCGCTTCGGGGTGGTGCTCTCTCCCGGCCCTTGCCCCTGAGCCTGGGGGCCAGGCAGGGGGTCCACACTCCCAGGCCAAGGCAGAACCACATGCACACGTCTGTTCCTGCCTCCTGCACCGGCAGAGAGCTCGGGGGAGCCAGAGTCTGTCAGGCAGCTGCTGGGCTGGCCGCCTGTGTGGGAAGGGGCAGAGCCGACCTAGGGGCACACTGGGCCTCTTGCTCTCCCTGCTGCCCTGAGGCTGCTGGGCCAAAGAGGTCTTGGGCATCCAGCCCCTTGCTGGTCCCTTCCCTCTGACGAGGCCCTCTGAGCTCCAGCCCCTTGCAGTGTGGAGACAGCCCCTGCCAGCAACCTCCTCTCCAAGGAGGCCTCAAGCGAGGCCTAGGCCCAGGGGAAAGGCACCAGCGGGGATGAGCCTGGGGAGGCGCCCGGGCATGTCTGGACCCAGTCCCCGCAGCCTGCCCCTTGCTGGGGCAGTACCCCCGGAGGCCAGGAAGGTCTGGGCAAGGCGGGCCAGGGGCAGGGGCCCTGCTGGGTCCTGCCCCTGGCCTGTGGGGCCTCTGAGCACAACCGGCCCTCTCCCGCTGGAAGACCTCCCCGGCTGCCTCCAAAGGCCGCTTTGCAAGCACTCTCGCCGGCTGTTCCCGCCAGCCGCGCACAACGCTCGCAAGCCCGGGAGAAAAGCGCTTCGGGGTGGTGCTCTCTCCCGGCCCTTGCCCCTGAGCCTGGGGGCCAGGCAGGGGGTCCACACTCCCAGGCCAAGGCAGAACCACATGCACACGTCTGTTCCTGCCCCCTGCACCGGCAGAGAGCTCGGGGGAGCCAGAGTCTGTCAGGCAGCTGCTGGGCTGGCCGCCTGTGTGGGAAGGGGCAGAGCCGACCTAGGGGCACACTGGGCCTCTTGCTCTCCCTGCTGCCCTGAGGCTGCTGGGCCAAAGAAGTCTTGGGCATCCAGCCCCTTGCTGGTCCCTTCCCTCTGACGAGGCCCTCTGAGCTCCAGCCCCTTGCAGTGTGGAGACAGCCCCTGCCAGCAACCTCCTCTCCAAGGAGGCCTCAAGCGAGGCCTAGGCCCAGGGGAAAGGCACCAGCGGGGATGAGCCTGGGGAGGCGCCCGGGCATGTCTGGACCCAGTCCCCGCAGCCTGCCCCTTGCTGGGGCAGTACCCCCGGAGGCCAGGAAGGTCTGGGCAAGGCGGGCCAGGGGCAGGGGCCCTGCTGGGTCCTGCCCCTGGCCTGTGGGGCCTCTGAGCACAACCGGCCCTCTCCCGCTGGAAGACCTCCCCGGCTGCCTCCAAAGGCCGCTTTGCAAGCACTCTCGCCGGCTGTTCCCGCCAGCCGCGCACAACGCTCCCAAGCCCGGGAGAAAAGCGCTTCGGGGTGGTGCTCTCTCCCGGCCCTTGCCCCTGAGCCTGGGGGCCAGGCAGGGGGTCCACACTCCCAGGCCAAGGCAGAACCACATGCACACGTCTGTTCCTGCCCCCTGCACCGGCAGAGAGCTCGGGGCAGCCAGAGTCTGTCAGGCAGCTGCTGGGCTGGCCGCCTGTGTGGGAAGGGGCAGAGCCGACCTAGGGGCACACTGGGCCTCTTGCTCTCCCTGCTGCCCTGAGGCTGCTGGGCCAAAGAGGTCTTGGGCATCCAGCCCTTTGCTGGTCCCTTCCCTCTGACGAGGCCCTCTGAGCTCCAGCCCCTTGCAGTGTGGAGACAGCCCCTGCCAGCAACCTCCTCTCCAAGGAGGCCTCAAGCGAGGCCTAGGCCCAGGGGAAAGGCACCAGCGGGGATGAGCCTGGGGAGGCGCCCGGGCATGTCTGGACCCAGTCCCCGCAGCCTGCCCCTTGCTGGGGCAGTACCCCCGGAGGCCAGGAAGGTCTGGGCAAGGCGGGCCAGGGGCAGGGGCCCTGCTGGGTCCTGCCCCTGGCCTGTGGGGCCTCTGAGCACAACCGGCCCTCTCCCGCTGGAAGACCTCCCCGGCTGCCTCCAAAGGCCGCTTTGCAAGCACTCTCGCCGGCTGTTCCCGCCAGCCGCGCACAACGCTCCCAAGCCCGGGAGAAAAGCGCTTCGGGGTGGTGCTCTCTCCCGGCCCTTGCCCCTGAGCCTGGGGGCCAGGCAGGGGGTCCACACTCCCAGGCCAAGGCAGAACCACATGCACACGTCTGTTCCTGCCCCCTGCACCGGCAGAGAGCTCGGGGGAGCCAGAGTCTGTCAGGCAGCTGCTGGGCTGGCCGCCTGTGTGGGAAGGGGCAGAGCCGACCTAGGGGCACACTGGGCCTCTTGCTCTCCCTGCTGCCCTGAGGCTGCTGGGCCAAAGAGGTCTTGGGCATCCAGCCCCTTGCTGGTCCCTTCCCTCTGACGAGGCCCTCTGAGCTCCAGCCCCTTGCAGTGTGGAGACAGCCCCTGCCAGCAACCTCCTCTCCAAGGAGGCCTCAAGCGAGGCCTAGGCCCAGGGGAAAGGCACCAGCGGGGATGAGCCTGGGGAGGCGCCCGGGCATGTCTGGACCCAGTCCCCGCAGCCTGCCCCTTGCTGGGGCAGTACCCCCGGAGGCCAGGAAGGTCTGGGCAAGGCGGGCCAGGGGCAGGGGCCCTGCTGGGTCCTGCCCCTGGCCGGTGGGGCCTCTGAGCACAACCGGCCCTCTCCCGCTGGAAGACCTCCCCGGCTGCCTCCAAAGGCCGCTTTGCAAGCACTCTCGCCGGCTGTTCCCGCCAGCCGCGCACAACGCTCCCAAGCCCGGGAGAAAAGCGCTTCGGGGTGGTGCTCTCTCCCGGCCCTTGCCCCTGAGCCTGGGGGCCAGGCAGGGGGTCCACCCTCCCAGGCCAAGGCAGAACCACATGCACACGTCTGTTCCTGCCCCCTGCACCGGCAGAGAGCTCGGGGGAGCCAGAGTCTGTCAGGCAGCTGCTGGGCTGGCCGCCTGTGTGGGAAGGGGCAGAGCCGACCTAGGGGCACACTGGGCCTCTTGCTCTCCCTGCTGCCCTGAGGCTGCTGGGCCAAAGAGGTCTTGGGCATCCAGCCCCTTGCTGGTCCCTTCCCTCTGACGAGGCCCTCTGAGCTCCAGCCCCTTGCAGTGTGGAGACAGCCCCTGCCAGCAACCTCCTCTCCAAGGAGGCCTCAAGCGAGGCCTAGGCCCAGGGGAAAGGCACCAGCAGGGATGAGCCTGGGGAGGCGCCCGGGCATGTCTGGACCCAGTTCCCGCAGCCTTCCCCTTGCTGGGGCAGTACCCCCGGAGGCCAGGAAGGTCTGGGCAAGGCTGGCCAGGGGCAGGGGCCCTGCTGGGTCCTGCCCCTGGCCTGTGGGGCCTCTGAGCACAACCGGCCCTCTGCCGCTGGAAGACCTCCCCGGCTGCCTCCAAAGGCCGCTTTGCAAGCACTCTCGCCGGCTGTTCCCGCCAGCCGCGCACAACGCTCCCAAGCCCGGGAGAAAAGCGCTTCGGGGTGGTGCTCTCTCCCGGCCCTTGCCCCTGAGCCTGGGGGCCAGGCAGGGGGTCCACACTCCCAGGCCAAGGCAGAACCACATGCACACGTCTGTTCCTGCCCCCTGCACCGGCAGAGAGCTCGGGGGAGCCAGAGTCTGTCAGGCAGCTGCTGGGCTGGCCGCCTGTGTGGGAAGGGGCAGAGCCGACCTAGGGGCACACTGGGCCTCTTGCTCTCCCTGCTGCCCTGAGGCTGCTGGGCCAAAGAGGTCTTGGGCATCCAGCCCCTTGCTGGTCCCTTCCCTCTGACGAGGCCCTCTGAGCTCCAGCCCCTTGCAGTGTGGAGACAGCCCCTGGCAGCAACCTCCTCTCCAAGGAGGCCTCAAGCGAGGCCTAGGCCCAGGGGAAAGGCACCAGCGGGGATGAGCCTGGGGAGGCGCCCGGGCATGTCTGGACCCAGTCCCCGCAGCCTGCCCCTTGCTGGGGCAGTACCCCCGGAGGCCAGGAAGGTCTGGGCAAGGCGGGCCAGGGGCAGGGGCCCTGCTGGGTCCTGCCCCTGGCCTGTGGGGCCTCTGAGCACAACCGGCCCTCTCCCGCTGGAAGACCTCCCCGGCTGCCTCCAAAGGCCGCTTTGCAAGCACTCTCGCCGGCTGTTCCCGCCAGCCGCGCACAACGCTCCCAAGCCCGGGAGAAAAGCGCTTCGGGGTGGTGCTCTCTCCCGGCCCTTGCCCCTGAGCCTGGGGGCCAGGCAGGGGGTCCACACTCCCAGGCCAAGGCAGAACCACATGCACACGTCTGTTCCTGCCCCCTGCACCGGCAGAGAGCTCGGGGGAGCCAGAGTCTGTCAGGCAGCTGCTGGGCTGGCCGCCTGTGTGGGAAGGGGCAGAGCCGACCTAGGGGCACACTGGGCCTCTTGCTCTCCCTGCTGCCCTGAGGCTGCTGGGCCAAAGAGGTCTTGGGCATCCAGCCCCTTGCTGGTCCCTTCCCTCTGACGAGGCCCTCTGAGCTCCAGCCCCTTGCAGTGTGGAGACAGCCCCTGCCAGCAACCTCCTCTGCAAGGAGGCCTCAAGCGAGGCCTAGGCCCAGGGGAAAGGCACCAGCGGGGATGAGCCTGGGGAGGCGCCCGGGCATGTCTGGACCCAGTCCCCGCAGCCTGCCCCTTGCTGGGGCAGTACCCCCGGAGGCCAGGAAGGTCTGGGCAAGGCGGGCCAGGGGCAGGGGCCCTGCTGGGTCCTGCCCCTGGCCTGTGGGGCCTCTGAGCACAACCGGCCCTCTGCCGCTGGAAGACCTCCCCGGCTGCCTCCAAAGGCCGCTTTGCAAGCACTCTCGCCGGCTGTTCCCGCCAGCCGCGCACAATGCTCCCAAGCCCGGGAGAAAAGCGCTTCGGGGTGGTGCTCTCTCCCGGCGCTTGCCCCTGAGCCTGGGGGCCAGGCAGGGTGTCCACACTCCCAGGCCAAGGCAGAACCACATGCACACGTCTGTTCCTGCCCCCTGCACCGGCAGAGAGCTCGGGGGATCCAGAGTCTGTCAGGCAGCTGCTGGGCTGGCCGCCTGTGTGGGAAGGGGCAGAGCCGACCTAGGGGCACACTGGGCCTCTTGCTCTCCCTGCTGCCCTGAGGCTGCTGGGCCAAAGAGGTCTTGGGCATCCAGCCCTTTGCTGGTCCCTTCCCTCTGACGAGGCCCTCTGAGCTCCAGCCCCTTGCAGTGTGGAGACAGCCCCTGCCAGCAACCTCCTCTCCAAGGAGGCCTCAAGCGAGGCCTAGGCCCAGGGGAAAGGCACCAGCGGGGATGAGCCTGGGGAGGCGCCCGGGCATGTCTGGACCCAGTCCCCGCAGCCTGCCCCTTGCTGGGGCAGTACCCCCGGAGGCCAGGAAGGTCTGGGCAAGGCGGGCCAGGGGCAGGGGCCCTGCTGGGTCCTGCCCCTGGCCTGTGGGGCCTCTGAGCACAACCGGCCCTCTCCCGCTGGAAGACCTCCCCGGCTGCCTCCAAAGGCCGCTTTGCAAGCACTCTCGCCGGCTGTTCCCGCCAGCCGCGCACAACGCTCCCAAGCCCGGGAGAAAAGCGCTTCGGGGTGGTGCTCTCTCCCGGCCCTTGCCCCTGAGCCTGGGGGCCAGGCAGGGGGTCCACACTCCCAGGCCAAGGCAGAACCACATGCACACGTCTGTTCCTGCCCCCTGCACCGGCAGAGAGCTCGGGGGAGCCAGAGTCTGTCAGGCAGCTGCTGGGCTGGCCGCCTGTGTGGGAAGGGGCAGAGCCGACCTAGGGGCACACTGGGCCTCTTGCTCTCCCTGCTGCCCTGAGGCTGCTGGGCCAAAGAGGTCTTGGGCATCCAGCCCCTTGCTGGTCCCTTCCCTCTGACGAGGCCCTCTGAGCTCCAGCCCCTTGCAGTGTGGAGACAGCCCCTGCCAGCAACCTCCTCTCCAAGGAGGCCTCAAGCGAGGCCTAGGCCCAGGGGAAAGGCACCAGCGGGGATGAGCCTGGGGAGGCGCCCGGGCATGTCTGGACCCAGTCCCCGCAGCCTGCCCCTTGCTGGGGCAGTACCCCCGGAGGCCAGGAAGGTCTGGGCAAGGCGGGCCAGGGGCAGGGGCCCTGCTGGGTCCTGCCCCTGGCCTGTGGGGCCTCTGAGCACAACCGGCCCTCTCCCGCTGGAAGACCTCCCCGGCTGCCTCCAAAGGCCGCTTTGCAAGCACTCTCGCCGGCTGTTCCCGCCAGCCGCGCACAACGCTCCCAAGCCCGGGAGAAAAGCGCTTCGGGGTGGTGCTCTCTCCCGGCCCTTGCCCCTGAGCCTGGGGGCCAGGCAGGGGGTCCACCCTCCCAGGCCAAGGCAGAACCACATGCACACGTCTGTTCCTGCCCCCTGCACCGGCAGAGAGCTCGGGGGAGCCAGAGTCTGTCAGGCAGCTGCTGGGCTGGCCGCCTGTGTGGGAAGGGGCAGAGCCGACCTAGGGGCACACTGGGCCTCTTGCTCTCCCTGCTGCCCTGAGGCTGCTGGGCCAAAGAAGTCTTGGGCATCCAGCCCCTTGCTGGTCCCTTCCCTCTGACGAGGCCCTCTGAGCTCCAGCCCCTTGCAGTGTGGAGACAGCCCCTGCCAGCAACCTCCTCTCCAAGGAGGCCTCAAGCGAGGCCTAGGCCCAGGGGAAAGGCACCAGCGGGGATGAGCCTGGGGAGGCGCCCGGGCATGTCTGGACCCAGTCCCCGCAGCCTGCCCCTTGCTGGGGCAGTACCCCCGGAGGCCAGGAAGGTCTGGGCAAGGCGGGCCAGGGGCAGGGGCCCTGCTGGGTCCTGCCCCTGGCCTGTGGGGCCTCTGAGCACAACCGGCCCTCTCCCGCTGGAAGACCTCCCCGGCTGCCTCCAAAGGCCGCTTTGCAAGCACTCTCGCCGGCTGTTCCCGCCAGCCGCGCACAACGCTCCCAAGCCCGGGAGAAAAGCGCTTCGGGGTGGTGCTCTCTCCCGGCCCTTGCCCCTGAGCCTGGGGGCCAGGCAGGGGGTCCACACTCCCAGGCCAAGGCAGAACCACATGCACACGTCTGTTCCTGCCCCCTGCACCGGCAGAGAGCTCGGGGCAGCCAGAGTCTGTCAGGCAGCTGCTGGGCTGGCCGCCTGTGTGGGAAGGGGCAGAGCCGACCTAGGGGCACACTGGGCCTCTTGCTCTCCCTGCTGCCCTGAGGCTGCTGGGCCAAAGAGGTCTTGGGCATCCAGCCCTTTGCTGGTCCCTTCCCTCTGACGAGGCCCTCTGAGCTCCAGCCCCTTGCAGTGTGGAGACAGCCCCTGCCAGCAACCTCCTCTCCAAGGAGGCCTCAAGCGAGGCCTAGGCCCAGGGGAAAGGCACCAGCGGGGATGAGCCTGGGGAGGCGCCCGGGCATGTCTGGACCCAGTCCCCGCAGCCTGCCCCTTGCTGGGGCAGTACCCCCGGAGGCCAGGAAGGTCTGGGCAAGGCGGGCCAGGGGCAGGGGCCCTGCTGGGTCCTGCCCCTGGCCTGTGGGGCCTCTGAGCACAACCGGCCCTCTCCCGCTGGAAGACCTCCCCGGCTGCCTCCAAAGGCCGCTTTGCAAGCACTCTCGCCGGCTGTTCCCGCCAGCCGCGCACAACGCTCCCAAGCCCGGGAGAAAAGCGCTTCGGGGTGGTGCTCTCTCCCGGCCCTTGCCCCTGAGCCTGGGGGCCAGGCAGGGGGTCCACACTCCCAGGCCAAGGCAGAACCACATGCACACGTCTGTTCCTGCCCCCTGCACCGGCAGAGAGCTCGGGGGAGCCAGAGTCTGTCAGGCAGCTGCTGGGCTGGCCGCCTGTGTGGGAAGGGGCAGAGCCGACCTAGGGGCACACTGGGCCTCTTGCTCTCCCTGCTGCCCTGAGGCTGCTGGGCCAAAGAGGTCTTGGGCATCCAGCCCCTTGCTGGTCCCTTCCCTCTGACGAGGCCCTCTGAGCTCCAGCCCCTTGCAGTGTGGAGACAGCCCCTGCCAGCAACCTCCTCTCCAAGGAGGCCTCAAGCGAGGCCTAGGCCCAGGGGAAAGGCACCAGCGGGGATGAGCCTGGGGAGGCGCCCGGGCATGTCTGGACCCAGTCCCCGCAGCCTGCCCCTTGCTGGGGCAGTACCCCCGGAGGCCAGGAAGGTCTGGGCAAGGCGGGCCAGGGGCAGGGGCCCTGCTGGGTCCTGCCCCTGGCCCGTGGGGCCTCTGAGCACAACCGGCCCTCTCCCGCTGGAAGACCTCCCCGGCTGCCTCCAAAGGCCGCTTTGCAAGCACTCTCGCCGGCTGTTCCCGCCAGCCGCGCACAACGCTCCCAAGCCCGGGAGAAAAGCGCTTCGGGGTGGTGCTCTCTCCCGGCCCTTGCCCCTGAGCCTGGGGGCCAGGCAGGGGGTCCACCCTCCCAGGCCAAGGCAGAACCACATGCACACGTCTGTTCCTGCCCCCTGCACCGGCAGAGAGCTCGGGGGAGCCAGAGTCTGTCAGGCAGCTGCTGGGCTGGCCGCCTGTGTGGGAAGGGGCAGAGCCGACCTAGGGGCACACTGGGCCTCTTGCTCTCCCTGCTGCCCTGAGGCTGCTGGGCCAAAGAGGTCTTGGGCATCCAGCCCCTTGCTGGTCCCTTCCCTCTGACGAGGCCCTCTGAGCTCCAGCCCCTTGCAGTGTGGAGACAGCCCCTGCCAGCAACCTCCTCTCCAAGGAGGCCTCAAGCGAGGCCTAGGCCCAGGGGAAAGGCACCAGGAGGGATGAGCCTGGGGAGGCGCCCGGGCATGTCTGGACCCAGTTCCCGCAGCCTGCCCCTTGCTGGGGCAGTACCCCCGGAGGCCAGGAAGTTCTGGGCAAGGCTGGCCAGGGGCAGGGGCCCTGCTGGGTCCTGCCCCTGGCCTGTGGGGCCTCTGAGCACAACCGGCCCTCTGCCGCTGGAAGACCTCCCCGGCTGCCTCCAAAGGCCGCTTTGCAAGCACTCTCGCCGGCTGTTCCCGCCAGCCGCGCACAACGCTCCCAAGCCCGGGAGAAAAGCGCTTCGGGGTGGTGCTCTCTCCCGGCCCTTGCCCCTGAGCCTGGGGGCCAGGCAGGGGGTCCACACTCCCAGGCCAAGGCAGAACCACATGCACACGTCTGTTCCTGCCCCCTGCACCGGCAGAGAGCTCGGGGGAGCCAGAGTCTGTCAGGCAGCTGCTGGGCTGGCCGCCTGTGTGGGAAGGGGCAGAGCCGACCTAGGGGCACACTGGGCCTCTTGCTCTCCCTGCTGCCCTGAGGCTGCTGGGCCAAAGAGGTCTTGGGCATCCAGCCCCTTGCTGGTCCCTTCCCTCTGACGAGGCCCTCTGAGCTCCAGCCCCTTGCAGTGTGGAGACAGCCCCTGGCAGCAACCTCCTCTCCAAGGAGGCCTCAAGCGAGGCCTAGGCCCAGGGGAAAGGCACCAGCGGGGATGAGCCTGGGGAGGCGCCCGGGCATGTCTGGACCCAGTCCCCGCAGCCTGCCCCTTGCTGGGGCAGTACCCCCGGAGGCCAGGAAGGTCTGGGCAAGGCGGGCCAGGGGCAGGGGCCCTGCTGGGTCCTGCCCCTGGCCTGTGGGGCCTCTGAGCACAACCGGCCCTCTCCCGCTGGAAGACCTCCCCGGCTGCCTCCAAAGGCCGCTTTGCAAGCACTCTCGCCGGCTGTTCCCGCCAGCCGCGCACAACGCTCCCAAGCCCGGGAGAAAAGCGCTTCGGGGTGGTGCTCTCTCCCGGCCCTTGCCCCTGAGCCTGGGGGCCAGGCAGGGGGTCCACACTCCCAGGCCAAGGCAGAACCACATGCACACGTCTGTTCCTGCCCCCTGCACCGGCAGAGAGCTCGGGGGAGCCAGAGTCTGTCAGGCAGCTGCTGGGCTGGCCGCCTGTGTGGGAAGGGGCAGAGCCGACCTAGGGGCACACTGGGCCTCTTGCTCTCCCTGCTGCCCTGAGGCTGCTGGGCCAAAGAGGTCTTGGGCATCCAGCCCCTTGCTGGTCCCTTCCCTCTGACGAGGCCCTCTGAGCTCCAGCCCCTTGCAGTGTGGAGACAGCCCCTGCCAGCAACCTCCTCTGCAAGGAGGCCTCAAGCGAGGCCTAGGCCCAGGGGAAAGGCACCAGCGGGGATGAGCCTGGGGAGGCGCCCGGGCATGTCTGGACCCAGTCCCCGCAGCCTGCCCCTTGCTGGGGCAGTACCCCCGGAGGCCAGGAAGGTCTGGGCAAGGCGGGCCAGGGGCAGGGGCCCTGCTGGGTCCTGCCCCTGGCCTGTGGGGCCTCTGAGCACAACCGGCCCTCTCCCGCTGGAAGACCTCCCCGGCTGCCTCCAAAGGCCGCTTTGCAAGCACTCTCGCCGGCTGTTCCCGCCAGCCGCGCACAACGCTCCCAAGCCCGGGAGAAAAGCGCTTCGGGGTGGTGCTCTCTCCCGGCCCTTGCCCCTGAGCCTGGGGGCCAGGCAGGGGGTCCACACTCCCAGGCCAAGGCAGAACCACATGCACACGTCTGTTCCTGCCCCCTGCACCGGCAGAGAGCTCGGGGCAGCCAGAGTCTGTCAGGCAGCTGCTGGGCTGGCCGCCTGTGTGGGAAGGGGCAGAGCCGACCTAGGGGCACACTGGGCCTCTTGCTCTCCCTGCTGCCCTGAGGCTGCTGGGCCAAAGAGGTCTTGGGCATCCAGCCCTTTGCTGGTCCCTTCCCTCTGACGAGGCCCTCTGAGCTCCAGCCCCTTGCAGTGTGGAGACAGCCCCTGCCAGCAACCTCCTCTCCAAGGAGGCCTCAAGCGAGGCCTAGGCCCAGGGGAAAGGCACCAGCGGGGATGAGCCTGGGGAGGCGCCCGGGCATGTCTGGACCCAGTCCCCGCAGCCTGCCCCTTGCTGGGGCAGTACCCCCGGAGGCCAGGAAGGTCTGGGCAAGGCGGGCCAGGGGCAGGGGCCCTGCTGGGTCCTGCCCCTGGCCTGTGGGGCCTCTGAGCACAACCGGCCCTCTCCCGCTGGAAGACCTCCCCGGCTGCCTCCAAAGGCCGCTTTGCAAGCACTCTCGCCGGCTGTTCCCGCCAGCCGCGCACAACGCTCCCAAGCCCGGGAGAAAAGCGCTTCGGGGTGGTGCTCTCTCCCGGCCCTTGCCCCTGAGCCTGGGGGCCAGGCAGGGGGTCCACACTCCCAGGCCAAGGCAGAACCACATGCACACGTCTGTTCCTGCCCCCTGCACCGGCAGAGAGCTCGGGGGAGCCAGAGTCTGTCAGGCAGCTGCTGGGCTGGCCGCCTGTGTGGGAAGGGGCAGAGCCGACCTAGGGGCACACTGGGCCTCTTGCTCTCCCTGCTGCCCTGAGGCTGCTGGGCCAAAGAGGTCTTGGGCATCCAGCCCCTTGCTGGTCCCTTCCCTCTGACGAGGCCCTCTGAGCTCCAGCCCCTTGCAGTGTGGAGACAGCCCCTGCCAGCAACCTCCTCTGCAAGGAGGCCTCAAGCGAGGCCTAGGCCCAGGGGAAAGGCACCAGCGGGGATGAGCCTGGGGAGGCGCCCGGGCATGTCTGGACCCAGTCCCCGCAGCCTGCCCCTTGCTGGGGCAGTACCCCCGGAGGCCAGGAAGGTCTGGGCAAGGCGGGCCAGGGGCAGGGGCCCTGCTGGGTCCTGCCCCTGGCCTGTGGGGCCTCTGAGCACAACCGGCCCTCTGCCGCTGGAAGCCCTCCCCGGCTGCCTCCAAAGGCCGCTTTGCAAGCACTCTCGCCGGCTGTTCCCGCCAGCCGCGCACAATGCTCCCAAGCCCGGGAGAAAAGCGCTTCGGGGTGGTGCTCTCTCCCGGCGCTTGCCCCTGAGCCTGGGGGCCAGGCAGGGTGTCCACACTCCCAGGCCAAGGCAGAACCACATGCACACGTCTGTTCCTGCCCCCTGCACCGGCAGAGAGCTCGGGGGATCCAGAGTCTGTCAGGCAGCTGCTGGGCTGGCCGCCTGTGTGGGAAGGGGCAGAGCCGACCTAGGGGCACACTGGGCCTCTTGCTCTCCCTGCTGCCCTGAGGCTGCTGGGCCAAAGAGGTCTTGGGCATCCAGCCCTTTGCTGGTCCCTTCCCTCTGACGAGGCCCTCTGAGCTCCAGCCCCTTGCAGTGTGGAGACAGCCCCTGCCAGCAACCTCCTCTCCAAGGAGGCCTCAAGCGAGGCCTAGGCCCAGGGGAAAGGCACCAGCGGGGATGAGCCTGGGGAGGCGCCCGGGCATGTCTGGACCCAGTCCCCGCAGCCTGCCCCTTGCTGGGGCAGTACCCCCGGAGGCCAGGAAGGTCTGGGCAAGGCGGGCCAGGGGCAGGGGCCCTGCTGGGTCCTGCCCCTGGCCTGTGGGGCCTCTGAGCACAACCGGCCCTCTCCCGCTGGAAGACCTCCCCGGCTGCCTCCAAAGGCCGCTTTGCAAGCACTCTCGCCGGCTGTTCCCGCCAGCCGCGCACAACGCTCCCAAGCCCGGGAGAAAAGCGCTTCGGGGTGGTGCTCTCTCCCGGCCCTTGCCCCTGAGCCTGGGGGCCAGGCAGGGGGTCCACACTCCCAGGCCAAGGCAGAACCACATGCACACGTCTGTTCCTGCCCCCTGCACCGGCAGAGAGCTCGGGGGAGCCAGAGTCTGTCAGGCAGCTGCTGGGCTGGCCGCCTGTGTGGGAAGGGGCAGAGCCGACCTAGGGGCACACTGGGCCTCTTGCTCTCCCTGCTGCCCTGAGGCTGCTGGGCCAAAGAGGTCTTGGGCATCCAGCCCCTTGCTGGTCCCTTCCCTCTGACGAGGCCCTCTGAGCTCCAGCCCCTTGCAGTGTGGAGACAGCCCCTGCCAGCAACCTCCTCTCCAAGGAGGCCTCAAGCGAGGCCTAGGCCCAGGGGAAAGGCACCAGCGGGGATGAGCCTGGGGAGGCGCCCGGGCATGTCTGGACCCAGTCCCCGCAGCCTGCCCCTTGCTGGGGCAGTACCCCCGGAGGCCAGGAAGGTCTGGGCAAGGCGGGCCAGGGGCAGGGGCCCTGCTGGGTCCTGCCCCTGGCCCGTGGGGCCTCTGAGCACAACCGGCCCTCTCCCGCTGGAAGACCTCCCCGGCTGCCTCCAAAGGCCGCTTTGCAAGCACTCTCGCCGGCTGTTCCCGCCAGCCGCGCACAACGCTCCCAAGCCCGGGAGAAAAGCGCTTCGGGGTGGTGCTCTCTCCCGGCCCTTGCCCCTGAGCCTGGGGGCCAGGCAGGGGGTCCACCCTCCCAGGCCAAGGCAGAACCACATGCACACGTCTGTTCCTGCCCCCTGCACCGGCAGAGAGCTCGGGGGAGCCAGAGTCTGTCAGGCAGCTGCTGGGCTGGCCGCCTGTGTGGGAAGGGGCAGAGCCGACCTAGGGGCACACTGGGCCTCTTGCTCTCCCTGCTGCCCTGAGGCTGCTGGGCCAAAGAGGTCTTGGGCATCCAGCCCCTTGCTGGTCCCTTCCCTCTGACGAGGCCCTCTGAGCTCCAGCCCCTTGCAGTGTGGAGACAGCCCCTGCCAGCAACCTCCTCTCCAAGGAGGCCTCAAGCGAGGCCTAGGCCCAGGGGAAAGGCACCAGCGGGGATGAGCCTGGGGAGGCGCCCGGGCATGTCTGGACCCAGTCCCCGCAGCCTGCCCCTTGCTGGGGCAGTACCCCCGGAGGCCAGGAAGGTCTGGGCAAGGCGGGCCAGGGGCAGGGGCCCTGCTGGGTCCTGCCCCTGGCCTGTGGGGCCTCTGAGCACAACCGGCCCTCTCCCGCTGGAAGACCTCCCCGGCTGCCTCCAAAGGCCGCTTTGCAAGCACTCTCGCCGGCTGTTCCCGCCAGCCGCGCACAACGCTCCCAAGCCCGGGAGAAAAGCGCTTCGGGGTGGTGCTCTCTCCCGGCCCTTGCCCCTGAGCCTGGGGGCCAGGCAGGGGGTCCACACTCCCAGGCCAAGGCAGAACCACATGCACACGTCTGTTCCTGCCCCCTGCACCGGCAGAGAGCTCGGGGGAGCCAGAGTCTGTCAGGCAGCTGCTGGGCTGGCCGCCTGTGTGGGAAGGGGCAGAGCCGACCTAGGGGCACACTGGGCCTCTTGCTCTCCCTGCTGCCCTGAGGCTGCTGGGCCAAAGAGGTCTTGGGCATCCAGCCCCTTGCTGGTCCCTTCCCTCTGACGAGGCCCTCTGAGCTCCAGCCCCTTGCAGTGTGGAGACAGCCCCTGCCAGCAACCTCCTCTCCAAGGAGGCCTCAAGCGAGGCCTAGGCCCAGGGGAAAGGCACCAGCGGGGATGAGCCTGGGGAGGCGCCCGGGCATGTCTGGACCCAGTCCCCGCAGCCTGCCCCTTGCTGGGGCAGTACCCCCGGAGGCCAGGAAGGTCTGGGCAAGGCGGGCCAGGGGCAGGGGCCCTGCTGGGTCCTGCCCCTGGCCTGTGGGGCCTCTGAGCACAACCGGCCCTCTCCCGCTGGAAGACCTCCCCGGCTGCCTCCAAAGGCCGCTTTGCAAGCACTCTCGCCGGCTGTTCCCGCCAGCCGCGCACAACGCTCCCAAGCCCGGGAGAAAAGCGCTTCGGGGTGGTGCTCTCTCCCGGCCCTTGCCCCTGAGCCTGGGGGCCAGGCAGGGGGTCCACACTCCCAGGCCAAGGCAGAACCACATGCACACGTCTGTTCCTGCCCCCTGCACCGGCAGAGAGCTCGGGGGAGCCAGAGTCTGTCAGGCAGCTGCTGGGCTGGCCGCCTGTGTGGGAAGGGGCAGAGCCGACCTAGGGGCACACTGGGCCTCTTGCTCTCCCTGCTGCCCTGAGGCTGCTGGGCCAAAGAGGTCTTGGGCATCCAGCCCCTTGCTGGTCCCTTCCCTCTGACGAGGCCCTCTGAGCTCCAGCCCCTTGCAGTGTGGAGACAGCCCCTGCCAGCAACCTCCTCTCCAAGGAGGCCTCAAGCGAGGCCTAGGCCCAGGGGAAAGGCACCAGCGGGGATGAGCCTGGGGAGGCGCCCGGGCATGTCTGGACCCAGTCCCCGCAGCCTGCCCCTTGCTGGGGCAGTACCCCCGGAGGCCAGGAAGGTCTGGGCAAGGCGGGCCAGGGGCAGGGGCCCTGCTGGGTCCTGCCCCTGGCCTGTGGGGCCTCTGAGCACAACCGGCCCTCTCCCGCTGGAAGACCTCCCCGGCTGCCTCCAAAGGCCGCTTTGCAAGCACTCTCGCCGGCTGTTCCCGCCAGCCGCGCACAACGCTCCCAAGCCCGGGAGAAAAGCGCTTCGGGGTGGTGCTCTCTCCCGGCCCTTGCCCCTGAGCCTGGGGGCCAGGCAGGGGGTCCACACTCCCAGGCCAAGGCAGAACCACATGCACACGTCTGTTCCTGCCCCCTGCACCGGCAGAGAGCTCGGGGGAGCCAGAGTCTGTCAGGCAGCTGCTGGGCTGGCCGCCTGTGTGGGAAGGGGCAGAGCCGACCTAGGGGCACACTGGGCCTCTTGCTCTCCCTGCTGCCCTGAGGCTGCTGGGCCAAAGAGGTCTTGGGCATCCAGCCCCTTGCTGGTCCCTTCCCTCTGACGAGGCCCTCTGAGCTCCAGCCCCTTGCAGTGTGGAGACAGCCCCTGCCAGCAACCTCCTCTGCAAGGAGGCCTCAAGCGAGGCCTAGGCCCAGGGGAAAGGCACCAGCGGGGATGAGCCTGGGGAGGCGCCCGGGCATGTCTGGACCCAGTCCCCGCAGCCTGCCCCTTGCTGGGGCAGTACCCCCGGAGGCCAGGAAGGTCTGGGCAAGGCGGGCCAGGGGCAGGGGCCCTGCTGGGTCCTGCCCCTGGCCTGTGGGGCCTCTGAGCACAACCGGCCCTCTGCCGCTGGAAGACCTCCCCGGCTGCCTCCAAAGGCCGCTTTGCAAGCACTCTCGCCGGCTGTTCCCGCCAGACGCGCACAATGCTCCCAAGCCCGGGAGAAAAGCGCTTCGGGGTGGTGCTCTCTCCCGGCGCTTGCCCCTGAGCCTGGGGGCCAGGCAGGGGGTCCACACTCCCAGGCCAAGGCAGAACCACATGCACACGTCTGTTCCTGCCCCCTGCACCGGCAGAGAGCTCGGGGGAGCCAGAGTCTGTCAGGCAGCTGCTGGGCTGGCCGCCTGTGTGGGAAGGGGCAGAGCCGACCTAGGGGCACACTGGGCCTCTTGCTCTCCCTGCTGCCCTGAGGCTGCTGGGCCAAAGAGGTCTTGGGCATCCAGCCCCTTGCTGGTCCCTTCCCTCTGATGAGGCCCTCTGAGCTCCAGCCCCTTGCAGTGTGGAGACAGCCCCTGCCAGCAACCTCCTCTCCAAGGAGGCCTCAAGCGAGGCCTAGGCCCAGGGGAAAGGCACCAGCGGGGATGAGCCTGGGGAGGCGCCCGGGCATGTCTGGACCCAGTCCCCGCAGCCTGCCCCTTGCTGGGGCAGTACCCCCGGAGGCCAGGAAGGTCTGGGCAAGGCTGGCCAGGGCAGGGGCCCTGCTGGGTCCTGCCCCTGGCCTGTGGGGCCTCTGAGCACAACTGGCCCTCTCCCGCTGGAAGACCTCCCCGGCTGCCTCCAAAGGCCGCTTTGCAAGCACTCTCGCCGGCTGTTCCCGCCAGCCGCGCACAACGCTCCCAAGCCCGGGAGAAAAGCGCTTCGGGGTGGTGCTCTCTCCCGGCCCTTGCCCCTGAGCCTGGGGGCCAGGCAGGGGGTCCACACTCCCAGGCCAAGGCAGAACCACATGCACACGTCTGTTCCTGCCCCCTGCACCGGCAGAGAGCTCGGGGGAGCCAGAGTCTGTCAGGCAGCTGCTGGGCTGGCCGCCTGTGTGGGAAGGGGCAGAGCCGACCTAGGGGCACACTGGGCCTCTTGCTCTCCCTGCTGCCCTGAGGCTGCTGGGCCAAAGAGGTCTTGGGCATCCAGCCCCTTGCTGGTCCCTTCCCTCTGACGAGGCCCTCTGAGCTCCAGCCCCTTGCAGTGTGGAGACAGCCCCTGCCAGCAACCTCCTCTCCAAGGAGGCCTCAAGCGAGGCCTAGGCCCAGGGGAAAGGCACCAGCGGGGATGAGCCTGGGGAGGCGCCCGGGCATGTCTGGACCCAGTCCCCGCAGCCTGCCCCTTGCTGGGGCAGTACCCCCGGAGGCCAGGAAGGTCTGGGCAAGGCTGGCCAGGGGCAGGGGCCCTGCTGGGTCCTGCCCCTGGCCTGTGGGGCCTCTGAGCACAACCGGCCCTCTCCCGCTGGAAGACCTCCCCGGCTGCCTCCAAAGGCCGCTTTGCAAGCACTCTCGCCGGCTGTTCCCGCCAGCCGCGCACAACGCTCCCAAGCCCGGGAGAAAAGCGCTTCGGGGTGGTGCTCTCTCCCGGCCCTTGCCCCTGAGCCTGGGGGCCAGGCAGGGGGTCCACCCTCCCAGGCCAAGGCAGAACCACATGCACACGTCTGTTCCTGCCCCCTGCACCGGCAGAGAGCTCGGGGGAGCCAGAGTCTGTCAGGCAGCTGCTGGGCTGGCCGCCTGTGTGGGAAGGGGCAGAGCCGACCTAGGGGCACACTGGGCCTCTTGCTCTCCCTGCTGCCCTGAGGCTGCTGGGCCAAAGAGGTCTTGGGCATCCAGCCCCTTGCTGGTCCCTTCCCTCTGACGAGGCCCTCTGAGCTCCAGCACCTTGCAGTGTGGAGACAGCCCCTGCCAGCAACCTCCTCTCCAAGGAGGCCTCAAGCGAGGCCTAGGCCCAGGGGAAAGGCACCAGCGGGGATGAGCCTGGGGAGGCGCCCGGGCATGTCTGGACCCAGTCCCCGCAGCCTGCCCCTTGCTGGGGCAGTACCCCCGGAGGCCAGGAAGGTCTGGGCAAGGCGGGCCAGGGGCAGGGGCCCTGCTGGGTCCTGCCCCTGGCCTGTGGGGCCTCTGAGCACAACCGGCCCTCTCCCGCTGGAAGACCTCCCCGGCTGCCTCCAAAGGCCGCTTTGCAAGCACTCTCGCCGGCTGTTCCCGCCAGCCGCGCACAACGCTCCCAAGCCCGGGAGAAAAGCGCTTCGGGGTGGTGCTCTCTCCCGGCCCTTGCCCCTGAGCCTGGGGGCCAGGCAGGGGGTCCACACTCCCAGGCCAAGGCAGAACCACATGCACACGTCTGTTCCTGCCCCCTGCACCGGCAGAGAGCTCGGGGGAGCCAGAGTCTGTCAGGCAGCTGCTGGGCTGGCCGCCTGTGTGGGAAGGGGCAGAGCCGACCTAGGGGCACACTGGGCCTCTTGCTCTCCCTGCTGCCCTGAGGCTGCTGGGCCAAAGAGGTCTTGGGCATCCAGCCCCTTGCTGGTCCCTTCCCTCTGACGAGGCCCTCTGAGCTCCAGCCCCTTGCAGTGTGGAGACAGCCCCTGCCAGCAACCTCCTCTCCAAGGAGGCCTCAAGCGAGGCCTAGGCCCAGGGGAAAGGCACCAGCGGGGATGAGCCTGGGGAGGCGCCCGGGCATGTCTGGACCCAGTCCCCGCAGCCTGCCCCTTGCTGGGGCAGTACCCCCGGAGGCCAGGAAGGTCTGGGCAAGGCGGGCCAGGGGCAGGGGCCCTGCTGGGTCCTGCCCCTGGCCCGTGGGGCCTCTGAGCACAACCGGCCCTCTCCCGCTGGAAGACCTCCCCGGCTGCCTCCAAAGGCCGCTTTGCAAGCACTCTCGCCGGCTGTTCCCGCCAGCCGCGCACAACGCTCCCAAGCCCGGGAGAAAAGCGCTTCGGGGTGGTGCTCTCTCCCGGCCCTTGCCCCTGAGCCTGGGGGCCAGGCAGGGGGTCCACCCTCCCAGGCCAAGGCAGAACCACATGCACACGTCTGTTCCTGCCCCCTGCACCGGCAGAGAGCTCGGGGGAGCCAGAGTCTGTCAGGCAGCTGCTGGGCTGGCCGCCTGTGTGGGAAGGGGCAGAGCCGACCTAGGGGCACACTGGGCCTCTTGCTCTCCCTGCTGCCCTGAGGCTGCTGGGCCAAAGAGGTCTTGGGCATCCAGCCCCTTGCTGGTCCCTTCCCTCTGACGAGGCCCTCTGAGCTCCAGCCCCTTGCAGTGTGGAGACAGCCCCTGCCAGCAACCTCCTCTCCAAGGAGGCCTCAAGCGAGGCCTAGGCCCAGGGGAAAGGCACCAGCAGGGATGAGCCTGGGGAGGCGCCCGGGCATGTCTGGACCCAGTCCCCGCAGCCTGCCCCTTGCTGGGGCAGTACCCCCGGAGGCCAGGAAGGTCTGGGCAAGGCTGGCCAGGGGCAGGGGCCCTGCTGGGTCCTGCCCCTGGCCTGTGGGGCCTCTGAGCACAACCGGCCCTCTCCCGCTGGAAGACCTCCCCGGCTGCCTCCAAAGGCCGCTTTGCAAGCACTCTCGCCGGCTGTTCCCGCCAGCCGCGCACAACGCTCCCAAGCCCGGGAGAAAAGCGCTTCGGGGTGGTGCTCTCTCCCGGCCCTTGCCCCTGAGCCTGGGGGCCAGGCAGGGGGTCCACACTCCCAGGCCAAGGCAGAACCACATGCACACGTCTGTTCCTGCCCCCTGCACCGGCAGAGAGCGAGGGGGAGCCAGAGTCTGTCAGGCAGCTGCTGGGCTGGCCGCCTGTGTGGGAAGGGGCAGAGCCGACCTAGGGGCACACTGGGCCTCTTGCTCTCCCTGCTGCCCTGAGGCTGCTGGGCCAAAGAGGTCTTGGGCATCCAGCCCCTTGCTGGTCCCTTCCCTCTGACGAGGCCCTCTGAGCTCCAGCCCCTTGCAGTGTGGAGACAGCCCCTGCCAGCAACCTCCTCTCCAAGGAGGCCTCAAGCGAGGCCTAGGCCCAGGGGAAAGGCACCAGCGGGGATGAGCCTGGGGAGGCGCCCGGGCATGTCTGGACCCAGTCCCCGCAGCCTGCCCCTTGCTGGGGCAGTACCCCCGGAGGCCAGGAAGGTCTGGGCAAGGCGGGCCAGGGGCAGGGGCCCTGCTGGGTCCTGCCCCTGGCCTGTGGGGCCTCTGAGCACAACCGGCCCTCTCCCGCTGGAAGACCTCCCCGGCTGCCTCCAAAGGCCGCTTTGCAAGCACTCTCGCCGGCTGTTCCCGCCAGCCGCGCCAAACGCTCCCAAGCCCGGGAGAAAAGCGCTTCGGGGTGGTGCTCTCTCCCGGCCCTTGCCCCTGAGCCTGGGGGCCAGGCAGGGGGTCCACACTCCCAGGCCAAGGCAGAACCACATTCACACGTCTGTTCCTGCCCCCTGCACCGGCAGAGAGCTCGGGGGAGCCAGAGTCTGTCAGGCAGCTGCTGGGCTGGCCGCCTGTGTGGGAAGGGGCAGAGCCGACCTAGGGGCACACTGGGCCTCTTGCTCTCCCTGCTGCCCTGAGGCTGCTGGGCCAAAGAAGTCTTGGGCATCCAGCCCCTTGCTGGTCCCTTCCCTCTGACGAGGCCCTCTGAGCTCCAGCCCCTTGCACTGTGGAGACAGCCCCTGCCAGCAACCTCCTCTCCAAGGAGGCCTCAAGCGAGGCCTAGGCCCAGGGGAAAGGCACCAGCGGGGATGAGCCTGGGGAGGCGCCCGGGCATGTCTGGACCCAGTCCCCGCAGCCTGCCCCTTGCTGGGGCAGTACCCCCGGAGGCCAGGAAGGTCTGGGCAAGGCGGGCCAGGGGCAGGGGCCCTGCTGGGTCCTGCCCCTGGCCTGTGGGGCCTCTGAGCACAACCGGCCCTCTCCCGCTGGAAGACCTCCCCGGCTGCCTCCAAAGGCCGCTTTGCAAGCACTCTCGCCGGCTGTTCCCGCCAGCCGCGCACAACGCTCCCAAGCCCGGGAGAAAAGCGCTTCGGGGTGGTGCTCTCTCCCGGCCCTTGCCCCTGAGCCTGGGGGCCAGGCAGGGGGTCCACACTCCCAGGCCAAGGCAGAACCACATGCACACGTCTGTTCCTGCCTCCTGCACCGGCAGAGAGCTCGGGGCAGCCAGAGTCTGTCAGGCAGCTGCTGGGCTGGCCGCCTGTGTGGGAAGGGGCAGAGCCGACCTAGGGGCACACTGGGCCTCTTGCTCTCCCTGCTGCCCTGAGGCTGCTGGGCCAAAGAGGTCTTGGGCATCCAGCCCCTTGCTGGTCCCTTCCCTCTGACGAGGCCCTCTGAGCTCCAGCCCCTTGCAGTGTGGAGACAGCCCCTGCCAGCAACCTCCTCTCCAAGGAGGCCTCAAGCGAGGCCTAGGCCCAGGGGAAAGGCACCAGCGGGGATGAGCCTGGGGAGGCGCCCGGGCATGTCTGGACCCAGTCCCCGCAGCCTGCCCCTTGCTGGGGCAGTACCCCCGGAGGCCAGGAAGGTCTGGGCAAGGCGGGCCAGGGGCAGGGGCCCTGCTGGGTCCTGCCCCTGGCCTGTGGGGCCTCTGAGCACAACCGGCCCTCTGCCGCTGGAAGACCTCCCCGGCTGCCTCCAAAGGCCGCTTTGCAAGCACTCTCGCCGGCTGTTCCCGCCAGACGCGCACAATGCTCCCAAGCCCGGGAGAAAAGCGCTTCGGGGTGGTGCTCTCTCCCGGCGCTTGCCCCTGAGCCTGGGGGCCAGGCAGGGGGTCCACACTCCCAGGCCAAGGCAGAACCACATGCACACGTCTGTTCCTGCCCCCTGCACCGGCAGAGAGCTCGGGGGAGCCAGAGTCTGTCAGGCAGCTGCTGGGCTGGCCGCCTGTGTGGGAAGGGGCAGAGCCGACCTAGGGGCACACTGGGCCTCTTGCTCTCCCTGCTGCCCTGAGGCTGCTGGGCCAAAGAGGTCTTGGGCATCCAGCCCCTTGCTGGTCCCTTCCCTCTGATGAGGCCCTCTGAGCTCCAGCCCCTTGCAGTGTGGAGACAGCCCCTGCCAGCAACCTCCTCTCCAAGGAGGCCTCAAGCGAGGCCTAGGCCCAGGGGAAAGGCACCAGCGGGGATGAGCCTGGGGAGGCGCCCGGGCATGTCTGGACCCAGTCCCCGCAGCCTGCCCCTTGCTGGGGCAGTACCCCCGGAGGCCAGGAAGGTCTGGGCAAGGCTGGCCAGGGCAGGGGCCCTGCTGGGTCCTGCCCCTGGCCTGTGGGGCCTCTGAGCACAACTGGCCCTCTCCCGCTGGAAGACCTCCCCGGCTGCCTCCAAAGGCCGCTTTGCAAGCACTCTCGCCGGCTGTTCCCGCCAGCCGCGCACAACGCTCCCAAGCCCGGGAGAAAAGCGCTTCGGGGTGGTGCTCTCTCCCGGCCCTTGCCCCTGAGCCTGGGGGCCAGGCAGGGGGTCCACACTCCCAGGCCAAGGCAGAACCACATGCACACGTCTGTTCCTGCCCCCTGCACCGGCAGAGAGCTCGGGGGAGCCAGAGTCTGTCAGGCAGCTGCTGGGCTGGCCGCCTGTGTGGGAAGGGGCAGAGCCGACCTAGGGGCACACTGGGCCTCTTGCTCTCCCTGCTGCCCTGAGGCTGCTGGGCCAAAGAGGTCTTGGGCATCCAGCCCCTTGCTGGTCCCTTCCCTCTGACGAGGCCCTCTGAGCTCCAGCCCCTTGCAGTGTGGAGACAGCCCCTGCCAGCAACCTCCTCTCCAAGGAGGCCTCAAGCGAGGCCTAGGCCCAGGGGAAAGGCACCAGCGGGGATGAGCCTGGGGAGGCGCCCGGGCATGTCTGGACCCAGTCCCCGCAGCCTGCCCCTTGCTGGGGCAGTACCCCCGGAGGCCAGGAAGGTCTGGGCAAGGCTGGCCAGGGGCAGGGGCCCTGCTGGGTCCTGCCCCTGGCCTGTGGGGCCTCTGAGCACAACCGGCCCTCTCCCGCTGGAAGACCTCCCCGGCTGCCTCCAAAGGCCGCTTTGCAAGCACTCTCGCCGGCTGTTCCCGCCAGCCGCGCACAACGCTCCCAAGCCCGGGAGAAAAGCGCTTCGGGGTGGTGCTCTCTCCCGGCCCTTGCCCCTGAGCCTGGGGGCCAGGCAGGGGGTCCACCCTCCCAGGCCAAGGCAGAACCACATGCACACGTCTGTTCCTGCCCCCTGCACCGGCAGAGAGCTCGGGGGAGCCAGAGTCTGTCAGGCAGCTGCTGGGCTGGCCGCCTGTGTGGGAAGGGGCAGAGCCGACCTAGGGGCACACTGGGCCTCTTGCTCTCCCTGCTGCCCTGAGGCTGCTGGGCCAAAGAGGTCTTGGGCATCCAGCCCCTTGCTGGTCCCTTCCCTCTGACGAGGCCCTCTGAGCTCCAGCCCCTTGCAGTGTGGAGACAGCCCCTGCCAGCAACCTCCTCTCCAAGGAGGCCTCAAGCGAGGCCTAGGCCCAGGGGAAAGGCACCAGCGGGGATGAGCCTGGGGAGGCGCCCGGGCATGTCTGGACCCAGTCCCCGCAGCCTGCCCCTTGCTGGGGCAGTACCCCCGGAGGCCAGGAAGGTCTGGGCAAGGCGGGCCAGGGGCAGGGGCCCTGCTGGGTCCTGCCCCTGGCCCGTGGGGCCTCTGAGCACAACCGGCCCTCTCCCGCTGGAAGACCTCCCCGGCTGCCTCCAAAGGCCGCTTTGCAAGCACTCTCGCCGGCTGTTCCCGCCAGCCGCGCACAACGCTCCCAAGCCCGGGAGAAAAGCGCTTCGGGGTGGTGCTCTCTCCCGGCCCTTGCCCCTGAGCCTGGGGGCCAGGCAGGGGGTCCACCCTCTCAGGCCAAGGCAGAACCACATGCACACGTCTGTTCCTGCCCCCTGCACCGGCAGAGAGCTCGGGGGAGCCAGAGTCTGTCAGGCAGCTGCTGGGCTGGCCGCCTGTGTGGGAAGGGGCAGAGCCGACCTAGGGGCACACTGGGCCTCTTGCTCTCCCTGCTGCCCTGAGGCTGCTGGGCCAAAGAGGTCTTGGGCATCCAGCCCCTTGCTGGTCCCTTCCCTCTGACGAGGCCCTCTGAGCTCCAGCCCCTTGCAGTGTGGAGACAGCCCCTGCCAGCAACCTCCTCTCCAAGGAGGCCTCAAGCGAGGCCTAGGACCAGGGGAAAGGCACCAGCAGGGATGAGCCTGGGGAGGCGCCCGGGCATGTCTGGACCCAGTCCCCGCAGCCTGCCCCTTGCTGGGGCAGTACCCCCGGAGGCCAGGAAGGTCTGGGCAAGGCTGGCCAGGGGCAGGGGCCCTGCTGGGTCCTGCCCCTGGCCTGTGGGGCCTCTGAGCACAACCGGCCCTCTCCCGCTGGAAGACCTCCCCGGCTGCCTCCAAAGGCCGCTTTGCAAGCACTCTCGCCGGCTGTTCCCGCCAGCCGCGCACAACGCTCCCAAGCCCGGGAGAAAAGCGCTTCGGGGTGGTGCTCTCTCCCGGCCCTTGCCCCTGAGCCTGGGGGCCAGGCAGGGGGTCCACACTCCCAGGCCAAGGCAGAACCACATGCACACGTCTGTTCCTGCCCCCTGCACCGGCAGAGAGCTCGGGGGAGCCAGAGTCTGTCAGGCAGCTGCTGGGCTGGCCGCCTGTGTGGGAAGGGGCAGAGCCGACCTAGGGGCACACTGGGCCTCTTGCTCTCCCTGCTGCCCTGAGGCTGCTGGGCCAAAGAGGTCTTGGGCATCCAGCCCCTTGCTGGTCCCTTCCCTCTGACGAGGCCCTCTGAGCTCCTGCCCCTTGCAGTGTGGAGACAGCCCCTGCCAGCAACCTCCTCTCCAAGGAGGCCTCAAGCGAGGCCTAGGCCCAGGGGAAAGGCACCAGCGGGGATGAGCCTGGGGAGGCGCCCGGGCATGTCTGGACCCAGTCCCCGCAGCCTGCCCCTTGCTGGGGCAGTACCCCCGGAGGCCAGGAAGGTCTGGGCAAGGCGGGCCAGGGGCAGGGGCCCTGCTGGGTCCTGCCCCTGGCCTGTGGGGCCTCTGAGCACAACCGGCCCTCTCCCGCTGGAAGACCTCCCCGGCTGCCTCCAAAGGCCGCTTTGCAAGCACTCTCGCCGGCTGTTCCCGCCAGCCGCGCACAACGCTCCCAAGCCCGGGAGAAAAGCGCTTCGGGGTGGTGCTCTCTCCCGGCCCTTGCCCCTGAGCCTGGGGGCCAGGCAGGGGGTCCACACTCCCAGGCCAAGGCAGAACCACATGCACACGTCTGTTCCTGCCCCCTGCACCGGCAGAGAGCTCGGGGGAGCCAGAGTCTGTCAGGCAGCTGCTGGGCTGGCCGCCTGTGTGGGAAGGGGCAGAGCCGACCTAGGGGCACACTGGGCCTCTTGCTCTCCCTGCTGCCCTGAGGCTGCTGGGCCAAAGAGGTCTTGGGCATCCAGCCCCTTGCTGGTCCCTTCCCTCTGACGAGGCCCTCTGAGCTCCAGCCCCTTGCAGTGTGGAGACAGCCCCTGCCAGCAACCTCCTCTCCAAGGAGGCCTCAAGCGAGGCCTAGGCCCAGGGGAAAGGCACCAGCGGGGATGAGCCTGGGGAGGCGCCCGGGCATGTCTGGACCCAGTCCCCGCAGCCTGCCCCTTGCTGGGGCAGTACCCCCGGAGGCCAGGAAGGTCTGGGCAAGGCGGGCCAGGGGCAGGGGCCCTGCTGGGTCCTGCCCCTGGCCCGTGGGGCCTCTGAGCACAACCGGCCCTCTCCCGCTGGAAGACCTCCCCGGCTGCCTCCAAAGGCCGCTTTGCAAGCACTCTCGCCGGCTGTTCCCGCCAGCCGCGCACAACGCTCCCAAGCCCGGGAGAAAAGCGCTTCGGGGTGGTGCTCTCTCCCGGCCCTTGCCCCTGAGCCTGGGGGCCAGGCAGGGGGTCCACCCTCCCAGGCCAAGGCAGAACCACATGCACACGTCTGTTCCTGCCCCCTGCACCGGCAGAGAGCTCGGGGGAGCCAGAGTCTGTCAGGCAGCTGCTGGGCTGGCCGCCTGTGTGGGAAGGGGCAGAGCCGACCTAGGGGCACACTGGGCCTCTTGCTCTCCCTGCTGCCCTGAGGCTGCTGGGCCAAAGAGGTCTTGGGCATCCAGCCCCTTGCTGGTCCCTTCCCTCTGACGAGGCCCTCTGAGCTCCAGCCCCTTGCAGTGTGGAGACAGCCCCTGCCAGCAACCTCCTCTCCAAGGAGGCCTCAAGCGAGGCCTAGGCCCAGGGGAAAGGCACCAGCAGGGATGAGCCTGGGGAGGCGCCCGGGCATGTCTGGACCCAGTCCCCGCAGCCTGCCCCTTGCTGGGGCAGTACCCCCGGAGGCCAGGAAGGTCTGGGCAAGGCTGGCCAGGGGCAGGGGCCCTGCTGGGTCCTGCCCCTGGCCTGTGGGGCCTCTGAGCACAACCGGCCCTCTCCCGCTGGAAGACCTCCCCGGCTGCCTCCAAAGGCCGCTTTGCAAGCACTCTCGCCGGCTGTTCCCGCCAGCCGCGCACAACGCTCCCAAGCCCGGGAGAAAAGCGCTTCGGGGTGGTGCTCTCTCCCGGCCCTTGCCCCTGAGCCTGGGGGCCAGGCAGGGGGTCCACACTCCCAGGCCAAGGCAGAACCACATGCACACGTCTGTTCCTGCCCCCTGCACCGGCAGAGAGCTAGGGGGAGCCAGAGTCTGTCAGGCAGCTGCTGGGCTGGCCGCCTGTGTGGGAAGGGGCAGAGCCGACCTAGGGGCACACTGGGCCTCTTGCTCTCCCTGCTGCCCTGAGGCTGCTGGGCCAAAGAGGTCTTGGGCATCCAGCCCCTTGCTGGTCCCTTCCCTCTGACGAGGCCCTCTGAGCTCCAGCCCCTTGCAGTGTGGAGACAGCCCCTGCCAGCAACCTCCTCTCCAAGGAGGCCTCAAGCGAGGCCTAGGCCCAGGGGAAAGGCACCAGCGGGGATGAGCCTGGGGGAGGCGCCCGGGCATGTCTGGACCCAGTCCCCGCAGCCTGCCCCTTGCTGGGGCAGTACCCCCGGAGGCCAGGAAGGTCTGGGCAAGGCGGGCCAGGGGCAGGGGCCCTGCTGGGTCCTGCCCCTGGCCTGTGGGGCCTCTGAGCACAACCGGCCCTCTCCCGCTGGAAGACCTCCCCGGCTGCCTCCAAAGGCCGCTTTGCAAGCACTCTCGCCGGCTGTTCCCGCCAGCCGCGCCAAACGCTCCCAAGCCCGGGAGAAAAGCGCTTCGGGGTGGTGCTCTCTCCCGGCCCTTGCCCCTGAGCCTGGGGGCCAGGCAGGGGGTCCACACTCCCAGGCCAAGGCAGAACCACATGCACACGTCTGTTCCTGCCCCCTGCACCGGCAGAGAGCTCGGGGGAGCCAGAGTCTGTCAGGCAGCTGCTGGGCTGGCCGCCTGTGTGGGAAGGGGCAGAGCCGACCTAGGGGCACACTGGGCCTCTTGCTCTCCCTGCTGCCCTGAGGCTGCTGGGCCAAAGAAGTCTTGGGCATCCAGCCCCTTGCTGGTCCCTTCCCTCTGACGAGGCCCTCTGAGCTCCAGCCCCTTGCACTGTGGAGACAGCCCCTGCCAGCAACCTCCTCTCCAAGGAGGCCTCAAGCGAGGCCTAGGCCCAGGGGAAAGGCACCAGCGGGGATGAGCCTGGGGAGGCGCCCGGGCATGTCTGGACCCAGTCCCCCGCAGCCTGCCCCTTGCTGGGGCAGTACCCCCGGAGGCCAGGAAGGTCTGGGCAAGGCGGGCCAGGGGCAGGGGCCCTGCTGGGTCCTGCCCCTGGCCTGTGGGGCCTCTGAGCACAACCGGCCCTCTCCCGCTGGAAGACCTCCCCGGCTGCCTCCAAAGGCCGCTTTGCAAGCACTCTCGCCGGCTGTTCCCGCCAGCCGCGCACAACGCTCCCAAGCCCGGGAGAAAAGCGCTTCGGGGTGGTGCTCTCTCCCGGCCCTTGCCCCTGAGCCTGGGGGCCAGGCAGGGGGTCCACACTCCAGGCCAAGGCAGAACCACATGCACACGTCTGTTCCTGCCTCCTGCACCGGCAGAGAGCTCGGGGCAGCCAGAGTCTGTCAGGCAGCTGCTGGGCTGGCCGCCTGTGTGGGAAGGGGCAGAGCCGACCTAGGGGCACACTGGGCCTCTTGCTCTCCCTGCTGCCCTGAGGCTGCTGGGCCAAAGAGGTCTTGGGCATCCAGCCCCTTGCTGGTCCCTTCCCTCTGACGAGGCCCTCTGAGCTCCAGCCCCTTGCAGTGTGGAGACAGCCCCTGCCAGCAACCTCCTCTCCAAGGAGGCCTCAAGCGAGGCCTAGGCCCAGGGGAAAGGCACCAGCGGGGATGAGCCTGGGGAGGCGCCCGGGCATGTCTGGACCCAGTCCCCGCAGCCTGCCCCTTGCTGGGGCAGTACCCCCGGAGGCCAGGAAGGTCTGGGCAAGGCGGGCCAGGGGCAGGGGCCCTGCTGGGTCCTGCCCCTGGCCTGTGGGGCCTCTGAGCACAACCGGCCCTCTCCCGCTGGAAGACCTCCCCGGCTGCCTCCAAAGGCCGCTTTGCAAGCACTCTCGCCGGCTGTTCCCGCCAGCCGCGCACAACGCTCCCAAGCCCGGGAGAAAAGCGCTTCGGGGTGGTGCTCTCTCCCGGCCCTTGCCCCTGAGCCTGGGGGCCAGGCAGGGGGTCCACACTCCCAGGCCAAGGCAGAACCACATGCACACGTCTGTTCCTGCCCCCTGCACCGGCAGAGAGCTCGGGGGAGCCAGAGTCTGTCAGGCAGCTGCTGGGCTGGCCGCCTGTGTGGGAAGGGGCAGAGCCGACCTAGGGGCACACTGGGCCTCTTGCTCTCCCTGCTGCCCTGAGGCTGCTGGGCCAAAGAGGTCTTGGGCATCCAGCCCCTTGCTGGTCCCTTCCCTCTGACGAGGCCCTCTGAGCTCCAGCCCCTTGCAGTGTGGAGACAGCCCCTGCCAGCAACCTCCTCTCCAAGGAGGCCTCAAGCGAGGCCTAGGCCCAGGGGAAAGGCACCAGCAGGGATGAGCCTGGGGAGGCGCCCGGGCATGTCTGGACCCAGTCCCCGCAGCCTGCCCCTTGCTGGGGCAGTACCCCCGGAGGCCAGGAAGGTCTGGGCAAGGCTGGCCAGGGGCAGGGGCCCTGCTGGGTCCTGCCCCTGGCCTGTGGGGCCTCTGAGCACAACCGGCCCTCTCCCGCTGGAAGACCTCCCCGGCTGCCTCCAAAGGCCGCTTTGCAAGCACTCTCGCCGGCTGTTCCCGCCAGCCGCGCACAACGCTCCCAAGCCCGGGAGAAAAGCGCTTCGGGGTGGTGCTCTCTCCCGGCCCTTGCCCCTGAGCCTGGGGGCCAGGCAGGGGGTCCACACTCCCAGGCCAAGGCAGAACCACATGCACACGTCTGTTCCTGCCCCCTGCACCGGCAGAGAGCTCGGGGGAGCCAGAGTCTGTCAGGCAGCTGCTGGGCTGGCCGCCTGTGTGGGAAGGGGCAGAGCCGACCTAGGGGCACACTGGGCCTCTTGCTCTCCCTGCTGCCCTGAGGCTGCTGGGCCAAAGAGGTCTTGGGCATCCAGCCCCTTGCTGGTCCCTTCCCTCTGACGAGGCCCTCTGAGCTCCAGCCCCTTGCAGTGTGGAGACAGCCCCTGCCAGCAACCTCCTCTCCAAGGAGGCCTCAAGCGAGGCCTAGGCCCAGGGGAAAGGCACCAGCGGGGATGAGCCTGGGGAGGCGCCCGGGCATGTCTGGACCCAGTCCCCGCAACCTGCCCCTTGCTGGGGCAGTACCCCCGGAGGCCAGGAAGGTCTGGGCAAGGCGGGCCAGGGGCAGGGGCCCTGCTGGGTCCTGCCCCTGGCCTGTGGGGCCTCTGAGCACAACCGGCCCTCTCCCGCTGGAAGACCTCCCCGGCTGCCTCCAAAGGCCGCTTTGCAAGCACTCTCGCCGGCTGTTCCCGCCAGCCGCGCACAACGCTCCCAAGCCCGGGAGAAAAGCGCTTCGGGGTGGTGCTCTCTCCCGGCCCTTGCCCCTGAGCCTGGGGGCCAGGCAGGGGGTCCACACTCCCAGGCCAAGGCAGAACCACATGCACACGTCTGTTCCTGCCCCCTGCACCGGCAGAGAGCTCGGGGGAGCCAGAGTCTGTCAGGCAGCTGCTGGGCTGGCCGCCTGTGTGGGAAGGGGCAGAGCCGACCTAGGGGCACACTGGGCCTCTTGCTCTCCCTGCTGCCCTGAGGCTGCTGGGCCAAAGAGGTCTTGGGCATCCAGCCCCTTGCTGGTCCCTTCCCTCTGACGAGGCCCTCTGAGCTCCAGCCCCTTGCAGTGTGGAGACAGCCCCTGCCAGCAACCTCCTCTCCAAGGAGGCCTCAAGCGAGGCCTAGGCCCAGGGGAAAGGCACCAGCGGGGATGAGCCTGGGGAGGCGCCCGGGCATGTCTGGACCCAGTCCCCGCAGCCTGCCCCTTGCTGGGGCAGTACCCCCGGAGGCCAGGAAGGTCTGGGCAAGGCGGGCCAGGGGCAGGGGCCCTGCTGGGTCCTGCCCCTGGCCCGTGGGGCCTCTGAGCACAACCGGCCCTCTCCCGCTGGAAGACCTCCCCGGCTGCCTCCAAAGGCCGCTTTGCAAGCACTCTCGCCGGCTGTTCCCGCCAGCCGCGCACAACGCTCCCAAGCCCGGGAGAAAAGCGCTTCGGGGTGGTGCTCTCTCCCGGCCCTTGCCCCTGAGCCTGGGGGCCAGGCAGGGGGTCCACCCTCCCAGGCCAAGGCAGAACCACATGCACACGTCTGTTCCTGCCCCCTGCACCGGCAGAGAGCTCGGGGGAGCCAGAGTCTGTCAGGCAGCTGCTGGGCTGGCCGCCTGTGTGGGAAGGGGCAGAGCCGACCTAGGGGCACACTGGGCCTCTTGCTCTCCCTGCTGCCCTGAGGCTGCTGGGCCAAAGAGGTCTTGGGCATCCAGCCCCTTGCTGGTCCCTTCCCTCTGACGAGGCCCTCTGAGCTCCAGCCCCTTGCAGTGTGGAGACAGCCCCTGCCAGCAACCTCCTCTCCAAGGAGGCCTCAAGCGAGGCCTAGGCCCAGGGGAAAGGCACCAGCAGGGATGAGCCTGGGGAGGCGCCCGGGCATGTCTGGACCCAGTCCCCGCAGCCTGCCCCTTGCTGGGGCAGTACCCCCGGAGGCCAGGAAGGTCTGGGCAAGGCTGGCCAGGGGCAGGGGCCCTGCTGGGTCCTGCCCCTGGCCTGTGGGGCCTCTGAGCACAACCGGCCCTCTCCCGCTGGAAGACCTCCCCGGCTGCCTCCAAAGGCCGCTTTGCAAGCACTCTCGCCGGCTGTTCCCGCCAGCCGCGCACAACGCTCCCAAGCCCGGGAGAAAAGCGCTTCGGGGTGGTGCTCTCTCCCGGCCCTTGCCCCTGAGCCTGGGGGCCAGGCAGGGGGTCCACACTCCCAGGCCAAGGCAGAACCACATGCACACGTCTGTTCCTGCCCCCTGCACCGGCAGAGAGCTAGGGGGAGCCAGAGTCTGTCAGGCAGCTGCTGGGCTGGCCGCCTGTGTGGGAAGGGGCAGAGCCGACCTAGGGGCACACTGGGCCTCTTGCTCTCCCTGCTGCCCTGAGGCTGCTGGGCCAAAGAGGTCTTGGGCATCCAGCCCCTTGCTGGTCCCTTCCCTCTGACGAGGCCCTCTGAGCTCCAGCCCCTTGCAGTGTGGAGACAGCCCCTGCCAGCAACCTCCTCTCCAAGGAGGCCTCAAGCGAGGCCTAGGCCCAGGGGAAAGGCACCAGCGGGGATGAGCCTGGGGAGGCGCCCGGGCATGTCTGGACCCAGTCCCCGCAGCCTGCCCCTTGCTGGGGCAGTACCCCCGGAGGCCAGGAAGGTCTGGGCAAGGCTGGCCAGGGGCAGGGGCCCTGCTGGGTCCTGCCCCTGGCCTGTGGGGCCTCTGAGCACAACCGGCCCTCTCCCGCTGGAAGACCTCCCCGGCTGCCTCCAAAGGCCGCTTTGCAAGCACTCTCGCCGGCTGTTCCCGCCAGCCGCGCCAAACGCTCCCAAGCCCGGGAGAAAAGCGCTTCGGGGTGGTGCTCTCTCCCGGCCCTTGCCCCTGAGCCTGGGGGCCAGGCAGGGGGTCCACACTCCCAGGCCAAGGCAGAACCACATTCACACGTCTGTTCCTGCCCCCTGCACCGGCAGAGAGCTCGGGGGAGCCAGAGTCTGTCAGGCAGCTGCTGGGCTGGCCGCCTGTGTGGGAAGGGGCAGAGCCGACCTAGGGGCACACTGGGCCTCTTGCTCTCCCTGCTGCCCTGAGGCTGCTGGGCCAAAGAAGTCTTGGGCATCCAGCCCCTTGCTGGTCCCTTCCCTCTGACGAGGCCCTCTGAGCTCCAGCCCCTTGCACTGTGGAGACAGCCCCTGCCAGCAACCTCCTCTCCAAGGAGGCCTCAAGCGAGGCCTAGGCCCAGGGGAAAGGCACCAGCGGGGATGAGCCTGGGGAGGCGCCCGGGCATGTCTGGACCCAGTCCCCGCAGCCTGCCCCTTGCTGGGGCAGTACCCCCGGAGGCCAGGAAGGTCTGGGCAAGGCGGGCCAGGGGCAGGGGCCCTGCTGGGTCCTGCCCCTGGCCTGTGGGGCCTCTGAGCACAACCGGCCCTCTCCCGCTGGAAGACCTCCCCGGCTGCCTCCAAAGGCCGCTTTGCAAGCACTCTCGCCGGCTGTTCCCGCCAGCCGCGCACAACGCTCCCAAGCCCGGGAGAAAAGCGCTTCGGGGTGGTGCTCTCTCCCGGCCCTTGCCCCTGAGCCTGGGGGCCAGGCAGGGGGTCCACACTCCCAGGCCAAGGCAGAACCACATGCACACGTCTGTTCCTGCCTCCTGCACCGGCAGAGAGCTCGGGGCAGCCAGAGTCTGTCAGGCAGCTGCTGGGCTGGCCGCCTGTGTGGGAAGGGGCAGAGCCGACCTAGGGGCACACTGGGCCTCTTGCTCTCCCTGCTGCCCTGAGGCTGCTGGGCCAAAGAGGTCTTGGGCATCCAGCCCCTTGCTGGTCCCTTCCCTCTGACGAGGCCCTCTGAGCTCCAGCCCCTTGCAGTGTGGAGACAGCCCCTGCCAGCAACCTCCTCTCCAAGGAGGCCTCAAGCGAGGCCTAGGCCCAGGGGAAAGGCACCAGCGGGGATGAGCCTGGGGAGGCGCCCGGGCATGTCTGGACCCAGTCCCCGCAGCCTGCCCCTTGCTGGGGCAGTACCCCCGGAGGCCAGGAAGGTCTGGGCAAGGCGGGCCAGGGGCAGGGGCCCTGCTGGGTCCTGCCCCTGGCCTGTGGGGCCTCTGAGCACAACCGGCCCTCTCCCGCTGGAAGACCTCCCCGGCTGCCTCCAAAGGCCGCTTTGCAAGCACTCTCGCCGGCTGTTCCCGCCAGCCGCGCACAACGCTCCCAAGCCCGGGAGAAAAGCGCTTCGGGGTGGTGCTCTCTCCCGGCCCTTGCCCCTGAGCCTGGGGGCCAGGCAGGGGGTCCACACTCCCAGGCCAAGGCAGAACCACATGCACACGTCTGTTCCTGCCCCCTGCACCGGCAGAGAGCTCGGGGGAGCCAGAGTCTGTCAGGCAGCTGCTGGGCTGGCCGCCTGTGTGGGAAGGGGCAGAGCCGACCTAGGGGCACACTGGGCCTCTTGCTCTCCCTGCTGCCCTGAGGCTGCTGGGCCAAAGAGGTCTTGGGCATCCAGCCCCTTGCTGGTCCCTTCCCTCTGACGAGGCCCTCTGAGCTCCAGCCCCTTGCAGTGTGGAGACAGCCCCTGCCAGCAACCTCCTCTCCAAGGAGGCCTCAAGCGAGGCCTAGGCCCAGGGGAAAGGCACCAGCAGGGATGAGCCTGGGGAGGCGCCCGGGCATGTCTGGACCCAGTCCCCGCAGCCTGCCCCTTGCTGGGGCAGTACCCCCGGAGGCCAGGAAGGTCTGGGCAAGGCTGGCCAGGGGCAGGGGCCCTGCTGGGTCCTGCCCCTGGCCTGTGGGGCCTCTGAGCACAACCGGCCCTCTCCCGCTGGAAGACCTCCCCGGCTGCCTCCAAAGGCCGCTTTGCAAGCACTCTCGCCGGCTGTTCCCGCCAGCCGCGCACAACGCTCCCAAGCCCGGGAGAAAAGCGCTTCGGGGTGGTGCTCTCTCCCGGCCCTTGCCCCTGAGCCTGGGGGCCAGGCAGGGGGTCCACACTCCCAGGCCAAGGCAGAACCACATGCACACGTCTGTTCCTGCCCCCTGCACCGGCAGAGAGCTCGGGGGAGCCAGAGTCTGTCAGGCAGCTGCTGGGCTGGCCGCCTGTGTGGGAAGGGGCAGAGCCGACCTAGGGGCACACTGGGCCTCTTGCTCTCCCTGCTGCCCTGAGGCTGCTGGGCCAAAGAGGTCTTGGGCATCCAGCCCCTTGCTGGTCCCTTCCCTCTGACGAGGCCCTCTGAGCTCCAGCCCCTTGCAGTGTGGAGACAGCCCCTGCCAGCAACCTCCTCTCCAAGGAGGCCTCAAGCGAGGCCTAGGCCCAGGGGAAAGGCACCAGCGGGGATGAGCCTGGGGAGGCGCCCGGGCATGTCTGGACCCAGTCCCCGCAACCTGCCCCTTGCTGGGGCAGTACCCCCGGAGGCCAGGAAGGTCTGGGCAAGGCGGGCCAGGGGCAGGGGCCCTGCTGGGTCCTGCCCCTGGCCTGTGGGGCCTCTGAGCACAACCGGCCCTCTCCCGCTGGAAGACCTCCCCGGCTGCCTCCAAAGGCCGCTTTGCAAGCACTCTCGCCGGCTGTTCCCGCCAGCCGCGCACAACGCTCCCAAGCCCGGGAGAAAAGTGCTTCGGGGTGGTGCTCTCTCCCGGCCCTTGCCCCTGAGCCTGGGGGCCAGGCAGGGGGTCCACACTCCCAGGCCAAGGCAGAACCACATGCACACGTCTGTTCCTGCCCCCTGCACCGGCAGAGAGCTCGGGGGAGCCAGAGTCTGTCAGGCAGCTGCTGGGCTGGCCGCCTGTGTGGGAAGGGGCAGAGCCGACCTAGGGGCACACTGGGCCTCTTGCTCTCCCTGCTGCCCTGAGGCTGCTGGGCCAAAGAGGTCTTGGGCATCCAGCCCCTTGCTGGTCCCTTCCCTCTGACGAGGCCCTCTGAGCTCCAGCCCCTTGCAGTGTGGAGACAGCCCCTGGCAGCAACCTCCTCTCCAAGGAGGCCTCAAGCGAGGCCTAGGCCCAGGGGAAAGGCACCAGCGGGGATGAGCCTGGGGAGGCGCCCGGGCATGTCTGGACCCAGTCCCCGCAGCCTGCCCCTTGCTGGGGCAGTACCCCCGGAGGCCAGGAAGGTCTGGGCAAGGCGGGCCAGGGGCAGGGGCCCTGCTGGGTCCTGCCCCTGGCCTGTGGGGCCTCTGAGCACAACCGGCCCTCTCCCGCTGGAAGACCTCCCCGGCTGCCTCCAAAGGCCGCTTTGCAAGCACTCTCGCCGTTTGTTCCCGCCAGCCGCGCACAATGCTCCCAAGCCCGGGAGAAAAGCGCTTCGGGGTGGTGCTCTCTCCCGGCGCTTGCCCCTGAGCCTGGGGGCCAGGCAGGGGGTCCACACTCCCAGGCCAAGGCAGAACCACATGCACACGTCTGTTCCTGCCCCCTGCACCGGCAGAGAGCTCGGGGGAGCCAGAGTCTGTCAGGCAGCTGCTGGGCTGGCCGCCTGTGTGGGAAGGGGCAGAGCCGACCTAGGGGCACACTGGGCCTCTTGCTCTCCCTGCTGCCCTGAGGCTGCTGGGCCAAAGAGGTCTTGGGCATCCAGCCCCTTGCTGGTCCCTTCCCTCTGATGAGGCCCTCTGAGCTCCAGCCCCTTGCAGTGTGGAGACAGCCCCTGCCAGCAACCTCCTCTCCAAGGAGGCCTCAAGCGAGGCCTAGGCCCAGGGGAAAGGCACCAGCGGGGATGAGCCTGGGGAGGCGCCCGGGCATGTCTGGACCCAGTCCCCGCAGCCTGCCCCTTGCTGGGGCAGTACCCCCGGAGGCCAGGAAGGTCTGGGCAAGGCTGGCCAGGGGCAGGGGCCCTGCTGGGTCCTGCCCCTGGCCTGTGGGGCCTCTGAGCACAACCGGCCCTCTCCCGCTGGAAGACCTCCCCGGCTGCCTCCAAAGGCCGCTTTGCAAGCACTCTCGCCGGCTGTTCCCGCCAGCCGCGCACAACGCTCCCAAGCCCGGGAGAAAAGCGCTTCGGGGTGGTGCTCTCTCCCGGCCCTTGCCCCTGAGCCTGGGGGCCAGGCAGGGGGTCCACACTCCCAGGCCAAGGCAGAACCACATGCACACGTCTGTTCCTGCCCCCTGCACCGGCAGAGAGCTCGGGGGAGCCAGAGTCTGTCAGGCAGCTGCTGGGCTGGCCGCCTGTGTGGGAAGGGGCAGAGCCGACCTAGGGGCACACTGGGCCTCTTGCTCTCCCTGCTGCCCTGAGGCTGCTGGGCCAAAGAGGTCTTGGGCATCCAGCCCCTTGCTGGTCCCTTCCCTCTGACGAGGCCCTCTGAGCTCCAGCCCCTTGCAGTGTGGAGACAGCCCCTGCCAGCAACCTCCTCTCCAAGGAGGCCTCAAGCGAGGCCTAGGCCCAGGGGAAAGGCACCAGCGGGGATGAGCCTGGGGAGGCGCCCGGGCATGTCTGGACCCAGTCCCCGCAGCCTGCCCCTTGCTGGGGCAGTACCCCCGGAGGCCAGGAAGGTCTGGGCAAGGCTGGCCAGGGGCAGGGGCCCTGCTGGGTCCTGCCCCTGGCCTGTGGGGCCTCTGAGCACAACCGGCCCTCTCCCGCTGGAAGACCTCCCCGGCTGCCTCCAAAGGCCGCTTTGCAAGCACTCTCGCCGGCTGTTCCCGCCAGCCGCGCACAACGCTCCCAAGCCCGGGAGAAAAGCGCTTCGGGGTGGTGCTCTCTCCCGGCCCTTGCCCCTGAGCCTGGGGGCCAGGCAGGGGGTCCACACTCCCAGGCCAAGGCAGAACCACATGCACACGTCTGTTCCTGCCCCCTGCACCGGCAGAGAGCTCGGGGGAGCCAGAGTCTGTCAGGCAGCTGCTGGGCTGGCCGCCTGTGTGGGAAGGGGCAGAGCCGACCTAGGGGCACACTGGGCCTCTTGCTCTCCCTGCTGCCCTGAGGCTGCTGGGCCAAAGAGGTCTTGGGCATCCAGCCCCTTGCTGGTCCCTTCCCTCTGACGAGGCCCTCTGAGCTCCAGCCCCTTGCAGTGTGGAGACAGCCCCTGCCAGCAACCTCCTCTCCAAGGAGGCCTCAAGCGAGGCCTAGGCCCAGGGGAAAGGCACCAGCGGGGATGAGCCTGGGGAGGCGCCCGGGCATGTCTGGACCCAGTCCCCGCAGCCTGCCCCTTGCTGGGGCAGTACCCCCGGAGGCCAGGAAGGTCTGGGCAAGGCGGGCCAGGGGCAGGGGCCCTGCTGGGTCCTGCCCCTGGCCCGTGGGGCCTCTGAGCACAACCGGCCCTCTCCCGCTGGAAGACCTCCCCGGCTGCCTCCAAAGGCCGCTTTGCAAGCACTCTCGCCGGCTGTTCCCGCCAGCCGCGCACAACGCTCCCAAGCCCGGGAGAAAAGCGCTTCGGGGTGGTGCTCTCTCCCGGCCCTTGCCCCTGAGCCTGGGGGCCAGGCAGGGGGTCCACCCTCTCAGGCCAAGGCAGAACCACATGCACACGTCTGTTCCTGCCCCCTGCACCGGCAGAGAGCTCGGGGGAGCCAGAGTCTGTCAGGCAGCTGCTGGGCTGGCCGCCTGTGTGGGAAGGGGCAGAGCCGACCTAGGGGCACACTGGGCCTCTTGCTCTCCCTGCTGCCCTGAGGCTGCTGGGCCAAAGAGGTCTTGGGCATCCAGCCCCTTGCTGGTCCCTTCCCTCTGACGAGGCCCTCTGAGCTCCAGCCCCTTGCAGTGTGGAGACAGCCCCTGCCAGCAACCTCCTCTCCAAGGAGGCCTCAAGCGAGGCCTAGGACCAGGGGAAAGGCACCAGCAGGGATGAGCCTGGGGAGGCGCCCGGGCATGTCTGGACCCAGTCCCCGCAGCCTGCCCCTTGCTGGGGCAGTACCCCCGGAGGCCAGGAAGGTCTGGGCAAGGCTGGCCAGGGGCAGGGGCCCTGCTGGGTCCTGCCCCTGGCCTGTGGGGCCTCTGAGCACAACCGGCCCTCTCCCGCTGGAAGACCTCCCCGGCTGCCTCCAAAGGCCGCTTTGCAAGCACTCTCGCCGGCTGTTCCCGCCAGCCGCGCACAACGCTCCCAAGCCCGGGAGAAAAGCGCTTCGGGGTGGTGCTCTCTCCCGGCCCTTGCCCCTGAGCCTGGGGGCCAGGCAGGGGGTCCACACTCCCAGGCCAAGGCAGAACCACATGCACACGTCTGTTCCTGCCCCCTGCACCGGCAGAGAGCTCGGGGGAGCCAGAGTCTGTCAGGCAGCTGCTGGGCTGGCCGCCTGTGTGGGAAGGGGCAGAGCCGACCTAGGGGCACACTGGGCCTCTTGCTCTCCCTGCTGCCCTGAGGCTGCTGGGCCAAAGAGGTCTTGGGCATCCAGCCCCTTGCTGGTCCCTTCCCTCTGACGAGGCCCTCTGAGCTCCAGCCCCTTGCAGTGTGGAGACAGCCCCTGCCAGCAACCTCCTCTCCAAGGAGGCCTCAAGCGAGGCCTAGGCCCAGGGGAAAGGCACCAGCGGGGATGAGCCTGGGGAGGCGCCCGGGCATGTCTGGACCCAGTCCCCGCAGCCTGCCCCTTGCTGGGGCAGTACCCCCGGAGGCCAGGAAGGTCTGGGCAAGGCGGGCCAGGGGCAGGGGCCCTGCTGGGTCCTGCCCCTGGCCTGTGGGGCCTCTGAGCACAACCGGCCCTCTCCCGCTGGAAGACCTCCCCGGCTGCCTCCAAAGGCCGCTTTGCAAGCACTCTCGCCGGCTGTTCCCGCCAGCCGCGCACAACGCTCCCAAGCCCGGGAGAAAAGCGCTTCGGGGTGGTGCTCTCTCCCGGCCCTTGCCCCTGAGCCTGGGGGCCAGGCAGGGGGTCCACACTCCCAGGCCAAGGCAGAACCACATGCACACGTCTGTTCCTGCCCCCTGCACCGGCAGAGAGCTCGGGGGAGCCAGAGTCTGTCAGGCAGCTGCTGGGCTGGCCGCCTGTGTGGGAAGGGGCAGAGCCGACCTAGGGGCACACTGGGCCTCTTGCTCTCCCTGCTGCCCTGAGGCTGCTGGGCCAAAGAGGTCTTGGGCATCCAGCCCCTTGCTGGTCCCTTCCCTCTGACGAGGCCCTCTGAGCTCCAGCCCCTTGCAGTGTGGAGACAGCCCCTGCCAGCAACCTCCTCTCCAAGGAGGCCTCAAGCGAGGCCTAGGCCCAGGGGAAAGGCACCAGCGGGGATGAGCCTGGGGAGGCGCCCGGGCATGTCTGGACCCAGTCCCCGCAGCCTGCCCCTTGCTGGGGCAGTACCCCCGGAGGCCAGGAAGGTCTGGGCAAGGCGGGCCAGGGGCAGGGGCCCTGCTGGGTCCTGCCCCTGGCCTGTGGGGCCTCTGAGCACAACCGGCCCTCTCCCGCTGGAAGACCTCCCCGGCTGCCTCCAAAGGCCGCTTTGCAAGCACTCTCGCCGGCTGTTCCCGCCAGCCGCGCACAACGCTCCCAAGCCCGGGAGAAAAGCGCTTCGGGGTGGTGCTCTCTCCCGGCCCTTGCCCCTGAGCCTGGGGGCCAGGCAGGGGGTCCACACTCCCAGGCCAAGGCAGAACCACATGCACACGTCTGTTCCTGCCCCCTGCACCGGCAGAGAGCTCGGGGGAGCCAGAGTCTGTCAGGCAGCTGCTGGGCTGGCCGCCTGTGTGGGAAGGGGCAGAGCCGACCTAGGGGCACACTGGGCCTCTTGCTCTCCCTGCTGCCCTGAGGCTGCTGGGCCAAAGAGGTCTTGGGCATCCAGCCCCTTGCTGGTCCCTTCCCTCTGACGAGGCCCTCTGAGCTCCAGCCCCTTGCAGTGTGGAGACAGCCCCTGCCAGCAACCTCCTCTGCAAGGAGGCCTCAAGCGAGGCCTAGGCCCAGGGGAAAGGCACCAGCGGGGATGAGCCTGGGGAGGCGCCCGGGCATGTCTGGACCCAGTCCCCGCAGCCTGCCCCTTGCTGGGGCAGTACCCCCGGAGGCCAGGAAGGTCTGGGCAAGGCGGGCCAGGGGCAGGGGCCCTGCTGGGTCCTGCCCCTGGCCTGTGGGGCCTCTGAGCACAACCGGCCCTCTGCCGCTGGAAGACCTCCCCGGCTGCCTCCAAAGGCCGCTTTGCAAGCACTCTCGCCGGCTGTTCCCGCCAGCCGCGCACAATGCTCCCAAGCCCGGGAGAAAAGCGCTTCGGGGTGGTGCTCTCTCCCGGCGCTTGCCCCTGAGCCTGGGGGCCAGGCAGGGGGTCCACACTCCCAGGCCAAGGCAGAACCACATGCACACGTCTGTTCCTGCCCCCTGCACCGGCAGAGAGCTCGGGGGAGCCAGAGTCTGTCAGGCAGCTGCTGGGCTGGCCGCCTGTGTGGGAAGGGGCAGAGCCGACCTAGGGGCACACTGGGCCTCTTGCTCTCCCTGCTGCCCTGAGGCTGCTGGGCCAAAGAGGTCTTGGGCATCCAGCCCCTTGCTGGTCCCTTCCCTCTGACGAGGCCCTCTGAGCTCCAGCCCCTTGCAGTGTGGAGACAGCCCCTGCCAGCAACCTCCTCTCCAAGGAGGCCTCAAGCGAGGCCTAGGCCCAGGGGAAAGGCACCAGCGGGGATGAGCCTGGGGAGGCGCCCGGGCATGTCTGGACCCAGTCCCCGCAGCCTGCCCCTTGCTGGGGCAGTACCCCCGGAGGCCAGGAAGGTCTGGGCAAGGCGGGCCAGGGGCAGGGGCCCTGCTGGGTCCTGCCCCTGGCCTGTGGGGCCTCTGAGCACAACCGGCCCTCTCCCGCTGGAAGACCTCCCCGGCTGCCTCCAAAGGCCGCTTTGCAAGCACTCTCGCCGGCTGTTCCCGCCAGCCGCGCACAACGCTCCCAAGCCCGGGAGAAAAGCGCTTCGGGGTGGTGCTCTCTCCCGGCCCTTGCCCCTGAGCCTGGGGGCCAGGCAGGGGGTCCACACTCCCAGGCCAAGGCAGAACCACATGCACACGTCTGTTCCTGCCCCCTGCACCGGCAGAGAGCTCGGGGGAGCCAGAGTCTGTCAGGCAGCTGCTGGGCTGGCCGCCTGTGTGGGAAGGGGCAGAGCCGACCTAGGGGCACACTGGGCCTCTTGCTCTCCCTGCTGCCCTGAGGCTGCTGGGCCAAAGAGGTCTTGGGCATCCAGCCCCTTGCTGGTCCCTTCCCTCTGACGAGGCCCTCTGAGCTCCAGCCCCTTGCAGTGTGGAGACAGCCCCTGCCAGCAACCTCCTCTCCAAGGAGGCCTCAAGCGAGGCCTAGGCCTTGGGGAAAGGCACCAGCAGGGATGAGCCTGGGGAGGCGCCCGGGCATGTCTGGACCCAGTCCCCGCAGCCTGCCCCTTGCTGGGGCAGTACCCCCGGAGGCCAGGAAGGTCTGGGCAAGGCTGGCCAGGGGCAGGGGCCCTGCTGGGTCCTGCCCCTGGCCTGTGGGGCCTCTGAGCACAACCGGCCCTCTCCCGCTGGAAGACCTCCCCGGCTGCCTCCAAAGGCCGCTTTGCAAGCACTCTCGCCGGCTGTTCCCGCCAGCCGCGCACAACGCTCCCAAGCCCGGGAGAAAAGCGCTTCGGGGTGGTGCTCTCTCCCGGCCCTTGCCCCTGAGCCTGGGGGCCAGGCAGGGGGTCCACACTCCCAGGCCAAGGCAGAACCACATGCACACGTCTGTTCCTGCCCCCTGCACCGGCAGAGAGCTCGGGGGAGCCAGAGTCTGTCAGGCAGCTGCTGGGCTGGCCGCCTGTGTGGGAAGGGGCAGAGCCGACCTAGGGGCACACTGGGCCTCTTGCTCTCCCTGCTGCCCTGAGGCTGCTGGGCCAAAGAGGTCTTGGGCATCCAGCCCCTTGCTGGTCCCTTCCCTCTGACGAGGCCCTCTGAGCTCCAGCCCCTTGCAGTGTGGAGACAGCCCCTGCCAGCAACCTCCTCTCCAAGGAGGCCTCAAGCGAGGCCTAGGCCCAGGGGAAAGGCACCAGCGGGGATGAGCCTGGGGAGGCGCCCGGGCATGTCTGGACCCAGTCCCCGCAGCCTGCCCCTTGCTGGGGCAGTACCCCCGGAGGCCAGGAAGGTCTGGGCAAGGCGGGCCAGGGGCAGGGGCCCTGCTGGGTCCTGCCCCTGGCCTGTGGGGCCTCTGAGCACAACCGGCCCTCTCCCGCTGGAAGACCTCCCCGGCTGCCTCCAAAGGCCGCTTTGCAAGCACTCTCGCCGGCTGTTCCCGCCAGCCGCGCACAACGCTCCCAAGCCCGGGAGAAAAGCGCTTCGGGGTGGTGCTCTCTCCCGGCCCTTGCCCCTGAGCCTGGGGGCCAGGCAGGGGGTCCACACTCCCAGGCCAAGGCAGAACCACATGCACACGTCTGTTCCTGCCCCCTGCACCGGCAGAGAGCTCGGGGGAGCCAGAGTCTGTCAGGCAGCTGCTGGGCTGGCCGCCTGTGTGGGAAGGGGCAGAGCCGACCTAGGGGCACACTGGGCCTCTTGCTCTCCCTGCTGCCCTGAGGCTGCTGGGCCAAAGAGGTCTTGGGCATCCAGCCCCTTGCTGGTCCCTTCCCTCTGACGAGGCCCTCTGAGCTCCAGCCCCTTGCAGTGTGGAGACAGCCCCTGCCAGCAACCTCCTCTCCAAGGAGGCCTCAAGCGAGGCCTAGGCCCAGGGGAAAGGCACCAGCGGGGATGAGCCTGGGGAGGCGCCCGGGCATGTCTGGACCCAGTCCCCGCAGCCTGCCCCTTGCTGGGGCAGTACCCCCGGAGGCCAGGAAGGTCTGGGCAAGGCGGGCCAGGGGCAGGGGCCCTGCTGGGTCCTGCCCCTGGCCCGTGGGGCCTCTGAGCACAACCGGCCCTCTCCCGCTGGAAGACCTCCCCGGCTGCCTCCAAAGGCCGCTTTGCAAGCACTCTCGCCGGCTGTTCCCGCCAGCCGCGCACAACGCTCCCAAGCCCGGGAGAAAAGCGCTTCGGGGTGGTGCTCTCTCCCGGCCCTTGCCCCTGAGCCTGGGGGCCAGGCAGGGGGTCCACACTCCCAGGCCAAGGCAGAACCACATGCACACGTCTGTTCCTGCCTCCTGCACCGGCAGAGAGCTCGGGGCAGCCAGAGTCTGTCAGGCAGCTGCTGGGCTGGCCGCCTGTGTGGGAAGGGGCAGAGCCGACCTAGGGGCACACTGGGCCTCTTGCTCTCCCTGCTGCCCTGAGGCTGCTGGGCCAAAGAGGTCTTGGGCATCCAGCCCTTTGCTGGTCCCTTCCCTCTGACGAGGCCCTCTGAGCTCCAGCCCCTTGCAGTGTGGAGACAGCCCCTGCCAGCAACCTCCTCTCCAAGGAGGCCTCAAGCGAGGCCTAGGCCCAGGGGAAAGGCACCAGCGGGGATGAGCCTGGGGAGGCGCCCGGGCATGTCTGGACCCAGTCCCCGCAGCCTGCCCCTTGCTGGGGCAGTACCCCCGGAGGCCAGGAAGGTCTGGGCAAGGCGGGCCAGGGGCAGGGGCCCTGCTGGGTCCTGCCCCTGGCCTGTGGGGCCTCTGAGCACAACCGGCCCTCTCCCGCTGGAAGACCTCCCCGGCTGCCTCCAAAGGCCGCTTTGCAAGCACTCTCGCCGGCTGTTCCCGCCAGCCGCGCACAACGCTCCCAAGCCCGGGAGAAAAGCGCTTCGGGGTGGTGCTCTCTCCCGGCCCTTGCCCCTGAGCCTGGGGGCCAGGCAGGGGGTCCACACTCCCAGGCCAAGGCAGAACCACATGCACACGTCTGTTCCTGCCCCCTGCACCGGCAGAGAGCTCGGGGGAGCCAGAGTCTGTCAGGCAGCTGCTGGGCTGGCCGCCTGTGTGGGAAGGGGCAGAGCCGACCTAGGGGCACACTGGGCCTCTTGCTCTCCCTGCTGCCCTGAGGCTGCTGGGCCAAAGAGGTCTTGGGCATCCAGCCCCTTGCTGGTCCCTTCCCTCTGACGAGGCCCTCTGAGCTCCAGCCCCTTGCAGTGTGGAGACAGCCCCTGCCAGCAACCTCCTCTCCAAGGAGGCCTCAAGCGAGGCCTAGGCCCAGGGGAAAGGCACCAGCGGGGATGAGCCTGGGGAGGCGCCCGGGCATGTCTGGACCCAGTCCCCGCAGCCTGCCCCTTGCTGGGGCAGTACCCCCGGAGGCCAGGAAGGTCTGGGCAAGGCGGGCCAGGGGCAGGGGCCCTGCTGGGTCCTGCCCCTGGCCTGTGGGGCCTCTGAGCACAACCGGCCCTCTCCCGCTGGAAGACCTCCCCGGCTGCCTCCAAAGGCCGCTTTGCAAGCACTCTCGCCGGCTGTTCCCGCCAGCCGCGCACAACGCTCCCAAGCCCGGGAGAAAAGCGCTTCGGGGTGGTGCTCTCTCCCGGCCCTTGCCCCTGAGCCTGGGGGCCAGGCAGGGGGTCCACACTCCCAGGCCAAGGCAGAACCACATGCACACGTCTGTTCCTGCCCCCTGCACCGGCAGAGAGCTCGGGGGAGCCAGAGTCTGTCAGGCAGCTGCTGGGCTGGCCGCCTGTGTGGGAAGGGGCAGAGCCGACCTAGGGGCACACTGGGCCTCTTGCTCTCCCTGCTGCCCTGAGGCTGCTGGGCCAAAGAGGTCTTGGGCATCCAGCCCCTTGCTGGTCCCTTCCCTCTGACGAGGCCCTCTGAGCTCCAGCCCCTTGCAGTGTGGAGACAGCCCCTGCCAGCAACCTCCTCTCCAAGGAGGCCTCAAGCGAGGCCTAGGCCCAGGGGAAAGGCACCAGCGGGGATGAGCCTGGGGAGGCGCCCGGGCATGTCTGGACCCAGTCCCCGCAGCCTGCCCCTTGCTGGGGCAGTACCCCCGGAGGCCAGGAAGGTCTGGGCAAGGCGGGCCAGGGGCAGGGGCCCTGCTGGGTCCTGCCCCTGGCCTGTGGGGCCTCTGAGCACAACCGGCCCTCTCCCGCTGGAAGACCTCCCCGGCTGCCTGCAAAGGCCGCTTTGCAAGCACTCTCGCCGGCTGTTCCCGCCAGCCGCGCACAACGCTCCCAAGCCCGGGAGAAAAGCGCTTCGGGGTGGTGCTCTCTCCCGGCCCTTGCCCCTGAGCCTGGGGGCCAGGCAGGGGGTCCACACTCCCAGGCCAAGGCAGAACCACATGCACACGTCTGTTCCTGCCCCCTGCACCGGCAGAGAGCTCGGGGGAGCCAGAGTCTGTCAGGCAGCTGCTGGGCTGGCCGCCTGTGTGGGAAGGGGCAGAGCCGACCTAGGGGCACACTGGGCCTCTTGCTCTCCCTGCTGCCCTGAGGCTGCTGGGCCAAAGAGGTCTTGGGCATCCAGCCCCTTGCTGGTCCCTTCCCTCTGACGAGGCCCTCTGAGCTCCAGCCCCTTGCAGTGTGGAGACAGCCCCTGCCAGCAACCTCCTCTCCAAGGAGGCCTCAAGCGAGGCCTAGGCCCAGGGGAAAGGCACCAGCGGGGATGAGCCTGGGGAGGCGCCCGGGCATGTCTGGACCCAGTCCCCGCAGCCTGCCCCTTGCTGGGGCAGTACCCCCGGAGGCCAGGAAGGTCTGGGCAAGGCGGGCCAGGGGCAGGGGCCCTGCTGGGTCCTGCCCCTGGCCTGTGGGGCCTCTGAGCACAACCGGCCCTCTCCCGCTGGAAGACCTCCCCGGCTGCCTCCAAAGGCCGCTTTGCAAGCACTCTCGCCGGCTGTTCCCGCCAGCCGCGCACAACGCTCCCAAGCCCGGGAGAAAAGCGCTTCGGGGTGGTGCTCTCTCCCGGCCCTTGCCCCTGAGCCTGGGGGCCAGGCAGGGGGTCCACACTCCCAGGCCAAGGCAGAACCACATGCACACGTCTGTTCCTGCCCCCTGCACCGGCAGAGAGCTCGGGGGAGCCAGAGTCTGTCAGGCAGCTGCTGGGCTGGCCGCCTGTGTGGGAAGGGGCAGAGCCGACCTAGGGGCACACTGGGCCTCTTGCTCTCCCTGCTGCCCTGAGGCTGCTGGGCCAAAGAGGTCTTGGGCATCCAGCCCCTTGCTGGTCCCTTCCCTCTGACGAGGCCCTCTGAGCTCCAGCCCCTTGCAGTGTGGAGACAGCCCCTGCCAGCAACCTCCTCTCCAAGGAGGCCTCAAGCGAGGCCTAGGCCCAGGGGAAAGGCACCAGCGGGGATGAGCCTGGGGAGGCGCCCGGGCATGTCTGGACCCAGTCCCCGCAGCCTGCCCCTTGCTGGGTCAGTACCCCCGGAGGCCAGGAAGGTCTGGGCAAGGCGGGCCAGGGGCAGGGGCCCTGCTGGGTCCTGCCCCTGGCCTGTGGGGCCTCTGAGCACAACCGGCCCTCTCCCGCTGGAAGACCTCCCCGGCTGCCTCCAAAGGCCGCTTTGCAAGCACTCTCGCCGGCTGTTCCCGCCAGCCGCGCACAACGCTCCCAAGCCCGGGAGAAAAGCGCTTCGGGGTGGTGCTCTCTCCCGGCCCTTGCCCCTGAGCCTGGGGGCCAGGCAGGGGGTCCACACTCCCAGGCCAAGGCAGAACCACATGCACACGTCTGTTCCTGCCCCCTGCACCGGCAGAGAGCTCGGGGGAGCCAGAGTCTGTCAGGCAGCTGCTGGGCTGGCCGCCTGTGTGGGAAGGGGCAGAGCCGACCTAGGGGCACACTGGGCCTCTTGCTCTCCCTGCTGCCCTGAGGCTGCTGGGCCAAAGAAGTCTTGGGCATCCAGCCCCTTGCTGGTCCCTTCCCTCTGACGAGGCCCTCTGAGCTCCAGCCCCTTGCAGTGTGGAGACAGCCCCTGCCAGCAACCTCCTCTCCAAGGAGGCCTCAAGCGAGGCCTAGGCCCAGGGGAAAGGCACCAGCGGGGATGAGCCTGGGGAGGCGCCCGGGCATGTCTGGACCCAGTCCCCGCAGCCTGCCCCTTGCTGGGGCAGTACCCCCGGAGGCCAGGAAGGTCTGGGCAAGGCGGGCCAGGGGCAGGGGCCCTGCTGGGTCCTGCCCCTGGCCTGTGGGGCCTCTGAGCACAACCGGCCCTCTCCCGCTGGAAGACCTCCCCGGCTGCCTCCAAAGGCCGCTTTGCAAGCACTCTCGCCGGCTGTTCCCGCCAGCCGCGCCCAACGCTCCCAAGCCCGGGAGAAAAGCGCTTCGGGGTGGTGCTCTCTCCCGGCCCTTGCCCCTGAGCCTGGGGGCCAGGCAGGGGGTCCACACTCCCAGGCCAAGGCAGAACCACATGCACACGTCTGTTCCTGCCCCCTGCACCGGCAGAGAGCTCGGGGGAGCCAGAGTCTGTCAGGCAGCTGCTGGGCTGGCCGCCTGTGTGGGAAGGGGCAGAGCCGACCTAGGGGCACACTGGGCCTCTTGCTCTCCCTGCTGCCCTGAGGCTGCTGGGCCAAAGAGGTCTTGGGCATCCAGCCCCTTGCTGGTCCCTTCCCTCTGACGAGGCCCTCTGAGCTCCAGCCCCTTGCAGTGTGGAGACAGCCCCTGCCAGCAACCTCCTCTCCAAGGAGGCCTCAAGCGAGGCCTAGGCCCAGGGGAAAGGCACCAGCGGGGATGAGCCTGGGGAGGCGCCCGGGCATGTCTGGACCCAGTCCCCGCAGCCTGCCCCTTGCTGGGGCAGTACCCCCGGAGGCCAGGAAGGTCTGGGCAAGGCGGGCCAGGGGCAGGGGCCCTGCTGGGTCCTGCCCCTGGCCTGTGGGGCCTCTGAGCACAACCGGCCCTCTCCCGCTGGAAGACCTCCCCGGCTGCCTCCAAAGGCCGCTTTGCAAGCACTCTCGCCGGCTGTTCCCGCCAGCCGCGCACAACGCTCCCAAGCCCGGGAGAAAAGCGCTTCGGGGTGGTGCTCTCTCCCGGCCCTTGCCCCTGAGCCTGGGGGCCAGGCAGGGGGTCCACACTCCCAGGCCAAGGCAGAACCACATGCACACGTCTGTTCCTGCCCCCTGCACCGGCAGAGAGCTCGGGGGAGCCAGAGTCTGTCAGGCAGCTGCTGGGCTGGCCGCCTGTGTGGGAAGGGGCAGAGCCGACCTAGGGGCACACTGGGCCTCTTGCTCTCCCTGCTGCCCTGAGGCTGCTGGGCCAAAGAGGTCTTGGGCATCCAGCCCCTTGCTGGTCCCTTCCCTCTGACGAGGCCCTCTGAGCTCCAGCCCCTTGCAGTGTGGAGACAGCCCCTGCCAGCAACCTCCTCTCCAAGGAGGCCTCAAGCGAGGCCTAGGCCCAGGGGAAAGGCACCAGCGGGGATGAGCCTGGGGAGGCGCCCGGGCATGTCTGGACCCAGTCCCCGCAGCCTGCCCCTTGCTGGGGCAGTACCCCCGGAGGCCAGGAAGGTCTGGGCAAGGCGGGCCAGGGGCAGGGGCCCTGCTGGGTCCTGCCCCTGGCCTGTGGGGCCTCTGAGCACAACCGGCCCTCTCCCGCTGGAAGACCTCCCCGGCTGCCTCCAAAGGCCGCTTTGCAAGCACTCTCGCCGGCTGTTCCCGCCAGCCGCGCACAACGCTCCCAAGCCCGGGAGAAAAGCGCTTCGGGGTGGTGCTCTCTCCCGGCCCTTGCCCCTGAGCCTGGGGGCCAGGCAGGGGGTCCACACTCCCAGGCCAAGGCAGAACCACATGCACACGTCTGTTCCTGCCCCCTGCACCGGCAGAGAGCTCGGGGGAGCCAGAGTCTGTCAGGCAGCTGCTGGGCTGGCCGCCTGTGTGGGAAGGGGCAGAGCCGACCTAGGGGCACACTGGGCCTCTTGCTCTCCCTGCTGCCCTGAGGCTGCTGGGCCAAAGAGGTCTTGGGCATCCAGCCCCTTGCTGGTCCCTTCCCTCTGACGAGGCCCTCTGAGCTCCAGCCCCTTGCAGTGTGGAGACAGCCCCTGCCAGCAACCTCCTCTCCAAGGAGGCCTCAAGCGAGGCCTAGGCCCAGGGGAAAGGCACCAGCGGGGATGAGCCTGGGGAGGCGCCCGGGCATGTCTGGACCCAGTCCCCGCAGCCTGCCCCTTGCTGGGGCAGTACCCCCGGAGGCCAGGAAGGTCTGGGCAAGGCGGGCCAGGGGCAGGGGCCCTGCTGGGTCCTGCCCCTGGCCTGTGGGGCCTCTGAGCACAACCGGCCCTCTCCCGCTGGAAGACCTCCCCGGCTGCCTCCAAAGGCCGCTTTGCAAGCACTCTCGCCGGCTGTTCCCGCCAGCCGCGCACAACGCTCCCAAGCCCGGGAGAAAAGCGCTTCGGGGTGGTGCTCTCTCCCGGCCCTTGCCCCTGAGCCTGGGGGCCAGGCAGGGGGTCCGCACTCCCAGGCCAAGGCAGAACCACATGCACACGTCTGTTCCTGCCCCCTGCACCGGCAGAGAGCTCGGGGGAGCCAGAGTCTGTCAGGCAGCTGCTGGGCTGGCCGCCTGTGTGGGAAGGGGCAGAGCCGACCTAGGGGCACACTGGGCCTCTTGCTCTCCCTGCTGCCCTGAGGCTGCTGGGCCAAAGAAGTCTTGGGCATCCAGCCCCTTGCTGGTCCCTTCCCTCTGACGAGGCCCTCTGAGCTCCAGCCCCTTGCAGTGTGGAGACAGCCCCTGCCAGCAACCTCCTCTCCAAGGAGGCCTCAAGCGAGGCCTAGGCCCAGGGGAAAGGCACCAGCGGGGATGAGCCTGGGGAGGCGCCCGGGCATGTCTGGACCCAGTCCCCGCAGCCTGCCCCTTGCTGGGGCAGTACCCCCGGAGGCCAGGAAGGTCTGGGCAAGGCGGGCCAGGGGCAGGGGCCCTGCTGGGTCCTGCCCCTGGCCTGTGGGGCCTCTGAGCACAACCGGCCCTCTCCCGCTGGAAGACCTCCCCGGCTGCCTCCAAAGGCCGCTTTGCAAGCACTCTCGCCGGCTGTTCCCGCCAGCCGCGCACAACGCTCCCAAGCCCGGGAGAAAAGCGCTTCGGGGTGGTGCTCTCTCCCGGCCCTTGCCCCTGAGCCTGGGGGCCAGGCAGGGGGTCCACACTCCCAGGCCAAGGCAGAACCACATGCACACGTCTGTTCCTGCCCCCTGCACCGGCAGAGAGCTCGGGGGAGCCAGAGTCTGTCAGGCAGCTGCTGGGCTGGCCGCCTGTGTGGGAAGGGGCAGAGCCGACCTAGGGGCACACTGGGCCTCTTGCTCTCCCTGCTGCCCTGAGGCTGCTGGGCCAAAGAGGTCTTGGGCATCCAGCCCTTTGCTGGTCCCTTCCCTCTGACGAGGCCCTCTGAGCTCCAGCCCCTTGCAGTGTGGAGACAGCCCCTGCCAGCAACCTCCTCTCCAAGGAGGCCTCAAGCGAGGCCTAGGCCCAGGGGAAAGGCACCAGCGGGGATGAGCCTGGGGAGGCGCCCGGGCATGTCTGGACCCAGTCCCCGCAGCCTGCCCCTTGCTGGGGCAGTACCCCCGGAGGCCAGGAAGGTCTGGGCAAGGCTGGCCAGGGGCAGGGGCCCTGCTGGGTCCTGCCCCTGGCCTGTGGGGCCTCTGAGCACAACCGGCCCTCTCCCGCTGGAAGACCTCCCCGGCTGCCTCCAAAGGCCGCTTTGCAAGCACTCTCGCCGGCTGTTCCCGCCAGCCGCGCACAACGCTCCCAAGCCCGGGAGAAAAGCGCTTCGGGGTGGTGCTCTCTCCCGGCCCTTGCCCCTGAGCCTGGGGGCCAGGCAGGGGGTCCACACTCCCAGGCCAAGGCAGAACCACATGCACACGTCTGTTCCTGCCCCCTGCACCGGCAGAGAGCTCGGGGGAGCCAGAGTCTGTCAGGCAGCTGCTGGGCTGGCCGCCTGTGTGGGAAGGGGCAGAGCCGACCTAGGGGCACACTGGGCCTCTTGCTCTCCCTGCTGCCCTGAGGCTGCTGGGCCAAAGAGGTCTTGGGCATCCAGCCCCTTGCTGGTCCCTTCCCTCTGACGAGGCCCTCTGAGCTCCAGCCCCTTGCAGTGTGGAGACAGCCCCTGCCAGCAACCTCCTCTCCAAGGAGGCCTCAAGCGAGGCCTAGGCCCAGGGGAAAGGCACCAGCGGGGATGAGCCTGGGGAGGCGCCCGGGCATGTCTGGACCCAGTCCCCGCAGCCTGCCCCTTGCTGGGGCAGTACCCCCGGAGGCCAGGAAGGTCTGGGCAAGGCGGGCCAGGGGCAGGGGCCCTGCTGGGTCCTGCCCCTGGCCCGTGGGGCCTCTGAGCACAACCGGCCCTCTCCCGCTGGAAGACCTCCCCGGCTGCCTCCAAAGGCCGCTTTGCAAGCACTCTGGCCGGCTGTTCCCGCCAGCCGCGCACAACGCTCCCAAGCCCGGGAGAAAAGCGCTTCGGGGTGGTGCTCTCTCCCGGCCCTTGCCCCTGAGCCTGGGGGCCAGGCAGGGGGTCCACACTCCCAGGCCAAGGCAGAACCACATGCACACGTCTGTTCCTGCCCCCTGCACCGGCAGAGAGCTCGGGGGAGCCAGAGTCTGTCAGGCAGCTGCTGGGCTGGCCGCCTGTGTGGGAAGGGGCAGAGCCGACCTAGGGGCACACTGGGCCTCTTGCTCTCCCTGCTGCCCTGAGGCTGCTGGGCCAAAGAGGTCTTGGGCATCCAGCCCCTTGCTGGTCCCTTCCCTCTGACGAGGCCCTCTGAGCTCCAGCACCTTGCAGTGTGGAGACAGCCCCTGCCAGCAACCTCGTCTCCAAGGAGGCCTCAAGCGAGGCCTAGGCCCAGGGGAAAGGCACCAGCGGGGATGAGCCTGGGGAGGCGCCCGGGCATGTCTGGACCCAGTCCCCGCAGCCTGCCCCTTGCTGGGGCAGTACCCCCGGAGGCCAGGAAGGTCTGGGCAAGGCTGGCCAGGGGCAGGGGCCCTGCTGGGTCCTGCCCCTGGCCTGTGGGGCCTCTGAGCACAACCGGCCCTCTCCCGCTGGAAGACCTCCCCGGCTGCCTCCAAAGGCCGCTTTGCAAGCACTCTCGCCGGCTGTTCCCGCCAGCCGCGCACAACGCTCCCAAGCCCGGGAGAAAAGCGCTTCGGGGTGGTGCTCTCTCCCGGCCCTTGCCCCTGAGCCTGGGGGCCAGGCAGGGGGTCCACACTCCCAGGCCAAGGCAGAACCACATGCACACGTCTGTTCCTGCCCCCTGCACCGGCAGAGAGCTCGGGGGAGCCAGAGTCTGTCAGGCAGCTGCTGGGCTGGCCGCCTGTGTGGGAAGGGGCAGAGCCGACCTAGGGGCACACTGGGCCTCTTGCTCTCCCTGCTGCCCTGAGGCTGCTGGGCCAAAGAGGTCTTGGGCATCCAGCCCCTTGCTGGTCCCTTCCCTCTGACGAGGCCCTCTGAGCTCCAGCCCCTTGCAGTGTGGAGACAGCCCCTGCCAGCAACCTCCTCTCCAAGGAGGCCTCAAGCGAGGCCTAGGCCCAGGGGAAAGGCACCAGCGGGGATGAGCCTGGGGAGGCGCCCGGGCATGTCTGGACCCAGTCCCCGCAGCCTGCCCCTTGCTGGGGCAGTACCCCCGGAGGCCAGGAAGGTCTGGGCAAGGCGGGCCAGGGGCAGGGGCCCTGCTGGGTCCTGCCCCTGGCCCGTGGGGCCTCTGAGCACAACCGGCCCTCTCCCGCTGGAAGACCTCCCCGGCTGCCTCCAAAGGCCGCTTTGCAAGCACTCTCGCCGGCTGTTCCCGCCAGCCGCGCACAACGCTCCCAAGCCCGGGAGAAAAGCGCTTCGGGGTGGTGCTCTCTCCCGGCCCTTGCCCCTGAGCCTGGGGGCCAGGCAGGGGGTCCACACTCCCAGGCCAAGGCAGAACCACATGCACACGTCTGTTCCTGCCCCCTGCACCGGCAGAGAGCTCGGGGGAGCCAGAGTCTGTCAGGCAGCTGCTGGGCTGGCCGCCTGTGTGGGAAGGGGCAGAGCCGACCTAGGGGCACACTGGGCCTCTTGCTCTCCCTGCTGCCCTGAGGCTGCTGGGCCAAAGAGGTCTTGGGCATCCAGCCCCTTGCTGGTCCCTTCCCTCTGACGAGGCCCTCTGAGCTCCAGCCCCTTGCAGTGTGGAGACAGCCCCTGCCAGCAACCTCCTCTCCAAGGAGGCCTCAAGCGAGGCCTAGGCCCAGGGGAAAGGCACCAGCAGGGATGAGCCTGGGGAGGCGCCCGGGCATGTCTGGACCCAGTCCCCGCAGCCTGCCCCTTGCTGGGGCAGTACCCCCGGAGGCCAGGAAGGTCTGGGCAAGGCTGGCCAGGGGCAGGGGCCCTGCTGGGTCCTGCCCCTGGCCTGTGGGGCCTCTGAGCACAACCGGCCCTCTCCCGCTGGAAGACCTCCCCGGCTGCCTCCAAAGGCCGCTTTGCAAGCACTCTCGCCGGCTGTTCCCGCCAGCCGCGCACAACGCTCCCAAGCCCGGGAGAAAAGCGCTTCGGGGTGGTGCTCTCTCCCGGCCCTTGCCCCTGAGCCTGGGGGCCAGGCAGGGGGTCCACACTCCCAGGCCAAGGCAGAACCACATGCACACGTCTGTTCCTGCCCCCTGCACCGGCAGAGAGCTCGGGGGAGCCAGAGTCTGTCAGGCAGCTGCTGGGCTGGCCGCCTGTGTGGGAAGGGGCAGAGCCGACCTAGGGGCACACTGGGCCTCTTGCTCTCCCTGCTGCCCTGAGGCTGCTGGGCCAAAGAGGTCTTGGGCATCCAGCCCCTTGCTGGTCCCTTCCCTCTGACGAGGCCCTCTGAGCTCCAGCCCCTTGCAGTGTGGAGACAGCCCCTGCCAGCAACCTCCTCTCCAAGGAGGCCTCAAGCGAGGCCTAGGCCCAGGGGAAAGGCACCAGCGGGGATGAGCCTGGGGAGGCGCCCGGGCATGTCTGGACCCAGTCCCCGCAGCCTGCCCCTTGCTGGGGCAGTACCCCCGGAGGCCAGGAAGGTCTGGGCAAGGCGGGCCAGGGGCAGGGGCCCTGCTGGGTCCTGCCCCTGGCCTGTGGGGCCTCTGAGCACAACCGGCCCTCTCCCGCTGGAAGACCTCCCCGGCTGCCTCCAAAGGCCGCTTTGCAAGCACTCTCGCCGGCTGTTCCCGCCAGCCGCGCACAACGCTCCCAAGCCCGGGAGAAAAGCGCTTCGGGGTGGTGCTCTCTCCCGGCCCTTGCCCCTGAGCCTGGGGGCCAGGCAGGGGGTCCACACTCCCAGGCCAAGGCAGAACCACATGCACACGTCTGTTCCTGCCCCCTGCACCGGCAGAGAGCTCGGGGGAGCCAGAGTCTGTCAGGCAGCTGCTGGGCTGGCCGCCTGTGTGGGAAGGGGCAGAGCCGACCTAGGGGCACACTGGGCCTCTTGCTCTCCCTGCTGCCCTGAGGCTGCTGGGCCAAAGAAGTCTTGGGCATCCAGCCCCTTGCTGGTCCCTTCCCTCTGACGAGGCCCTCTGAGCTCCAGCCCCTTGCAGTGTGGAGACAGCCCCTGCCAGCAACCTCCTCTCCAAGGAGGCCTCAAGCGAGGCCTAGGCCCAGGGGAAAGGCACCAGCGGGGATGAGCCTGGGGAGGCGCCCGGGCATGTCTGGACCCAGTCCCCGCAGCCTGCCCCTTGCTGGGGCAGTACCCCCGGAGGCCAGGAAGGTCTGGGCAAGGCGGGCCAGGGGCAGGGGCCCTGCTGGGTCCTGCCCCTGGCCTGTGGGGCCTCTGAGCACAACCGGCCCTCTCCCGCTGGAAGACCTCCCCGGCTGCCTCCAAAGGCCGCTTTGCAAGCACTCTCGCCGGCTGTTCCCGCCAGCCGCGCACAACGCTCCCAAGCCCGGGAGAAAAGCGCTTCGGGGTGGTGCTCTCTCCCGGCCCTTGCCCCTGAGCCTGGGGGCCAGGCAGGGGGTCCACACTCCCAGGCCAAGGCAGAACCACATGCACACGTCTGTTCCTGCCCCCTGCACCGGCAGAGAGCTCGGGGCAGCCAGAGTCTGTCAGGCAGCTGCTGGGCTGGCCGCCTGTGTGGGAAGGGGCAGAGCCGACCTAGGGGCACACTGGGCCTCTTGCTCTCCCTGCTGCCCTGAGGCTGCTGGGCCAAAGAGGTCTTGGGCATCCAGCCCTTTGCTGGTCCCTTCCCTCTGACGAGGCCCTCTGAGCTCCAGCCCCTTGCAGTGTGGAGACAGCCCCTGCCAGCAACCTCCTCTCCAAGGAGGCCTCAAGCGAGGCCTAGGCCCAGGGGAAAGGCACCAGCGGGGATGAGCCTGGGGAGGCGCCCGGGCATGTCTGGACCCAGTCCCCGCAGCCTGCCCCTTGCTGGGGCAGTACCCCCGGAGGCCAGGAAGGTCTGGGCAAGGCGGGCCAGGGGCAGGGGCCCTGCTGGGTCCTGCCCCTGGCCTGTGGGGCCTCTGAGCACAACCGGCCCTCTCCCGCTGGAAGACCTCCCCGGCTGCCTCCAAAGGCCGCTTTGCAAGCACTCTCGCCGGCTGTTCCCGCCAGCCGCGCACAACGCTCCCAAGCCCGGGAGAAAAGCGCTTCGGGGTGGTGCTCTCTCCCGGCCCTTGCCCCTGAGCCTGGGGGCCAGGCAGGGGGTCCACACTCCCAGGCCAAGGCAGAACCACATGCACACGTCTGTTCCTGCCCCCTGCACCGGCAGAGAGCTCGGGGGAGCCAGAGTCTGTCAGGCAGCTGCTGGGCTGGCCGCCTGTGTGGGAAGGGGCAGAGCCGACCTAGGGGCACACTGGGCCTCTTGCTCTCCCTGCTGCCCTGAGGCTGCTGGGCCAAAGAGGTCTTGGGCATCCAGCCCCTTGCTGGTCCCTTCCCTCTGACGAGGCCCTCTGAGCTCCAGCCCCTTGCAGTGTGGAGACAGCCCCTGCCAGCAACCTCCTCTCCAAGGAGGCCTCAAGCGAGGCCTAGGCCCAGGGGAAAGGCACCAGCGGGGATGAGCCTGGGGAGGCGCCCGGGCATGTCTGGACCCAGTCCCCGCAGCCTGCCCCTTGCTGGGGCAGTACCCCCGGAGGCCAGGAAGGTCTGGGCAAGGCGGGCCAGGGGCAGGGGCCCTGCTGGGTCCTGCCCCTGGCCCGTGGGGCCTCTGAGCACAACCGGCCCTCTCCCGCTGGAAGACCTCCCCGGCTGCCTCCAAAGGCCGCTTTGCAAGCACTCTCGCCGGCTGTTCCCGCCAGCCGCGCACAACGCTCCCAAGCCCGGGAGAAAAGCGCTTCGGGGTGGTGCTCTCTCCCGGCCCTTGCCCCTGAGCCTGGGGGCCAGGCAGGGGGTCCACACTCCCAGGCCAAGGCAGAACCACATGCACACGTCTGTTCCTGCCCCCTGCACCGGCAGAGAGCTCGGGGGAGCCAGAGTCTGTCAGGCAGCTGCTGGGCTGGCCGCCTGTGTGGGAAGGGGCAGAGCCGACCTAGGGGCACACTGGGCTTCTTGCTCTCCCTGCTGCCCTGAGGCTGCTGGGCCAAAGAGGTCTTGGGCATCCAGCCCCTTGCTGGTCCCTTCCCTCTGACGAGAACCTCTGAGCTCCAGCCCCTTGCAGTGTGGAGACAGCCCCTGCCAGCAACCTCCTCTCCAAGGAGGCCTCAAGCGAGGCCTAGGCCCAGGGGAAAGGCACCAGCAGGGATGAGCCTGGGGAGGCGCCCGGGCATGTCTGGACCCAGTCCCCGCAGCCTGCCCCTTGCTGGGGCAGTACCCCCGGAGGCCAGGAAGGTCTGGGCAAGGCTGGCCAGGGGCAGGGGCCCTGCTGGGTCCTGCCCCTGGCCTGTGGGGCCTCTGAGCACAACCGGCCCTCTCCCGCTGGAAGACCTCCCCGGCTGCCTCCAAAGGCCGCTTTGCAAGCACTCTCGCCGGCTGTTCCCGCCAGCCGCGCACAACGCTCCCAAGCCCGGGAGAAAAGTGCTTCGGGGTGGTGCTCTCTCCCGGCCCTTGCCCCTGAGCCTGGGGGCCAGGCAGGGGGTCCACACTCCCAGGCCAAGGCAGAACCACATGCACACGTCTGTTCCTGCCCCCTGCACCGGCAGAGAGCTCGGGGGAGCCAGAGTCTGTCAGGCAGCTGCTGGGCTGGCCGCCTGTGTGGGAAGGGGCAGAGCCGACCTAGGGGCACACTGGGCCTCTTGCTCTCCCTGCTGCCCTGAGGCTGCTGGGCCAAAGAGGTCTTGGGCATCCAGCCCTTTGCTGGTCTCTTCCCTCTGACGAGGCCATCTGAGCTCCAGCCCCTTGCAGTGTGGAGACAGCCCCTGCCAGCAACCTCCTCTCCAAGGAGGCCTCAAGCGAGGCCTAGGCGCAGGGGAAAGGCACCAGCGGGGATGAGCCTGGGGAGGCGCCCGGGCATGTCTGACCCAGTCCCTGCAGCCTGCCCCTTGCTGGGGCAGTACCCCCGGAGGCCAGGAAGGTCTGGGCAAGGCGGGCCAGGGGCAGGGGCCCTGCTGGGTCCTGCCCCTGGCCTGTGGGGCCTCTGAGCACAACCGGCCCTCTCCCGCTGGAAGACCTCCCCGGCTGCCTCCAAAGGCCGCTTTGCAAGCACTCTCGCCGGCTGTTCCCGCCAGCCGCGCACAACGCTCCCAAGCCCGGGAGAAAAGCGCTTCGGGGTGGTGCTCTCTCCCGGCCCTTGCCCCTGAGCCTGGGGGCCAGGCAGGGGGTCCACACTCCCAGGCCAAGGCAGAACCACATGCACACGTCTGTTCCTGCTCCCTGCACCGGCAGAGAGCTCGGGGGAGCCAGAGTCTGTCAGGCAGCTGCTGGGCTGGCCGCCTGTGTGGGAAGGGGCAGAGCCGACCTAGGGGCACACTGGGCCTCTTGCTCTCCCTGCTGCCCTGAGGCTGCTGGGCCAAAGAGGTCTTGGGCATCCAGCCCCTTGCTGGTCCCTTCCCTCTGACGAGGCCCTCTGAGCTCCAGCCCCTTGCAGTGTGGAGACAGCCCCTGCCAGCAACCTCCTCTCCAAGGAGGCCTCAAGCGAGGCCTAGGCCCAGGGGAAAGGCACCAGCGGGGATGAGCCTGGGGAGGCGCCCGGGCGTGTCTGGACCCAGTCCCCGCAGCCTGCCCCTTGCTGGGGCAGTACCCCCGGAGGCCAGGAAGGTCTGGGCAAGGCGGGCCAGGGGCAGGGGCCCTGCTGGGTCCTGCCCCTGGCCTGTGGGGCCTCTGAGCACAACCGGCCCTCTCCCGCTGGAAGACCTCCCCGGCTGCCTCCAAAGGCCGCTTTGCAAGCACTCTCGCCGGCTGTTCCCGCCAGCCGCGCACAACGCTCCCAAGCCCGGGAGAAAAGCGCTTCGGGGTGGTGCTCTCTCCCGGCCCTTGCCCCTGAGCCTGGGGGCCAGGCAGGGGGTCCACACTCCCAGGCCAAGGCAGAACCACATGCACACGTCTGTTCCTGCCCCCTGCACCGGCAGAGAGCTCGGGGGAGCCAGAGTCTGTCAGGCAGCTGCTGGGCTGGCCGCCTGTGTGGGAAGGGGCAGAGCCGATCTAGGGGCACACTGGGCCTCTTGCTCTCCCTGCTGCCCTGAGGCTGCTGGGCCAAAGAGGTCTTGGGCATCCAGCCCTTTGCTGGTCCCTTCCCTCTGACGAGGCCCTCTGAGCTCCAGCCCCTTGCAGTGTGGAGACAGCCCCTGCCAGCAACCTCCTCTCCAAGGAGGCCTCAAGCGAGGCCTAGGCCCAGGGGAAAGGCACCAGCGGGGATGAGCCTGGGGAGGCGCCCGGGCATGTCTGGACCCAGTCCCCGCAGCCTGCCCCTTGCTGGGGCAGTACCCCCGGAGGCCAGGAAGGTCTGGGCAAGGCGGGCCAGGGGCAGGGGCCCTGCTGGGTCCTGCCCCTGGCCTGTGGGGCCTCTGAGCACAACCGGCCCTCTCCCGCTGGAAGACCTCCCCGGCTGCCTCCAAAGGCCGCTTTGCAAGCACTCTCGCCGGCTGTTCCCGCCAGCCGCGCACAACGCTCCCAAGCCCGGGAGAAAAGCGCTTCGGGGTGGTGCTCTCTCCCGGCCCTTGCCCCTGAGCCTGGGGGCCAGGCAGGGGGTCCACACTCCCAGGCCAAGGCAGAACCACATGCACACGTCTGTTCCTGCCCCCTGCACCGGCAGAGAGCTCGGGGGAGCCAGAGTCTGTCAGGCAGCTGCTGGGCTGGCCGCCTGTGTGGGAAGGGGCAGAGCCGACCTAGGGGCACACTGGGCCTCTTGCTCTCCCTGCTGCCCTGAGGCTGCTGGGCCAAAGAGGTCTTGGGCATCCAGCCCCTTGCTGGTCCCTTCCCTCTGACGAGGCCCTCTGAGCTCCAGCCCCTTGCAGTGTGGAGACAGCCCCTGCCAGCAACCTCCTCTCCAAGGAGGCCTCAAGCGAGGCCAAGGCCCAGGGGAAAGGCACCAGCGGGGATGAGCCTGGGGAGGCGCCCGGGCATGTCTGGACCCAGTCCCCGCAGCCTGCCCCTTGCTGGGGCAGTACCCCCGGAGGCCAGGAAGGTCTGGGCAAGGCGGGCCAGGGGCAGGGGCCCTGCTGGGTCCTGCCCCTGGCCCGTGGGGCCTCTGAGCACAACCGGCCCTCTCCCGCTGGAAGACCTCCCCGGCTGCCTCCAAAGGCCGCTTTGCAAGCACTCTCGCCGGCTGTTCCCGCCAGCCGCGCACAACGCTCCCAAGCCCGGGAGAAAAGCGCTTCGGGGTGGTGCTCTCTCCCGGCCCTTGCCCCTGAGCCTGGGGGCCAGGCAGGGGGTCCACACTCCCAGGCCAAGGCAGAACCACATGCACACGTCTGTTCCTGCCCCCTGCACCGGCAGAGAGCTCGGGGGAGCCAGAGTCTGTCAGGCAGCTGCTGGGCTGGCCGCCTGTGTGGGAAGGGGCAGAGCCGACCTAGGGGCACACTGGGCCTCTTGCTCTCCCTGCTGCCCTGAGGCTGCTGGGCCAAAGAGGTCTTGGGCATCCAGCCCCTTGCTGGTCCCTTCCCTCTGACGAGGCCCTCTGAGCTCCAGCCCCTTGCAGTGTGGAGACAGCCCCTGCCAGCAACCTCCTCTCCCAGGAGGCCTCAAGCGAGGCCTAGGCCCAGGGGAAAGGCACCAGCGGGGATGAGCCTGGGGAGGCGCCCGGGCATGTCTGGACCCAGTCCCCGCAGCCTGCCCCTTGCTGGGGCAGTACCCCCGGAGGCCAGGAAGGTCTGGGCAAGGCGGGCCAGGGGCAGGGGCCCTGCTGGGTCCTGCCCCTGGCCTGTGGGGCCTCTGAGCACAACCGGCCCTCTCCCGCTGGAAGACCTCCCCGGCTGCCTCCAAAGGCCGCTTTGCAAGCACTCTCGCCGGCTGTTCCCGCCAGCCGTGCACAACGCTCCCAAGCCCGGGAGAAAAGTGCTTCGGGGTGGTACTCTCTCCCGGCCCTTGCCCCTGAGCCTGGGGGCCAGGCAGGGGGTCCACACTCCCAGGCCAAGGCAGAACCACATGCACACGTCTGTTCCTGCCCCCTGCACCGGCAGAGAGCTCGGGGGAGCCAGAGTCTGTCAGGCAGCTGCTGGGCTGGCCGCCTGTGTGGGAAGGGGCAGAGCCGACCTAGGGGCACACTGGGCCTCTTGCTCTCCCTGCTGCCCTGAGGCTGCTGGGCCAAAGAGGTCTTGGGCATCCAGCCCCTTGCTGGTCTCTTCCCTCTGACGAGGCCCTCTGAGCTCCAGCCCCTTGCAGTGTGGAGACAGCCCCTGCCAGCAACCTCCTCTCCAAGGAGGCCTCAAGCGAGGCCTAGGCCCAGGGGAAAGGCACCAGCGGGGATGAGCCTGGGGAGGCACCCGGGCATGTCTGGACCCAGTCCCCGCAGCCTGCCCCTTGCTGGGGCAGTACCCCCGGAGGCCAGGAAGGTCTGGGCAAGGCGGGCCAGGGGCAGGGGCCCTGCTGGGTCCTGCCCCTGGCCTGTGGGGCCTCTGAGCACAACCGGCCCTCTCCCGCTGGAAGACCTCCCCGGCTGCCTCCAAAGGCCGCTTTGCAAGCACTCTCACCGGCTGTTCCCGCCAGCCGCGCACAACGCTCCCAAGCCCGGGAGAAAAGCGCTTCGGGGTGGTGCTCTCTCCCGGCCCTTGCCCCTGAGCCTGGGGGCCAGGCAGGGGGTCCACACTCCCAGGCCAAGGCAGAACCACATGCACACGTCTGTTCCTGCCCCCTGCACCGGCAGAGAGCTCGGGGGAGCCAGAGTCTGTCAGGCAGCTGCTGGGCTGGCCGCCTGTGTGGGAAGGGGCAGAGCCGACCTAGGGGCACACTGGGCCTCTTGCTCTCCCTGCTGCCCTGAGGCTGCTGGGCCAAAGAGGTCTTGGGCATCCAGCCCCTTGCTGGTCCCTTCCCTCTGACGAGGCCCTCTGAGCTCCAGCCCCTTGCAGTGTGGAGACAGCCCCTGCCAGCAACCTCCTCTCCAAGGAGGCCTCAAGCGAGGCCTAGGCCCAGGGGAAAGGCACCAGCGGGGATGAGCCTGGGGAGGCGCCCGGGCATGTCTGGACCCAGTCCCCGCAGCCTGCCCCTTGCTGGGGCAGTACCCCCGGAGGCCAGGAAGGTCTGGGCAAGGCGGGCCAGGGGCAGGGGCCCTGCTGGGTCCTGCCCCTGGCCTGTGGGGCCTCTGAGCACAACCGGCCCTCTCCCGCTGGAAGACCTCCCCGGCTGCCTCCAAAGGCCGCTTTGCAAGCACTCTCGCCGGCTGTTCCCGCCAGCCGCGCACAACGCTCCCAAGCCCGGGAGAAAAGCGCTTCGGGGTGGTGCTCTCTCCCGGCCCTTGCCCCTGAGCCTGGGGGCCAGGCAGGGGGTCCACACTCCCAGGCCAAGGCAGAACCACATGCACACGTCTGTTCCTGCCCCCTGCACCGGCAGAGAGCTCGGGGGAGCCAGAGTCTGTCAGGCAGCTGCTGGGCTGGCCGCCTGTGTGGGAAGGGGCAGAGCCGACCTAGGGGCACACTGGGCCTCTTGCTCTCCCTGCTGCCCTGAGGCTGCTGGGCCAAAGAGGTCTTGGGCATCCAGCCCCTTGCTGGTCCCTTCCCTCTGACGAGGCCCTCTGAGCTCCAGCCCCTTGCAGTGTGGAGACAGCCCCTGCCAGCAACCTCCTCTCCAAGGAGGCCTCAAGCGAGGCCTAGGCCCAGGGGAAAGGCACCAGCGGGGATGAGCCTGGGGAGGCGCCCGGGCATGTCTGGACCCAGTCCCCGCAGCCTGCCCCTTGCTGGGGCAGTACCCCCGGAGGCCAGGAAGGTCTGGGCAAGGCGGGCCAGGGGCAGGGGCCCTGCTGGGTCCTGCCCCTGGCCTGTGGGGCCTCTGAGCACAACCGGCCCTCTGCCGCTGGAAGACCTCCCCGGCTGCCTCCAAAGGCCGCTTTGCAAGCACTCTCGCCGGCTGTTCCCGCCAGCCGCGCACAACGCTCCCAAGCCCGGGAGAAAAGTGCTTCGGGGTGGTGCTCTCTCCCGGCCCTTGCCCCTGAGCCTGGGGGCCAGGCAGGGGTTCCACACTCCCAGGCCAAGGCAGAACCACATGCACACGTCTGTTCCTGCCCCCTGCACCGGCAGAGAGCTCGGGGGAGCCAGAGTCTGTCAGGCAGCTGCTGGGCTGGCCGCCTGTGTGGGAAGGGGCAGAGCCGACCTAGGGGCACACTGGGCCTCTTGCTCTCCCTGCTGCCCTGAGGCTGCTGGGCCAAAGAGGTCTTGGGCATCCAGCCCCTTGCTGGTCCCTTCCCTCTGACGAGGCCCTCTGAGCTCCAGCCCCTTGCAGTGTGGAGACAGCCCCTGCCAGCAACCTCCTCTCCAAGGAGGCCTCAAGCGAGGCCTAGGCCCAGGGGAAAGGCACCAGCGGGGATGAGCCTGGGGAGGCGCCCGGGCGTGTCTGGACCCAGTCCCCGCAGCCTGCCCCTTGCTGGGGCAGTACCCCCGAAGGCCAGGAAGGTCTGGGCAAGGCTGGCCAGGGGCAGGGGCCCTGCTGGGTCCTGCCCCTGGCCTGTGGGGCCTCTGAGCACAACCGGCCCTCTCCCGCTGGAAGACCTCCCCGGCTGCCTCCAAAGGCCGCTTTGCAAGCACTCTCGCCGGCTGTTCCCGCCAGCCGCGCACAACGCTCCCAAGCCCGGGAGAAAAGCGCTTCGGGGTGGTGCTCTCTCCCGGCCCTTGCCCCTGAGCCTGGGGGCCAGGCAGGGGGTCCACACTCCCAGGCCAAGGCAGAACCACATGCACACGTCTGTTCCTGCCCCCTGCACCGGCAGAGAGCTCGGGGGAGCCAGAGTCTGTCAGGCAGCTGCTGGGCTGGCCGCCTGTGTGGGAAGGGGCAGAGCCGACCTAGGGGCACACTGGGCCTCTTGCTCTCCCTGCTGCCCTGAGGCTGCTGGGCCAAAGAGGTCTTGGGCATCCAGCCCCTTGCTGGTCCCTTCCCTCTGACGAGGCCCTCTGAGCTCCAGCCCCTTGCAGTGTGGAGACAGCCCCTGGCAGCAACCTCCTCTCCAAGGAGGCCTCAAGCGAGGCCTAGGCCTAGGGGAAAGGCACCAGCAGGGATGAGCCTGGGGAGGCGCCCGGGCATGTCTGGACCCAGTCCCCGCAGCCTGCCCCTTGCTGGGGCAGTACCCCCGGAGGCCAGGAAGGTCTGGGCAAGGCTGGCCAGGGGCAGGGGCCCTGCTGGGTCCTGCCCCTGGCCTGTGGGGCCTCTGAGCACAACCGGCCCTCTCCCGCTGGAAGACCTCCCCGGCTGCCTCCAAAGGCCGCTTTGCAAGCACTCTCGCCGGCTGTTCCCGCCAGCCGCGCACAACGCTCCCAAGCCCGGGAGAAAAGCGCTTCGGGGTGGTGCTCTCTCCCGGCCCTTGCCCCTGAGCCTGGGGGCCAGGCAGGGGGTCCACACTCCCAGGCCAAGGCAGAACCACATGCACACGTCTGTTCCTGCCTCCTGCACCGGCAGAGAGCTCGGGGGAGCCAGAGTCTGTCAGGCAGCTGCTGGGCTGGCCGCCTGTGTGGGAAGGGGCAGAGCCGACCTAGGGGCACACTGGGCCTCTTGCTCTCCCTGCTGCCCTGAGGCTGCTGGGCCAAAGAGGTCTTGGGCATCCAGCCCCTTGCTGGTCCCTTCCCTCTGACGAGGCCCTCTGAGCTCCAGCCCCTTGCAGTGTGGAGACAGCCCCTGCCAGCAACCTCCTCTCCAAGGAGGCCTCAAGCGAGGCCTAGGCCCAGGGGAAAGGCACCAGCGGGGATGAGCCTGGGGAGGCGCCCGGGCATGTCTGGACCCAGTCCCCGCAGCCTGCCCCTTGCTGGGGCAGTACCCCCGGAGGCCAGGAAGGTCTGGGCAAGGCGGGCCAGGGGCAGGGGCCCTGCTGGGTCCTGCCCCTGGCCTGTGGGGCCTCTGAGCACAACCGGCCCTCTCCCGCTGGAAGACCTCCCCGGCTGCCTCCAAAGGCCGCTTTGCAAGCACTCTCGCCGGCTGTTCCCGCCAGCCGCGCACAACGCTCGCAAGCCCGGGAGAAAAGCGCTTCGGGGTGGTGCTCTCTCCCGGCCCTTGCCCCTGAGCCTGGGGGCCAGGCAGGGGGTCCACACTCCCAGGCCAAGGCAGAACCACATGCACACGTCTGTTCCTGCCCCCTGCACCGGCAGAGAGCTCGGGGGAGCCAGAGTCTGTCAGGCAGCTGCTGGGCTGGCCGCCTGTGTGGGAAGGGGCAGAGCCGACCTAGGGGCACACTGGGCCTCTTGCTCTCCCTGCTGCCCTGAGGCTGCTGGGCCAAAGAAGTCTTGGGCATCCAGCCCCTTGCTGGTCCCTTCCCTCTGACGAGGCCCTCTGAGCTCCAGCCCCTTGCAGTGTGGAGACAGCCCCTGCCAGCAACCTCCTCTCCAAGGAGGCCTCAAGCGAGGCCTAGGCCCAGGGGAAAGGCACCAGCGGGGATGAGCCTGGGGAGGCGCCCGGGCATGTCTGGACCCAGTCCCCGCAGCCTGCCCCTTGCTGGGGCAGTACCCCCGGAGGCCAGGAAGGTCTGGGCAAGGCGGGCCAGGGGCAGGGGCCCTGCTGGGTCCTGCCCCTGGCCTGTGGGGCCTCTGAGCACAACCGGCCCTCTCCCGCTGGAAGACCTCCCCGGCTGCCTCCAAAGGCCGCTTTGCAAGCACTCTCGCCGGCTGTTCCCGCCAGCCGCGCCCAACGCTCCCAAGCCCGGGAGAAAAGCGCTTCGGGGTGGTGCTCTCTCCCGGCCCTTGCCCCTGAGCCTGGGGGCCAGGCAGGGGGTCCACACTCCCAGGCCAAGGCAGAACCACATGCACACGTCTGTTCCTGCCCCCTGCACCGGCAGAGAGCTCGGGGGAGCCAGAGTCTGTCAGGCAGCTGCTGGGCTGGCCGCCTGTGTGGGAAGGGGCAGAGCCGACCTAGGGGCACACTGGGCCTCTTGCTCTCCCTGCTGCCCTGAGGCTGCTGGGCCAAAGAGGTCTTGGGCATCCAGCCCTTTGCTGGTCCCTTCCCTCTGACGAGGCCCTCTGAGCTCCAGCCCCTTGCAGTGTGGAGACAGCCCCTGCCAGCAACCTCCTCTCCAAGGAGGCCTCAAGCGAGGCCTAGGCCCAGGGGAAAGGCACCAGCGGGGATGAGCCTGGGGAGGCGCCCGGGCATGTCTGGACCCAGTCCCCGCAGCCTGCCCCTTGCTGGGGCAGTACCCCCGGAGGCCAGGAAGGTCTGGGCAAGGCGGGCCAGGGGCAGGGGCCCTGCTGGGTCCTGCCCCTGGCCTGTGGGGCCTCTGAGCACAACCGGCCCTCTCCCGCTGGAAGACCTCCCCGGCTGCCTCCAAAGGCCGCTTTGCAAGCACTCTCGCCGGCTGTTCCCGCCAGCCGCGCACAACGCTCCCAAGCCCGGGAGAAAAGCGCTTCGGGGTGGTGCTCTCTCCCGGCCCTTGCCCCTGAGCCTGGGGGCCAGGCAGGGGGTCCACACTCCCAGGCCAAGGCAGAACCACATGCACACGTCTGTTCCTGCCCCCTGCACCGGCAGAGAGCTCGGGGGAGCCAGAGTCTGTCAGGCAGCTGCTGGGCTGGCCGCCTGTGTGGGAAGGGGCAGAGCCGACCTAGGGGCACACTGGGCCTCTTGCTCTCCCTGCTGCCCTGAGGCTGCTGGGCCAAAGAGGTCTTGGGCATCCAGCCCCTTGCTGGTCCCTTCCCTCTGACGAGGCCCTCTGAGCTCCAGCCCCTTGCAGTGTGGAGACAGCCCCTGCCAGCAACCTCCTCTCCAAGGAGGCCTCAAGCGAGGCCTAGGCCCAGGGGAAAGGCACCAGCGGGGATGAGCCTGGGGAGGCGCCCGGGCATGTCTGGACCCAGTCCCCGCAGCCTGCCCCTTGCTGGGGCAGTACCCCCGGAGGCCAGGAAGGTCTGGGCAAGGCGGGCCAGGGGCAGGGGCCCTGCTGGGTCCTGCCCCTGGCCCGTGGGGCCTCTGAGCACAACCGGCCCTCTCCCGCTGGAAGACCTCCCCGGCTGCCTCCAAAGGCCGCTTTGCAAGCACTCTCGCCGGCTGTTCCCGCCAGCCGCGCACAACGCTCCCAAGCCCGGGAGAAAAGCGCTTCGGGGTGGTGCTCTCTCCCGGCCCTTGCCCCTGAGCCTGGGGGCCAGGCAGGGGGTCCACCCTCCCAGGCCAAGGCAGAACCACATGCACACGTCTGTTCCTGCCCCCTGCACCGGCAGAGAGCTCGGGGGAGCCAGAGTCTGTCAGGCAGCTGCTGGGCTGGCCGCCTGTGTGGGAAGGGGCAGAGCCGACCTAGGGGCACACTGGGCCTCTTGCTCTCCCTGCTGCCCTGAGGCTGCTGGGCCAAAGAGGTCTTGGGCATCCAGCCCCTTGCTGGTCCCTTCCCTCTGACGAGGCCCTCTGAGCTCCAGCCCCTTGCAGTGTGGAGACAGCCCCTGCCAGCAACCTCCTCTCCAAGGAGGCCTCAAGCGAGGCCTAGGCCCAGGGGAAAGGCACCAGCAGGGATGAGCCTGGGGAGGCGCCCGGGCATGTCTGGACCCAGTTCCCGCAGCCTGCCCCTTGCTGGGGCAGTACCCCCGGAGGCCAGGAAGGTCTGGGCAAGGCTGGCCAGGGGCAGGGGCCCTGCTGGGTCCTGCCCCTGGCCTGTGGGGCCTCTGAGCACAACCGGCCCTCTGCCGCTGGAAGACCTCCCCGGCTGCCTCCAAAGGCCGCTTTGCAAGCACTCTCGCCGGCTGTTCCCGCCAGCCGCGCACAACGCTCCCAAGCCCGGGAGAAAAGCGCTTCGGGGTGGTGCTCTCTCCCGGCCCTTGCCCCTGAGCCTGGGGGCCAGGCAGGGGGTCCACACTCCCAGGCCAAGGCAGAACCACATGCACACGTCTGTTCCTGCCCCCTGCACCGGCAGAGAGCTCGGGGGAGCCAGAGTCTGTCAGGCAGCTGCTGGGCTGGCCGCCTGTGTGGGAAGGGGCAGAGCCGACCTAGGGGCACACTGGGCCTCTTGCTCTCCCTGCTGCCCTGAGGCTGCTGGGCCAAAGAGGTCTTGGGCATCCAGCCCCTTGCTGGTCCCTTCCCTCTGACGAGGCCCTCTGAGCTCCAGCCCCTTGCAGTGTGGAGACAGCCCCTGGCAGCAACCTCCTCTCCAAGGAGGCCTCAAGCGAGGCCTAGGCCCAGGGGAAAGGCACCAGCGGGGATGAGCCTGGGGAGGCGCCCGGGCATGTCTGGACCCAGTCCCCGCAGCCTGCCCCTTGCTGGGGCAGTACCCCCGGAGGCCAGGAAGGTCTGGGCAAGGCGGGCCAGGGGCAGGGGCCCTGCTGGGTCCTGCCCCTGGCCTGTGGGGCCTCTGAGCACAACCGGCCCTCTCCCGCTGGAAGACCTCCCCGGCTGCCTCCAAAGGCCGCTTTGCAAGCACTCTCGCCGGCTGTTCCCGCCAGCCGCGCACAACGCTCCCAAGCCCGGGAGAAAAGCGCTTCGGGGTGGTGCTCTCTCCCGGCCCTTGCCCCTGAGCCTGGGGGCCAGGCAGGGGGTCCACACTCCCAGGCCAAGGCAGAACCACATGCACACGTCTGTTCCTGCCCCCTGCACCGGCAGAGAGCTCGGGGGAGCCAGAGTCTGTCAGGCAGCTGCTGGGCTGGCCGCCTGTGTGGGAAGGGGCAGAGCCGACCTAGGGGCACACTGGGCCTCTTGCTCTCCCTGCTGCCCTGAGGCTGCTGGGCCAAAGAGGTCTTGGGCATCCAGCCCCTTGCTGGTCCCTTCCCTCTGACGAGGCCCTCTGAGCTCCAGCCCCTTGCAGTGTGGAGACAGCCCCTGCCAGCAACCTCCTCTGCAAGGAGGCCTCAAGCGAGGCCTAGGCCCAGGGGAAAGGCACCAGCGGGGATGAGCCTGGGGAGGCGCCCGGGCATGTCTGGACCCAGTCCCCGCAGCCTGCCCCTTGCTGGGGCAGTACCCCCGGAGGCCAGGAAGGTCTGGGCAAGGCGGGCCAGGGGCAGGGGCCCTGCTGGGTCCTGCCCCTGGCCTGTGGGGCCTCTGAGCACAACCGGCCCTCTGCCGCTGGAAGACCTCCCCGGCTGCCTCCAAAGGCCGCTTTGCAAGCACTCTCGCCGGCTGTTCCCGCCAGCCGCGCACAATGCTCCCAAGCCCGGGAGAAAAGCGCTTCGGGGTGGTGCTCTCTCCCGGCGCTTGCCCCTGAGCCTGGGGGCCAGGCAGGGTGTCCACACTCCCAGGCCAAGGCAGAACCACATGCACACGTCTGTTCCTGCCCCCTGCACCGGCAGAGAGCTCGGGGGATCCAGAGTCTGTCAGGCAGCTGCTGGGCTGGCCGCCTGTGTGGGAAGGGGCAGAGCCGACCTAGGGGCACACTGGGCCTCTTGCTCTCCCTGCTGCCCTGAGGCTGCTGGGCCAAAGAGGTCTTGGGCATCCAGCCCTTTGCTGGTCCCTTCCCTCTGACGAGGCCCTCTGAGCTCCAGCCCCTTGCAGTGTGGAGACAGCCCCTGCCAGCAACCTCCTCTCCAAGGAGGCCTCAAGCGAGGCCTAGGCCCAGGGGAAAGGCACCAGCGGGGATGAGCCTGGGGAGGCGCCCGGGCATGTCTGGACCCAGTCCCCGCAGCCTGCCCCTTGCTGGGGCAGTACCCCCGGAGGCCAGGAAGGTCTGGGCAAGGCGGGCCAGGGGCAGGGGCCCTGCTGGGTCCTGCCCCTGGCCTGTGGGGCCTCTGAGCACAACCGGCCCTCTCCCGCTGGAAGACCTCCCCGGCTGCCTCCAAAGGCCGCTTTGCAAGCACTCTCGCCGGCTGTTCCCGCCAGCCGCGCACAACGCTCCCAAGCCCGGGAGAAAAGCGCTTCGGGGTGGTGCTCTCTCCCGGCCCTTGCCCCTGAGCCTGGGGGCCAGGCAGGGGGTCCACACTCCCAGGCCAAGGCAGAACCACATGCACACGTCTGTTCCTGCCCCCTGCACCGGCAGAGAGCTCGGGGGAGCCAGAGTCTGTCAGGCAGCTGCTGGGCTGGCCGCCTGTGTGGGAAGGGGCAGAGCCGACCTAGGGGCACACTGGGCCTCTTGCTCTCCCTGCTGCCCTGAGGCTGCTGGGCCAAAGAGGTCTTGGGCATCCAGCCCCTTGCTGGTCCCTTCCCTCTGACGAGGCCCTCTGAGCTCCAGCCCCTTGCAGTGTGGAGACAGCCCCTGCCAGCAACCTCCTCTCCAAGGAGGCCTCAAGCGAGGCCTAGGCCCAGGGGAAAGGCACCAGCGGGGATGAGCCTGGGGAGGCGCCCGGGCATGTCTGGACCCAGTCCCCGCAGCCTGCCCCTTGCTGGGGCAGTACCCCCGGAGGCCAGGAAGGTCTGGGCAAGGCTGGCCAGGGGCAGGGGCCCTGCTGGGTCCTGCCCCTGGCCCGTGGGGCCTCTGAGCACAACCGGCCCTCTCCCGCTGGAAGACCTCCCCGGCTGCCTCCAAAGGCCGCTTTGCAAGCACTCTCGCCGGCTGTTCCCGCCAGCCGCGCACAACGCTCCCAAGCCCGGGAGAAAAGCGCTTCGGGGTGGTGCTCTCTCCCGGCCCTTGCCCCTGAGCCTGGGGGCCAGGCAGGGGGTCCACCCTCCCAGGCCAAGGCAGAACCACATGCACACGTCTGTTCCTGCCCCCTGCACCGGCAGAGAGCTCGGGGGAGCCAGAGTCTGTCAGGCAGCTGCTGGGCTGGCCGCCTGTGTGGGAAGGGGCAGAGCCGACCTAGGGGCACACTGGGCCTCTTGCTCTCCCTGCTGCCCTGAGGCTGCTGGGCCAAAGAAGTCTTGGGCATCCAGCCCCTTGCTGGTCCCTTCCCTCTGACGAGGCCCTCTGAGCTCCAGCCCCTTGCAGTGTGGAGACAGCCCCTGCCAGCAACCTCCTCTCCAAGGAGGCCTCAAGCGAGGCCTAGGCCCAGGGGAAAGGCACCAGCGGGGATGAGCCTGGGGAGGCGCCCGGGCATGTCTGGACCCAGTCCCCGCAGCCTGCCCCTTGCTGGGGCAGTACCCCCGGAGGCCAGGAAGGTCTGGGCAAGGCGGGCCAGGGGCAGGGGCCCTGCTGGGTCCTGCCCCTGGCCTGTGGGGCCTCTGAGCACAACCGGCCCTCTCCCGCTGGAAGACCTCCCCGGCTGCCTCCAAAGGCCGCTTTGCAAGCACTCTCGCCGGCTGTTCCCGCCAGCCGCGCACAACGCTCCCAAGCCCGGGAGAAAAGCGCTTCGGGGTGGTGCTCTCTCCCGGCCCTTGCCCCTGAGCCTGGGGGCCAGGCAGGGGGTCCACACTCCCAGGCCAAGGCAGAACCACATGCACACGTCTGTTCCTGCCCCCTGCACCGGCAGAGAGCTCGGGGCAGCCAGAGTCTGTCAGGCAGCTGCTGGGCTGGCCGCCTGTGTGGGAAGGGGCAGAGCCGACCTAGGGGCACACTGGGCCTCTTGCTCTCCCTGCTGCCCTGAGGCTGCTGGGCCAAAGAGGTCTTGGGCATCCAGCCCTTTGCTGGTCCCTTCCCTCTGACGAGGCCCTCTGAGCTCCAGCCCCTTGCAGTGTGGAGACAGCCCCTGCCAGCAACCTCCTCTCCAAGGAGGCCTCAAGCGAGGCCTAGGCCCAGGGGAAAGGCACCAGCGGGGATGAGCCTGGGGAGGCGCCCGGGCATGTCTGGACCCAGTCCCCGCAGCCTGCCCCTTGCTGGGGCAGTACCCCCGGAGGCCAGGAAGGTCTGGGCAAGGCGGGCCAGGGGCAGGGGCCCTGCTGGGTCCTGCCCCTGGCCTGTGGGGCCTCTGAGCACAACCGGCCCTCTCCCGCTGGAAGACCTCCCCGGCTGCCTCCAAAGGCCGCTTTGCAAGCACTCTCGCCGGCTGTTCCCGCCAGCCGCGCACAACGCTCCCAAGCCCGGGAGAAAAGCGCTTCGGGGTGGTGCTCTCTCCCGGCCCTTGCCCCTGAGCCTGGGGGCCAGGCAGGGGGTCCACACTCCCAGGCCAAGGCAGAACCACATGCACACGTCTGTTCCTGCCCCCTGCACCGGCAGAGAGCTCGGGGGAGCCAGAGTCTGTCAGGCAGCTGCTGGGCTGGCCGCCTGTGTGGGAAGGGGCAGAGCCGACCTAGGGGCACACTGGGCCTCTTGCTCTCCCTGCTGCCCTGAGGCTGCTGGGCCAAAGAGGTCTTGGGCATCCAGCCCCTTGCTGGTCCCTTCCCTCTGACGAGGCCCTCTGAGCTCCAGCCCCTTGCAGTGTGGAGACAGCCCCTGCCAGCAACCTCCTCTCCAAGGAGGCCTCAAGCGAGGCCTAGGCCCAGGGGAAAGGCACCAGCGGGGATGAGCCTGGGGAGGCGCCCGGGCATGTCTGGACCCAGTCCCCGCAGCCTGCCCCTTGCTGGGGCAGTACCCCCGGAGGCCAGGAAGGTCTGGGCAAGGCGGGCCAGGGGCAGGGGCCCTGCTGGGTCCTGCCCCTGGCCCGTGGGGCCTCTGAGCACAACCGGCCCTCTCCCGCTGGAAGACCTCCCCGGCTGCCTCCAAAGGCCGCTTTGCAAGCACTCTCGCCGGCTGTTCCCGCCAGCCGCGCACAACGCTCCCAAGCCCGGGAGAAAAGCGCTTCGGGGTGGTGCTCTCTCCCGGCCCTTGCCCCTGAGCCTGGGGGCCAGGCAGGGGGTCCACCCTCCCAGGCCAAGGCAGAACCACATGCACACGTCTGTTCCTGCCCCCTGCACCGGCAGAGAGCTCGGGGGAGCCAGAGTCTGTCAGGCAGCTGCTGGGCTGGCCGCCTGTGTGGGAAGGGGCAGAGCCGACCTAGGGGCACACTGGGCCTCTTGCTCTCCCTGCTGCCCTGAGGCTGCTGGGCCAAAGAGGTCTTGGGCATCCAGCCCCTTGCTGGTCCCTTCCCTCTGACGAGGCCCTCTGAGCTCCAGCCCCTTGCAGTGTGGAGACAGCCCCTGCCAGCAACCTCCTCTCCAAGGAGGCCTCAAGCGAGGCCTAGGCCCAGGGGAAAGGCACCAGCAGGGATGAGCCTGGGGAGGCGCCCGGGCATGTCTGGACCCAGTTCCCGCAGCCTGCCCCTTGCTGGGGCAGTACCCCCGGAGGCCAGGAAGGTCTGGGCAAGGCTGGCCAGGGGCAGGGGCCCTGCTGGGTCCTGCCCCTGGCCTGTGGGGCCTCTGAGCACAACCGGCCCTCTGCCGCTGGAAGACCTCCCCGGCTGCCTCCAAAGGCCGCTTTGCAAGCACTCTCGCCGGCTGTTCCCGCCAGCCGCGCACAACGCTCCCAAGCCCGGGAGAAAAGCGCTTCGGGGTGGTGCTCTCTCCCGGCCCTTGCCCCTGAGCCTGGGGGCCAGGCAGGGGGTCCACACTCCCAGGCCAAGGCAGAACCACATGCACACGTCTGTTCCTGCCCCCTGCACCGGCAGAGAGCTCGGGGGAGCCAGAGTCTGTCAGGCAGCTGCTGGGCTGGCCGCCTGTGTGGGAAGGGGCAGAGCCGACCTAGGGGCACACTGGGCCTCTTGCTCTCCCTGCTGCCCTGAGGCTGCTGGGCCAAAGAGGTCTTGGGCATCCAGCCCCTTGCTGGTCCCTTCCCTCTGACGAGGCCCTCTGAGCTCCAGCCCCTTGCAGTGTGGAGACAGCCCCTGGCAGCAACCTCCTCTCCAAGGAGGCCTCAAGCGAGGCCTAGGCCCAGGGGAAAGGCACCAGCGGGGATGAGCCTGGGGAGGCGCCCGGGCATGTCTGGACCCAGTCCCCGCAGCCTGCCCCTTGCTGGGGCAGTACCCCCGGAGGCCAGGAAGGTCTGGGCAAGGCGGGCCAGGGGCAGGGGCCCTGCTGGGTCCTGCCCCTGGCCTGTGGGGCCTCTGAGCACAACCGGCCCTCTCCCGCTGGAAGACCTCCCCGGCTGCCTCCAAAGGCCGCTTTGCAAGCACTCTCGCCGGCTGTTCCCGCCAGCCGCGCACAACGCTCCCAAGCCCGGGAGAAAAGCGCTTCGGGGTGGTGCTCTCTCCCGGCCCTTGCCCCTGAGCCTGGGGGCCAGGCAGGGGGTCCACACTCCCAGGCCAAGGCAGAACCACATGCACACGTCTGTTCCTGCCCCCTGCACCGGCAGAGAGCTCGGGGGAGCCAGAGTCTGTCAGGCAGCTGCTGGGCTGGCCGCCTGTGTGGGAAGGGGCAGAGCCGACCTAGGGGCACACTGGGCCTCTTGCTCTCCCTGCTGCCCTGAGGCTGCTGGGCCAAAGAGGTCTTGGGCATCCAGCCCCTTGCTGGTCCCTTCCCTCTGACGAGGCCCTCTGAGCTCCAGCCCCTTGCAGTGTGGAGACAGCCCCTGCCAGCAACCTCCTCTGCAAGGAGGCCTCAAGCGAGGCCTAGGCCCAGGGGAAAGGCACCAGCGGGGATGAGCCTGGGGAGGCGCCCGGGCATGTCTGGACCCAGTCCCCGCAGCCTGCCCCTTGCTGGGGCAGTACCCCCGGAGGCCAGGAAGGTCTGGGCAAGGCGGGCCAGGGGCAGGGGCCCTGCTGGGTCCTGCCCCTGGCCTGTGGGGCCTCTGAGCACAACCGGCCCTCTGCCGCTGGAAGACCTCCCCGGCTGCCTCCAAAGGCCGCTTTGCAAGCACTCTCGCCGGCTGTTCCCGCCAGCCGCGCACAATGCTCCCAAGCCCGGGAGAAAAGCGCTTCGGGGTGGTGCTCTCTCCCGGCGCTTGCCCCTGAGCCTGGGGGCCAGGCAGGGTGTCCACACTCCCAGGCCAAGGCAGAACCACATGCACACGTCTGTTCCTGCCCCCTGCACCGGCAGAGAGCTCGGGGGATCCAGAGTCTGTCAGGCAGCTGCTGGGCTGGCCGCCTGTGTGGGAAGGGGCAGAGCCGACCTAGGGGCACACTGGGCCTCTTGCTCTCCCTGCTGCCCTGAGGCTGCTGGGCCAAAGAGGTCTTGGGCATCCAGCCCTTTGCTGGTCCCTTCCCTCTGACGAGGCCCTCTGAGCTCCAGCCCCTTGCAGTGTGGAGACAGCCCCTGCCAGCAACCTCCTCTCCAAGGAGGCCTCAAGCGAGGCCTAGGCCCAGGGGAAAGGCACCAGCGGGGATGAGCCTGGGGAGGCGCCCGGGCATGTCTGGACCCAGTCCCCGCAGCCTGCCCCTTGCTGGGGCAGTACCCCCGGAGGCCAGGAAGGTCTGGGCAAGGCGGGCCAGGGGCAGGGGCCCTGCTGGGTCCTGCCCCTGGCCTGTGGGGCCTCTGAGCACAACCGGCCCTCTCCCGCTGGAAGACCTCCCCGGCTGCCTCCAAAGGCCGCTTTGCAAGCACTCTCGCCGGCTGTTCCCGCCAGCCGCGCACAACGCTCCCAAGCCCGGGAGAAAAGCGCTTCGGGGTGGTGCTCTCTCCCGGCCCTTGCCCCTGAGCCTGGGGGCCAGGCAGGGGGTCCACACTCCCAGGCCAAGGCAGAACCACATGCACACGTCTGTTCCTGCCCCCTGCACCGGCAGAGAGCTCGGGGGAGCCAGAGTCTGTCAGGCAGCTGCTGGGCTGGCCGCCTGTGTGGGAAGGGGCAGAGCCGACCTAGGGGCACACTGGGCCTCTTGCTCTCCCTGCTGCCCTGAGGCTGCTGGGCCAAAGAGGTCTTGGGCATCCAGCCCCTTGCTGGTCCCTTCCCTCTGACGAGGCCCTCTGAGCTCCAGCCCCTTGCAGTGTGGAGACAGCCCCTGCCAGCAACCTCCTCTCCAAGGAGGCCTCAAGCGAGGCCTAGGCCCAGGGGAAAGGCACCAGCGGGGATGAGCCTGGGGAGGCGCCCGGGCATGTCTGGACCCAGTCCCCGCAGCCTGCCCCTTGCTGGGGCAGTACCCCCGGAGGCCAGGAAGGTCTGGGCAAGGCGGGCCAGGGGCAGGGGCCCTGCTGGGTCCTGCCCCTGGCCCGTGGGGCCTCTGAGCACAACCGGCCCTCTCCCGCTGGAAGACCTCCCCGGCTGCCTCCAAAGGCCGCTTTGCAAGCACTCTCGCCGGCTGTTCCCGCCAGCCGCGCACAACGCTCCCAAGCCCGGGAGAAAAGCGCTTCGGGGTGGTGCTCTCTCCCGGCCCTTGCCCCTGAGCCTGGGGGCCAGGCAGGGGGTCCACCCTCCCAGGCCAAGGCAGAACCACATGCACACGTCTGTTCCTGCCCCCTGCACCGGCAGAGAGCTCGGGGGAGCCAGAGTCTGTCAGGCAGCTGCTGGGCTGGCCGCCTGTGTGGGAAGGGGCAGAGCCGACCTAGGGGCACACTGGGCCTCTTGCTCTCCCTGCTGCCCTGAGGCTGCTGGGCCAAAGAGGTCTTGGGCATCCAGCCCCTTGCTGGTCCCTTCCCTCTGACGAGGCCCTCTGAGCTCCAGCCCCTTGCAGTGTGGAGACAGCCCCTGCCAGCAACCTCCTCTCCAAGGAGGCCTCAAGCGAGGCCTAGGCCCAGGGGAAAGGCACCAGCGGGGATGAGCCTGGGGAGGCGCCCGGGCATGTCTGGACCCAGTCCCCGCAGCCTGCCCCTTGCTGGGGCAGTACCCCCGGAGGCCAGGAAGGTCTGGGCAAGGCGGGCCAGGGGCAGGGGCCCTGCTGGGTCCTGCCCCTGGCCTGTGGGGCCTCTGAGCACAACCGGCCCTCTCCCGCTGGAAGACCTCCCCGGCTGCCTCCAAAGGCCGCTTTGCAAGCACTCTCGCCGGCTGTTCCCGCCAGCCGCGCACAACGCTCCCAAGCCCGGGAGAAAAGCGCTTCGGGGTGGTGCTCTCTCCCGGCCCTTGCCCCTGAGCCTGGGGGCCAGGCAGGGGGTCCACACTCCCAGGCCAAGGCAGAACCACATGCACACGTCTGTTCCTGCCCCCTGCACCGGCAGAGAGCTCGGGGGAGCCAGAGTCTGTCAGGCAGCTGCTGGGCTGGCCGCCTGTGTGGGAAGGGGCAGAGCCGACCTAGGGGCACACTGGGCCTCTTGCTCTCCCTGCTGCCCTGAGGCTGCTGGGCCAAAGAGGTCTTGGGCATCCAGCCCCTTGCTGGTCCCTTCCCTCTGACGAGGCCCTCTGAGCTCCAGCCCCTTGCAGTGTGGAGACAGCCCCTGCCAGCAACCTCCTCTCCAAGGAGGCCTCAAGCGAGGCCTAGGCCCAGGGGAAAGGCACCAGCGGGGATGAGCCTGGGGAGGCGCCCGGGCATGTCTGGACCCAGTCCCCGCAGCCTGCCCCTTGCTGGGGCAGTACCCCCGGAGGCCAGGAAGGTCTGGGCAAGGCGGGCCAGGGGCAGGGGCCCTGCTGGGTCCTGCCCCTGGCCTGTGGGGCCTCTGAGCACAACCGGCCCTCTCCCGCTGGAAGACCTCCCCGGCTGCCTCCAAAGGCCGCTTTGCAAGCACTCTCGCCGGCTGTTCCCGCCAGCCGCGCACAACGCTCCCAAGCCCGGGAGAAAAGCGCTTCGGGGTGGTGCTCTCTCCCGGCCCTTGCCCCTGAGCCTGGGGGCCAGGCAGGGGGTCCACACTCCCAGGCCAAGGCAGAACCACATGCACACGTCTGTTCCTGCCCCCTGCACCGGCAGAGAGCTCGGGGGAGCCAGAGTCTGTCAGGCAGCTGCTGGGCTGGCCGCCTGTGTGGGAAGGGGCAGAGCCGACCTAGGGGCACACTGGGCCTCTTGCTCTCCCTGCTGCCCTGAGGCTGCTGGGCCAAAGAGGTCTTGGGCATCCAGCCCCTTGCTGGTCCCTTCCCTCTGACGAGGCCCTCTGAGCTCCAGCCCCTTGCAGTGTGGAGACAGCCCCTGCCAGCAACCTCCTCTCCAAGGAGGCCTCAAGCGAGGCCTAGGCCCAGGGGAAAGGCACCAGCGGGGATGAGCCTGGGGAGGCGCCCGGGCATGTCTGGACCCAGTCCCCGCAGCCTGCCCCTTGCTGGGGCAGTACCCCCGGAGGCCAGGAAGGTCTGGGCAAGGCGGGCCAGGGGCAGGGGCCCTGCTGGGTCCTGCCCCTGGCCTGTGGGGCCTCTGAGCACAACCGGCCCTCTCCCGCTGGAAGACCTCCCCGGCTGCCTCCAAAGGCCGCTTTGCAAGCACTCTCGCCGGCTGTTCCCGCCAGCCGCGCACAACGCTCCCAAGCCCGGGAGAAAAGCGCTTCGGGGTGGTGCTCTCTCCCGGCCCTTGCCCCTGAGCCTGGGGGCCAGGCAGGGGGTCCACACTCCCAGGCCAAGGCAGAACCACATGCACACGTCTGTTCCTGCCCCCTGCACCGGCAGAGAGCTCGGGGGAGCCAGAGTCTGTCAGGCAGCTGCTGGGCTGGCCGCCTGTGTGGGAAGGGGCAGAGCCGACCTAGGGGCACACTGGGCCTCTTGCTCTCCCTGCTGCCCTGAGGCTGCTGGGCCAAAGAGGTCTTGGGCATCCAGCCCCTTGCTGGTCCCTTCCCTCTGACGAGGCCCTCTGAGCTCCAGCCCCTTGCAGTGTGGAGACAGCCCCTGCCAGCAACCTCCTCTGCAAGGAGGCCTCAAGCGAGGCCTAGGCCCAGGGGAAAGGCACCAGCGGGGATGAGCCTGGGGAGGCGCCCGGGCATGTCTGGACCCAGTCCCCGCAGCCTGCCCCTTGCTGGGGCAGTACCCCCGGAGGCCAGGAAGGTCTGGGCAAGGCGGGCCAGGGGCAGGGGCCCTGCTGGGTCCTGCCCCTGGCCTGTGGGGCCTCTGAGCACAACCGGCCCTCTGCCGCTGGAAGACCTCCCCGGCTGCCTCCAAAGGCCGCTTTGCAAGCACTCTCGCCGGCTGTTCCCGCCAGCCGCGCACAATGCTCCCAAGCCCGGGAGAAAAGCGCTTCGGGGTGGTGCTCTCTCCCGGCGCTTGCCCCTGAGCCTGGGGGCCAGGCAGGGGGTCCACACTCCCAGGCCAAGGCAGAACCACATGCACACGTCTGTTCCTGCCCCCTGCACCGGCAGAGAGCTCGGGGGAGCCAGAGTCTGTCAGGCAGCTGCTGGGCTGGCCGCCTGTGTGGGAAGGGGCAGAGCCGACCTAGGGGCACACTGGGCCTCTTGCTCTCCCTGCTGCCCTGAGGCTGCTGGGCCAAAGAGGTCTTGGGCATCCAGCCCCTTGCTGGTCCCTTCCCTCTGATGAGGCCCTCTGAGCTCCAGCCCCTTGCAGTGTGGAGACAGCCCCTGCCAGCAACCTCCTCTCCAAGGAGGCCTCAAGCGAGGCCTAGGCCCAGGGGAAAGGCACCAGCGGGGATGAGCCTGGGGAGGCGCCCGGGCATGTCTGGACCCAGTCCCCGCAGCCTGCCCCTTGCTGGGGCAGTACCCCCGGAGGCCAGGAAGGTCTGGGCAAGGCTGGCCAGGGCAGGGGCCCTGCTGGGTCCTGCCCCTGGCCTGTGGGGCCTCTGAGCACAACTGGCCCTCTCCCGCTGGAAGACCTCCCCGGCTGCCTCCAAAGGCCGCTTTGCAAGCACTCTCGCCGGCTGTTCCCGCCAGCCGCGCACAACGCTCCCAAGCCCGGGAGAAAAGCGCTTCGGGGTGGTGCTCTCTCCCGGCCCTTGCCCCTGAGCCTGGGGGCCAGGCAGGGGGTCCACACTCCCAGGCCAAGGCAGAACCACATGCACACGTCTGTTCCTGCCCCCTGCACCGGCAGAGAGCTCGGGGGAGCCAGAGTCTGTCAGGCAGCTGCTGGGCTGGCCGCCTGTGTGGGAAGGGGCAGAGCCGACCTAGGGGCACACTGGGCCTCTTGCTCTCCCTGCTGCCCTGAGGCTGCTGGGCCAAAGAGGTCTTGGGCATCCAGCCCCTTGCTGGTCCCTTCCCTCTGACGAGGCCCTCTGAGCTCCAGCCCCTTGCAGTGTGGAGACAGCCCCTGCCAGCAACCTCCTCTCCAAGGAGGCCTCAAGCGAGGCCTAGGCCCAGGGGAAAGGCACCAGCGGGGATGAGCCTGGGGAGGCGCCCGGGCATGTCTGGACCCAGTCCCCGCAGCCTGCCCCTTGCTGGGGCAGTACCCCCGGAGGCCAGGAAGGTCTGGGCAAGGCTGGCCAGGGGCAGGGGCCCTGCTGGGTCCTGCCCCTGGCCTGTGGGGCCTCTGAGCACAACCGGCCCTCTCCCGCTGGAAGACCTCCCCGGCTGCCTCCAAAGGCCGCTTTGCAAGCACTCTCGCCGGCTGTTCCCGCCAGCCGCGCACAACGCTCCCAAGCCCGGGAGAAAAGCGCTTCGGGGTGGTGCTCTCTCCCGGCCCTTGCCCCTGAGCCTGGGGGCCAGGCAGGGGGTCCACCCTCCCAGGCCAAGGCAGAACCACATGCACACGTCTGTTCCTGCCCCCTGCACCGGCAGAGAGCTCGGGGGAGCCAGAGTCTGTCAGGCAGCTGCTGGGCTGGCCGCCTGTGTGGGAAGGGGCAGAGCCGACCTAGGGGCACACTGGGCCTCTTGCTCTCCCTGCTGCCCTGAGGCTGCTGGGCCAAAGAGGTCTTGGGCATCCAGCCCCTTGCTGGTCCCTTCCCTCTGACGAGGCCCTCTGAGCTCCAGCCCCTTGCAGTGTGGAGACAGCCCCTGCCAGCAACCTCCTCTCCAAGGAGGCCTCAAGCGAGGCCTAGGCCCAGGGGAAAGGCACCAGCGGGGATGAGCCTGGGGAGGCGCCCGGGCATGTCTGGACCCAGTCCCCGCAGCCTGCCCCTTGCTGGGGCAGTACCCCCGGAGGCCAGGAAGGTCTGGGCAAGGCGGGCCAGGGGCAGGGGCCCTGCTGGGTCCTGCCCCTGGCCCGTGGGGCCTCTGAGCACAACCGGCCCTCTCCCGCTGGAAGACCTCCCCGGCTGCCTCCAAAGGCCGCTTTGCAAGCACTCTCGCCGGCTGTTCCCGCCAGCCGCGCACAACGCTCCCAAGCCCGGGAGAAAAGCGCTTCGGGGTGGTGCTCTCTCCCGGCCCTTGCCCCTGAGCCTGGGGGCCAGGCAGGGGGTCCACCCTCTCAGGCCAAGGCAGAACCACATGCACACGTCTGTTCCTGCCCCCTGCACCGGCAGAGAGCTCGGGGGAGCCAGAGTCTGTCAGGCAGCTGCTGGGCTGGCCGCCTGTGTGGGAAGGGGCAGAGCCGACCTAGGGGCACACTGGGCCTCTTGCTCTCCCTGCTGCCCTGAGGCTGCTGGGCCAAAGAGGTCTTGGGCATCCAGCCCCTTGCTGGTCCCTTCCCTCTGACGAGGCCCTCTGAGCTCCAGCCCCTTGCAGTGTGGAGACAGCCCCTGCCAGCAACCTCCTCTCCAAGGAGGCCTCAAGCGAGGCCTAGGACCAGGGGAAAGGCACCAGCAGGGATGAGCCTGGGGAGGCGCCCGGGCATGTCTGGACCCAGTCCCCGCAGCCTGCCCCTTGCTGGGGCAGTACCCCCGGAGGCCAGGAAGGTCTGGGCAAGGCTGGCCAGGGGCAGGGGCCCTGCTGGGTCCTGCCCCTGGCCTGTGGGGCCTCTGAGCACAACCGGCCCTCTCCCGCTGGAAGACCTCCCCGGCTGCCTCCAAAGGCCGCTTTGCAAGCACTCTCGCCGGCTGTTCCCGCCAGCCGCGCACAACGCTCCCAAGCCCGGGAGAAAAGCGCTTCGGGGTGGTGCTCTCTCCCGGCCCTTGCCCCTGAGCCTGGGGGCCAGGCAGGGGGTCCACACTCCCAGGCCAAGGCAGAACCACATGCACACGTCTGTTCCTGCCCCCTGCACCGGCAGAGAGCTCGGGGGAGCCAGAGTCTGTCAGGCAGCTGCTGGGCTGGCCGCCTGTGTGGGAAGGGGCAGAGCCGACCTAGGGGCACACTGGGCCTCTTGCTCTCCCTGCTGCCCTGAGGCTGCTGGGCCAAAGAGGTCTTGGGCATCCAGCCCCTTGCTGGTCCCTTCCCTCTGACGAGGCCCTCTGAGCTCCAGCCCCTTGCAGTGTGGAGACAGCCCCTGCCAGCAACCTCCTCTCCAAGGAGGCCTCAAGCGAGGCCTAGGCCCAGGGGAAAGGCACCAGCGGGGATGAGCCTGGGGAGGCGCCCGGGCATGTCTGGACCCAGTCCCCGCAGCCTGCCCCTTGCTGGGGCAGTACCCCCGGAGGCCAGGAAGGTCTGGGCAAGGCGGGCCAGGGGCAGGGGCCCTGCTGGGTCCTGCCCCTGGCCTGTGGGGCCTCTGAGCACAACCGGCCCTCTCCCGCTGGAAGACCTCCCCGGCTGCCTCCAAAGGCCGCTTTGCAAGCACTCTCGCCGGCTGTTCCCGCCAGCCGCGCACAACGCTCCCAAGCCCGGGAGAAAAGCGCTTCGGGGTGGTGCTCTCTCCCGGCCCTTGCCCCTGAGCCTGGGGGCCAGGCAGGGGGTCCACACTCCCAGGCCAAGGCAGAACCACATGCACACGTCTGTTCCTGCCCCCTGCACCGGCAGAGAGCTCGGGGGAGCCAGAGTCTGTCAGGCAGCTGCTGGGCTGGCCGCCTGTGTGGGAAGGGGCAGAGCCGACCTAGGGGCACACTGGGCCTCTTGCTCTCCCTGCTGCCCTGAGGCTGCTGGGCCAAAGAGGTCTTGGGCATCCAGCCCCTTGCTGGTCCCTTCCCTCTGACGAGGCCCTCTGAGCTCCAGCCCCTTGCAGTGTGGAGACAGCCCCTGCCAGCAACCTCCTCTCCAAGGAGGCCTCAAGCGAGGCCTAGGCCCAGGGGAAAGGCACCAGCGGGGATGAGCCTGGGGAGGCGCCCGGGCATGTCTGGACCCAGTCCCCGCAGCCTGCCCCTTGCTGGGGCAGTACCCCCGGAGGCCAGGAAGGTCTGGGCAAGGCGGGCCAGGGGCAGGGGCCCTGCTGGGTCCTGCCCCTGGCCTGTGGGGCCTCTGAGCACAACCGGCCCTCTCCCGCTGGAAGACCTCCCCGGCTGCCTCCAAAGGCCGCTTTGCAAGCACTCTCGCCGGCTGTTCCCGCCAGCCGCGCACAACGCTCCCAAGCCCGGGAGAAAAGCGCTTCGGGGTGGTGCTCTCTCCCGGCCCTTGCCCCTGAGCCTGGGGGCCAGGCAGGGGGTCCACACTCCCAGGCCAAGGCAGAACCACATGCACACGTCTGTTCCTGCCCCCTGCACCGGCAGAGAGCTCGGGGGAGCCAGAGTCTGTCAGGCAGCTGCTGGGCTGGCCGCCTGTGTGGGAAGGGGCAGAGCCGACCTAGGGGCACACTGGGCCTCTTGCTCTCCCTGCTGCCCTGAGGCTGCTGGGCCAAAGAGGTCTTGGGCATCCAGCCCCTTGCTGGTCCCTTCCCTCTGACGAGGCCCTCTGAGCTCCAGCCCCTTGCAGTGTGGAGACAGCCCCTGCCAGCAACCTCCTCTGCAAGGAGGCCTCAAGCGAGGCCTAGGCCCAGGGGAAAGGCACCAGCGGGGATGAGCCTGGGGAGGCGCCCGGGCATGTCTGGACCCAGTCCCCGCAGCCTGCCCCTTGCTGGGGCAGTACCCCCGGAGGCCAGGAAGGTCTGGGCAAGGCGGGCCAGGGGCAGGGGCCCTGCTGGGTCCTGCCCCTGGCCTGTGGGGCCTCTGAGCACAACCGGCCCTCTGCCGCTGGAAGACCTCCCCGGCTGCCTCCAAAGGCCGCTTTGCAAGCACTCTCGCCGGCTGTTCCCGCCAGCCGCGCACAATGCTCCCAAGCCCGGGAGAAAAGCGCTTCGTGGTGGTGCTCTCTCCCGGCGCTTGCCCCTGAGCCTGGGGGCCAGGCAGGGGGTCCACACTCCCAGGCCAAGGCAGAACCACATGCACACGTCTGTTCCTGCCCCCTGCACCGGCAGAGAGCTCGGGGGAGCCAGAGTCTGTCAGGCAGCTGCTGGGCTGGCCGCCTGTGTGGGAAGGGGCAGAGCCGACCTAGGGGCACACTGGGCCTCTTGCTCTCCCTGCTGCCCTGAGGCTGCTGGGCCAAAGAGGTCTTGGGCATCCAGCCCCTTGCTGGTCCCTTCCCTCTGATGAGGCCCTCTGAGCTCCAGCCCCTTGCAGTGTGGAGACAGCCCCTGCCAGCAACCTCCTCTCCAAGGAGGCCTCAAGCGAGGCCTAGGCCCAGGGGAAAGGCACCAGCGGGGATGAGCCTGGGGAGGCGCCCGGGCATGTCTGGACCCAGTCCCCGCAGCCTGCCCCTTGCTGGGGCAGTACCCCCGGAGGCCAGGAAGGTCTGGGCAAGGCTGGCCAGGGCAGGGGCCCTGCTGGGTCCTGCCCCTGGCCTGTGGGGCCTCTGAGCACAACTGGCCCTCTCCCGCTGGAAGACCTCCCCGGCTGCCTCCAAAGGCCGCTTTGCAAGCACTCTCGCCGGCTGTTCCCGCCAGCCGCGCACAACGCTCCCAAGCCCGGGAGAAAAGCGCTTCGGGGTGGTGCTCTCTCCCGGCCCTTGCCCCTGAGCCTGGGGGCCAGGCAGGGGGTCCACACTCCCAGGCCAAGGCAGAACCACATGCACACGTCTGTTCCTGCCCCCTGCACCGGCAGAGAGCTCGGGGGAGCCAGAGTCTGTCAGGCAGCTGCTGGGCTGGCCGCCTGTGTGGGAAGGGGCAGAGCCGACCTAGGGGCACACTGGGCCTCTTGCTCTCCCTGCTGCCCTGAGGCTGCTGGGCCAAAGAGGTCTTGGGCATCCAGCCCCTTGCTGGTCCCTTCCCTCTGACGAGGCCCTCTGAGCTCCAGCCCCTTGCAGTGTGGAGACAGCCCCTGCCAGCAACCTCCTCTCCAAGGAGGCCTCAAGCGAGGCCTAGGCCCAGGGGAAAGGCACCAGCGGGGATGAGCCTGGGGAGGCGCCCGGGCATGTCTGGACCCAGTCCCCGCAGCCTGCCCCTTGCTGGGGCAGTACCCCCGGAGGCCAGGAAGGTCTGGGCAAGGCTGGCCAGGGGCAGGGGCCCTGCTGGGTCCTGCCCCTGGCCTGTGGGGCCTCTGAGCACAACCGGCCCTCTCCCGCTGGAAGACCTCCCCGGCTGCCTCCAAAGGCCGCTTTGCAAGCACTCTCGCCGGCTGTTCCCGCCAGCCGCGCACAACGCTCCCAAGCCCGGGAGAAAAGCGCTTCGGGGTGGTGCTCTCTCCCGGCCCTTGCCCCTGAGCCTGGGGGCCAGGCAGGGGGTCCACACTCCCAGGCCAAGGCAGAACCACATGCACACGTCTGTTCCTGCCCCCTGCACCGGCAGAGAGCTCGGGGGAGCCAGAGTCTGTCAGGCAGCTGCTGGGCTGGCCGCCTGTGTGGGAAGGGGCAGAGCCGACCTAGGGGCACACTGGGCCTCTTGCTCTCCCTGCTGCCCTGAGGCTGCTGGGCCAAAGAGGTCTTGGGCATCCAGCCCCTTGCTGGTCCCTTCCCTCTGACGAGGCCCTCTGAGCTCCAGCCCCTTGCAGTGTGGAGACAGCCCCTGCCAGCAACCTCCTCTCCAAGGAGGCCTCAAGCGAGGCCTAGGCCCAGGGGAAAGGCACCAGCGGGGATGAGCCTGGGGAGGCGCCCGGGCATGTCTGGACCCAGTCCCCGCAGCCTGCCCCTTGCTGGGGCAGTACCCCCGGAGGCCAGGAAGGTCTGGGCAAGGCGGGCCAGGGGCAGGGGCCCTGCTGGGTCCTGCCCCTGGCCTGTGGGGCCTCTGAGCACAACCGGCCCTCTCCCGCTGGAAGACCTCCCCGGCTGCCTCCAAAGGCCGCTTTGCAAGCACTCTCGCCGGCTGTTCCCGCCAGCCGCGCACAACGCTCCCAAGCCCGGGAGAAAAGCGCTTCGGGGTGGTGCTCTCTCCCGGCCCTTGCCCCTGAGCCTGGGGGCCAGGCAGGGGGTCCACACTCCCAGGCCAAGGCAGAACCACATGCACACGTCTGTTCCTGCCCCCTGCACCGGCAGAGAGCTCGGGGGAGCCAGAGTCTGTCAGGCAGCTGCTGGGCTGGCCGCCTGTGTGGGAAGGGGCAGAGCCGACCTAGGGGCACACTGGGCCTCTTGCTCTCCCTGCTGCCCTGAGGCTGCTGGGCCAAAGAAGTCTTGGGCATCCAGCCCCTTGCTGGTCCCTTCCCTCTGACGAGGCCCTCTGAGCTCCAGCCCCTTGCAGTGTGGAGACAGCCCCTGCCAGCAACCTCCTCTCCAAGGAGGCCTCAAGCGAGGCCTAGGCCCAGGGGAAAGGCACCAGCGGGGATGAGCCTGGGGAGGCGCCCGGGCATGTCTGGACCCAGTCCCCGCAGCCTGCCCCTTGCTGGGGCAGTACCCCCGGAGGCCAGGAAGGTCTGGGCAAGGCGGGCCAGGGGCAGGGGCCCTGCTGGGTCCTGCCCCTGGCCTGTGGGGCCTCTGAGCACAACCGGCCCTCTCCCGCTGGAAGACCTCCCCGGCTGCCTCCAAAGGCCGCTTTGCAAGCACTCTCGCCGGCTGTTCCCGCCAGCCGCGCACAACGCTCCCAAGCCCGGGAGAAAAGCGCTTCGGGGTGGTGCTCTCTCCCGGCCCTTGCCCCTGAGCCTGGGGGCCAGGCAGGGGGTCCACACTCCCAGGCCAAGGCAGAACCACATGCACACGTCTGTTCCTGCCCCCTGCACCGGCAGAGAGCTCGGGGCAGCCAGAGTCTGTCAGGCAGCTGCTGGGCTGGCCGCCTGTGTGGGAAGGGGCAGAGCCGACCTAGGGGCACACTGGGCCTCTTGCTCTCCCTGCTGCCCTGAGGCTGCTGGGCCAAAGAGGTCTTGGGCATCCAGCCCTTTGCTGGTCCCTTCCCTCTGACGAGGCCCTCTGAGCTCCAGCCCCTTGCAGTGTGGAGACAGCCCCTGCCAGCAACCTCCTCTCCAAGGAGGCCTCAAGCGAGGCCTAGGCCCAGGGGAAAGGCACCAGCGGGGATGAGCCTGGGGAGGCGCCCGGGCATGTCTGGACCCAGTCCCCGCAGCCTGCCCCTTGCTGGGGCAGTACCCCCGGAGGCCAGGAAGGTCTGGGCAAGGCGGGCCAGGGGCAGGGGCCCTGCTGGGTCCTGCCCCTGGCCTGTGGGGCCTCTGAGCACAACCGGCCCTCTCCCGCTGGAAGACCTCCCCGGCTGCCTCCAAAGGCCGCTTTGCAAGCACTCTCGCCGGCTGTTCCCGCCAGCCGCGCACAACGCTCCCAAGCCCGGGAGAAAAGCGCTTCGGGGTGGTGCTCTCTCCCGGCCCTTGCCCCTGAGCCTGGGGGCCAGGCAGGGGGTCCACACTCCCAGGCCAAGGCAGAACCACATGCACACGTCTGTTCCTGCCCCCTGCACCGGCAGAGAGCTCGGGGGAGCCAGAGTCTGTCAGGCAGCTGCTGGGCTGGCCGCCTGTGTGGGAAGGGGCAGAGCCGACCTAGGGGCACACTGGGCCTCTTGCTCTCCCTGCTGCCCTGAGGCTGCTGGGCCAAAGAGGTCTTGGGCATCCAGCCCCTTGCTGGTCCCTTCCCTCTGACGAGGCCCTCTGAGCTCCAGCCCCTTGCAGTGTGGAGACAGCCCCTGCCAGCAACCTCCTCTCCAAGGAGGCCTCAAGCGAGGCCTAGGCCCAGGGGAAAGGCACCAGCGGGGATGAGCCTGGGGAGGCGCCCGGGCATGTCTGGACCCAGTCCCCGCAGCCTGCCCCTTGCTGGGGCAGTACCCCCGGAGGCCAGGAAGGTCTGGGCAAGGCGGGCCAGGGGCAGGGGCCCTGCTGGGTCCTGCCCCTGGCCCGTGGGGCCTCTGAGCACAACCGGCCCTCTCCCGCTGGAAGACCTCCCCGGCTGCCTCCAAAGGCCGCTTTGCAAGCACTCTCGCCGGCTGTTCCCGCCAGCCGCGCACAACGCTCCCAAGCCCGGGAGAAAAGCGCTTCGGGGTGGTGCTCTCTCCCGGCCCTTGCCCCTGAACCTGGGGGCCAGGCAGGGGGTCCACCCTCCCAGGCCAAGGCAGAACCACATGCACACGTCTGTTCCTGCCCCCTGCACCGGCAGAGAGCTCGGGGGAGCCAGAGTCTGTCAGGCAGCTGCTGGGCTGGCCGCCTGTGTGGGAAGGGGCAGAGCCGACCTAGGGGCACACTGGGCCTCTTGCTCTCCCTGCTGCCCTGAGGCTGCTGGGCCAAAGAGGTCTTGGGCATCCAGCCCCTTGCTGGTCCCTTCCCTCTGACGAGGCCCTCTGAGCTCCAGCCCCTTGCAGTGTGGAGACAGCCCCTGCCAGCAACCTCCTCTCCAAGGAGGCCTCAAGCGAGGCCTAGGCCCAGGGGAAAGGCACCAGCAGGGATGAGCCTGGGGAGGCGCCCGGGCATGTCTGGACCCAGTCCCCGCAGCCTGCCCCTTGCTGGGGCAGTACCCCCGGAGGCCAGGAAGGTCTGGGCAAGGCTGGCCAGGGGCAGGGGCCCTGCTGGGTCCTGCCCCTGGCCTGTGGGGCCTCTGAGCACAACCGGCCCTCTCCCGCTGGAAGACCTCCCCGGCTGCCTCCAAAGGCCGCTTTGCAAGCACTCTCGCCGGCTGTTCCCGCCAGCCGCGCACAACGCTCCCAAGCCCGGGAGAAAAGCGCTTCGGGGTGGTGCTCTCTCCCGGCCCTTGCCCCTGAGCCTGGGGGCCAGGCAGGGGGTCCACACTCCCAGGCCAAGGCAGAACCACATGCACACGTCTGTTCCTGCCCCCTGCACCGGCAGAGAGCTCGGGGGAGCCAGAGTCTGTCAGGCAGCTGCTGGGCTGGCCGCCTGTGTGGGAAGGGGCAGAGCCGACCTAGGGGCACACTGGGCCTCTTGCTCTCCCTGCTGCCCTGAGGCTGCTGGGCCAAAGAGGTCTTGGGCATCCAGCCCCTTGCTGGTCCCTTCCCTCTGACGAGGCCCTCTGAGCTCCAGCCCCTTGCAGTGTGGAGACAGCCCCTGCCAGCAACCTCCTCTCCAAGGAGGCCTCAAGCGAGGCCTAGGCCCAGGGGAAAGGCACCAGCGGGGATGAGCCTGGGGAGGCGCCCGGGCATGTCTGGACCCAGTCCCCGCAGCCTGCCCCTTGCTGGGGCAGTACCCCCGGAGGCCAGGAAGGTCTGGGCAAGGCGGGCCAGGGGCAGGGGCCCTGCTGGGTCCTGCCCCTGGCCTGTGGGGCCTCTGAGCACAACCGGCCCTCTCCCGCTGGAAGACCTCCCCGGCTGCCTCCAAAGGCCGCTTTGCAAGCACTCTCGCCGGCTGTTCCCGCCAGCCGCGCCAAACGCTCCCAAGCCCGGGAGAAAAGCGCTTCGGGGTGGTGCTCTCTCCCGGCCCTTGCCCCTGAGCCTGGGGGCCAGGCAGGGGGTCCACACTCCCAGGCCAAGGCAGAACCACATTCACACGTCTGTTCCTGCCCCCTGCACCGGCAGAGAGCTCGGGGGAGCCAGAGTCTGTCAGGCAGCTGCTGGGCTGGCCGCCTGTGTGGGAAGGGGCAGAGCCGACCTAGGGGCACACTGGGCCTCTTGCTCTCCCTGCTGCCCTGAGGCTGCTGGGCCAAAGAAGTCTTGGGCATCCAGCCCCTTGCTGGTCCCTTCCCTCTGACGAGGCCCTCTGAGCTCCAGCCCCTTGCACTGTGGAGACAGCCCCTGCCAGCAACCTCCTCTCCAAGGAGGCCTCAAGCGAGGCCTAGGCCCAGGGGAAAGGCACCAGCGGGGATGAGCCTGGGGAGGCGCCCGGGCATGTCTGGACCCAGTCCCCGCAGCCTGCCCCTTGCTGGGGCAGTACCCCCGGAGGCCAGGAAGGTCTGGGCAAGGCGGGCCAGGGGCAGGGGCCCTGCTGGGTCCTGCCCCTGGCCTGTGGGGCCTCTGAGCACAACCGGCCCTCTCCCGCTGGAAGACCTCCCCGGCTGCCTCCAAAGGCCGCTTTGCAAGCACTCTCGCCGGCTGTTCCCGCCAGCCGCGCACAACGCTCCCAAGCCCGGGAGAAAAGCGCTTCGGGGTGGTGCTCTCTCCCGGCCCTTGCCCCTGAGCCTGGGGGCCAGGCAGGGGGTCCACACTCCCAGGCCAAGGCAGAACCACATGCACACGTCTGTTCCTGCCTCCTGCACCGGCAGAGAGCTCGGGGCAGCCAGAGTCTGTCAGGCAGCTGCTGGGCTGGCCGCCTGTGTGGGAAGGGGCAGAGCCGACCTAGGGGCACACTGGGCCTCTTGCTCTCCCTGCTGCCCTGAGGCTGCTGGGCCAAAGAGGTCTTGGGCATCCAGCCCTTTGCTGGTCCCTTCCCTCTGACGAGGCCCTCTGAGCTCCAGCCCCTTGCAGTGTGGAGACAGCCCCTGCCAGCAACCTCCTCTCCAAGGAGGCCTCAAGCGAGGCCTAGGCCCAGGGGAAAGGCACCAGCGGGGATGAGCCTGGGGAGGCGCCCGGGCATGTCTGGACCCAGTCCCCGCAGCCTGCCCCTTGCTGGGGCAGTACCCCCGGAGGCCAGGAAGGTCTGGGCAAGGCGGGCCAGGGGCAGGGGCCCTGCTGGGTCCTGCCCCTGGCCTGTGGGGCCTCTGAGCACAACCGGCCCTCTCCCGCTGGAAGACCTCCCCGGCTGCCTCCAAAGGCCGCTTTGCAAGCACTCTCGCCGGCTGTTCCCGCCAGCCGCGCACAACGCTCCCAAGCCCGGGAGAAAAGCGCTTCGGGGTGGTGCTCTCTCCCGGCCCTTGCCCCTGAGCCTGGGGGCCAGGCAGGGGGTCCACACTCCCAGGCCAAGGCAGAACCACATGCACACGTCTGTTCCTGCCCCCTGCACCGGCAGAGAGCTCGGGGGAGCCAGAGTCTGTCAGGCAGCTGCTGGGCTGGCCGCCTGTGTGGGAAGGGGCAGAGCCGACCTAGGGGCACACTGGGCCTCTTGCTCTCCCTGCTGCCCTGAGGCTGCTGGGCCAAAGAGGTCTTGGGCATCCAGCCCCTTGCTGGTCCCTTCCCTCTGACGAGGCCCTCTGAGCTCCAGCCCCTTGCAGTGTGGAGACAGCCCCTGCCAGCAACCTCCTCTCCAAGGAGGCCTCAAGCGAGGCCTAGGCCCAGGGGAAAGGCACCAGCAGGGATGAGCCTGGGGAGGCGCCCGGGCATGTCTGGACCCAGTCCCCGCAGCCTGCCCCTTGCTGGGGCAGTACCCCCGGAGGCCAGGAAGGTCTGGGCAAGGCTGGCCAGGGGCAGGGGCCCTGCTGGGTCCTGCCCCTGGCCTGTGGGGCCTCTGAGCACAACCGGCCCTCTCCCGCTGGAAGACCTCCCCGGCTGCCTCCAAAGGCCGCTTTGCAAGCACTCTCGCCGGCTGTTCCCGCCAGCCGCGCACAACGCTCCCAAGCCCGGGAGAAAAGCGCTTCGGGGTGGTGCTCTCTCCCGGCCCTTGCCCCTGAGCCTGGGGGCCAGGCAGGGGGTCCACACTCCCAGGCCAAGGCAGAACCACATGCACACGTCTGTTCCTGCCCCCTGCACCGGCAGAGAGCTCGGGGGAGCCAGAGTCTGTCAGGCAGCTGCTGGGCTGGCCGCCTGTGTGGGAAGGGGCAGAGCCGACCTAGGGGCACACTGGGCCTCTTGCTCTCCCTGCTGCCCTGAGGCTGCTGGGCCAAAGAGGTCTTGGGCATCCAGCCCCTTGCTGGTCCCTTCCCTCTGACGAGGCCCTCTGAGCTCCAGCCCCTTGCAGTGTGGAGACAGCCCCTGCCAGCAACCTCCTCTCCAAGGAGGCCTCAAGCGAGGCCTAGGCCCAGGGGAAAGGCACCAGCGGGGATGAGCCTGGGGAGGCGCCCGGGCATGTCTGGACCCAGTCCCCGCAACCTGCCCCTTGCTGGGGCAGTACCCCCGGAGGCCAGGAAGGTCTGGGCAAGGCGGGCCAGGGGCAGGGGCCCTGCTGGGTCCTGCCCCTGGCCTGTGGGGCCTCTGAGCACAACCGGCCCTCTCCCGCTGGAAGACCTCCCCGGCTGCCTCCAAAGGCCGCTTTGCAAGCACTCTCGCCGGCTGTTCCCGCCAGCCGCGCACAACGCTCCCAAGCCCGGGAGAAAAGTGCTTCGGGGTGGTGCTCTCTCCCGGCCCTTGCCCCTGAGCCTGGGGGCCAGGCAGGGGGTCCACACTCCCAGGCCAAGGCAGAACCACATGCACACGTCTGTTCCTGCCCCCTGCACCGGCAGAGAGCTCGGGGGAGCCAGAGTCTGTCAGGCAGCTGCTGGGCTGGCCGCCTGTGTGGGAAGGGGCAGAGCCGACCTAGGGGCACACTGGGCCTCTTGCTCTCCCTGCTGCCCTGAGGCTGCTGGGCCAAAGAGGTCTTGGGCATCCAGCCCCTTGCTGGTCCCTTCCCTCTGACGAGGCCCTCTGAGCTCCAGCCCCTTGCAGTGTGGAGACAGCCCCTGCCAGCAACCTCCTCTCCAAGGAGGCCTCAAGCGAGGCCTAGGCCCAGGGGAAAGGCACCAGCGGGGATGAGCCTGGGGAGGCGCCCGGGCATGTCTGGACCCAGTCCCCGCAGCCTGCCCCTTGCTGGGGCAGTACCCCCGGAGGCCAGGAAGGTCTGGGCAAGGCGGGCCAGGGGCAGGGGCCCTGCTGGGTCCTGCCCCTGGCCTGTGGGGCCTCTGAGCACAACCGGCCCTCTCCCGCTGGAAGACCTCCCCGGCTGCCTCCAAAGGCCGCTTTGCAAGCACTCTCGCCGTTTGTTCCCGCCAGCCGCGCACAATGCTCCCAAGCCCGGGAGAAAAGCGCTTCGGGGTGGTGCTCTCTCCCGGCGCTTGCCCCTGAGCCTGGGGGCCAGGCAGGGGGTCCACACTCCCAGGCCAAGGCAGAACCACATGCACACGTCTCTTCCTGCCCCCTGCACCGGCAGAGAGCTCGGGGGAGCCAGAGTCTGTCAGGCAGCTGCTGGGCTGGCCGCCTGTGTGGGAAGGGGCAGAGCCGACCTAGGGGCACACTGGGCCTCTTGCTCTCCCTGCTGCCCTGAGGCTGCTGGGCCAAAGAGGTCTTGGGCATCCAGCCCCTTGCTGGTCCCTTCCCTCTGATGAGGCCCTCTGAGCTCCAGCCCCTTGCAGTGTGGAGACAGCCCCTGCCAGCAACCTCCTCTCCAAGGAGGCCTCAAGCGAGGCCTAGGCCCAGGGGAAAGGCACCAGCGGGGATGAGCCTGGGGAGGCGCCCGGGCATGTCTGGACCCAGTCCCCGCAGCCTGCCCCTTGCTGGGGCAGTACCCCCGGAGGCCAGGAAGGTCTGGGCAAGGCTGGCCAGGGCAGGGGCCCTGCTGGGTCCTGCCCCTGGCCTGTGGGGCCTCTGAGCACAACTGGCCCTCTCCCGCTGGAAGACCTCCCCGGCTGCCTCCAAAGGCCGCTTTGCAAGCACTCTCGCCGGCTGTTCCCGCCAGCCGCGCACAACGCTCCCAAGCCCGGGAGAAAAGCGCTTCGGGGTGGTGCTCTCTCCCGGCCCTTGCCCCTGAGCCTGGGGGCCAGGCAGGGGGTCCACACTCCCAGGCCAAGGCAGAACCACATGCACACGTCTGTTCCTGCCCCCTGCACCGGCAGAGAGCTCGGGGGAGCCAGAGTCTGTCAGGCAGCTGCTGGGCTGGCCGCCTGTGTGGGAAGGGGCAGAGCCGACCTAGGGGCACACTGGGCCTCTTGCTCTCCCTGCTGCCCTGAGGCTGCTGGGCCAAAGAGGTCTTGGGCATCCAGCCCCTTGCTGGTCCCTTCCCTCTGACGAGGCCCTCTGAGCTCCAGCCCCTTGCAGTGTGGAGACAGCCCCTGCCAGCAACCTCCTCTCCAAGGAGGCCTCAAGCGAGGCCTAGGCCCAGGGGAAAGGCACCAGCGGGGATGAGCCTGGGGAGGCGCCCGGGCATGTCTGGACCCAGTCCCCGCAGCCTGCCCCTTGCTGGGGCAGTACCCCCGGAGGCCAGGAAGGTCTGGGCAAGGCTGGCCAGGGGCAGGGGCCCTGCTGGGTCCTGCCCCTGGCCTGTGGGGCCTCTGAGCACAACCGGCCCTCTCCCGCTGGAAGACCTCCCCGGCTGCCTCCAAAGGCCGCTTTGCAAGCACTCTCGCCGGCTGTTCCCGCCAGCCGCGCACAACGCTCCCAAGCCCGGGAGAAAAGCGCTTCGGGGTGGTGCTCTCTCCCGGCCCTTGCCCCTGAGCCTGGGGGCCAGGCAGGGGGTCCACACTCCCAGGCCAAGGCAGAACCACATGCACACGTCTGTTCCTGCCCCCTGCACCGGCAGAGAGCTCGGGGGAGCCAGAGTCTGTCAGGCAGCTGCTGGGCTGGCCGCCTGTGTGGGAAGGGGCAGAGCCGACCTAGGGGCACACTGGGCCTCTTGCTCTCCCTGCTGCCCTGAGGCTGCTGGGCCAAAGAGGTCTTGGGCATCCAGCCCCTTGCTGGTCCCTTCCCTCTGACGAGGCCCTCTGAGCTCCAGCCCCTTGCAGTGTGGAGACAGCCCCTGCCAGCAACCTCCTCTCCAAGGAGGCCTCAAGCGAGGCCTAGGCCCAGGGGAAAGGCACCAGCGGGGATGAGCCTGGGGAGGCGCCCGGGCATGTCTGGACCCAGTCCCCGCAGCCTGCCCCTTGCTGGGGCAGTACCCCCGGAGGCCAGGAAGGTCTGGGCAAGGCGGGCCAGGGGCAGGGGCCCTGCTGGGTCCTGCCCCTGGCCCGTGGGGCCTCTGAGCACAACCGGCCCTCTCCCGCTGGAAGACCTCCCCGGCTGCCTCCAAAGGCCGCTTTGCAAGCACTCTCGCCGGCTGTTCCCGCCAGCCGCGCACAACGCTCCCAAGCCCGGGAGAAAAGCGCTTCGGGGTGGTGCTCTCTCCCGGCCCTTGCCCCTGAGCCTGGGGGCCAGGCAGGGGGTCCACCCTCTCAGGCCAAGGCAGAACCACATGCACACGTCTGTTCCTGCCCCCTGCACCGGCAGAGAGCTCGGGGGAGCCAGAGTCTGTCAGGCAGCTGCTGGGCTGGCCGCCTGTGTGGGAAGGGGCAGAGCCGACCTAGGGGCACACTGGGCCTCTTGCTCTCCCTGCTGCCCTGAGGCTGCTGGGCCAAAGAGGTCTTGGGCATCCAGCCCCTTGCTGGTCCCTTCCCTCTGACGAGGCCCTCTGAGCTCCAGCCCCTTGCAGTGTGGAGACAGCCCCTGCCAGCAACCTCCTCTCCAAGGAGGCCTCAAGCGAGGCCTAGGACCAGGGGAAAGGCACCAGCAGGGATGAGCCTGGGGAGGCGCCCGGGCATGTCTGGACCCAGTCCCCGCAGCCTGCCCCTTGCTGGGGCAGTACCCCCGGAGGCCAGGAAGGTCTGGGCAAGGCTGGCCAGGGGCAGGGGCCCTGCTGGGTCCTGCCCCTGGCCTGTGGGGCCTCTGAGCACAACCGGCCCTCTCCCGCTGGAAGACCTCCCCGGCTGCCTCCAAAGGCCGCTTTGCAAGCACTCTCGCCGGCTGTTCCCGCCAGCCGCGCACAACGCTCCCAAGCCCGGGAGAAAAGCGCTTCGGGGTGGTGCTCTCTCCCGGCCCTTGCCCCTGAGCCTGGGGGCCAGGCAGGGGGTCCACACTCCCAGGCCAAGGCAGAACCACATGCACACGTCTGTTCCTGCCCCCTGCACCGGCAGAGAGCTCGGGGGAGCCAGAGTCTGTCAGGCAGCTGCTGGGCTGGCCGCCTGTGTGGGAAGGGGCAGAGCCGACCTAGGGGCACACTGGGCCTCTTGCTCTCCCTGCTGCCCTGAGGCTGCTGGGCCAAAGAGGTCTTGGGCATCCAGCCCCTTGCTGGTCCCTTCCCTCTGACGAGGCCCTCTGAGCTCCAGCCCCTTGCAGTGTGGAGACAGCCCCTGCCAGCAACCTCCTCTCCAAGGAGGCCTCAAGCGAGGCCTAGGCCCAGGGGAAAGGCACCAGCGGGGATGAGCCTGGGGAGGCGCCCGGGCATGTCTGGACCCAGTCCCCGCAGCCTGCCCCTTGCTGGGGCAGTACCCCCGGAGGCCAGGAAGGTCTGGGCAAGGCGGGCCAGGGGCAGGGGCCCTGCTGGGTCCTGCCCCTGGCCTGTGGGGCCTCTGAGCACAACCGGCCCTCTCCCGCTGGAAGACCTCCCCGGCTGCCTCCAAAGGCCGCTTTGCAAGCACTCTCGCCGGCTGTTCCCGCCAGCCGCGCACAACGCTCCCAAGCCCGGGAGAAAAGCGCTTCGGGGTGGTGCTCTCTCCCGGCCCTTGCCCCTGAGCCTGGGGGCCAGGCAGGGGGTCCACACTCCCAGGCCAAGGCAGAACCACATGCACACGTCTGTTCCTGCCCCCTGCACCGGCAGAGAGCTCGGGGGAGCCAGAGTCTGTCAGGCAGCTGCTGGGCTGGCCGCCTGTGTGGGAAGGGGCAGAGCCGACCTAGGGGCACACTGGGCCTCTTGCTCTCCCTGCTGCCCTGAGGCTGCTGGGCCAAAGAGGTCTTGGGCATCCAGCCCCTTGCTGGTCCCTTCCCTCTGACGAGGCCCTCTGAGCTCCAGCCCCTTGCAGTGTGGAGACAGCCCCTGCCAGCAACCTCCTCTCCAAGGAGGCCTCAAGCGAGGCCTAGGCCCAGGGGAAAGGCACCAGCGGGGATGAGCCTGGGGAGGCGCCCGGGCATGTCTGGACCCAGTCCCCGCAGCCTGCCCCTTGCTGGGGCAGTACCCCCGGAGGCCAGGAAGGTCTGGGCAAGGCGGGCCAGGGGCAGGGGCCCTGCTGGGTCCTGCCCCTGGCCTGTGGGGCCTCTGAGCACAACCGGCCCTCTCCCGCTGGAAGACCTCCCCGGCTGCCTCCAAAGGCCGCTTTGCAAGCACTCTCGCCGGCTGTTCCCGCCAGCCGCGCACAACGCTCCCAAGCCCGGGAGAAAAGCGCTTCGGGGTGGTGCTCTCTCCCGGCCCTTGCCCCTGAGCCTGGGGGCCAGGCAGGGGGTCCACACTCCCAGGCCAAGGCAGAACCACATGCACACGTCTGTTCCTGCCCCCTGCACCGGCAGAGAGCTCGGGGGAGCCAGAGTCTGTCAGGCAGCTGCTGGGCTGGCCGCCTGTGTGGGAAGGGGCAGAGCCGACCTAGGGGCACACTGGGCCTCTTGCTCTCCCTGCTGCCCTGAGGCTGCTGGGCCAAAGAGGTCTTGGGCATCCAGCCCCTTGCTGGTCCCTTCCCTCTGACGAGGCCCTCTGAGCTCCAGCACCTTGCAGTGTGGAGACAGCCCCTGCCAGCAACCTCCTCTGCAAGGAGGCCTCAAGCGAGGCCTAGGCCCAGGGGAAAGGCACCAGCGGGGATGAGCCTGGGGAGGCGCCCGGGCATGTCTGGACCCAGTCCCCGCAGCCTGCCCCTTGCTGGGGCAGTACCCCCGGAGGCCAGGAAGGTCTGGGCAAGGCGGGCCAGGGGCAGGGGCCCTGCTGGGTCCTGCCCCTGGCCTGTGGGGCCTCTGAGCACAACCGGCCCTCTGCCGCTGGAAGACCTCCCCGGCTGCCTCCAAAGGCCGCTTTGCAAGCACTCTCGCCGGCTGTTCCCGCCAGCCGCGCACAATGCTCCCAAGCCCGGGAGAAAAGCGCTTCGGGGTGGTGCTCTCTCCCGGCGCTTGCCCCTGAGCCTGGGGGCCAGGCAGGGGGTCCACACTCCCAGGCCAAGGCAGAACCACATGCACACGTCTGTTCCTGCCCCCTGCACCGGCAGAGAGCTCGGGGGAGCCAGAGTCTGTCAGGCAGCTGCTGGGCTGGCCGCCTGTGTGGGAAGGGGCAGAGCCGACCTAGGGGCACACTGGGCCTCTTGCTCTCCCTGCTGCCCTGAGGCTGCTGGGCCAAAGAGGTCTTGGGCATCCAGCCCCTTGCTGGTCCCTTCCCTCTGACGAGGCCCTCTGAGCTCCAGCCCCTTGCAGTGTGGAGACAGCCCCTGCCAGCAACCTCGTCTCCAAGGAGGCCTCAAGCGAGGCCTAGGCCCAGGGGAAAGGCACCAGCGGGGATGAGCCTGGGGAGGCGCCCGGGCATGTCTGGACCCAGTCCCCGCAGCCTGCCCCTTGCTGGGGCAGTACCCCCGGAGGCCAGGAAGGTCTGGGCAAGGCTGGCCAGGGGCAGGGGCCCTGCTGGGTCCTGCCCCTGGCCTGTGGGGCCTCTGAGCACAACCGGCCCTCTCCCGCTGGAAGACCTCCCCGGCTGCCTCCAAAGGCCGCTTTGCAAGCACTCTCGCCGGCTGTTCCCGCCAGCCGCGCACAACGCTCCCAAGCCCGGGAGAAAAGCGCTTCGGGGTGGTGCTCTCTCCCGGCCCTTGCCCCTGAGCCTGGGGGCCAGGCAGGGGGTCCACACTCCCAGGCCAAGGCAGAACCACATGCACACGTCTGTTCCTGCCCCCTGCACCGGCAGAGAGCTCGGGGGAGCCAGAGTCTGTCAGGCAGCTGCTGGGCTGGCCGCCTGTGTGGGAAGGGGCAGAGCCGACCTAGGGGCACACTGGGCCTCTTGCTCTCCCTGCTGCCCTGAGGCTGCTGGGCCAAAGAGGTCTTGGGCATCCAGCCCCTTGCTGGTCCCTTCCCTCTGACGAGGCCCTCTGAGCTCCAGCCCCTTGCAGTGTGGAGACAGCCCCTGCCAGCAACCTCCTCTCCAAGGAGGCCTCAAGCGAGGCCTAGGCCTAGGGGAAAGGCACCAGCAGGGATGAGCCTGGGGAGGCGCCCGGGCATGTCTGGACCCAGTCCCCGCAGCCTGCCCCTTGCTGGGGCAGTACCCCCGGAGGCCAGGAAGGTCTGGGCAAGGCTGGCCAGGGGCAGGGGCCCTGCTGGGTCCTGCCCCTGGCCTGTGGGGCCTCTGAGCACAACCGGCCCTCTCCCGCTGGAAGACCTCCCCGGCTGCCTCCAAAGGCCGCTTTGCAAGCACTCTCGCCGGCTGTTCCCGCCAGCCGCGCACAACGCTCCCAAGCCCGGGAGAAAAGCGCTTCGGGGTGGTGCTCTCTCCCGGCCCTTGCCCCTGAGCCTGGGGGCCAGGCAGGGGGTCCACACTCCCAGGCCAAGGCAGAACCACATGCACACGTCTGTTCCTGCCCCCTGCACCGGCAGAGAGCTCGGGGGAGCCAGAGTCTGTCAGGCAGCTGCTGGGCTGGCCGCCTGTGTGGGAAGGGGCAGAGCCGACCTAGGGGCACACTGGGCCTCTTGCTCTCCCTGCTGCCCTGAGGCTGCTGGGCCAAAGAGGTCTTGGGCATCCAGCCCCTTGCTGGTCCCTTCCCTCTGACGAGGCCCTCTGAGCTCCAGCCCCTTGCAGTGTGGAGACAGCCCCTGCCAGCAACCTCCTCTCCAAGGAGGCCTCAAGCGAGGCCTAGGCCCAGGGGAAAGGCACCAGCGGGGATGAGCCTGGGGAGGCGCCCGGGCATGTCTGGACCCAGTCCCCGCAGCCTGCCCCTTGCTGGGGCAGTACCCCCGGAGGCCAGGAAGGTCTGGGCAAGGCGGGCCAGGGGCAGGGGCCCTGCTGGGTCCTGCCCCTGGCCTGTGGGGCCTCTGAGCACAACCGGCCCTCTCCCGCTGGAAGACCTCCCCGGCTGCCTCCAAAGGCCGCTTTGCAAGCACTCTCGCCGGCTGTTCCCGCCAGCCGCGCACAACGCTCCCAAGCCCGGGAGAAAAGCGCTTCGGGGTGGTGCTCTCTCCCGGCCCTTGCCCCTGAGCCTGGGGGCCAGGCAGGGGGTCCACACTCCCAGGCCAAGGCAGAACCACATGCACACGTCTGTTCCTGCCCCCTGCACCGGCAGAGAGCTCGGGGGAGCCAGAGTCTGTCAGGCAGCTGCTGGGCTGGCCGCCTGTGTGGGAAGGGGCAGAGCCGACCTAGGGGCACACTGGGCCTCTTGCTCTCCCTGCTGCCCTGAGGCTGCTGGGCCAAAGAGGTCTTGGGCATCCAGCCCCTTGCTGGTCCCTTCCCTCTGACGAGGCCCTCTGAGCTCCAGCCCCTTGCAGTGTGGAGACAGCCCCTGCCAGCAACCTCCTCTCCAAGGAGGCCTCAAGCGAGGCCTAGGCCCAGGGGAAAGGCACCAGCGGGGATGAGCCTGGGGAGGCGCCCGGGCATGTCTGGACCCAGTCCCCGCAGCCTGCCCCTTGCTGGGGCAGTACCCACGGAGGCCAGGAAGGTCTGGGCAAGGCGGGCCAGGGGCAGGGGCCCTGCTGGGTCCTGCCCCTGGCCCGTGGGGCCTCTGAGCACAACCGGCCCTCTCCCGCTGGAAGACCTCCCCGGCTGCCTCCAAAGGCCGCTTTGCAAGCACTCTCGCCGGCTGTTCCCGCCAGCCGCGCACAACGCTCCCAAGCCCGGGAGAAAAGCGCTTCGGGGTGGTGCTCTCTCCCGGCCCTTGCCCCTGAGCCTGGGGGCCAGGCAGGGGGTCCACCCTCCCAGGCCAAGGCAGAACCACATGCACACGTCTGTTCCTGCCCCCTGCACCGGCAGAGAGCTCGGGGGAGCCAGAGTCTGTCAGGCAGCTGCTGGGCTGGCCGCCTGTGTGGGAAGGGGCAGAGCCGACCTAGGGGCACACTGGGCCTCTTGCTCTCCCTGCTGCCCTGAGGCTGCTGGGCCAAAGAGGTCTTGGGCATCCAGCCCCTTGCTGGTCCCTTCCCTCTGACGAGGCCCTCTGAGCTCCAGCCCCTTGCAGTGTGGAGACAGCCCCTGCCAGCAACCTCCTCTCCAAGGAGGCCTCAAGCGAGGCCTAGGCCCAGGGGAAAGGCACCAGCAGGGATGAGCCTGGGGAGGCGCCCGGGCATGTCTGGACCCAGTCCCCGCAGCCTGCCCCTTGCTGGGGCAGTACCCCCGGAGGCCAGGAAGGTCTGGGCAAGGCTGGCCAGGGGCAGGGGCCCTGCTGGGTCCTGCCCCTGGCCTGTGGGGCCTCTGAGCACAACCGGCCCTCTCCCGCTGGAAGACCTCCCCGGCTGCCTCCAAAGGCCGCTTTGCAAGCACTCTCGCCGGCTGTTCCCGCCAGCCGCGCGCAACGCTCCCAAGCCCGGGAGAAAAGCGCTTCGGGGTGGTGCTCTCTCCCGGCCCTTGCCCCTGAGCCTGGGGGCCAGGCAGGGGGTCCACACTCCCAGGCCAAGGCAGAACCACATGCACACGTCTGTTCCTGCCCCCTGCACCGGCAGAGAGCTCGGGGGAGCCAGAGTCTGTCAGGCAGCTGCTGGGCTGGCCGCCTGTGTGGGAAGGGGCAGAGCCGACCTAGGGGCACACTGGGCCTCTTGCTCTCCCTGCTGCCCTGAGGCTGCTGGGCCAAAGAGGTCTTGGGCATCCAGCCCCTTGCTGGTCCCTTCCCTCTGACGAGGCCCTCTGAGCTCCAGCCCCTTGCAGTGTGGAGACAGCCCCTGCCAGCAACCTCCTCTCCAAGGAGGCCTCAAGCGAGGCCTAGGCCCAGGGGAAAGGCACCAGCGGGGATGAGCCTGGGGAGGCGCCCGGGCATGTCTGGACCCAGTCCCCGCAGCCTGCCCCTTGCTGGGGCAGTACCCCCGGAGGCCAGGAAGGTCTGGGCAAGGCGGGCCAGGGGCAGGGGCCCTGCTGGGTCCTGCCCCTGGCCTGTGGGGCCTCTGAGCACAACCGGCCCTCTCCCGCTGGAAGACCTCCCCGGCTGCCTCCAAAGGCCGCTTTGCAAGCACTCTCGCCGGCTGTTCCCGCCAGCCGCGCCAAACGCTCCCAAGCCCGGGAGAAAAGCGCTTCGGGGTGGTGCTCTCTCCCGGCCCTTGCCCCTGAGCCTGGGGGCCAGGCAGGGGGTCCACACTCCCAGGCCAAGGCAGAACCACATTCACACGTCTGTTCCTGCCCCCTGCACCGGCAGAGAGCTCGGGGGAGCCAGAGTCTGTCAGGCAGCTGCTGGGCTGGCCGCCTGTGTGGGAAGGGGCAGAGCCGACCTAGGGGCACACTGGGCCTCTTGCTCTCCCTGCTGCCCTGAGGCTGCTGGGCCAAAGAAGTCTTGGGCATCCAGCCCCTTGCTGGTCCCTTCCCTCTGACGAGGCCCTCTGAGCTCCAGCCCCTTGCACTGTGGAGACAGCCCCTGCCAGCAACCTCCTCTCCAAGGAGGCCTCAAGCGAGGCCTAGGCCCAGGGGAAAGGCACCAGCGGGGATGAGCCTGGGGAGGCGCCCGGGCATGTCTGGACCCAGTCCCCGCAGCCTGCCCCTTGCTGGGGCAGTACCCCCGGAGGCCAGGAAGGTCTGGGCAAGGCGGGCCAGGGGCAGGGGCCCTGCTGGGTCCTGCCCCTGGCCTGTGGGGCCTCTGAGCACAACCGGCCCTCTCCCGCTGGAAGACCTCCCCGGCTGCCTCCAAAGGCCGCTTTGCAAGCACTCTCGCCGGCTGTTCCCGCCAGCCGCGCACAACGCTCCCAAGCCCGGGAGAAAAGCGCTTCGGGGTGGTGCTCTCTCCCGGCCCTTGCCCCTGAGCCTGGGGGCCAGGCAGGGGGTCCACACTCCCAGGCCAAGGCAGAACCACATGCACACGTCTGTTCCTGCCTCCTGCACCGGCAGAGAGCTCGGGGCAGCCAGAGTCTGTCAGGCAGCTGCTGGGCTGGCCGCCTGTGTGGGAAGGGGCAGAGCCGACCTAGGGGCACACTGGGCCTCTTGCTCTCCCTGCTGCCCTGAGGCTGCTGGGCCAAAGAGGTCTTGGGCATCCAGCCCTTTGCTGGTCCCTTCCCTCTGACGAGGCCCTCTGAGCTCCAGCCCCTTGCAGTGTGGAGACAGCCCCTGCCAGCAACCTCCTCTCCAAGGAGGCCTCAAGCGAGGCCTAGGCCCAGGGGAAAGGCACCAGCGGGGATGAGCCTGGGGAGGCGCCCGGGCATGTCTGGACCCAGTCCCCGCAGCCTGCCCCTTGCTGGGGCAGTACCCCCGGAGGCCAGGAAGGTCTGGGCAAGGCGGGCCAGGGGCAGGGGCCCTGCTGGGTCCTGCCCCTGGCCTGTGGGGCCTCTGAGCACAACCGGCCCTCTCCCGCTGGAAGACCTCCCCGGCTGCCTCCAAAGGCCGCTTTGCAAGCACTCTCGCCGGCTGTTCCCGCCAGCCGCGCACAACGCTCCCAAGCCCGGGAGAAAAGCGCTTCGGGGTGGTGCTCTCTCCCGGCCCTTGCCCCTGAGCCTGGGGGCCAGGCAGGGGGTCCACACTCCCAGGCCAAGGCAGAACCACATGCACACGTCTGTTCCTGCCCCCTGCACCGGCAGAGAGCTCGGGGGAGCCAGAGTCTGTCAGGCAGCTGCTGGGCTGGCCGCCTGTGTGGGAAGGGGCAGAGCCGACCTAGGGGCACACTGGGCCTCTTGCTCTCCCTGCTGCCCTGAGGCTGCTGGGCCAAAGAGGTCTTGGGCATCCAGCCCCTTGCTGGTCCCTTCCCTCTGACGAGGCCCTCTGAGCTCCAGCCCCTTGCAGTGTGGAGACAGCCCCTGCCAGCAACCTCCTCTCCAAGGAGGCCTCAAGCGAGGCCTAGGCCCAGGGGAAAGGCACCAGCAGGGATGAGCCTGGGGAGGCGCCCGGGCATGTCTGGACCCAGTCCCCGCAGCCTGCCCCTTGCTGGGGCAGTACCCCCGGAGGCCAGGAAGGTCTGGGCAAGGCTGGCCAGGGGCAGGGGCCCTGCTGGGTCCTGCCCCTGGCCTGTGGGGCCTCTGAGCACAACCGGCCCTCTCCCGCTGGAAGACCTCCCCGGCTGCCTCCAAAGGCCGCTTTGCAAGCACTCTCGCCGGCTGTTCCCGCCAGCCGCGCACAACGCTCCCAAGCCCGGGAGAAAAGCGCTTCGGGGTGGTGCTCTCTCCCGGCCCTTGCCCCTGAGCCTGGGGGCCAGGCAGGGGGTCCACACTCCCAGGCCAAGGCAGAACCACATGCACACGTCTGTTCCTGCCCCCTGCACCGGCAGAGAGCTCGGGGGAGCCAGAGTCTGTCAGGCAGCTGCTGGGCTGGCCGCCTGTGTGGGAAGGGGCAGAGCCGACCTAGGGGCACACTGGGCCTCTTGCTCTCCCTGCTGCCCTGAGGCTGCTGGGCCAAAGAGGTCTTGGGCATCCAGCCCCTTGCTGGTCCCTTCCCTCTGACGAGGCCCTCTGAGCTCCAGCACCTTGCAGTGCGGAGACAGCCCCTGCCAGCATCCTCGTCTCCAAGGAGGCCTCAAGCGAGGCCTAGGCCCAGGGGAAAGGCACCAGCGGGGATGAGCCTGGGGAGGCGCCCGGGCATGTCTGGACCCAGTCCCCGCAGCCTGCCCCTTGCTGGGGCAGTACCCCCGGAGGCCAGGAAGGTCTGGGCAAGGCTGGCCAGGGGCAGGGGCCCTGCTGGGTCCTGCCCCTGGCCTGTGGGGCCTCTGAGCACAACCGGCCCTCTCCCGCTGGAAGACCTCCCCGGCTGCCTCCAAAGGCCGCTTTGCAAGCACTCTCGCCGGCTGTTCCCGCCAGCCGCGCACAACGCTCCCAAGCCCGGGAGAAAAGCGCTTCGGGGTGGTGCTCTCTCCCGGCCCTTGCCCCTGAGCCTGGGGGCCAGGCAGGGGGTCCACACTCCCAGGCCAAGGCAGAACCACATGCACACGTCTGTTCCTGCCCCCTGCACCGGCAGAGAGCTCGGGGGAGCCAGAGTCTGTCAGGCAGCTGCTGGGCTGGCCGCCTGTGTGGGAAGGGGCAGAGCCGACCTAGGGGCACACTGGGCCTCTTGCTCTCCCTGCTGCCCTGAGGCTGCTGGGCCAAAGAGGTCTTGGGCATCCAGCCCTTTGCTGGTCCCTTCCCTCTGACGAGGTCCTCTGAGCTCCAGCCCCTTGCAGTGTGGAGACAGCCCCTGCCAGCAACCTCCTCTCCAAGGAGGCCTCAAGCGGGGCCTAGGCCCAGGGGAAAGGCACCAGCGGGGATGAGCCTGGGGAGGCGCCCGGGCATGTCTGGACCCAGTCCCCGCAGCCTGCCCCTTGCTGGGGCAGTACCCCCGGAGGCCAGGAAGGTCTGGGCAAGGCGGGCCAGGGGCAGGGGCCCTGCTGGGTCCTGCCCCTGGCCTGTGGGGCCTCTGAGCACAACCGGCCCTCTCCCGCTGGAAGACCTCCCCGGCTGCCTCCAAAGGCCGCTTTGCAAGCACTCTCGCCGGCTGTTCCCGCCAGCCGCGCCCAACGCTCCCAAGCCCGGGAGAAAAGCGCTTCGGGGTGGTGCTCTCTCCCGGCCCTTGCCCCTGAGCCTGGGGGCCAGGCAGGGGGTCCACACTCCCAGGCCAAGGCAGAACCACATGCACACGTCTGTTCCTGCCCCCTGCACCGGCAGAGAGCTCGGGGGAGCCAGAGTCTGTCAGGCAGCTGCTGGGCTGGCCGCCTGTGTGGGAAGGGGCAGAGCCGACCTAGGGGCACACTGGGCCTCTTGCTCTCCCTGCTGCCCTGAGGCTGCTGGGCCAAAGAGGTCTTGGGCATCCAGCCCCTTGCTGGTCCCTTCCCTCTGACGAGGCCCTCTGGGCTCCAGCCCCTTGCAGTGTGGAGACAGCCCCTGCCAGCAACCTCCTCTCCAAGGAGGCCTCAAGCGAGGCCTAGGCCCAGGGGAAAGGCACCAGCGGGGATGAGCCTGGGGAGGCGCCCGGGCATGTCTGGACCCAGTCCCCGCAGCCTGCCCCTTGCTGGGGCAGTACCCCCGGAGGCCAGGAAGGTCTGGGCAAGGCGGGCCAGGGGCAGGGGCCCTGCTGGGTCCTGCCCCTGGCCTGTGGGGCCTCTGAGCACAACCGGCCCTCTCCCGCTGGAAGACCTCCCCGGCTGCCTCCAAAGGCCGCTTTGCAAGCACTCTCGCCGGCTGTTCCCGCCAGCCGCGCACAACGCTCCCAAGCCCGGGAGAAAAGCGCTTCGGGGTGGTGCTCTCTCCCGGCCCTTGCCCCTGAGCCTGGGGGCCAGGCAGGGGGTCCACACTCCCAGGCCAAGGCAGAACCACATGCACACGTCTGTTCCTGCCCCCTGCACCGGCAGAGAGCTCGGGGGAGCCAGAGTCTGTCAGGCAGCTGCTGGGCTGGCCGCCTGTGTGGGAAGGGGCAGAGCCGACCTAGGGGCACACTGGGCCTCTTGCTCTCCCTGCTGCCCTGAGGCTGCTGGGCCAAAGAGGTCTTGGGCATCCAGCCCCTTGCTGGTCCCTTCCCTCTGACGAGGCCCTCTGAGCTCCAGCCCCTTGCAGTGTGGAGACAGCCCCTGCCAGCAACCTCCTCTCCAAGGAGGCCTCAAGCGAGGCCTAGGCCCAGGGGAAAGGCACCAGCGGGGATGAGCCTGGGGAGGCGCCCGGGCATGTCTGGACCCAGTCCCCGCAGCCTGCCCCTTGCTGGGGCAGTACCCCCGGAGGCCAGGAAGGTCTGGGCAAGGCGGGCCAGGGGCAGGGGCCCTGCTGGGTCCTGCCCCTGGCCTGTGGGGCCTCTGAGCACAACCGGCCCTCTCCCGCTGGAAGACCTCCCCGGCTGCCTCCAAAGGCCGCTTTGCAAGCACTCTCGCCGGCTGTTCCCGCCAGCCGCGCACAACGCTCCCAAGCCCGGGAGAAAAGCGCTTCGGGGTGGTGCTCTCTCCCGGCCCTTGCCCCTGAGCCTGGGGGCCAGGCAGGGGGTCCACACTCCCAGGCCAAGGCAGAACCACATGCACACGTCTGTTCCTGCCCCCTGCACCGGCAGAGAGCTCGGGGGAGCCAGAGTCTGTCAGGCAGCTGCTGGGCTGGCCGCCTGTGTGGGAAGGGGCAGAGCCGACCTAGGGGCACACTGGGCCTCTTGCTCTCCCTGCTGCCCTGAGGCTGCTGGGCCAAAGAGGCCTTGGGCATCCAGCCCCTTGCTGGTCCTTCCCTCTGACGAGGCCCTCTGAGCTCCAGCCCCTTGCAGTGTGGAGACAGCCCCTGCCAGCAACCTCCTCTCCAAGGAGGCCTCAAGCGAGGCCTAGGCCCAGGGGAAAGGCACCAGCGGGGATGAGCCTGGGGAGGCGCCCGGGCATGTCTGGACCCAGTCTCCGCAGCCTGCCCCTTGCTGGGGCAGTACCCCCGGAGGCCAGGAAGGTCTGGGCAAGGCGGGCCAGGGGCAGGGGCCCTGCTGGGTCCTGCCCCTGGCCTGTGGGGCCTCTGAGCACAACCGGCCCTCTCCCGCTGGAAGACCTCCCCGGCTGCCTCCAAAGGCCGCTTTGCAAGCACTCTCGCCGGCTGTTCCCGCCAGCCGCGCCCAACGCTCCCAAGCCCGGGAGAAAAGCGCTTCGGGGTGGTGCTCTCTCCCGGCCCTTGCCCCTGAGCCTGGGGGCCAGGCAGGGGGTCCACACTCCCAGGCCAAGGCAGAACCACATGCACACGTCTGTTCCTGCCCCCTGCACCGGCAGAGAGCTCGGGGGAGCCAGAGTCTGTCAGGCAGCTGCTGGGCTGGCCGCCTGTGTGGGAAGGGGCAGAGCCGACCTAGGGGCACACTGGGCCTCTTGCTCTCCCTGCTGCCCTGAGGCTGCTGGGCCAAAGAGGTCTTGGGCATCCAGCCCCTTGCTGGTCCCTTCCCTCTGACGAGGCCCTCTGAGCTCCAGCCCCTTGCAGTGTGGAGACAGCCCCTGCCAGCAACCTCCTCTCCAAGGAGGCCTCAAGCGAGGCCTAGGCCCAGGGGAAAGGCACCAGCGGGGATGAGCCTGGGGAGGCGCCCGGGCATGTCTGGACCCAGTCCCCGCAGCCTGCCCCTTGCTGGGGCAGTACCCCCGGAGGCCAGGAAGGTCTGGGCAAGGCGGGCCAGGGGCAGGGGCCCTGCTGGGTCCTGCCCCTGGCCTGTGGGGCCTCTGAGCACAACCGGCCCTCTCCCGCTGGAAGACCTCCCCGGCTGCCTCCAAAGGCCGCTTTGCAAGCACTCTCGCCGGCTGTTCCCGCCAGCCGCGCACAACGCTCCCAAGCCCGGGAGAAAAGCGCTTCGGGGTGGTGCTCTCTCCCGGCCCTTGCCCCTGAGCCTGGGGGCCAGGCAGGGGGTCCACACTCCCAGGCCAAGGCAGAACCACATGCACACGTCTGTTCCTGCCCCCTGCACCGGCAGAGAGCTCGGGGGAGCCAGAGTCTGTCAGGCAGCTGCTGGGCTGGCCGCCTGTGTGGGAAGGGGCAGAGCCGACCTAGGGGCACACTGGGCCTCTTGCTCTCCCTGCTGCCCTGAGGCTGCTGGGCCAAAGAGGTCTTGGGCATCCAGCCCCTTGCTGGTCCCTTCCCTCTGACGAGGCCCTCTGAGCTCCAGCCCCTTGCAGTGTGGAGACAGCCCCTGCCAGCAACCTCCTCTCCAAGGAGGCCTCAAGCGAGGCCTAGGCCCAGGGGAAAGGCACCAGCAGGGATGAGCCTGGGGAGGCGCCCGGGCATGTCTGGACCCAGTCCCCGCAGCCTGCCCCTTGCTGGGGCAGTACCCCCGGAGGCCAGGAAGGTCTGGGCAAGGCTGGCCAGGGGCAGGGGCCCTGCTGGGTCCTGCCCCTGGCCTGTGGGGCCTCTGAGCACAACCGGCCCTCTCCCGCTGGAAGACCTCCCCGGCTGCCTCCAAAGGCCGCTTTGCAAGCACTCTCGCCGGCTGTTCCCGCCAGCCGCGCACAACGCTCCCAAGCCCGGGAGAAAAGCGCTTCGGGGTGGTGCTCTCTCCCGGCCCTTGCCCCTGAGCCTGGGGGCCAGGCAGGGGGTCCACACTCCCAGGCCAAGGCAGAACCACATGCACACGTCTGTTCCTGCCCCCTGCACCGGCAGAGAGCTCGGGGGAGCCAGAGTCTGTCAGGCAGCTGCTGGGCTGGCCGCCTGTGTGGGAAGGGGCAGAGCCGACCTAGGGGCACACTGGGCCTCTTGCTCTCCCTGCTGCCCTGAGGCTGCTGGGCCAAAGAGGTCTTGGGCATCCAGCCCCTTGCTGGTCCCTTCCCTCTGACGAGGCCCTCTGAGCTCCAGCCCCTTGCAGTGTGGAGACAGCCCCTGCCAGCAACCTCCTCTCCAAGGAGGCCTCAAGCGAGGCCTAGGCCCAGGGGAAAGGCACCAGCGGGGATGAGCCTGGGGAGGCGCCCGGGCATGTCTGGACCCAGTCCCCGCAGCCTGCCCCTTGCTGGGGCAGTACCCCCGGAGGCCAGGAAGGTCTGGGCAAGGCGGGCCAGGGGCAGGGGCCCTGCTGGGTCCTGCCCCTGGCCTGTGGGGCCTCTGAGCACAACCGGCCCTCTCCCGCTGGAAGACCTCCCCGGCTGCCTCCAAAGGCCGCTTTGCAAGCACTCTCGCCGGCTGTTTCCGCCAGCCGCGCACAACGCTCCCAAGCCCGGGAGAAAAGCGCTTCGGGGTGGTGCTCTCTCCCGGCCCTTGCCCCTGAGCCTGGGGGCCAGGCAGGGGGTCCACACTCCCAGGCCAAGGCAGAACCACATGCACACGTCTGTTCCTGCCCCCTGCACCGGCAGAGAGCTCGGGGGAGCCAGAGTCTGTCAGGCAGCTGCTGGGCTGGCCGCCTGTGTGGGAAGGGGCAGAGCCGACCTAGGGGCACACTGGGCCTCTTGCTCTCCCTGCTGCCCTGAGGCTGCTGGGCCAAAGAAGTCTTGGGCATCCAGCCCCTTGCTGGTCCCTTCCCTCTGACGAGGCCCTCTGAGCTCCAGCCCCTTGCAGTGTGGAGACAGCCCCTGCCAGCAACCTCCTCTCCAAGGAGGCCTCAAGCGAGGCGTAGGCCCAGGGGAAAGGCACCAGCGGGGATGAGCCTGGGGAGGCGCCCGGGCATGTCTGGACCCAGTCCCCGCAGCCTGCCCCTTGCTGGGGCAGTACCCCCGGAGGCCAGGAAGGTCTGGGCAAGGCGGGCCAGGGGCAGGGGCCCTGCTGGGTCCTGCCCCTGGCCTGTGGGGCCTCTGAGCACAACCGGCCCTCTCCCGCTGGAAGACCTCCCCGGCTGCCTCCAAAGGCCGCTTTGCAAGCACTCTCGCCGGCTGTTCCCGCCAGCCGCGCACAACGCTCCCAAGCCCGGGAGAAAAGTGCTTCGGGGTGGTGCTCTCTCCCGGCCCTTGCCCCTGAGCCTGGGGGCCAGGCAGGGGGTCCACACTCCCAGGCCAAGGCAGAACCACATGCACACGTCTGTTCCTGTCCCCTGCACCGGCAGAGAGCTCGGGGGAGCCAGAGTCTGTCAGGCAGCTGCTGGGCTGGCCGCCTGTGTGGGAAGGGGCAGAGCCGACCTAGGGGCACACTGGGCCTCTTGCTCTCCCTGCTGCCCTGAGGCTGCTGGGCCTAAGAGGTCTTGGGCATCCAGCCCTTTGCTGGTCCCTTCCCTCTGACGAGGCCCTCTGAGCTCCAGCCCCTTGCAGTGTGGAGACAGCCCCTGCCAGCAACCTCCTCTCCAAGGAGGCCTCAAGCGAGGCCTAGGCCCAGGGGAAAGGCACCAGCGGGGATGAGCCTGGGGAGGCGCCCGGGCATGTCTGGACCCAGTCCCCGCAGCCTGCCCCTTGCTGGGGCAGTACCCCCGGAGGCCAGGAAGGTCTGGGCAAGGCGGGCCAGGGGCAGGGGCCCTGCTGGGCCCTGCCCCTGGCCCGTGGGGCCTCTGAGCACAACCGGCCCTCTCCCGCTGGAAGACCTCCCCGGCTGCCTCCAAAGGCCGCTTTGCAAGCACTCTCGCCGGCTGTTCCCGCCAGCCGCGCACAACGCTCCCAAGCCTGGGAGAAAAGCGCTTCGGGGTGGTGCTCTCTCCCGGCCCTTGCCCCTGAGCCTGGGGGCCAGGCAGGGGGTCCACACTCCCAGGCCAAGGCAGAACCACATGCACACGTCTGTTCCTGCCCCCTGCACCGGCAGAGAGCTCGGGGGAGCCAGAGTCTGTCAGGCAGCTGCTGGGCTGGCCGCCTGTGTGGGAAGGGGCAGAGCCGACCTAGGGGCACACTGGGCCTCTTGCTCTCCCTGCTGCCCTGAGGCTGCTGGGCCAAAGAGGTCTTGGGCATCCAGCCCCTTGCTGGTCCCTTCCCTCTGACGAGGCCCTCTGAGCTCCAGCCCCTTGCAGTGTGGAGACAGCCCCTGCCAGCAACCTCCTCTCCAAGGAGGCCTCAAGCGAGGCCTAGGCCCAGGGGAAAGGCACCAGCAGGGATGAGCCTGGGGAGGCGCCCGGGCATGTCTGGACCCAGTCCCCGCAGCCTGCCCCTTGCTGGGGCAGTACCCCCGGAGGCCAGGAAGGTCTGGGCAAGGCTGGCCAGGGGCAGGGGCCCTGCTGGGTCCTGCCCCTGGCCTGTGGGGCCTCTGAGCACAACCAGCCCTCTCCCGCTGGAAGACCTCCCCGGCTGCCTCCAAAGGCCGCTTTGCAAGCACTCTCGCCGGCTGTTCCCGCCAGCCGCGCACAACGCTCCCAAGCCCGGGAGAAAAGCGCTTCGGGGTGGTGCTCTCTCCCGGCCCTTGCCCCTGAGCCTGGGGGCCAGGCAGGGGGTCCACACTCCCAGGCCAAGGCAGAACCACATGCACACGTCTGTTCCTGCCCCCTGCACCGGCAGAGAGCTCGGGGGAGCCAGAGTCTGTCAGGCAGCTGCTGGGCTGGCCGCCTGTGTGGGAAGGGGCAGAGCCGACCTAGGGGCACACTGGGCCTCTTGCTCTCCCTGCTGCCCTGAGGCTGCTGGGCCAAAGAGGTCTTGGGCATCCAGCCCCTTGCTGGTCCCTTCCCTCTGACGAGGCCCTCTGAGCTCCAGCCCCTTGCAGTGTGGAGACAGCCCCTGCCAGCAACCTCCTCTCCAAGGAGGCCTCAAGCGAGGCCTAGGCCCAGGGGAAAGGCACCAGCGGGGATGAGCCTGGGGAGGCGCCCAGGCATGTCTGGACCCAGTCCCCGCAGCCTGCCCCTTGCTGGGGCAGTACCCCCGGAGGCCAGGAAGGTCTGGGCAAGGCGGGCCAGGGGCAGGGGCCCTGCTGGGTCCTGCCCCTGGCCTGTGGGGCCTCTGAGCACAACCGGCCCTCTCCCGCTGGAAGACCTCCCCGGCTGCCTCCAAAGGCCGCTTTGCAAGCACTCTCGCCGGCTGTTCCCGCCAGCCGCGCCCAACGCTCCCAAGCCCGGGAGAAAAGCGCTTCGGGGTGGTGCTCTCTCCCGGCCCTTGCCCCTGAGCCTGGGGGCCAGGCAGGGGGTCCACACTCCCAGGCCAAGGCAGAACCACATGCACACGTCTGTTCCTGCCCCCTGCACCGGCAGAGAGCTCGGGGGAGCCAGAGTCTGTCAGGCAGCTGCTGGGCTGGCCGCCTGTGTGGGAAGGGGCAGAGCCGACCTAGGGGCACACTGGGCCTCTTGCTCTCCCTGCTGCCCTGAGGCTGCTGGGCCAAAGAAGTCTTGGGCATCCAGCCCCTTGCTGGTCCCTTCCCTCTGACGAGGCCCTCTGAGCTCCAGCCCCTTGCAGTGTGGAGACAGACCCTGCCAGCAACCTCCTCTCCAAGGAGGCCTCAAGCGAGGCCTAGGCCCAGGGGAAAGGCACCAGCGGGGATGAGCCTGGGGAGGCGCCCGGGCATGTCTGGACCCAGTCCCCGCAGCCTGCCCCTTGCTGGGGCAGTACCCCCGGAGGCCAGGAAGGTCTGGGCAAGGCTGGCCAGGGGCAGGGGCCCTGCTGGGTCCTGCCCCTGGCCTGTGGGGCCTCTGAGCACAACCGGCCCTCTCCCGCTGGAAGACCTCCCCGGCTGCCTCCAAAGGCCGCTTTGCAAGCACTCTCGCCGGCTGTTCCCGCCAGCCGCGCACAACGCTCCCAAGCCCGGGAGAAAAGCGCTTCGGGGTGGTGCTCTCTCCCGGCCCTTGCCCCTGAGCCTGGGGGCCAGGCAGGGGGTCCACACTCCCAGGCCAAGGCAGAACCACATGCACACGTCTGTTCCTGCCTCCTGCACCGGCAGAGAGCTCAGGGCAGCCAGAGTCTGTCAGGCAGCTGCTGGGCTGGCCGCCTGTGTGGGAAGGGGCAGAGCCGACCTAGGGGCACACTGGGCCTCTTGCTCTCCCTGCTGCCCTGAGGCTGCTGGGCCAAAGAGGTCTTTGGCATCCAGCCCTTTGCTGGTCCCTTCCCTCTGACGAGGCCCTCTGAGCTCCAGCCCCTTGCAGTGTGGAGACAGCCCCTGCCAGCAACCTCCTCTCCAAGGAGGCCTCAAGCGAGGCCTAGGCCCAGGGGAAAGGCACCAGCGGGGATGAGCCTGGGGAGGCGCCCGGGCATGTCTGGACCCAGTCCCCGCAGCCTGCCCCTTGCTGGGGCAGTACCCCCGGAGGCCAGGAAGGTCTGGGCAAGGCTGGCCAGGGGCAGGGGCCCTGCTGGGTCCTGCCCCTGGCCTGTGGGGCCTCTGAGCACAACCGGCCCTCTCCCGCTGGAAGACCTCCCCGGCTGCCTCCAAAGGCCGCTTTGCAAGCACTCTCGCCGGCTGTTCCCGCCAGCCGCGCACAACGCTCCCAAGCCCGGGAGAAAAGCGCTTCGGGGTGGTGCTCTCTCCCGGCCCTTGCCCCTGAGCCTGGGGGCCAGGCAGGGGGTCCACACTCCCAGGCCAAGGCAGAACCACATGCACACGTCTGTTCCTGCCTCCTGCCCCGGCAGGGAGCTCGGGGGAGCCAGAGTCTGTCAGGCAGCTGCTGGGCTGGCCGCCTGTGTGGGAAGGGGCAGAGCCGACCTAGGGGCACACTGGGCCTCTTGCTCTCCCTGCTGCCCTGAGGCTGCTGGGCCAAAGAGGTCTTGGGCATCCAGCCCCTTGCTAGTCCCTTCCCTCTGACGAGGCCCTCTGAGCTCCAGCCCCTTGCAGTGTGGAGACAGCCCCTGCCAGCAACCTCCTCTCCAAGGAGGCCTCAAGCGAGGCGTAGGCCCAGGGGAAAGGCACCAGCGGGGATGAGCCTGGGGAGGCGCCCGGGCATGTCTGGACCCAGTCCCCGCAGCCTGCCCCTTGCTGGGGCAGTACCCCCGGAGGCCAGGAAGGTCTGGGCAAGGCGGGCCAGGGGCAGGGGCCCTGCTGGGTCCTGCCCCTGGCCTGTGGGGCCTCTGAGCACAACCGGCCCTCTCCCGCTGGAAGACCTCCCCGGCTGCCTCCAAAGGCCGCTTTGCAAGCACTCTCGCCGGCTGTTCCCGCCAGCCGCGCACAACGCTCCCAAGCCCGGGAGAAAAGCGCTTCGGGGTGGTGCTCTCTCCCGGCCCTTGCCCCTGAGCCTGGGGGCCAGGCAGGGGGTCCACACTCCCAGGCCAAGGCAGAACCACATGCACACGTCTGTTCCTGCCCCCTGCACCGGCAGAGAGCTCGGGGCAGCCAGAGTCTGTCAGGCAGCTGCTGGGCTGGCCGCCTGTGTGGGAAGGGGCAGAGCCGACCTAGGGGCACACTGGGCCTCTTGCTCTCCCTGCTGCCCTGAGGCTGCTGGGCCAAAGAAGTCTTGGGCATCCAGCCCCTTGCTGGTCCCTTCCCTCTGACGAGGCCTTCTGAGCTCCAGCCCCTTGCAGTGTGGAGACAGCCCCTGCCAGCAACCTCCTCTCCAAGGAGGCCTCAAGCGAGGCCTAGGCCCAGGGGAAAGGCACCAGCGGGGATGAGCCTGGGGAGGCGCCCGGGCATGTCTGGACCCAGTCCCCGCAGCCTGCCCCTTGCTGGGGCAGTACCCCCGGAGGCCAGGAAGGTCTGGGCAAGGCGGGCCAGGGGCAGGGGCCCTGCTGGGTCCTGCCCCTGGCCTGTGGGGCCTCTGAGCACAACCGGCCCTCTCCCGCTGGAAGACCTCCCCGGCTGCCTCCAAAGGCCGCTTTGCAAGCACTCTCGCCGGCTGTTCCCGCCAGCCGCGCACAACGCTCCCAAGCCCGGGAGAAAAGCGCTTCGGGGTGGTGCTCTCTCCCGGCCCTTGCCCCTGAGCCTGGGGGCCAGGCAGGGGGTCCACACTCCCAGGCCAAGGCAGAACCACATGCACACGTCTGTTCCTGCCCCCTGCACCGGCAGAGAGCTCGGGGCAGCCAGAGTCTGTCAGGCAGCTGCTGGGCTGGCCGCCTGTGTGGGAAGGGGCAGAGCCGACCTAGGGGCACACTGGGCCTCTTGCTCTCCCTGCTGCCCTGAGGCTGCTGGGCCAAAGAGGTCTTGGGCATCCAGCCCTTTGCTGGTCCCTTCCCTCTGACGAGGCCCTCTGAGCTCCAGCCCCTTGCAGTGTGGAGACAGCCCCTGCCAGCAACCTCCTCTCCAAGGAGGCCTCAAGCGAGGCCTAGGCCCAGGGGAAAGGCACCAGCGGGGATGAGCCTGGGGAGGCGCCCGGGCATGTCTGGACCCAGTCCCCGCAGCCTGCCCCTTGCTGGGGCAGTACCCCCGGAGGCCAGGAAGGTCTGGGCAAGGCGGGCCAGGGGCAGGGGCCCTGCTGGGTCCTGCCCCTGGCCTGTGGGGCCTCTGAGCACAACCGGCCCTCTCCCGCTGGAAGACCTCCCCGGCTGCCTCCAAAGGCCGCTTTGCAAGCACTCTCGCCGGCTGTTCCCGCCAGCCGCGCACAACGCTCCCAAGCCCGGGAGAAAAGCGCTTCGGGGTGGTGCTCTCTCCCGGCCCTTGCCCCTGAGCCTGGGGGCCAGGCAGGGGGTCCACACTCCCAGGCCAAGGCAGAACCACATTCACACGTCTGTTCCTGCCCCCTGCACCGGCAGAGAGCTCGGGGGAGCCAGAGTCTGTCAGGCAGCTGCTGGGCTGGCCGCCTGTGTGGGAAGGGGCAGAGCCGACCTAGGGGCACACTGGGCCTCTTGCTCTCCCTGCTGCCCTGAGGCTGCTGGGCCAAAGAAGTCTTGGGCATCCAGCCCCTTGCTGGTCCCTTCCCTCTGACGAGGCACTCTGAGCTCCAGCCCCTTGCACTGTGGAGACAGCCCCTGCCAGCAACCTCCTCTCCAAGGAGGCCTCAAGCGAGGCCTAGGCCCAGGGGAAAGGCACCAGCGGGGATGAGCCTGGGGAGGCGCCCGGGCATGTCTGGACCCAGTCCCCGCAGCCTGCCCCTTGCTGGGGCAGTACCCCCGGAGGCCAGGAAGGTCTGGGCAAGGCGGGCCAGGGGCAGGGGCCCTGCTGGGTCCTGCCCCTGGCCTGTGGGGCCTCTGAGCACAACCGGCCCTCTCCCGCTGGAAGACCTCCCCGGCTGCCTCCAAAGGCCGCTTTGCAAGCACTCTCGCCGGCTGTTCCCGCCAGCCGCGCACAACGCTCCCAAGCCCGGGAGAAAAGCGCTTCGGGGTGGTGCTCTCTCCCGGCCCTTGCCCCTGAGCCTGGGGGCCAGGCAGGGGGTCCACACTCCCAGGCCAAGGCAGAACCACATGCACACGTCTGTTCCTGCCTCCTGCACCGGCAGAGAGCTCGGGGCAGCCAGAGTCTGTCAGGCAGCTGCTGGGCTGGCCGCCTGTGTGGGAAGGGGCAGAGCCGACCTAGGGGCACACTGGGCCTCTTGCTCTCCCTGCTGCCCTGAGGCTGCTGGGCCAAAGAGGTCTTGGGCATCCAGCCCTTTGCTGGTCCCTTCCCTCTGACGAGGCCCTCTGAGCTCCAGCCCCTTGCAGTGTGGAGACAGCCCCTGCCAGCAACCTCCTCTCCAAGGAGGCCTCAAGCGAGGCCTAGGCCCAGGGGAAAGGCACCAGCGGGGATGAGCCTGGGGAGGCGCCCGGGCATGTCTGGACCCAGTCCCCGCAGCCTGCCCCTTGCTGGGGCAGTACCCCCGGAGGCCAGGAAGGTCTGGGCAAGGCGGGCCAGGGGCAGGGGCCCTGCTGGGTCCTGCCCCTGGCCTGTGGGGCCTCTGAGCACAACCGGCCCTCTCCCGCTGGAAGACCTCCCCGGCTGCCTCCAAAGGCCGCTTTGCAAGCACTCTCGCCGGCTGTTCCCGCCAGCCGCGCACAACGCTCCCAAGCCCGGGAGAAAAGCGCTTCGGGGTGGTGCTCTCTCCCGGCCCTTGCCCCTGAGCCTGGGGGCCAGGCAGGGGGTCCACACTCCCAGGCCAAGGCAGAACCACATGCACACGTCTGTTCCTGCCTCCTGCACCGGCAGAGAGCTCGGGGCAGCCAGAGTCTGTCAGGCAGCTGCTGGGCTGGCCGCCTGTGTGGGAAGGGGCAGAGCCGACCTAGGGGCACACTGGGCCTCTTGCTCTCCCTGCTGCCCTGAGGCTGCTGGGCCAAAGAGGTCTTGGGCATCCAGCCCTTTGCTGGTCCCTTCCCTCTGACGAGGCCCTCTGAGCTCCAGCCCCTTGCAGTGTGGAGACAGCCCCTGCCAGCAACCTCCTCTCCAAGGAGGCCTCAAGCGAGGCCTAGGCCCAGGGGAAAGGCACCAGCGGGGATGAGCCTGGGGAGGCGCCCGGGCATGTCTGGACCCAGTCCCCGCAGCCTGCCCCTTGCTGGGGCAGTACCCCCGGAGGCCAGGAAGGTCTGGGCAAGGCGGGCCAGGGGCAGGGGCCCTGCTGGGTCCTGCCCCTGGCCTGTGGGGCCTCTGAGCACAACCGGCCCTCTCCCGCTGGAAGACCTCCCCGGCTGCCTCCAAAGGCCGCTTTGCAAGCACTCTCGCCGGCTGTTCCCGCCAGCCGCGCACAACGCTCCCAAGCCCGGGAGAAAAGCGCTTCGGGGTGGTGCTCTCTCCCGGCCCTTGCCCCTGAGCCTGGGGGCCAGGCAGGGGGTCCACACTCCCAGGCCAAGGCAGAACCACATGCACACGTCTGTTCCTGCCCCCTGCACCGGCAGAGAGCTCGGGGGAGCCAGAGTCTGTCAGGCAGCTGCTGGGCTGGCCGCCTGTGTGGGAAGGGGCAGAGCCGACCTAGGGGCACACTGGGCCTCTTGCTCTCCCTGCTGCCCTGAGGCTGCTGGGCCAAAGAGGTCTTGGGCATCCAGCCCCTTGCTGGTCCCTTCCCTCTGACGAGGCCCTCTGAGCTCCAGCCCCTTGCAGTGTGGAGACAGCCCCTGCCAGCAACCTCCTCTCCAAGGAGGCCTCAAGCGAGGCCTAGGCCCAGGGGAAAGGCACCAGCAGGGATGAGCCTGGGGAGGCGCCCGGGCATGTCTGGACCCAGTCCCCGCAGCCTGCCCCTTGCTGGGGCAGTACCCCCGGAGGCCAGGAAGGTCTGGGCAAGGCTGGCCAGGGGCAGGGGCCCTGCTGGGTCCTGCCCCTGGCCTGTGGGGCCTCTGAGCACAACCGGCCCTCTCCCGCTGGAAGACCTCCCCGGCTGCCTCCAAAGGCCGCTTTGCAAGCACTCTCGCCGGCTGTTCCCGCCAGCCGCGCACAACGCTCCCAAGCCCGGGAGAAAAGCGCTTCGGGGTGGTGCTCTCTCCCGGCCCTTGCCCCTGAGCCTGGGGGCCAGGCAGGGGGTCCACACTCCCAGGCCAAGGCAGAACCACATGCACACGTCTGTTCCTGCCCCCTGCACCAGCAGAGAGCTCGGGGGAGCCAGAGTCTGTCAGGCAGCTGCTGGGCTGGCCGCCTGTGTGGGAAGGGGCAGAGCCGACCTAGGGGCACACTGGGCCTCTTGCTCTCCCTGCTGCCCTGAGGCTGCTGGGCCAAAGAGGTCTTGGGCATCCAGCCCCTTGCTGGTCCCTTCCCTCTGACGAGGCCCTCTGAGCTCCAGCCCCTTGCAGTGTGGAGACAGCCCCTGGCAGCAACCTCCTCTCCCAGGAGGCCTCAAGCGAGGCCTAGGCCCAGGGGAAAGGCACCAGCGGGGATGAGCCTGGGGAGGCGCCCGGGCATGTCTGGACCCAGTCCCCGCAGCCTGCCCCTTGCTGGGGCAGTACCCCCGGAGGCCAGGAAGGTCTGGGCAAGGCGGGCCAGGGGCAGGGGCCCTGCTGGGTCCTGCCCCTGGCCTGTGGGGCCTCTGAGCACAACCGGCCCTCTCCCGCTGGAAGACCTCCCCGGCTGCCTCCAAAGGCCGCTTTGCAAGCACTCTCGCCGGCTGTTCCCGCCAGCCGCGCACAACGCTCCCAAGCCCGGGAGAAAAGCGCTTCGGGGTGGTGCTCTCTCCCGGCCCTTGCCCCTGAGCCTGGGGGCCAGGCAGGGGGTCCACACTCCCAGGCCAAGGCAGAACCACATGCACACGTCTGTTCCTGCCCCCTGCACCGGCAGAGAGCTCGGGGGAGCCAGAGTCTGTCAGGCAGCTGCTGGGCTGGCCGCCTGTGTGGGAAGGGGCAGAGCCGACCTAGGGGCACACTGGGCCTCTTGCTCTCCCTGCTGCCCTGAGGCTGCTGGGCCAAAGAGGTCTTGGGCATCCAGCCCCTTGCTGGTCCCTTCCCTCTGACGAGGCCCTCTGAGCTCCAGCCCCTTGCAGTGTGGAGACCGCCCCTGCCAGCAACCTCCTCTCCAAGGAGGCCTCAAGCGAGGCCTAGGCCCAGGGGAAAGGCACCAGCGGGGATGAGCCTGGGGAGGCGCCCGGGCGTGTCTGGACCCAGTCCCCGCAGCCTGCCCCTTGCTGGGGCAGTACCCCCGGAGGCCAGGAAGGTCTGGGCAAGGCGGGCCAGGGGCAGGGGCCCTGCTGGGTCCTGCCCCTGGCCTGTGGGGCCTCTGAGCACAACCGGCCCTCTCCCGCCGGAAGACCTCCCCGGCTGCCTCCAAAGGCCGCTTTGCAAGCACTCTCGCCGGCTGTTCCCGCCAGCCGCGCACAACGCTCCCAAGCCCGGGAGAAAAGCGCTTCGGGGTGGTGCTCTCTCCCGGCCCTTGCCCCTGAGCCTGGGGGCCAGGCAGGGGGTCCACACTCCCAGGCCAAGGCAGAACCACATGCACACGTCTGTTCCTGCCCCCTGCACCGGCAGAGAGCTCGGGGGAGCCAGAGTCTGTCAGGCAGCTGCTGGGCTGGCCGCCTGTGTGGGAAGGGGCAGAGCCGACCTAGGGGCACACTGGGCCTCTTGCTCTCCCTGCTGCCCTGAGGCTGCTGGGCCAAAGAGGTCTTGGGCATCCAGCCCCTTGCTGGTCCCTTCCCTCTGACGAGGCCCTCTGGGCTCCAGCCCCTTGCAGTGTGGAGACAGCCCCTGCCAGCAACCTCCTCTCCAAGGAGGCCTCAAGCGAGGCCTAGGCCCAGGGGAAAGGCACCAGCGGGGATGAGCCTGGGGAGGCGCCCGGGCATGTCTGGACCCAGTCCCCGCAGCCTGCCCCTTGCTGGGGCAGTACCCCCGGAGGCCAGGAAGGTCTGGGCAAGGCGGGCCAGGGGCAGGGGCCCTGCTGGGTCCTGCCCCTGGCCTGTGGGGCCTCTGAGCACAACCGGCCCTCTCCCGCTGGAAGACCTCCCCGGCTGCCTCCAAAGGCCGCTTTGCAAGCACTCTCGCCGGCTGTTCCCGCCAGCCGCGCACAACGCTCCCAAGCCCGGGAGAAAAGTGCTTCGGGGTGGTGCTCTCTCCTGGCCCTTGCCCCTGAGCCTGGGGGCCAGGCAGGGGGTTCACACTCCCAGGCCAAGGCAGAACCACATGCACACGTCTGTTCCTGCCCCCTGCACCGGCAGAGAGCTCGGGGGAGCCAGAGTCTGTCAGGCAGCTGCTGGGCTGGCCGCCTGTGTGGGAAGGGGCAGAGCCGACCTAGGGGCACACTGGGCCTCTTGCTCTCCCTGCTGCCCTGAGGCTGCTGGGCCAAAGAGGTCTTGGGCATCCAGCCCCTTGCTGGTCCCTTCCCTCTGACGAGGCCCTCTGAGCTCCAGCCCCTTGCAGTGTGGAGACAGCCCCTGCCAGCAACCTCCTCTCCAAGGAGGCCTCAAGCGAGGCCTAGGCCCAGGGGAAAGGCACCAGCGGGGATGAGCCTGGGGAGGCGCCCGGGCATGTCTGGACCCAGTCCCCGCAGCCTGCCCCTTGCTGGGGCAGTACCCCCGGAGGCCAGGAAGGTCTGGGCAAGGCGGGCCAGGGGCAGGGGCCCTGCTGGGTCCTGCCCCTGGCCTGTGGGGCCTCTGAGCACAACCGGCCCTCTCCCGCTGGAAGACCTCCCCGGCTGCCTCCAAAGGCCGCTTTGCAAGCACTCTCGCCGGCTGTTCCCGCCAGCCGCGCACAACGCTCCCAAGCCCGGGAGAAAAGCGCTTCGGGGTGGTGCTCTCTCCCGGCCCTTGCCCCTGAGCCTGGGGGCCAGGCAGGGGGTCCACACTCCCAGGCCAAGGCAGAACCACATGCACACGTCTGTTCCTGCCCCCTGCACCGGCAGAGAGCTCGGGGGAGCCAGAGTCTGTCAGGCAGCTGCTGGGCTGGCCGCCTGTGTGGGAAGGGGCAGAGCCGACCTAGGGGCACACTGGGCCTCTTGCTCTCCCTGCTGCCCTGAGGCTGCTGGGCCAAAGAGGTCTTGGGCATCCAGCCCCTTGCTGGTCCCTTCCCTCTGACGAGGCCCTCTGAGCTCCAGCCCCTTGCAGTGTGGAGACAGCCCCTGCCAGCAACCTCCTCTCCAAGGAGGCCTCAAGCGAGGCCTAGGCCCAGGGGAAAGGCACCAGCGGGGATGAGCCTGGGGAGGCGCCCGGGCATGTCTGGACCCAGTCCCCGCAGCCTGCCCCTTGCTGGGGCAGTACCCCCGGAGGCCAGGAAGGTCTGGGCAAGGCTGGCCAGGGGCAGGGGCCCTGCTGGGTCCTGCCCCTGGCCTGTGGGGCCTCTGAGCACAACCGGCCCTCTCCCGCTGGAAGACCTCCCCGGCTGCCTCCAAAGGCCGCTTTGCAAGCACTCTCGCCGGCTGTTCCCGCCAGCCGCGCACAACGCTCCCAAGCCCGGGAGAAAAGCGCTTCGGGGTGGTGCTCTCTCCCGGCCCTTGCCCCTGAGCCTGGGGGCCAGGCAGGGGGTCCACACTCCCAGGCCAAGGCAGAACCACATGCACACGTCTGTTCCTGCCCCCTGCACCGGCAGAGAGCTCGGGGGAGCCAGAGTCTGTCAGGCAGCTGCTGGGCTGGCCGCCTGTGTGGGAAGGGGCAGAGCCGACCTAGGGGCACACTGGGCCTCTTGCTCTCCCTGCTGCCCTGAGGCTGCTGGGCCAAAGAGGTCTTGGGCATCCAGCCCCTTGCTGGTCCCTTCCCTCTGACGAGGCCCTCTGAGCTCCAGCCCCTTGCAGTGTGGAGACAGCCCCTGCCAGCAACCTCCTCTCCAAGGAGGCCTCAAGCGAGGCCTAGGCCCAGGGGAAAGGCACCAGCAGGGATGAGCCTGGGGAGGCGCCCGGGCATGTCTGGACCCAGTCCCCGCAGCCTGCCCCTTGCTGGGGCAGTACCCCCGGAGGCCAGGAAGGTCTGGGCAAGGCTGGCCAGGGGCAGGGGCCCTGCTGGGTCCTGCCCCTGGCCTGTGGGGCCTCTGAGCACAACCGGCCCTCTCCCGCTGGAAGACCTCCCCGGCTGCCTCCAAAGGCCGCTTTGCAAGCACTCTCGCCGGCTGTTCCCGCCAGCCGCGCACAACGCTCCCAAGCCCGGGAGAAAAGCGCTTCGGGGTGGTGCTCTCTCCCGGCCCTTGCCCCTGAGCCTGGGGGCCAGGCAGGGGGTCCACACTCCCAGGCCAAGGCAGAACCACATGCACACGTCTGTTCCTGCCCCCTGCACCGGCAGAGAGCTCGGGGGAGCCAGAGTCTGTCAGGCAGCTGCTGGGCTGGCCGCCTGTGTGGGAAGGGGCAGAGCCGACCTAGGGGCACACTGGGCCTCTTGCTCTCCCTGCTGCCCTGAGGCTGCTGGGCCAAAGAGGTCTTGGGCATCCAGCCCCTTGCTGGTCCCTTCCCTCTGACGAGGCCCTCTGAGCTCCAGCCCCTTGCAGTGTGGAGACAGCCCCTGCCAGCAACCTCCTCTCCAAGGAGGCCTCAAGCGAGGCCTAGGCCCAGGGGAAAGGCACCAGCGGGGATGAGCCTGGGGAGGCGCCCGGGCATGTCTGGACCCAGTCCCCGCAGCCTGCCCCTTGCTGGGGCAGTACCCCCGGAGGCCAGGAAGGTCTGGGCAAGGCGGGCCAGGGGCAGGGGCCCTGCTGGGTCCTGCCCCTGGCCTGTGGGGCCTCTGAGCACAACCGGCCCTCTCCCGCTGGAAGACCTCCCCGGCTGCCTCCAAAGGCCGCTTTGCAAGCACTCTCGCCGGCTGTTTCCGCCAGCCGCGCACAACGCTCCCAAGCCCGGGAGAAAAGCGCTTCGGGGTGGTGCTCTCTCCCGGCCCTTGCCCCTGAGCCCGGGGGCCAGGCAGGGGGTCCACACTCCCAGGCCAAGGCAGAACCACATGCACACGTCTGTTCCTGCCCCCTGCACCGGCAGAGAGCTCGGGGGAGCCAGAGTCTGTCAGGCAGCTGCTGGGCTGGCCGCCTGTGTGGGAAGGGGCAGAGCCGACCTAGGGGCACACTGGGCCTCTTGCTCTCCCTGCTGCCCTGAGGCTGCTGGGCCAAAGAGGTCTTGGGCATCCAGCCCCTTGCTGGTCCCTTCCCTCTGACGAGGCCCTCTGAGCTCCAGCCCCTTGCAGTGTGGAGACAGCCCCTGCCAGCAACCTCCTCTCCAAGGAGGCCTCAAGCGAGGCCTAGGCCCAGGGGAAAGGCACCAGCGGGGATGAGCCTGGGGAGGCGCCCGGGCATGTCTGGACCCAGTCCCCGCAGCCTGCCCCTTGCTGGGGCAGTACCCCCGGAGGCCAGGAAGGTCTGGGCAAGGCGGGCCAGGGGCAGGGGCCCTGCTGGGTCCTGCCCCTGGCCTGTGGGGCCTCTGAGCACAACCGGCCCTCTCCCGCTGGAAGACCTCCCCGGCTGCCTCCAAAGGCCGCTTTGCAAGCACTCTCGCCGGCTGTTCCCGCCAGCCGCGCACAACGCTCCCAAGCCCGGGAGAAAAGCGCTTCGGGGTGGTGCTCTCTCCCGGCCCTTGCCCCTGAGCCTGGGGGCCAGGCAGGGGGTCCACACTCCCAGGCCAAGGCAGAACCACATGCACACGTCTGTTCCTGCCCCCTGCACCGGCAGAGAGCTCGGGGCAGCCAGAGTCTGTCAGGCAGCTGCTGGGCTGGCCGCCTGTGTGGGAAGGGGCAGAGCCGACCTAGGGGCACACTGGGCCTCTTGCTCTCCCTGCTGCCCTGAGGCTGCTGGGCCAAAGAGGTCTTGGGCATCCAGCCCCTTGCTGGTCCCTTCCCTCTGACGAGGCCCTCTGAGCTCCAGCCCCTTGCAGTGTGGAGACAGCCCCTGCCAGCAACCTCCTCTCCAAGGAGGCCTCAAGCGAGGCCTAGGCCCAGGGGAAAGGCACCAGCGGGGATGAGCCTGGGGAGGCGCCCGGGCATGTCTGGACCCAGTCCCCGCAGCCTGCCCCTTGCTGGGGCAGTACCCCCGGAGGCCAGGAAGGTCTGGGCAAGGCGGGCCAGGGGCAGGGGCCCTGCTGGGTCCTGCCCCTGGCCTGTGGGGCCTCTGAGCACAACCGGCCCTCTCCCGCTGGAAGACCTCCCCGGCTGCCTCCAAAGGCCGCTTTGCAAGCACTCTCGCCGGCTGTTCCCGCCAGCCGCGCACAACGCTCCCAAGCCCGGGAGAAAAGTGCTTCGGGGTGGTGCTCTCTCCCGGCCCTTGCCCCTGAGCCTGGGGGCCAGGCAGGGGGTCCACACTCCCAGGCCAAGGCAGAACCACATGCACACGTCTGTTCCTGCCCCCTGCACCGGCAGAGAGCTCGGGGGAGCCAGAGTCTGTCAGGCAGCTGCTGGGCTGGCCGCCTGTGTGGGAAGGGGCAGAGCCGACCTAGGGGCACACTGGGCCTCTTGCTCTCCCTGCTGCCCTGAGGCTGCTGGGCCAAAGAGGTCTTGGGCATCCAGCCCTTTGCTGGTCCCTTCCCTCTGACGAGGCCCTCTGAGCTCCAGCCCCTTGCAGTGTGGAGACAGCCCCTGCCAGCAACCTCCTCTCCAAGGAGGCCTCAAGCGAGGCCTAGGCCCAGGGAAAAGGCACCAGCGGGGATGAGCCTGGGGAGGCGCCCGGGCATGTCTGGACCCAGTCCCCGCAGCCTGCCCCTTGCTGGGGCAGTACCCCCGGAGGCCAGGAAGGTCTGGGCAAGGCTGGCCAGGGGCAGGGGCCCTGCTGGGTCCTGCCCCTGGCCTGTGGGGCCTCTGAGCACAACCGGCCCTCTCCCGCTGGAAGACCTCCCCGGCTGCCTCCAAAGGCCGCTTTGCAAGCACTCTCGCCGGCTGTTCCCGCCAGCCGCGCACAACGCTCCCAAGCCCGGGAGAAAAGCGCTTCGGGGTGGTGCTCTCTCCCGGCCCTTGCCCCTGAGCCTGGGGGCCAGGCAGGGGGTCCACACTCCCAGGCCAAGGCAGAACCACATGCACACGTCTGTTCCTGCCCCCTGCACCGGCAGAGAGCTCGGGGGAGCCAGAGTCTGTCAGGCAGCTGCTGGGCTGGCCGCCTGTGTGGGAAGGGGCAGAGCCGACCTAGGGGCACACTGGGCCTCTTGCTCTCCCTGCTGCCCTGAGGCTGCTGGGCCAAAGAGGTCTTGGGCATCCAGCCCCTTGCTGGTCCCTTCCCTCTGACGAGGCCCTCTGAGCTCCAGCCCCTTGCAGTGTGGAGACAGCCCCTGCCAGCAACCTCCTCTCCAAGGAGGCCTCAAGCGAGGCCTAGGCCCAGGGGAAAGGCACCAGCGGGGATGAGCCTGGGGAGGCGCCCGGGCATGTCTGGACCCAGTCCCCGCAGCCTGCCCCTTGCTGGGGCAGTACCCCTGGAGGCCAGGAAGGTCTGGGCAAGGCGGGCCAGGGGCAGGGGCCCTGCTGGGTCCTGCCCCTGGCCTGTGGGGCCTCTGAGCACAACCGGCCCTCTCCCGCTGGAAGACCTCCCCGGCTGCCTCCAAAGGCCGCTTTGCAAGCACTCTCGCCGGCTGTTCCCGCCAGCCGCGCACAACGCTCCCAAGCCCGGGAGAAAAGCGCTTCGGGGTGGTGCTCTCTCCCGGCCCTTGCCCCTGAGCCTGGGGGCCAGGCAGGGGGTCCACACTCCCAGGCCAAGGCAGAACCACATGCACACGTCTGTTCCTGCCCCCTGCACCGGCAGAGAGCTCGGGGGAGCCAGAGTCTGTCAGGCAGCTGCTGGGCTGGCCGCCTGTGTGGGAAGGGGCAGAGCCGACCTAGGGGCACACTGGGCCTCTTGCTCTCCCTGCTGCCCTGAGGCTGCTGGGCCAAAGAGGTCTTGGGCATCCAGCCCCTTGCTGGTCCCTTCCCTCTGACGAGGCCCTCCGAGCTCCAGCACCTTGCAGTGTGGAGACAGCCCCTGCCAGCAACCTCCTCTCCAAGGAGGCCTCAAGCGAGGCCTAGGCCCAGGGGAAAGGCACCAGCGGGGATGAGCCTGGGGAGGCGCCCGGGCATGTCTGGACCCAGTCCCCGCAGCCTGCCCCTTGCTGGGGCAGTACCCCCGGAGGCCAGGAAGGTCTGGGCAAGGCGGGCCAGGGGCAGGGGCCCTGCTGGGTCCTGCCCCTGGCCTGTGGGGCCTCTGAGCACAACCGGCCCTCTCCCGCTGGAAGACCTCCCCGGCTGCCTCCAAAGGCCGCTTTGCAAGCACTCTCGCCGGCTGTTCCCGCCAGCCGCGCACAACGCTCCCAAGCCCGGGAGAAAAGCGCTTCGGGGTGGTGCTCTCTCCCGGCCCTTGCCCCTGAGCCTGGGGGCCAGGCAGGGGGTCCACACTCCCAGGCCAAGGCAGAACCACATGCACACGTCTGTTCCTGCCCCCTGCACCGGCAGAGAGCTCGGGGGAGCCAGAGTCTGTCAGGCAGCTGCTGGGCTGGCCGCCTGTGTGGGAAGGGGCAGAGCCGACCTAGGGGCACACTGGGCCTCTTGCTCTCCCTGCTGCCCTGAGGCTGCTGGGCCAAAGAGGTCTTGGGCATCCAGCCCCTTGCTGGTCCCTTCCCTCTGACGAGGCCCTCTGAGCTCCAGCACCTTGCAGTGTGGAGACAGCCCCTGCCAGCAACCTCCTCTCCAAGGAGGCCTCAAGCGAGGCCTAGGACCAGGGGAAAGGCACCAGCGGGGATGAGCCTGGGGAGGCGCCCGGGCATGTCTGGACCCAGTCCCCGCAGCCTGCCCCTTGCTGGGGCAGTACCCCCGGAGGCCAGGAAGGTCTGGGCAAGGCTGGCCAGGGGCAGGGGCCCTGCTGGGTCCTGCCCCTGGCCTGTGGGGCCTCTGAGCACAACTGGCCCTCTCCCGCTGGAAGACCTCCCCGGCTGCCTCCAAAGGCCGCTTTGCAAGCACTCTCGCCGGCTGTTCCCGCCAGCTGCGCACAACGCTCCCAAGCCCGGGAGAAAAGCGCTTCGGGGTGGTGCTCTCTCCCGGCCCTTGCCCCTGAGCCTGGGGGCCAGGCAGGGGGTCCACACTCCCAGGCCAAGGCAGAACCACATGCACACGTCTGTTCCTGCCCCCTGCACCGGCAGAGAGCTCGGGGGAGCCAGAGTCTGTCAGGCAGCTGCTGGGCTGGCCGCCTGTGTGGGAAGGGGCAGAGCCGACCTAGGGGCACACTGGGCCTCTTGCTCTCCCTGCTGCCCTGAGGCTGCTGGGCCAAAGAGGTCTTGGGCATCCAGCCCCTTGCTGGTCCCTTCCCTCTGACGAGGCCCTCTGAGCTCCAGCCCCTTGCAGTGTGGAGACAGCCCCTGCCAGCAACCTCCTCTCCAAGGAGGCCTCAAGCGAGGCCTAGGCCCAGGGGAAAGGCACCAGCGGGGATGAGCCTGGGGAGGCGCCCGGGCATGTCTGGACCCAGTCCCCGCAGCCTGCCCCTTGCTGGGGCAGTACCCCCGGAGGCCAGGAAGGTCTGGGCAAGGCTGGCCAGGGGCAGGGGCCCTGCTGGGTCCTGCCCCTGGCCTGTGGGGCCTCTGAGCACAACCGGCCCTCTCCCGCTGGAAGAACTCCCCGGCTGCCTCCAAAGGCCGCTTTGCAAGCACTCTCGCCGGCTGTTCCCGCCAGCCGCGCACAACGCTCCCAAGCCCGGGAGAAAAGCGCTTCGGGGTGGTGCTCTCTCCCGGCCCTTGCCCCTGAGCCTGGGGGCCAGGCAGGGGGTCCACACTCCCAGGCCAAGGCAGAACCACATGCACACGTCTGTTCCTGCCCCCTGCACCGGCAGAGAGCTCGGGGGAGCCAGAGTCTGTCAGGCAGCTGCTGGGCTGGCCGCCTGTGTGGGAAGGGGCAGAGCCGACCTAGGGGCACACTGGGCCTCTTGCTCTCCCTGCTGCCCTGAGGCTGCTGGGCCAAAGAGGTCTTGGGCATCCAGCCCCTTGCTGGTCCCTTCCCTCTGACGAGGCCCTCTGAGCTCCAGCCCCTTGCAGTGTGGAGACAGCCCCTGCCAGCAACCTCCTCTCCAAGGAGGCCTCAAGCGAGGCCTAGGCCCAGGGGCAAGGCACCAGCGGGGATGAGCCTGGGGAGGCGCCCGGGCATGTCTGGACCCAGTCCCCGCAGCCTGCCCCTTGCTGGGGCAGTACCCCCGGAGGCCAGGAAGGTCTGGGCAAGGCTGGCCAGGGGCAGGGGCCCTGCTGGGTCCTGCCCCTGGCCTGTGGGGCCTCTGAGCACAACCGGCCCTCTCCCGCTGGAAGACCTCCCCTGCTGCCTCCAAAGGCCGCTTTGCAAGCACTCTCGCCGGCTGTTCCCGCCAGCCGCGCACAACGCACCCAAGCCCGGGAGAAAAGCGCTTCGGGGTGGTGCTCTCTCCCGGCCCTTGCCCCTGAGCCTGGGGGCCAGGCAGGGGGTCCACACTCCCAGGCCAAGGCAGAACCACATGCACACGTCTGTTCCTGCCCCCTGCACCGGCAGAGAGCTCGGGGGAGCCAGAGTCTGTCAGGCAGCTGCTGGGCTGGCCGCCTGTGTGGGAAGGGGCAGAGCCGACCTAGGGGCACACTGGGCCTCTTGCTCTCCCTGCTGCCCTGAGGCTGCTGGGCCAAAGAAGTCTTGGGCATCCAGCCCCTTGCTGGTCCCTTCCCTCTGACGAGGCCCTCTGAGCTCCAGCCCCTTGCAGTGTGGAGACAGCCCCTGCCAGCAACCTCCTCTCCAAGGAGGCCTCAAGCGAGGCCTAGGCCCAGGGGAAAGGCACCAGCGGGGATGAGCCTGGGGAGGCGCCCGGGCATGTCTGGACCCAGTCCCCGCAGCCTGCCCCTTGCTGGGGCAGTACCCCCGGAGGCCAGGAAGGTCTGGGCAAGGCGGGCCAGGGGCAGGGGCCCTGCTGGGTCCTGCCCCTGGCCTGTGGGGCCTCTGAGCACAACCGGCCCTCTCCCGCTGGAAGACCTCCCCGGCTGCCTCCAAAGGCCGCTTTGCAAGCACTCTCGCCGGCTGTTCCCGCCAGCCGCGCACAACGCTCCCAAGCCCGGGAGAAAAGCGCTTCGGGGTGGTGCTCTCTCCCGGCCCTTGCCCCTGAGCCTGGGGGCCAGGCAGGGGGTCCACACTCCCAGGCCAAGGCAGAACCACATGCACACGTCTGTTCCTGCCCCCTGCACCGGCAGAGAGCTCGGGGCAGCCAGAGTCTGTCAGGCAGCTGCTGGGCTGGCCGCCTGTGTGGGAAGGGGCAGAGCCGACCTAGGGGCACACTGGGCCTCTTGCTCTCCCTGCTGCCCTGAGGCTGCTGGGCCAAAGAGGTCTTGGGCATCCAGCCCTTTGCTGGTCCCTTCCCTCTGACGAGGCCCTCTGAGCTCCAGCCCCTTGCAGTGTGGAGACAGCCCCTGCCAGCAACCTCCTCTCCAAGGAGGCCTCAAGCGAGGCCTAGGCCCAGGGGAAAGGCACCAGCGGGGATGAGCCTGGGGAGGCGCCCGGGCATGTCTGGACCCAGTCCCCGCAGCCTGCCCCTTGCTGGGGCAGTACCCCCGGAGGCCAGGAAGGTCTGGGCAAGGCGGGCCAGGGGCAGGGGCCCTGCTGGGTCCTGCCCCTGGCCCGTGGGGCCTCTGAGCACAACCGGCCCTCTCCCGCTGGAAGACCTCCCCGGCTGCCTCCAAAGGCCGCTTTGCAAGCACTCTCGCCGGCTGTTCCCGCCAGCCGCGCACAACGCTCCCAAGCCCGGGAGAAAAGCGCTTCGGGGTGGTGCTCTCTCCCGGCCCTTGCCCCTGAGCCTGGGGGCCAGGCAGGGGGTCCACACTCCCAGGCCAAGGCAGAACCACATGCACACGTCTGTTCCTGCCCCCTGCACCGGCAGAGAGCTCGGGGGAGCCAGAGTCTGTCAGGCAGCTGCTGGGCTGGCCGCCTGTGTGGGAAGGGGCAGAGCCGACCTAGGGGCACACTGGGCCTCTTGCTCTCCCTGCTGCCCTGAGGCTGCTGGGCCAAAGAGGTCTTGGGCATCCAGCCCCTTGCTGGTCCCTTCCCTCTGACGAGGCCCTCTGAGCTCCAGCCCCTTGCAGTGTGGAGACAGCCCCTGCCAGCAACCTCCTCTCCAAGGAGGCCTCAAGCGAGGCCTAGGCCCAGGGGAAAGGCACCAGCGGGGATGAGCCTGGGGAGGCGCCCGGGCATGTCTGGACCCAGTCCCCGCAGCCTGCCCCTTGCTGGGGCAGTACCCCCGGAGGCCAGGAAGGTCTGGGCAAGGCTGGCCAGGGGCAGGGGCCCTGCTGGGTCCTGCCCCTGGCCTGTGGGGCCTCTGAGCACAACCGGCCCTCTCCCGCTGGAAGACCTCCCCGGCTGCCTCCAAAGGCCGCTTTGCAAGCACTCTCGCCGGCTGTTCCCGCCAGCCGCGCACAACGCTCCCAAGCCCGGGAGAAAAGCGCTTCGGGGTGGTGCTCTCTCCCGGCCCTTGCCCCTGAGCCTGGGGGCCAGGCAGGGGGTCCACACTCCCAGGCCAAGGCAGAACCACATGCACACGTCTGTTCCTGCCCCCTGCACCGGCAGAGAGCTCGGGGGAGCCAGAGTCTGTCAGGCAGCTGCTGGGCTGGCCGCCTGTGTGGGAAGGGGCAGAGCCGACCTAGGGGCACACTGGGCCTCTTGCTCTCCCTGCTGCCCTGAGGCTGCTGGGCCAAAGAGGTCTTGGGCATCCAGCCCCTTGCTGGTCCCTTCCCTCTGACGAGGCCCTCTGAGCTCCAGCCCCTTGCAGTGTGGAGACAGCCCCTGCCAGCAACCTCCTCTCCAAGGAGGCCTCAAGCGAGGCCTAGGCCCAGGGGAAAGGCACCAGCGGGGATGAGCCTGGGGAGGCGCCCGGGCATGTCTGGACCCAGTCCCCGCAGCCTGCCCCTTGCTGGGGCAGTACCCCCGGAGGCCAGGAAGGTCTGGGCAAGGCGGGCCAGGGGCAGGGGCCCTGCTGGGTCCTGCCCCTGGCCTGTGGGGCCTCTGAGCACAACCGGCCCTCTCCCGCTGGAAGACCTCCCCGGCTGCCTCCAAAGGCCGCTTTGCAAGCACTCTCGCCGGCTGTTCCCGCCAGCCGCGCCCAACGCTCCCAAGCCCGGGAGAAAAGCGCTTCGGGGTGGTGCTCTCTCCCGGCCCTTGCCCCTGAGCCTGGGGGCCAGGCAGGGGGTCCACACTCCCAGGCCAAGGCAGAACCACATGCACACGTCTGTTCCTGCCCCCTGCACCGGCAGAGAGCTCGGGGGAGCCAGAGTCTGTCAGGCAGCTGCTGGGCTGGCCGCCTGTGTGGGAAGGGGCAGAGCCGACCTAGGGGCACACTGGGCCTCTTGCTCTCCCTGCTGCCCTGAGGCTGCTGGGCCAAAGAAGTCTTGGGCATCCAGCCCCTTGCTGGTCCCTTCCCTCTGACGAGGCCCTCTGAGCTCCAGCCCCTTGCACTGTGGAGACAGCCCCTGCCAGCAACCTCCTCTCCAAGGAGGCCTCAAGCGAGGCCTAGGCCCAGGGGAAAGGCACCAGCGGGGATGAGCCTGGGGAGGCGCCCGGGCATGTCTGGACCCAGTCCCCGCAGCCTGCCCCTTGCTGGGGCAGTACCCCCGGAGGCCAGGAAGGTCTGGGCAAGGCTGGCCAGGGGCAGGGGCCCTGCTGGGTCCTGCCCCTGGCCTGTGGGGCCTCTGAGCACAACCGGCCCTCTCCCGCTGGAAGACCTCCCCGGCTGCCTCCAAAGGCCGCTTTGCAAGCACTCTCGCCGGCTGTTCCCGCCAGCCGCGCACAACGCTCCCAAGCCCGGGAGAAAAGCGCTTCGGGGTGGTGCTCTCTCCCGGCCCTTGCCCCTGAGCCTGGGGGCCAGGCAGGGGGTCCACACTCCCAGGCCAAGGCAGAACCACATGCACACGTCTGTTCCTGCCTCCTGCACCGGCAGAGAGCTCGGGGCAGCCAGAGTCTGTCAGGCAGCTGCTGGGCTGGCCGCCTGTGTGGGAAGGGGCAGAGCCGACCTAGGGGCACACTGGGCCTCTTGCTCTCCCTGCTGCCCTGAGACTGCTGGGCCAAAGAGGTCTTTGGCATCCAGCCCCTTGCTGGTCCCTTCCCTCTGACGAGGCCCTCTGAGCTCCAGCCCCTTGCAGTGTGGAGACAGCCCCTGCCAGCAACCTCCTCTCCAAGGAGGCCTCAAGCGAGGCCTAGGCCCAGGGGAAAGGCACCAGCGGGGATGAGCCTGGGGAGGCGCCCGGGCATGTCTGGACCCAGTCCCCGCAGCCTGCCCCTTGCTGGGGCAGTACCCCCGGAGGCCAGGAAGGTCTGGGCAAGGCGGGCCAGGGGCAGGGGCCCTGCTGGGTCCTGCCCCTGGCCTGTGGGGCCTCTGAGCACAACCGGCCCTCTCCCGCTGGAAGACCTCCCCGGCTGCCTCCAAAGGCCGCTTTGCAAGCACTCTCGCCGGCTGTTCCCGCCAGCCGCGCACAACGCTCCCAAGCCCGGGAGAAAAGCGCTTCGGGGTGGTGCTCTCTCCCGGCCCTTGCCCCTGAGCCTGGGGGCCAGGCAGGGGGTCCACACTCCCAGGCCAAGGCAGAACCACATGCACACGTCTGTTCCTGCCCCCTGCACCGGCAGAGAGCTCGGGGGAGCCAGAGTCTGTCAGGCAGCTGCTGGGCTGGCCGCCTGTGTGGGAAGGGGCAGAGCCGACCTAGGGGCACACTGGGACTCTTGCTCTCCCTGCTGCCCTGAGGCTGCTGGGCCAAAGAGGTCTTGGGCATCCAGCCCCTTGCTGGTCCCTTCCCTCTGACGAGGCCCTCTGAGCTCCAGCCCCTTGCAGTGTGGAGACAGCCCCTGCCAGCAACCTCCTCTCCAAGGAGGCCTCAAGCGAGGCCTAGGCCCAGGGGAAAGGCACCAGCAGGGATGAGCCTGGGGAGGCGCCCGGGCATGTCTGGACCCAGTCCCCGCAGCCTGCCCCTTGCTGGGGCAGTACCCCCGGAGGCCAGGAAGGTCTGGGCAAGGGTGGCCAGGGGCAGGGGCCCTGCTGGGTCCTGCCCCTGGCCTGTGGGGCCTCTGAGCACAACCGGCCCTCTGCCGCTGGAAGACCTCCCCGGCTGCCTCCAAAGGCCGCTTTGCAAGCACTCTCGCAGGCTGTTCCCGCCAGCCGTGCACAACGCTCCCAAGCCCGGGAGAAAAGCGCTTCGGGGTGGTGCTCTCTCCCGGCCCTTGCCCCTGAGCCTGGGGGCCAGGCAGGGGGTCCACACTCCCAGGCCAAGGCAGAACCACATGCACACGTCTGTTCCTGCCCCCTGCACCGGCAGAGAGCTCGGGGGAGCCAGAGTCTGTCAGGCAGCTGCTGGGCTGGCCGCCTGTGTGGGAAGGGGCAGAGCCGACCTAGGGGCACACTGGGCCTCTTGCTCTCCCTGCTGCCCTGAGGCTGCTGGGCCAAAGAGGTCTTGGGCATCCAGCCCCTTGCTGGTCCCTTCCCTCTGACGAGGCCCTCTGAGCTCCAGCCCCTTGCAGTGTGGAGACAGCCCCTGCCAGCAACCTCCTCTCCAAGGAGGCCTCAAGCGAGGCCTAGGCCCAGGGGAAAGGCACCAGCGGGGATGAGCCTGGGGAGGCGCCCGGGCATGTCTGGACCCAGTCCCCGCAGCCTGCCCCTTGCTGGGGCAGTACCCCCGGAGGCCAGGAAGGTCTGGGCAAGGCGGGCCAGGGGCAGGGGCCCTGCTGGGTCCTGCCCCTGGCCTGTGGGGCCTCTGAGCACAACCGGCCCTCTCCCGCTGGAAGACCTCCCCGGCTGCCTCCAAAGGCCGCTTTGCAAGCACTCTCGCCGGCTGTTCCCGCCAGCCGCGCACAACGCTCCCAAGCCCGGGAGAAAAGTGCTTCGGGGTGGTGCTCTCTCCCGGCCCTTGCCCCTGAGCCTGGGGGCCAGGCAGGGGGTCCACACTCCCAGGCCAAGGCAGAACCACATGCACACGTCTGTTCCTGCCCCCTGCACCGGCAGAGAGCTCGGGGGAGCCAGAGTCTGTCAGGCAGCTGCTGGGCTGGCCGCCTGTGTGGGAAGGGGCAGAGCCGACCTAGGGGCACACTGGGCCTCTTGCTCTCCCTGCTGCCCTGAGGCTGCTGGGCCAAAGAGGTCTTGGGCATCCAGCCCCTTGCTGGTCCCTTCCCTCTGACGAGGCCCTCTGAGCTCCAGCCCCTTGCAGTGTGGAGACAGCCCCTGCCAGCAACCTCCTCTCCAAGGAGGCCTCAAGCGAGGCCTAGGCCCAGGGGAAAGGCACCAGCGGGGATGAGCCTGGGGAGGCGCCCGGGCATGTCTGGACCCAGTCCCCGCAGCCTGCCCCTTGCTGGGGCAGTACCCCCGGAGGCCAGGAAGGTCTGGGCAAGGCGGGCCAGGGGCAGGGGCCCTGCTGGGTCCTGCCCCTGGCCTGTGGGGCCTCTGAGCACAACCGGCCCTCTCCCGCTGGAAGACCTCCCCGGCTGCCTCCAAAGGCCGCTTTGCAAGCACTCTCGCCGGCTGTTCCCGCCAGCCGCGCCCAACGCTCCCAAGCCCGGGAGAAAAGCGCTTCGGGGTGGTGCTCTCTCCCGGCCCTTGCCCCTGAGCCTGGGGGCCAGGCAGGGGGTCCACACTCCCAGGCCAAGGCAGAACCACATTCACACGTCTGTTCCTGCCCCCTGCACCGGCAGAGAGCTCGGGGGAGCCAGAGTCTGTCAGGCAGCTGCTGGGCTGGCCGCCTGTGTGGGAAGGGGCAGAGCCGACCTAGGGGCACACTGGGCCTCTTGCTCTCCCTGCTGCCCTGAGGCTGCTGGGCCAAAGAGGTCTTGGGCATCCAGCCCCTTGCTGGTCCCTTCCCTCTGACGAGGCCCTCTGAGCTTCAGCACCTTGCAGTGTGGAGACAGCCCCTGCCAGCAACCTCCTCTCCAAGGAGGCCTCAAGCGAGGCCTAGGCCCAGGGGAAAGGCACCAGCGGGGATGAGCCTGGGCAGGCGCCCGGGCATGTCTGGACCCAGTCCCCGCAGCCTGCCTCTTGCTGGGGCAGTACCCCCGGAGGCCAGGAAGGTCTGGGCAAGGCTGGCCAGGGGCAGGGGCCCTGCTGGGTCCTGCCCCTGGCCTGTGGGGCCTCTGAGCACAACCGGCCCTCTCCCGCTGGAAGACCTCCCCGGCTGCCTCCAAAGGCCGCTTTGCAAGCACTCTCGCCGGCTGTTCCCGCCAGCCGCGCACAACGCTCCCAAGCCCGGGAGAAAAGCGCTTCGGGGTGGTGCTCTCTCCCGGCCCTTGCCCCTGAGCCTGGGGGCCAGGCAGGGGGTCCACACTCCCAGGCCAAGGCAGAACCACATGCACACGTCTGTTCCTGCCCCCTGCACCGGCAGAGAGCTCGGGGGAGCCAGAGTCTGTCAGGCAGCTGCTGGGCTGGCCGCCTGTGTGGGAAGGGGCAGAGCCGACCTAGGGGCACACTGGGCCTCTTGCTCTCCCTGCTGCCCTGAGGCTGCTGGGCCAAAGAGGTCTTGGGCATCCAGCCCCTTGCTGGTCCCTTCCCTCTGACGAGGCCCTCTGAGCTCCAGCCCCTTGCAGTGTGGAGACAGCCCCTGCCAGCAACCTCCTCTCCAAGGAGGCCTCAAGCGAGGCCTAGGCCCAGGGGAAAGGCACCAGCGGGGATGAGCCTGGGGAGGCGCCCGGGCATGTCTGGACCCAGTCCCCGCAGCCTGCCCCTTGCTGGGGCAGTACCCCCGGAGGCCAGGAAGGTCTGGGCAAGGCGGGCCAGGGGCAGGGGCCCTGCTGGGTCCTGCCCCTGGCCTGTGGGGCCTCTGAGCACAACCGGCCCTCTCCCGCTGGAAGACCTCCCCGGCTGCCTCCAAAGGCCGCTTTGCAAGCACTCTCGCCGGCTGTTCCCGGCAGCCGCGCCCAACGCTCCCAAGCCCGGGAGAAAAGCGCTTCGGGGTGGTGCTCTCTCCCGGCCCTTGCCCCTGAGCCTGGGGGCCAGGCAGGGGGTCCACACTCCCAGGCCAAGGCAGAACCACATTCACACGTCTGTTCCTGCCCCCTGCACCGGCAGAGAGCTCGGGGGAGCCAGAGTCTGTCAGGCAGCTGCTGGGCTGGCCGCCTGTGTGGGAAGGGGCAGAGCCGACCTAGGGGCACACTGGGCCTCTTGCTCTCCCTGCTGCCCTGAGGCTGCTGGGCCAAAGAAGTCTTGGGCATCCAGCCCCTTGCTGGTCCCTTCCCTCTGACGAGGCCCTCTGAGCTCCAGCCTCTTGCACTGTGGAGACAGCCCCTGCCAGCAACCTCCTCTCCAAGGAGGCCTCAAGCGAGGCCTAGGACCAGGGGAAAGGCACCAGCGGGGATGAGCCTGGGGAGGCGCCCGGGCATGTCTGGACCCAGTCCCCGCAGCCTGCCCCTTGCTGGGGCAGTACCCCCGGAGGCCAGGAAGGTCTGGGCAAGGCTGGCCAGGGGCAGGGGCCCTGCTGGGTCCTGCCCCTGGCCTGTGGGGCCTCTGAGCACAACTGGCCCTCTCCCGCTGGAAGACCTCCCCGGCTGCCTCCAAAGGCCGCTTTGCAAGCACTCTCGCCGGCTGTTCCCGCCAGCTGCGCACAACGCTCCCAAGCCCGGGAGAAAAGCGCTTCGGGGTGGTGCTCTCTCCCGGCCCTTGCCCCTGAGCCTGGGGGCCAGGCAGGGGGTCCACACTCCCAGGCCAAGGCAGAACCACATGCACACGTCTGTTCCTGCCCCCTGCACCGGCAGAGAGCTCGGGGGAGCCAGAGTCTGTCAGGCAGCTGCTGGGCTGGCCGCCTGTGTGGGAAGGGGCAGAGCCGACCTAGGGGCACACTGGGCCTCTTGCTCTCCCTGCTGCCCTGAGGCTGCTGGGCCAAAGAGGTCTTGGGCATCCAGCCCCTTGCTGGTCCCTTCCCTCTGACGAGGCCCTCTGAGCTCCAGCCCCTTGCAGTGTGGAGACAGCCCCTGCCAGCAACCTCCTCTCCAAGGAGGCCTCAAGCGAGGCCTAGGCCCAGGGGAAAGGCACCAGCGGGGATGAGCCTGGGGAGGCGCCCGGGCATGTCTGGACCCAGTCCCCGCAGCCTGCCCCTTGCTGGGGCAGTACCCCCGGAGGCCAGGAAGGTCTGGGCAAGGCTGGCCAGGGGCAGGGGCCCTGCTGGGTCCTGCCCCTGGCCTGTGGGGCCTCTGAGCACAACCGGCCCTCTCCCGCTGGAAGACCTCCCCGGCTGCCTCCAAAGGCCGCTTTGCAAGCACTCTCGCCGGCTGTTCCCGCCAGCCGCGCACAACGCTCCCAAGCCCGGGAGAAAAGCGCTTCGGGGTGGTGCTCTCTCCCGGCCCTTGCCCCTGAGCCTGGGGGCCAGGCAGGGGGTCCACACTCCCAGGCCAAGGCAGAACCACATGCACACGTCTGTTCCTGCCCCCTGCACCGGCAGAGAGCTCGGGGGAGCCAGAGTCTGTCAGGCAGCTGCTGGGCTGGCCGCCTGTGTGGGAAGGGGCAGAGCCGACCTAGGGGCACACTGGGCCTCTTGCTCTCCCTGCTGCCCTGAGGCTGCTGGGCCAAAGAGGTCTTGGGCATCCAGCCCCTTGCTGGTCCCTTCCCTCTGACGAGGCCCTCTGAGCTCCAGCCCCTTGCAGTGTGGAGACAGCCCCTGCCAGCAACCTCCTCTCCAAGGAGGCCTCAAGCGAGGCCTAGGCCCAGGGGAAAGGCACCAGCGGGGATGAGCCTGGGGAGGCGCCCGGGCATGTCTGGACCCAGTCCCCGCAGCCTGCCCCTTGCTGGGGCAGTACCCCCGGAGGCCAGGAAGGTCTGGGCAAGGCTGGCCAGGGGCAGGGGCCCTGCTGGGTCCTGCCCCTGGCCTGTGGGGCCTCTGAGCACAACCGGCCCTCTCCCGCTGGAAGACCTCCCCTGCTGCCTCCAAAGGCCGCTTTGCAAGCACTCTCGCCGGCTGTTCCCGCCAGCCGCGCACAACGCACCCAAGCCCGGGAGAAAAGCGCTTCGGGGTGGTGCTCTCTCCCGGCCCTTGCCCCTGAGCCTGGGGGCCAGGCAGGGGGTCCACACTCCCAGGCCAAGGCAGAACCACATGCACACGTCTGTTCCTGCCCCCTGCACCGGCAGAGAGCTCGGGGGAGCCAGAGTCTGTCAGGCAGCTGCTGGGCTGGCCGCCTGTGTGGGAAGGGGCAGAGCCGACCTAGGGGCACACTGGGCCTCTTGCTCTCCCTGCTGCCCTGAGGCTGCTGGGCCAAAGAAGTCTTGGGCATCCAGCCCCTTGCTGGTCCCTTCCCTCTGACGAGGCCCTCTGAGCTCCAGCCCCTTGCAGTGTGGAGACAGCCCCTGCCAGCAACCTCCTCTCCAAGGAGGCCTCAAGCGAGGCCTAGGCCCAGGGGAAAGGCACCAGCGGGGATGAGCCTGGGGAGGCGCCCGGGCATGTCTGGACCCAGTCCCCGCAGCCTGCCCCTTGCTGGGGCAGTACCCCCGGAGGCCAGGAAGGTCTGGGCAAGGCGGGCCAGGGGCAGGGGCCCTGCTGGGTCCTGCCCCTGGCCTGTGGGGCCTCTGAGCACAACCGGCCCTCTCCCGCTGGAAGACCTCCCCGGCTGCCTCCAAAGGCCGCTTTGCAAGCACTCTCGCCGGCTGTTCCCGCCAGCCGCGCACAACGCTCCCAAGCCCGGGAGAAAAGCGCTTCGGGGTGGTGCTCTCTCCCGGCCCTTGCCCCTGAGCCTGGGGGCCAGGCAGGGGGTCCACACTCCCAGGCCAAGGCAGAACCACATGCACACGTCTGTTCCTGCCCCCTGCACCGGCAGAGAGCTCGGGGCAGCCAGAGTCTGTCAGGCAGCTGCTGGGCTGGCCGCCTGTGTGGGAAGGGGCAGAGCCGACCTAGGGGCACACTGGGCCTCTTGCTCTCCCTGCTGCCCTGAGGCTGCTGGGCCAAAGAGGTCTTGGGCATCCAGCCCTTTGCTGGTCCCTTCCCTCTGACGAGGCCCTCTGAGCTCCAGCCCCTTGCAGTGTGGAGACAGCCCCTGCCAGCAACCTCCTCTCCAAGGAGGCCTCAAGCGAGGCCTAGGCCCAGGGGAAAGGCACCAGCGGGGATGAGCCTGGGGAGGCGCCCGGGCATGTCTGGACCCAGTCCCCGCAGCCTGCCCCTTGCTGGGGCAGTACCCCCGGAGGCCAGGAAGGTCTGGGCAAGGCGGGCCAGGGGCAGGGGCCCTGCTGGGTCCTGCCCCTGGCCCGTGGGGCCTCTGAGCACAACCGGCCCTCTCCCGCTGGAAGACCTCCCCGGCTGCCTCCAAAGGCCGCTTTGCAAGCACTCTCGCCGGCTGTTCCCGCCAGCCGCGCACAACGCTCCCAAGCCCGGGAGAAAAGCGCTTCGGGGTGGTGCTCTCTCCCGGCCCTTGCCCCTGAGCCTGGGGGCCAGGCAGGGGGTCCACACTCCCAGGCCAAGGCAGAACCACATGCACACGTCTGTTCCTGCCCCCTGCACCGGCAGAGAGCTCGGGGGAGCCAGAGTCTGTCAGGCAGCTGCTGGGCTGGCCGCCTGTGTGGGAAGGGGCAGAGCCGACCTAGGGGCACACTGGGCCTCTTGCTCTCCCTGCTGCCCTGAGGCTGCTGGGCCAAAGAGGTCTTGGGCATCCAGCCCCTTGCTGGTCCCTTCCCTCTGACGAGGCCCTCTGAGCTCCAGCCCCTTGCAGTGTGGAGACAGCCCCTGCCAGCAACCTCCTCTCCAAGGAGGCCTCAAGCGAGGCCTAGGCCCAGGGGAAAGGCACCAGCGGGGATGAGCCTGGGGAGGCGCCCGGGCATGTCTGGACCCAGTCCCCGCAGCCTGCCCCTTGCTGGGGCAGTACCCCCGGAGGCCAGGAAGGTCTGGGCAAGGCTGGCCAGGGGCAGGGGCCCTGCTGGGTCCTGCCCCTGGCCTGTGGGGCCTCTGAGCACAACCGGCCCTCTCCCGCTGGAAGACCTCCCCGGCTGCCTCCAAAGGCCGCTTTGCAAGCACTCTCGCCGGCTGTTCCCGCCAGCCGCGCACAACGCTCCCAAGCCCGGGAGAAAAGCGCTTCGGGGTGGTGCTCTCTCCCGGCCCTTGCTCCTGAGCCTGGGGGCCAGGCAGGGGGTCCACACTCCCAGGCCAAGGCAGAACCACATGCACACGTCTGTTCCTGCCCCCTGCACCGGCAGAGAGCTCGGGGGAGCCAGAGTCTGTCAGGCAGCTGCTGGGCTGGCCGCCTGTGTGGGAAGGGGCAGAGCCGACCTAGGGGCACACTGGGCCTCTTGCTCTCCCTGCTGCCCTGAGGCTGCTGGGCCAAAGAGGTCTTGGGCATCCAGCCCCTTGCTGGTCCCTTCCCTCTGACGAGGCCCTCTGAGCTCCAGCCCCTTGCAGTGTGGAGACAGCCCCTGCCAGCAACCTCCTCTCCAAGGAGGCCTCAAGCGAGGCCTAGGCCCAGGGGAAAGGCACCAGCGGGGATGAGCCTGGGGAGGCGCCCGGGCATGTCTGGACCCAGTCCCCGCAGCCTGCCCTTTGCTGGGGCAGTACCCCCGGAGGCCAGGAAGGTCTGGGCAAGGCGGGCCAGGGGCAGGGGCCCTGCTGGGTCCTGCCCCTGGCCTGTGGGGCCTCTGAGCACAACCGGCCCTCTCCCGCTGGAAGACCTCCCCGGCTGCCTCCAAAGGCCGCTTTGCAAGCACTCTCGCCGGCTGTTCCCGCCAGCCGCGCCCAACGTTCCCAAGCCCGGGAGAAAAGCGCTTCGGGGTGGTGCTCTCTCCCGGCCCTTGCCCCTGAGCCTGGGGGCCAGGCAGGGGGTCCACACTCCCAGGCCAAGGCAGAACCACATGCACACGTCTGTTCCTGCCTCCTGCACCGGCAGAGAGCTCGGGGCAGCCAGAGTCTGTCAGGCAGCTGCTGGGCTGGCCGCCTGTGTGGGAAGGGGCAGAGCCGACCTAGGGGCACACTGGGCCTCTTGCTCTCCCTGCTGCCCTGAGACTGCTGGGCCAAAGAAGTCTTGGGCATCCAGCCCTTTGCTGGTCCCTTCCCTCTGACGAGGCCCTCTGAGCTCCAGCCCCTTGCAGTGTGGAGACAGCCCCTGCCAGCAACCTCCTCTCCAAGGAGGCCTCAAGCGAGGCCTAGGCCCAGGGGAAAGGCACCAGCGGGGATGAGCCTGGGGAGGTGCCCGGGCATGTCTGGACCCAGTCCCCGCAGCCTGCCCCATGCTGGGGCAGTACCCCCGGAGGCCAGGAAGGTCTGGGCAAGGCGGGCCAGGGGCAGGGGCCCTGCTGGGTCCTGCCCCTGTCCTGTGGGGCCTCTGAGCACAACCGGCCCTCTCCCGCTGGAAGACCTCCCCGGCTGCCTCCAAAGGCCGCTTTGCAAGCACTCTCGCCGGCTGTTCCCGCCAGCCGCGCACAACGCTCCCAAGCCCGGGAGAAAAGCGCTTCGGGGTGGTGCTCTCTCCCGGCCCTTGCCCCTGAGCCTGGGGGCCAGGCAGGGGGTCCACACTCCCAGGCCAAGGCAGAACCACATGCACACGTCTGTTCCTGCCCCCTGCACCGGCAGAGAGCTCGGGGGAGCCAGAGTCTGTCAGGCAGCTGCTGGGCTGGCCGCCTGTGTGGGAAGGGGCAGAGCCGACCTAGGGGCACACTGGGACTCTTGCTCTCCCTGCTGCCCTGAGGCTGCTGGGCCAAAGAGGTCTTGGGCATCCAGCCCCTTGCTGGTCCCTTCCCTCTGACGAGGCCCTCTGAGCTCCAGCCCCTTGCAGTGTGGAGACAGCCCCTGCCAGCAACCTCCTCTCCAAGGAGGCCTCAAGCGAGGCCTAGGCCCAGGGGAAAGGCACCAGCAGGGATGAGCCTGGGGAGGCGCCCGGGCATGTCTGGACCCAGTCCCCGCAGCCTGCCCCTTGCTGGGGCAGTACCCCCGGAGGCCAGGAAGGTCTGGGCAAGGGTGGCCAGGGGCAGGGGCCCTGCTGGGTCCTGCCCCTGGCCTGTGGGGCCTCTGAGCACAACCGGCCCTCTGCCGCTGGAAGACCTCCCCGGCTGCCTCCAAAGGCCGCTTTGCAAGCACTCTCGCCGGCTGTTCCCGCCAGCCGCGCACAACGCTCCCAAGCCCGGGAGAAAAGCGCTTCGGGGGTGGTGCTCTCTCCCGGCCCTTGCCCCTGAGCCTGGGGGCCAGGCAGGGGGTCCACACTCCCAGGCCAAGGCAGAACCACATGCACACGTCTGTTCCTGCCCCCTGCACCGGCAGAGAGCTCGGGGGAGCCAGAGTCTGTCAGGCAGCTGCTGGGCTGGCCGCCTGTGTGGGAAGGGGCAGAGCCGACCTAGGGGCACACTGGGCCTCTTGCTCTCCCTGCTGCCCTGAGGCTGCTGGGCCAAAGAGGTCTTGGGCATCCAGCCCCTTGCTGGTCCCTTCCCTCTGACGAGGCCCTCTGAGCTCCAGCCCCTTGCAGTGTGGAGACAGCCCCTGCCAGCAACCTCCTCTCCAAGGAGGCCTCAAGCGAGGCCTAGGCCCAGGGGAAAGGCACCAGCGGGGATGAGCCTGGGGAGGCGCCCGGGCATGTCTGGACCCAGTCCCCGCAGCCTGCCCCTTGCTGGGGCAGTACCCCCGGAGGCCAGGAAGGTCTGGGCAAGGCGGGCCAGGGGCAGGGGCCCTGCTGGGTCCTGCCCCTGGCCTGTGGGGCCTCTGAGCACAACCGGCCCTCTCCCGCTGGAAGACCTCCCCGGCTGCCTCCAAAGGCCGCTTTGCAAGCACTCTCGCCGGCTGTTCCCGCCAGCCGCGCACAACGCTCCCAAGCCCGGGAGAAAAGTGCTTCGGGGTGGTGCTCTCTCCCGGCCCTTGCCCCTGAGCCTGGGGGCCAGGCAGGGGGTCCACACTCCCAGGCCAAGGCAGAACCACATGCACACGTCTGTTCCTGCCCCCTGCACCGGCAGAGAGCTCGGGGGAGCCAGAGTCTGTCAGGCAGCTGCTGGGCTGGCCGCCTGTGTGGGAAGGGGCAGAGCCGACCTAGGGGCACACTGGGCCTCTTGCTCTCCCTGCTGCCCTGAGGCTGCTGGGCCAAAGAGGTCTTGGGCATCCAGCCCCTTGCTGGTCCCTTCCCTCTGACGAGGCCCTCTGAGCCCCAGCCCCTTGCAGTGTGGAGACAGCCCCTGCCAGCAACCTCCTCTCCAAGGAGGCCTCAAGCGAGGCCTAGGCCCAGGGGAAAGGCACCAGCGGGGATGAGCCTGGGGAGGCGCCCGGGCATGTCTGGACCCAGTCCCCGCAGCCTGCCCCTTGCTGGGGCAGTACCCCCGGAGGCCAGGAAGGTCTGGGCAAGGCGGGCCAGGGGCAGGGGCCCTGCTGGGTCCTGCCCCTGGCCTGTGGGGCCTCTGAGCACAACCGGCCCTCTCCCGCTGGAAGACCTCCCCGGCTGCCTCCAAAGGCCGCTTTGCAAGCACTCTCGCCGGCTGTTCCCGCCAGCCGCGCCCAACGCTCCCAAGCCCGGGAGAAAAGCGCTTCGGGGTGGTGCTCTCTCCCGGCCCTTGCCCCTGAGCCTGGGGGCCAGGCAGGGGGTCCACACTCCCAGGCCAAGGCAGAAGCACATTCACACGTCTGTTCCTGCCCCCTGCACCGGCAGAGAGCTCGGGGGAGCCAGAGTCTGTCAGGCAGCTGCTGGGCTGGCCGCCTGTGTGGGAAGGGGCAGAGCCGACCTAGGGGCACACTGGGCCTCTTGCTCTCCCTGCTGCCCTGAGGCTGCTGGGCCAAAGAGGTCTTGGGCATCCAGCCCCTTGCTGGTCCCTTCCCTCTGACGAGGCCCTCTGAGCTCCAGCCCCTTGCAGTGTGGAGACAGCCCCTGCCAGCAACCTCCTCTCCAAGGAGGCCTCAAGCGAGGCCTAGGCCCAGGGGAAAGGCACCAGCGGGGATGAGCCTGGGGAGGCGCCCGGGCATGTCTGGACCCAGTCCCCGCAGCCTGCCCCTTGCTGGGGCAGTACCCCCGGAGGCCAGGAAGGTCTGGGCAAGGCGGGCCAGGGGCAGGGGCCCTGCTGGGTCCTGCCCCTGGCCTGTGGGGCCTCTGAGCACAACCGGCCCTCTCCCGCTGGAAGACCTCCCCGGCTGCCTCCAAAGGCCGCTTTGCAAGCACTCTCGCCGGCTGTTCCCGCCAGCCGCGCCCAACGCTCCCAAGCCCGGGAGAAAAGCGCTTCGGGGTGGTGCTCTCTCCCGGCCCTTGCCCCTGAGCCTGGGGGCCAGGCAGGGGGTCCACACTCCCAGGCCAAGGCAGAACCACATGCACACGTCTGTTCCTGCCCCCTGCACCGGCAGAGAGCTCGGGGGAGCCAGAGTCTGTCAGGCAGCTGCTGGGCTGGCCGCCTGTGTGGGAAGGGACAGAGCCGACCTAGGGGCACACTGGGCCTCTTGCTCTCCCTGCTGCCCTGAGGCTGCTGGGCCAAAGAAGTCTTGGGCATCCAGCCCCTTGCTGGTCCCTTCCCTCTGACGAGGCCCTCTGAGCTCCAGCCCCTTGCACTGTGGAGACAGCCCCTGCCAGCAACCTCCTCTCCAAGGAGGCCTCAAGCGAGGCCTAGGCCCAGGGGAAAGGCACCAGCGGGGATGAGCCTGGGGAGGCGCCCGGGCATGGCTGGACCCAGTCCCCGCAGCCTGCCCCTTGCTGGGGCAGTACCCCCGGAGGCCAGGAAGGTCTGGGCAAGGCTGGCCAGGGGCAGGGGCCCTGCTGGGTCCTGCCCCTGGCCTGTGGGGCCTCTGAGCACAACCGGCCCTCTCCCGCTGGAAGACCTCCCCGGCTGCCTCCAAAGGCCGCTTTGCAAGCACTCTCGCCGGCTGTTCCCGCCAGCCGCGCACAACGCTCCCAAGCCCGGGAGAAAAGCGCTTCGGGGTGGTGCTCTCTCCCGGCCCTTGCCCCTGAGCCTGGGGGCCAGGCAGGGGGTCCACACTCCCAGGCCAAGGCAGAACCACATGCACACGTCTGTTCCTGCCTCCTGCACCGGCAGAGAGCTCGGGGCAGCCAGAGTCTGTCAGGCAGCTGCTGGGCTGGCCGCCTGTGTGGGAAGGGGCAGAGCCGACCTAGGGGCACACTGGGCCTCTTGCTCTCCCTGCTGCCCTGAGACTGCTGGGCCAAAGAGGTCTTTGGCATCCAGCCCTTTGCTGGTCCCTTCCCTCTGACGAGGCCCTCTGAGCTCCAGCCCCTTGCAGTGTGGAGACAGCCCCTGCCAGCAACCTCCTCTCCAAGGAGGCCTCAAGCGAGGCCTAGGCCCAGGGGAAAGGCACCAGCGGGGATGAGCCTGGGGAGGTGCCCGGGCATGTCTGGACCCAGTCCCCGCAGCCTGCCCCTTGCTGGGGCAGTACCCCCGGAGGCCAGGAAGGTCTGGGCAAGGCGGGCCAGGGGCAGGGGCCCTGCTGGGTCCTGCCCCTGGCCTGTGGGGCCTCTGAGCACAACCGGCCCTCTCCCGCTGGAAGACCTCCCCGGCTGCCTCCAAAGGCCGCTTTGCAAGCACTCTCGCCGGCTGTTCCCGCCAGCCGCGCACAACGCTCCCAAGCCCGGGAGAAAAGCGCTTCGGGGTGGTGCTCTCTCCCGGCCCTTGCCCCTGAGCCTGGGGGCCAGGCAGGGGGTCCACACTCCCAGGCCAAGGCAGAACCACAAGCACACGTCTGTTCCTGCCCCCTGCACCGGCAGAGAGCTCGGGGGAGCCAGAGTCTGTCAGGCAGCTGCTGGGCTGGCCGCCTGTGTGGGAAGGGGCAGAGCCGACCTAGGGGCACACTGGGCCTCTTGCTCTCCCTGCTGCCCTGAGGCTGCTGGGCCAAAGAGGTCTTGGGCATCCAGCCCCTTGCTGGTCCCTTCCCTCTGACGAGGCCCTCTGAGCTCCAGCCCCTTGCAGTGTGGAGACAGCCCCTGCCAGCAACCTCCTCTCCAAGGAGGCCTCAAGCGAGGCCTAGGCCCAGGGGAAAGGCACCAGCAGGGATGAGCCTGGGGAGGCGCCCGGGCATGTCTGGACCCAGTCCCCGCAGCCTGCCCCTTGCTGGGGCAGTACCCCCGGAGGCCAGGAAGGTCTGGGCAAGGGTGGCCAGGGGCAGGGGCCCTGCTGGGTCCTGCCCCTGGCCTGTGGGGCCTCTGAGCACAACCGGCCCTCTGCCGCTGGAAGACCTCCCCGGCTGCCTCCAAAGGCCGCTTTGCAAGCACTCTCGCCGGCTGTTCCCGCCAGCCGCGCACAACGCTCCCAAGCCCGGGAGAAAAGCGCTTCGGGGTGGTGCTCTCTCCCGGCCCTTGCCCCTGAGCCTGGGGGCCAGGCAGGGGGTCCACACTCCCAGGCCAAGGCAGAACCACATGCACACGTCTGTTCCTGCCCCCTGCACCGGCAGAGAGCTCGGGGGAGCCAGAGTCTGTCAGGCAGCTGCTGGGCTGGCCGCCTGTGTGGGAAGGGGCAGAGCCGACCTAGGGGCACACTGGGCCTCTTGCTCTCCCTGCTGCCCTGAGGCTGCTGGGCCAAAGAGGTCTTGGGCATCCAGCCCCTTGCTGGTCCCTTCCCTCTGACGAGGCCCTCTGAGCTCCAGCCCCTTGCAGTGTGGAGACAGCCCCTGCCAGCAACCTCCTCTCCAAGGAGGCCTCAAGCGAGGCCTAGGCCCAGGGGAAAGGCACCAGCGGGGATGAGCCTGGGGAGGCGCCCGGGCATGTCTGGACCCAGTCCCCGCAGCCTGCCCCTTGCTGGGGCAGTACCCCCGGAGGCCAGGAAGGTCTGGGCAAGGCGGGCCAGGGGCAGGGGCCCTGCTGGGTCCTGCCCCTGGCCTGTGGGGCCTCTGAGCACAACCGGCCCTCTCCCGCTGGAAGACCTCCCCGGCTGCCTCCAAAGGCCGCTTTGCAAGCACTCTCGCCGGCTGTTCCCGCCAGCCGCGCACAACGCTCCCAAGCCCGGGAGAAAAGTGCTTCGGGGTGGTGCTCTCTCCCGGCCCTTGCCCCTGAGCCTGGGGGCCAGGCAGGGGGTCCACACTCCCAGGCCAAGGCAGAACCACATGCACACGTCTGTTCCTGCCCCCTGCACCGGCAGAGAGCTCGGGGGAGCCAGAGTCTGTCAGGCAGCTGCTGGGCTGGCCGCCTGTGTGGGAAGGGGCAGAGCCGACCTAGGGGCACACTGGGCCTCTTGCTCTCCCTGCTGCCCTGAGGCTGCTGGGCCAAAGAGGTCTTGGGCATCCAGCCCCTTGCTGGTCCCTTCCCTCTGACGAGGCCCTCTGAGCTCCAGCCCCTTGCAGTGTGGAGACAGCCCCTGCCAGCAACCTCCTCTCCAAGGAGGCCTCAAGCGAGGCCTAGGCCCAGGGGAAAGGCACCAGCGGGGATGAGCCTGGGGAGGCGCCCGGGCATGTCTGGACCCAGTCCCCGCAGCCTGCCCCTTGCTGGGGCAGTACCCCCGGAGGCCAGGAAGGTCTGGGCAAGGCGGGCCAGGGGCAGGGGCCCTGCTGGGTCCTGCCCCTGGCCTGTGGGGCCTCTGAGCACAACCGGCCCTCTCCCGCTGGAAGACCTCCCCGGCTGCCTCCAAAGGCCGCTTTGCAAGCACTCTCGCCGGCTGTTCCCGCCAGCCGCGCCCAACGCTCCCAAGCCCGGGAGAAAAGCGCTTCGGGGTGGTGCTCTCTCCCGGCCCTTGCCCCTGAGCCTGGGGGCCAGGCAGGGGGTCCACACTCCCAGGCCAAGGCAGAACCACATTCACACGTCTGTTCCTGCCCCCTGCACCGGCAGAGAGCTCGGGGGAGCCAGAGTCTGTCACGCAGCTGCTGGGCTGGCCGCCTGTGTGGGAAGGGGCAGAGCCGACCTAGGGGCACACTGGGCCTCTTGCTCTCCCTGCTGCCCTGAGGCTGCTGGGCCAAAGAGGTCTTGGGCATCCAGCCCCTTGCTGGTCCCTTCCCTCTGACGAGGCCCTCTGAGCTCCAGCACCTTGCAGTGTGGAGACAGCCCCTGCCAGCAACCTCCTCTCCAAGGAGGCCTCAAGCGAGGCCTAGGCCCAGGGGAAAGGCACCAGCGGGGATGAGCCTGGGCAGGCGCCCGGGCATGTCTGGACCCAGTCCCCGCAGCCTGCCTCTTGCTGGGGCAGTACCCCCGGAGGCCAGGAAGGTCTGGGCAAGGCTGGCCAGGGGCAGGGGCCCTGCTGGGTCCTGCCCCTGGCCTGTGGGGCCTCTGAGCACAACCGGCCCTCTCCCGCTGGAAGACCTCCCCGGCTGCCTCCAAAGGCCGCTTTGCAAGCACTCTCGCCGGCTGTTCCCGCCAGCCGCGCACAACGCTCCCAAGCCCGGGAGAAAAGCGCTTCGGGGTGGTGCTCTCTCCCGGCCCTTGCCCCTGAGCCTGGGGGCCAGGCAGGGGGTCCACACTCCCAGGCCAAGGCAGAACCACATGCACACGTCTGTTCCTGCCCCCTGCACCGGCAGAGAGCTCGGGGGAGCCAGAGTCTGTCAGGCAGCTGCTGGGCTGGCCGCCTGTGTGGGAAGGGGCAGAGCCGACCTAGGGGCACACTGGGCCTCTTGCTCTCCCTGCTGCCCTGAGGCTGCTGGGCCAAAGAGGTCTTGGGCATCCAGCCCCTTGCTGGTCCCTTCCCTCTGACGAGGCCCTCTGAGCTCCAGCCCCTTGCAGTGTGGAGACAGCCCCTGCCAGCAACCTCCTCTCCAAGGAGGCCTCAAGCGAGGCCTAGGCCCAGGGGAAAGGCACCAGCGGGGATGAGCCTGGGGACGCGCCCGGGCATGTCTGAACCCAGTCCCCGCACCCTGCCCCTTGCTGGGGCAGTACCCCCGGAGGCCAGGAAGGTCTGGGCAAGGCGGGCCAGGGGCAGGGGCCCTGCTGGGTCCTGCCCCTGGCCTGTGGGGCCTCTGAGCACAACCGGCCCTCTCCCGCTGGAAGACCTCCCCGGCTGCCTCCAAAGGCCGCTTTGCAAGCACTCTCGCCGGCTGTTCCCGCCAGCCGCGCACAACGCTCCCAAGCCCGGGAGAAAAGCGCTGGGGTGGTGCTCTCTCCCGGCCCTTGCCCCTGAGCCTGGGGGCCAGGCAGGGGGTCCACACTCCCAGGCCAAGGCAGAACCACATTCACACGTCTGTTCCTGCCCCCTGCACCGGCAGAGAGCTCGGGGGAGCCAGAGTCTGTCAGGCAGCTGCTGGGCTGGCCGCCTGTGTGGGAAGGGGCAGAGCCGACCTAGGGGCACACTGGGCCTCTTGCTCTCCCTGCTGCCCTGAGGCTGCTGGGCCAAAGAAGTCTTGGGCATCCAGCCCCTTGCTGGTCCCTTCCCTCTGACGAGGCCCTCTGAGCTCCAGCCTCTTGCACTGTGGAGACAGCCCCTGCCAGCAACCTCCTCTCCAAGGAGGCCTCAAGCGAGGCCTAGGCCCAGGGGAAAGGCACCAGCGGGGATGAGCCTGGGGAGGCGCCCGGGCATGTCTGGACCCAGTCCCCGCAGCCTGCCCCTTGCTGGGGCAGTACCCCCGGAGGCCAGGAAGGTCTGGGCAAGGCTGGCCAGGGGCAGGGGCCCTGCTGGGTCCTGCCCCTGGCCTGTGGGGCCTCTGAGCACAACCGGCCCTCTCCCGCTGGAAGACCTCCCCGGCTGCCTCCAAAGGCCGCTTTGCAAGCACTCTCGCCGGCTGTTCCCGCCAGCCGCGCACAACGCTCCCAAGCCCGGGAGAAAAGCGCTTCGGGGTGGTGCTCTCTCCCGGCCCTTGCCCCTGAGCCTGGGGGCCAGGCAGGGGGTCCACACTCCCAGGCCAAGGCAGAACCACATGCACACGTCTGTTCCTGCCTCCTGCACCGGCAGAGAGCTCGGGGCAGCCAGAGTCTGTCAGGCAGCTGCTGGGCTGGCCGCCTGTGTGGGAAGGGGCAGAGCCGACCTAGGGGCACACTGGGCCTCTTGCTCTCCCTGCTGCCCTGAGGCTGCTGGGCCAAAGAGGTCTTTGGCATCCAGCCCTTTGCTGGTCCCTTCCCTCTGACGAGGCCCTCTGAGCTCCAGCCCCTTGCAGTGTGGAGACAGCCCCTGCCAGCAACCTCCTCTCCAAGGAGGCCTCAAGCGAGGCCTAGGCCCAGGGGAAAGGCACCAGCGGGGATGAGCCTGGGGAGGCGCCCGGGCATGTCTGGACCCAGTCCCCGCAGCCTGCCCCTTGCTGGGGCAGTACCCCCGGAGGCCAGGAAGGTCTGGGCAAGGCGGGCCAGGGGCAGGGGCCCTGCTGGGTCCTGCCCCTGGCCTGTGGGGCCTCTGAGCACAACCGGCCCTCTCCCGCTGGAAGACCTCCCCGGCTGCCTCCAAAGGCCGCTTTGCAAGCACTCTCGCCGGCTGTTCCCGCCAGCCGCGCACAACGCTCCCAAGCCCGGGAGAAAAGCGCTTCGGGGTGGTGCTCTCTCCCGGCCCTTGCCCCTGAGCCTGGGGGCCAGGCAGGGGGTCCACACTCCCAGGCCAAGGCAGAACCACATGCACACGTCTGTTCCTGCCCCCTGCACCGGCAGAGAGCTCGGGGGAGCCAGAGTCTGTCAGGCAGCTGCTGGGCTGGCCGCCTGTGTGGGAAGGGGCAGAGCCGACCTAGGGGCACACTGGGCCTCTTGCTCTCCCTGCTGCCCTGAGGCTGCTGGGCCAAAGAGGTCTTGGGCATCCAGCCCCTTGCTGGTCCCTTCCCTCTGACGAGGCCCTCTGAGCTCCAGCCCCTTGCAGTGTGGAGACAGCCCCTGCCAGCAACCTCCTCTCCAAGGAGGCCTCAAGCGAGGCCTAGGCCCAGGGGAAAGGCACCAGCGGGGATGAGCCTGGGGAGGCGCCCGGGCATGTCTGGACCCAGTCCCCGCAGCCTGCCCCTTGCTGGGGCAGTACCCCCGGAGGCCAGGAAGGTCTGGGCAAGGCGGGCCAGGGGCAGGGGCCCTGCTGGGTCCTGCCCCTGGCCTGTGGGGCCTCTGAGCACAACCGGCCCTCTCCCGCTGGAAGACCTCCCCGGCTGCCTCCAAAGGCCGCTTTGCAAGCACTCTCGCCGGCTGTTCCCGCCAGCCGCGCACAACGCTCCCAAGCCCGGGAGAAAAGCGCTTCGGGGTGGTGCTCTCTCCCGGCCCTTGCCCCTGAGCCTGGGGGCCAGGCAGGGGGTCCACACTCCCAGGCCAAGGCAGAACCACATGCACACGTCTGTTCCTGCCCCCTGCACCGGCAGAGAGCTCGGGGGAGCCAGAGTCTGTCAGGCAGCTGCTGGGCTGGCCGCCTGTGTGGGAAGGGGCAGAGCCGACCTAGGGGCACACTGGGCCTCTTGCTCTCCCTGCTGCCCTGAGGCTGCTGGGCCAAAGAGGTCTTGGGCATCCAGCCCCTTGCTGGTCCCTTCCCTCTGACGAGGCCCTCTGAGCTCCAGCCCCTTGCAGTGTGGAGACAGCCCCTGCCAGCAACCTCCTCTCCAAGGAGGCCTCAAGCGAGGCCTAGGCCCAGGGGAAAGGCACCAGCGGGGATGAGCCTGGGGAGGCGCCCGGGCATGTCTGGACCCAGTCCCCGCAGCCTGCCCCTTGCTGGGGCAGTACCCCCGGAGGCCAGGAAGGTCTGGGCAAGGCGGGCCAGGGGCAGGGGCCCTGCTGGGTCCTGCCCCTGGCCTGTGGGGCCTCAGCACAACCGGCCCTCTCCCGCTGGAAGACCTCCCCGGCTGCCTCCAAAGGCCGCTTTGCAAGCACTCTCGCCGGCTGTTCCCGCCAGCCGCGCACAACGCTCCCAAGCCCGGGAGAAAAGTGCTTCGGGGTGGTGCTCTCTCCCGGCCCTTGCCCCTGAGCCTGGGGGCCAGGCAGGGGGTCCACACTCCCAGGCCAAGGCAGAACCACATGCACACGTCTGTTCCTGCCCCCTGCACCGGCAGAGAGCTCGGGGGAGCCAGAGTCTGTCAGGCAGCTGCTGGGCTGGCCGCCTGTGTGGGAAGGGGCAGAGCCGACCTAGGGGCACACTGGGCCTCTTGCTCTCCCTGCTGCCCTGAGGCTGCTGGGCCAAAGAGGTCTTGGGCATCCAGCCCCTTGCTGGTCCCTTCCCTCTGACGAGGCCCTCTGAGCTCCAGCCCCTTGCAGTGTGGAGACAGCCCCTGCCAGCAACCTCCTCTCCAAGGAGGCCTCAAGCGAGGCCTAGGCCCAGGGGAAAGGCACCAGCGGGGATGAGCCTGGGGAGGCGCCCGGGCATGTCTGGACCCAGTCCCCGCAGCCTGCCCCTTGCTGGGGCAGTACCCCCGGAGGCCAGGAAGGTCTGGGCAAGGCGGGCCAGGGGCAGGGGCCCTGCTGGGTCCTGCCCCTGGCCTGTGGGGCCTCTGAGCACAACCGGCCCTCTCCCGCTGGAAGACCTCCCCGGCTGCCTCCAAAGGCCGCTTTGCAAGCACTCTCGCCGGCTGTTCCCGCCAGCCGCGCACAACGCTCCCAAGCCCGGGAGAAAAGCGCTTCGGGGTGGTGCTCTCTCCCGGCCCTTGCCCCTGAGCCTGGGGGCCAGGCAGGGGGTCCACACTCCCAGGCCAAGGCAGAACCACATTCACACGTCTGTTCCTGCCCCCTGCACCGGCAGAGAGCTCGGGGGAGCCAGAGTCTGTCAGGCAGCTGCTGGGCTGGCCGCCTGTGTGGGAAGGGGCAGAGCCGACCTAGGGGCACACTGGGCCTCTTGCTCTCCCTGCTGCCCTGAGGCTGCTGGGCCAAAGAGGTCTTGGGCATCCAGCCCCTTGCTGGTCCCTTCCCTCTGACGAGGCCCTCTGGGCTCCAGCCCCTTGCAGTGTGGAGACAGCCCCTGCCAGCAACCTCGTCTCCAAGGAGGCCTCAAGCGAGGCCTAGGCCCAGGGGAAAGGCACCAGCGGGGATGAGCCTGGGCAGGCGCCCGGGCATGTCTGGACCCAGTCCCCGCAGCCTGCCCCTTGCTGGGGCAGTACCCCCGGAGGCCAGGAAGGTCTGGGCAAGGCTGGCCAGGGGCAGGGGCCCTGCTGGGTCCTGCCCCTGGCCTGTGGGGCCTCTGAGCACAACCGGCCCTCTCCCGCTGGAAGACCTCCCCGGCTGCCTCCAAAGGCCGCTTTGCAAGCACTCTCGCCGGCTGTTCCCGCCAGCCGCGCACAACGCTCCCAAGCCCGGGAGAAAAGCGCTTCGGGGTGGTGCTCTCTCCCGGCCCTTGCCCCTGAGCCTGGGGGCCAGGCAGGGGGTCCACACTCCCAGGCCAAGGCAGAACCACATGCACACGTCTGTTCCTGCCCCCTGCACCGGCAGAGAGCTCGGGGGAGCCAGAGTCTGTCAGGCAGCTGCTGGGCTGGCCGCCTGTGTGGGAAGGGGCAGAGCCGACCTAGGGGCACACTGGGCCTCTTGCTCTCCCTGCTGCCCTGAGGCTGCTGGGCCAAAGAGGTCTTGGGCATCCAGCCCTTTGCTGGTCCCTTCCCTCTGACGAGGCCCTCTGAGCTCCAGCCCCTTGCAGTGTGGAGACAGCCCCTGCCAGCAACCTCCTCTCCAAGGAGGCCTCAAGCGAGGCCTAGGCCCAGGGGAAAGGCACCAGCGGGGATGAGCCTGGGGAGGCGCCCGGGCATGTCTGGACCCAGTCCCCGCAGCCTGCCCCTTGCTGGGGCAGTACCCCCGGAGGCCAGCAAGGTCTGGGCAAGGCTGGCCAGGGGCAGGGGCCCTGCTGGGTCCTGCCCCTGGCCTGTGGGGCCTCTGAGCACAACCGGCCCTCTCCCGCTGGAAGACCTCCCCGGCTGCCTCCAAAGGCCGCTTTGCAAGCACTCTCGCCGGCTGTTCCCGCCAGCCGCGCACAACGCTCCCAAGCCCGGGAGAAAAGCGCTTCGGGGTGGTGCTCTCTCCCGGCCCTTGCCCCTGAGCCTGGGGGCCAGGCAGGGGGTCCACACTCCCAGGCCAAGGCAGAACCACATGCACACGTCTGTTCCTGCCCCCTGCACCAGCAGAGAGCTCGGGGGAGCCAGAGTCTGTCAGGCAGCTGCTGGGCTGGCCGCCTGTGTGGGAAGGGGCAGAGCCGACCTAGGGGCACACTGGGCCTCTTGCTCTCCCTGCTGCCCTGAGGCTGCTGGGCCAAAGAGGTCTTTGGCATCCAGCCCCTTGCTGGTCCCTTCCCTCTGACGAGGCCCTCTGAGCTCCAGCCCCTTGCAGTGTGGAGACAGCCCCTGCCAGCAACCTCCTCTCCCAGGAGGCCTCAAGCGAGGCCTAGGCCCAGGGGAAAGGCACCAGCGGGGATGAGCCTGGGGAGGCGCCCGGGCATGTCTGGACCCAGTCCCCGCAGCCTGCCCCTTGCTGGGGCAGTACCCCCGGAGGCCAGGAAGGTCTGGGCAAGGCGGGCCAGGGGCAGGGGCCCTGCTGGGTCCTGCCCCTGGCCTGTGGGGCCTCTGAGCACAACCGGCCCTCTCCCGCTGGAAGACCTCCCCGGCTGCCTCCAAAGGCCGCTTTGCAAGCACTCTCGCCGGCTGTTCCCGCCAGCCGCGCACAACGCTCCCAAGCCCGGGAGAAAAGCGCTTCGGGGTGGTGCTCTCTCCCGGCCCTTGCCCCTGAGCCTGGGGGCCAGGCAGGGGGTCCACACTCCCAGGCCAAGGCAGAACCACATGCACACGTCTGTTCCTGCCCCCTGCACCGGCAGAGAGCTCGGGGGAGCCAGAGTCTGTCAGGCAGCTGCTGGGCTGGCCGCCTGTGTGGGAAGGGGCAGAGCCGACCTAGGGGCACACTGGGCCTCTTGCTCTCCCTGCTGCCCTGAGGCTGCTGGGCCAAAGAGGTCTTGGGCATCCAGCCCCTTGCTGGTCCCTTCCCTCTGACGAGGCCCTCTGAGCTCCAGCCCCTTGCAGTGTGGAGACAGCCCCTGCCAGCAACCTCCTCTCCAAGGAGGCCTCAAGCGAGGCCTAGGCCCAGGGGAAAGGCACCAGCAGGGATGAGCCTGGGGAGGCGCCCGGGCATGTCTGGACCCAGTCCCCGCAGCCTGCCCCTTGCTGGGGCAGTACCCCCGGAGGCCAGGAAGGTCTGGGCAAGGCGGGCCAGGGGCAGGGGCCCTGCTGGGTCCTGCCCCTGGCCTGTGGGGCCTCTGAGCACAACCGGCCCTCTCCCGCTGGAAGACCTCCCCGGCTGCCTCCAAAGGCCGCTTTGCAAGCACTCTCGCCGGCTGTTCCCGCCAGCCGCGCACAACGCTCCCAAGCCCGGGAGAAAAGCGCTTCGGGGTGGTGCTCTCTCCCGGCCCTTGCCCCTGAGCCTGGGGGCCAGGCAGGGGGTCCACACTCCCAGGCCAAGGCAGAACCACATGCACACGTCTGTTCCTGCCCCCTGCACCGGCAGAGAGCTCGGGGGAGCCAGAGTCTGTCAGGCAGCTGCTGGGCTGGCCGCCTGTGTGGGAAGGGGCAGAGCCGACCTAGGGGCACACTGGGCCTCTTGCTCTCCCTGCTGCCCTGAGGCTGCTGGGCCAAAGAGGTCTTGGGCATCCAGCCCCTTGCTGGTCCCTTCCCTCTGACGAGGCCCTCTGGGCTCCAGCCCCTTGCAGTGTGGAGACAGCCCCTGCCAGCAACCTCCTCTCCAAGGAGGCCTCAAGCGAGGCCTAGGCCCAGGGGAAAGGCACCAGCGGGGATGAGCCTGGGGAGGCGCCCGGGCATGTCTGGACCCAGTCCCCGCAGCCTGCCCCTTGCTGGGGCAGTACCCCCGGAGGCCAGGAAGGTCTGGGCAAGGCGGGCCAGGGGCAGGGGCCCTGCTGGGTCCTGCCCCTGGCCTGTGGGGCCTCTGAGCACAACCGGCCCTCTCCCGCTGGAAGACCTCCCCGGCTGCCTCCAAAGGCCGCTTTGCAAGCACTCTCGCCGGCTGTTCCCGCCAGCCGCGCACAACGCTCCCAAGCCCGGGAGAAAAGTGCTTCGGGGTGGTGCTCTCTCCCGGCCCTTGCCCCTGAGCCTGGGGGCCAGGCAGGGGGTCCACACTCCCAGGCCAAGGCAGAACCACATGCACACGTCTGTTCCTGCCCCCTGCACCGGCAGAGAGCTCGGGGGAGCCAGAGTCTGTCAGGCAGTTGCTGGGCTGGCCGCCTGTGTGGGAAGGGGCAGAGCCGACCTAGGGGCACACTGGGCCTCTTGCTCTCCCTGCTGCCCTGAGGCTGCTGGGCCAAAGAGGTCTTGGGCATCCAGCCCCTTGCTGGTCCCTTCCCTCTGACGAGGCCCTCTGAGCTCCAGCCCCTTGCAGTGTGGAGACAGCCCCTGCCAGCAACCTCCTCTCCAAGGAGGCCTCAAGCGAGGCCTAGGCCCAGGGGAAAGGCACCAGCGGGGATGAGCCTGGGGAGGCGCCCGGGCATGTCTGGACCCAGTCCCCGCAGCCTGCCCCTTGCTGGGGCAGTACCTCCGGAGGCCAGGAAGGTCTGGGCAAGGCGGGCCAGGGGCAGGGGCCCTACTGGGTCCTGCCCCTGGCCTGTGGGGCCTCTAAGCACAACCGGCCCTCTCCCGCTGGAAGACCTCCCCGGCTGCCTGCAAAGGCCGCTTTGCAAGCACTCTCGCCGGCTGTTCCCGCCAGCCGCGCACAACGCTCCCAAGCCCGGGAGAAAAGCGCTTCGGGGTGGTGCTCTCTCCCGGCCCTTGCCCCTGAGCCTGGGGGCCAGGCAGGGGGTCCACACTCCCAGGCCAAGGCAGAACCACATGCACACGTCTGTTCCTGCCCCCTGCACCGGCAGAGAGCTCGGGGGAGCCAGAGTCTGTCAGGCAGCTGCTGGGCTGGCCGCCTGTGTGGGAAGGGGCAGAGCCGACCTAGGGGCACACTGGGCCTCTTGCTCTCCCTGCTGCCCTGAGGCTGCTGGGCCAAAGAGGTCTTGGGCATCCAGCCCCTTGCTGGTCCCTTCCCTCTGACGAGGCCCTCTGAGCTCCAGCCCCTTGCAGTGTGGAGACAGCCCCTGCCAGCAACCTCCTCTCCAAGGAGGCCTCAAGCGAGGCCTAGGCCCAGGGGAAAGGCACCAGCGGGGATGAGCCTGGGGAGGCGCCCGGGCATGTCTGGACCCAGTCCCCGCAGCCTGCCCCTTGCTGGGGCAGTACCCCCGGAGGCCAGGAAGGTCTGGGCAAGGCGGGCCAGGGGCAGGGGCCCTGCTGGGTCCTGCCCCTGGCCTGTGGGGCCTCTGAGCACAACCGGCCCTCTCCCGCTGGAAGACCTCCCCGGCTGCCTCCAAAGGCCGCTTTGCAAGCACTCTCGCCGGCTGTTCCCGCCAGCCGCGCACAACGCTCCCAAGCCCGGGAGAAAAGCGCTTCGGGGTGGTGCTCTCTCCCGGCCCTTGCCCCTGAGCCTGGGGGCCAGGCAGGGGGTCCACACTCCCAGGCCAAGGCAGAACCACATGCACACGTCTGTTCCTGCCCCCTGCACCGGCAGAGAGCTCGGGGGAGCCAGAGTCTGTCAGGCAGCTGCTGGGCTGGCCGCCTGTGTGGGAAGGGGCAGAGCCGACCTAGGGGCACACTGGGCCTCTTGCTCTCCCTGCTGCCCTGAGGCTGCTGGGCCAAAGAGGTCTTGGGCATCCAGCCCCTTGCTGGTCCCTTCCCTCTGACGAGGCCCTCTGAGCTCCAGCCCCTTGCAGTGTGGAGACAGCCCCTGCCAGCAACCTCCTCTCCAAGGAGGCCTCAAGCGAGGCCTAGGCCCAGGGGAAAGGCACCAGCGGGGATGAGCCTGGGGAGGCGCCCGGGCATGTCTGGACCCAGTCCCCGCAGCCTGCCCCTTGCTGGGGCAGTACCCCCGGAGGCCAGGAAGGTCTGGGCAAGGCTGGCCAGGGGCAGGGGCCCTGCTGGGTCCTGCCCCTGGCCTGTGGGGCCTCTGAGCACAACCGGCCCTCTGCCGCTGGAAGACCTCCCCGGCTGCCTCCAAAGGCCGCTTTGCAAGCACTCTCGCCGGCTGTTCCCGCCAGCCGCGCACAATGCTCCCAAGCCCGGGAGAAAAGCGCTTCGGGGTGGTGCTCTCTCCCGGCGCTTGCCCCTGAGCCTGGGGGCCAGGCAGGGGGTCCACACTCCCAGGCCAAGGCAGAACCACATGCACACGTCTGTTCCTGCCCCCTGCACCGGCAGAGAGCTCGGGGGAGCCAGAGTCTGTCAGGCAGCTGCTGGGCTGGCCGCCTGTGTGGGAAGGGGCAGAGCCGACCTAGGGGCACACTGGGCCTCTTGCTCTCCCTGCTGCCCTGAGGCTGCTGGGCCAAAGAGGTCTTGGGCATCCAGCCCCTTGCTGGTCCCTTCCCTCTGATGAGGCCCTCTGAGCTCCAGCCCCTTGCAGTGTGGAGACAGCCCCTGCCAGCAACCTCCTCTCCAAGGAGGCCTCAAGCGAGGCCTAGGCCCAGGGGAAAGGCACCAGCGGGGATGAGCCTGGGGAGGCGCCCGGGCATGTCTGGACCCAGTCCCCGCAGCCTGCCCCTTGCTGGGGCAGTACCCCCGGAGGCCAGGAAGGTCTGGGCAAGGCTGGCCAGGGGCAGGGGCCCTGCTGGGTCCTGGCCCTGGCCTGTGGATCCTCTGAGCACAACCGGCCCTCTCCCGCTGGAAGACCTCCCCGGCTGCCTCCAAAGGCCGCTTTGCAAGCACTCTCGCCGGCTGTTCCCGCCAGCCGCGCACAACGCTCCCAAGCCCGGGAGAAAAGCGCTTCGGGGTGGTGCTCTCTCCCGGCCCTTGCCCCTGAGCCTGGGGGCCAGGCAGGGGGTCCACACTCCCAGGCCAAGGCAGAACCACATGCACACGTCTGTTCCTGCCCCCTGCACCGGCAGAGAGCTCGGGGGAGCCAGAGTCTGTCAGGCAGCTGCTGGGCTGGCCGCCTGTGTGGGAAGGGGCAGAGCCGACCTAGGGGCACACTGGGCCTCTTGCTCTCCCTGCTGCCCTGAGGCTGCTGGGCCAAAGAGGTCTTGGGCATCCAGCCCCTTGCTGGTCCCTTCCCTCTGACGAGGCCCTCTGAGCTCCAGCCCCTTGCAGTGTGGAGACAGCCCCTGCCAGCAACCTCCTCTCCAAGGAGGCCTCAAGCGAGGCCTAGGCCCAGGGGAAAGGCACCAGCGGGGATGAGCCTGGGGAGGCGCCCGGGCATGTCTGGACCCAGTCCCCGCAGCCTGCCCCTTGCTGGGGCAGTACCCCCGGAGGCCAGGAAGGTCTGGGCAAGGGGGGCCAGGGGCAGGGGCCCTGCTGGGTCCTGCCCCTGGCCTGTGGGGCCTCTGAGCACAACCGGCCCTCTCCCGCTGGAAGACCTCCCCGGCTGCCTCCAAAGGCCGCTTTGCAAGCACTCTCGCCGGCTGTTCCCGCCAGCCGCGCACAACGCTCCCAAGCCCGGGAGAAAAGCGCTTCGGGGTGGTGCTCTCTCCCGGCCCTTGCCCCTGAGCCTGGGGGCCAGGCAGGGGGTCCACACTCCCAGGCCAAGGCAGAACCACATGCACACGTCTGTTCCTGCCCCCTGCACCGGCAGAGAGCTCGGGGGAGCCAGAGTCTGTCAGGCAGCTGCTGGGCTGGCCGCCTGTGTGGGAAGGGGCAGAGCCGACCTAGGGGCACACTGGGCCTCTTGCTCTCCCTGCTGCCCTGAGGCTGCTGGGCCAAAGAAGTCTTGGGCATCCAGCCCCTTGCTGGTCCCTTCCCTCTGACGAGGCCCTCTGAGCTCCAGCCCCTTGCAGTGTGGAGACAGCCCCTGCCAGCAACCTCCTCTCCAAGGAGGCCTCAAGCGAGGCCTAGGCCCAGGGGAAAGGCACCAGCGGGGATGAGCCTGGGGAGGCGCCCGGGCATGTCTGGACCCAGTCCCCGCAGCCTGCCCCTTGCTGGGGCAGTACCCCCGGAGGCCAGGAAGGTCTGGGCAAGGCGGGCCAGGGGCAGGGGCCCTGCTGGGTCCTGCCCCTGGCCTGTGGGGCCTCTGAGCACAACCGGCCCTCTCCCGCTGGAAGACCTCCCCGGCTGCCTGCAAAGGCCGCTTTGCAAGCACTCTCGCCGGCTGTTCCCGCCAGCCGCGCCCAACGCTCCCAAGCCCAGGAGAAAAGCGCTTCGGGGTGGTGCTCTCTCCCGGCCCTTGCCCCTGAGCCTGGGGGCCAGGCAGGGGGTCCACACTCCCAGGCCAAGGCAGAACCACATGCACACGTCTGTTCCTGCCCCCTGCACCGGCAGAGAGCTCGGGGGAGCCAGAGTCTGTCAGGCAGCTGCTGGGCTGGCCGCCTGTGTGGGAAGGGGCAGAGCCGACCTAGGGGCACACTGGGCCTCTTGCTCTCCCTGCTGCCCTGAGGCTGCTGGGCCAAAGAGGTCTTGGGCATCCAGCCCCTTGCTGGTCCCTTCCCTCTGACGAGGCCCTCTGAGCTCCAGCACCTTGCAGTGTGGAGACAGCCCCTGCCAGCAACCTCGTCTCCAAGGAGGCCTCAAGCGAGGCCTAGGCCCAGGGGAAAGGCACCAGCGGGGATGAGCCTGGGGAGGCGCCCGGGCATGTCTGGACCCAGTCCCCGCAGCCTGCCCCTTGCTGGGGCAGTACCCCCGGAGGCCAGGAAGGTCTGGGCAAGGCTGGCCAGGGGCAGGGGCCCTGCTGAGTCCTGCCCCTGGCCTGTGGGGCCTCTGAGCACAACCGGCCCTCTCCCGCTGGAAGACCTCCCCGGCTGCCTCCAAAGGCCGCTTTGCAAGCACTCTCGCCGGCTGTTCCCGCCAGCCGCGCACAACGCTCCCAAGCCCGGGAGAAAAGCGCTTCGGGGTGGTGCTCTCTCCCGGCCCTTGCCCCTGAGCCTGGGGGCCAGGCAGGGGGTCCACACTCCCAGGCCAAGGCAGAACCACATGCACACGTCTGTTCCTGCCCCCTGCACCGGCAGAGAGCTCGGGGGAGCCAGAGTCTGTCAGGCAGCTGCTGGGCTGGCCGCCTGTGTGGGAAGGGGCAGAGCCGACCTAGGGGCACACTGGGCCTCTTGCTCTCCCTGCTGCCCTGAGGCTGCTGGGCCAAAGAGGTCTTGGGCATCCAGCCCCTTGCTGGTCCCTTCCCTCTGACGAGGCCCTCTGAGCTCCAGCCCCTTGCAGTGTGGAGACAGCCCCTGCCAGCAACCTCCTCTCCAAGGAGGCCTCAAGCGAGGCCTAGGCCCAGGGGAAAGGCACCAGCGGGGATGAGTCTGGGGAGGCGCCCGGGCATGTCTTGACCCAGTCCCCGCAGCCTGCCCCTTGCTGGGGCAGTACCCCCGGAGGCCAGGAAGGTCTGGGCAAGGCGGGCCAGGGGCAGGGGCCCTGCTGGGTCCTGCCCCTGGCCTGTGGGGCCTCTGAGCACAACCGGCCCTCTCCCGCTGGAAGACCTCCCCGGCTGCCTCCAAAGGCCGCTTTGCAAGCACTCTCGCCGGCTGTTCCCGCCAGCCGCGCACAACGCTCCCAAGCCCGGGAGAAAAGCGCTTCGGGGTGGTGCTCTCTCCCGGCCCTTGCCCCTGAGCCTGGGGGCCAGGCAGGGGGTCCACACTCCCAGGCCAAGGCAGAACCACATGCACACGTCTGTTCCTGCCCCCTGCACCGGCAGAGAGCTCGGGGGAGCCAGAGTCTGTCAGGCAGCTGCTGGGCTGGCCGCCTGTGTGGGAAGGGGCAGAGCCGACCTAGGGGCACACTGGGCCTCTTGCTCTCCCTGCTGCCCTGAGGCTGCTGGGCCAAAGAAGTCTTGGGCATCCAGCCCCTTGCTGGTCCCTTCCCTCTGACGAGGCCCTCTGAGCTCCAGCCCCTTGCAGTGTGGAGACAGCCCCTGCCAGCAACCTCCTCTCCAAGGAGGCCTCAAGCGAGGCCTAGGCCCAGGGGAAAGGCACCAGCGGGGATGAGCCTGGGGAGGCGCCCGGGCATGTCTGGACCCAGTCCCCGCAGCCTGCCCCTTGCTGGGGCAGTACCCCCGGAGGCCAGGAAGGTCTGGGCAAGGCGGGCCAGGGGCAGGGGCCCTGCTGGGTCCTGCCCCTGGCCCGTGGGGCCTCTGAGCACAACCGGCCCTCTCCCGCTGGAAGACCTCCCCGGCTGCCTCCAAAGGCCGCTTTGCAAGCACTCTCCCCGGCTGTTCCCGCCAGCCGCGCACAACGCTCCCAAGCCCGGGAGAAAAGCGCTTCGGGGTGGTGCTCTCTCCCGGCCCTTGCCCCTGAGCCTGGGGGCCAGGCAGGGGGTCCACACTCCCAGGCCAAGGCAGAACCACATGCACACGTCTGTTCCTGCCCCCTGCACCGGCAGAGAGCTCGGGGGAGCCAGAGTCTGTCAGGCAGCTGCTGGGCTGGCCGCCTGTGTGGGAAGGGGCAGAGCCGACCTAGGGGCACACTGGGCCTCTTGCTCTCCCTGCTGCCCTGAGGCTGCTGGGCCAAAGAGGTCTTGGGGATCCAGCCCCTTGCTGGTCCCTTCCCTCTGACGAGGCCCTCTGAGCTCCAGCACCTTGCAGTGTGGAGACAGCCCCTGCCAGCAACCTCCTCTCCAAGGAGGCCTCAAGCGAGGCCTAGGCCCAGGGGAAAGGCACCAGCGGGGATGAGCCTGGGGAGGCGCCCGGGCATGTCTGGACCCAGTCCCCGCAGCCTGCCCCTTGCTGGGGCAGTACCCCCGGAGGCCAGGAAGGTCTGGGCAAGGCTGGCCAGGGGCAGGGGCCCTGCTGGGTCCTGCCCCTGGCCTGTGGGACCTCTGAGCACAACCGGCCCTCTCCCGCTGGAAGACCTCCCCGGCTGCCTCCAAAGGCCGCTTTGCAAGCACTCTCGCCGGCTGTTCCCGCCAGCCGCGCACAACGCTCCCAAGCCCGGGAGAAAAGCGCTTCGGGGTGGTGCTCTCTCCCGGCCCTTGCCCCTGAGCCTGGGGGCCAGGCAGGGGGTCCACACTCCCAGGCCAAGGCAGAACCACATGCACACGTCTGTTCCTGCCCCCTGCACCGGCAGAGAGCTCGGGGGAGCCAGAGTCTGTCAGGCAGCTGCTGGGCTTGCCGCCTGTGTGGGAAGGGGCAGAGCCGACCTAGGGGCACAATGGGCCTCTTGCTCTCCCTGCTGCCCTGAGGCTGCTGGGCCAAAGAGGTCTTGGGCATCCAGCCCTTTGCTGGTCCCTTCCCTCTGACGAGGCCCTCTGAGCTCCAGCCCCTTGCAGTGTGGAGACAGCCCCTGCCAGCAACCTCCTCTCCAAGGAGGCCTCAAGCGGGGCCTAGGCCCAGGGGAAAGGCACCAGCGGGGATGAGCCTGGGGAGGCGCCCGGGCATGTCTGGACCCAGTCCCCGCAGCCTGCCCCTTGCTGGGGCAGTACCCCCGGAGGCCAGGAAGGTCTGGGCAAGGCTGGCCAGGGGCAGGGGCCCTGCTGGGTCCTGCCCCTGGCCTGTGGGGCCTCTGAGCACAACCGGCCCTCTCCCGCTGGAAGACCTCCCCGGCTGCCTCCAAAGGCCGCTTTGCAAGCACTCTCGCCGGCTGTTCCCGCCAGCCGCGCACAATGCTCCCAAGCCCGGGAGAAAAGCGCTTCGGGGTGGTGCTCTCTCCCGGCCCTTGCCCCTGAGCCTGGGGGCCAGGCAGGGGGTCCACACTCCCAGGCCAAGGCAGAACCACATGCACACGTCTGTTCCTGCCCCCTGCACCGGCAGAGAGCTCGGGGGAGCCAGAGTCTGTCAGGCAGCTGCTGGGCTGGCCGCCTGTGTGGGAAGGGGCAGAGCCGACCTAGGGGCACACTGGGCCTCTTGCTCTCCCTGCTGCCCTGAGGCTGCTGGGCCAAAGAGGTCTTGGGCATCCAGCCCCTTGCTGGTCCCTTCCCTCTGACGAGGCCCTCTGAGCTCCAGCCCCTTGCAGTGTGGAGACAGCCCCTGGCAGCAACCTCCTCTCCCAGGAGGCCTCAAGCGAGGCCTAGGCCCAGGGGAAAGGCACCAGCGGGGATGAGCCTGGGGAGGCGCCCGGGCATGTCTGGACCCAGTCCCCGCAGCCTGCCCCTTGCTGGGGCAGTACCCCCGGAGGCCAGGAAGGTCTGGGCAAGGCGGGCCAGGGGCAGGGGCCCTGCTGGGTCCTGCCCCTGGCCTGTGGGGCCTCTGAGCACAACCGGCCCTCTCCCGCTGGAAGACCTCCCCGGCTGCCTCCAAAGGCCGCTTTGCAAGCACTCTCGCCGGCTGTTCCCACCAGCCGCGCACAACGCTCCCAAGCCCGGGAGAAAAGCGCTTCGGGGTGGTGCTCTCTCCCGGCCCTTGCCCCTGAGCCTGGGGGCCAGGCAGGGGGTCCACACTCCCAGGCCAAGGCAGAACCACATGCACACGTCTGTTCCTGCCCCCTGCACCGGCAGAGAGCTCGGGGGAGCCAGAGTCTGTCAGGCAGCTGCTGGGCTGGCCGCCTGTGTGGGAAGGGGCAGAGCCGACCTAGGGGCACACTGGGCCTCTTGCTCTCCCTGCTGCCCTGAGGCTGCTGGGCCAAAGAGGTCTTGGGCATCCAGCCCCTTGCTGGTCCCTTCCCTCTGACGAGGCCCTCTGGGCTCCAGCCCCTTGCAGTGTGGAGACAGCCCCTGCCAGCAACCTCCTCTCCAAGGAGGCCTCAAGCGAGGCCTAGGCCCAGGGGAAAGGCACCAGCGGGGATGAGCCTGGGGAGGCGCCCGGGCATGTCTGGACCCAGTCCCCGCAGCCTGCCCCTTGCTGGGGCAGTACCCCCGGAGGCCAGGAAGGTCTGGGCAAGGCGGGCCAGGGGCAGGGGCCCTGCTGGGTCCTGCCCCTGGCCTGTGGGGCCTCTGAGCACAACCGGCCCTCTCCCGCTGGAAGACCTCCCCGGCTGCCTCCAAAGGCCGCTTTGCAAGCACTCTCGCCGGCTGTTCCCGCCAGCGGCGCACAACGCTCCCAAGCCCGGGAGAAAAGCGCTTCGGGGTGGTGCTCTCTCCCGGCCCTTGCCCCTGAGCCTGGGGGCCAGGCAGGGGGTCCACACTCCCAGGCCAAGGCAGAACCACATGCACACGTCTGTTCCTGCCCCCTGCACCGGCAGAGAGCTCGGGGGAGCCAGAGTCTGTCAGGCAGCTGCTGGGCTGGCCGCCTGTGTGGGAAGGGGCAGAGCCGACCTAGGGGCACACTGGGCCTCTTGCTCTCCCTGCTGCCCTGAGGCTGCTGGGCCAAAGAGGTCTTGGGCATCCAGCCCCTTGCTGGTCCCTTCCCTCTGACGAGGCCCTCTGAGCTCCAGCCCCTTGCAGTGTGGAGACAGCCCCTGCCAGCAACCTCCTCTCCAAGGAGGCCTCAAGCGAGGCCTAGGCCCAGGGGAAAGGCACCAGCGGGGATGAGCCTGGGGAGGCGCCCGGGCATGTCTGGACCCAGTCCCTGCAGCCTGCCCCTTGCTGGGGCAGTACCCCCGGAGGCCAGGAAGGTCTGGGCAAGGCGGGCCAGGGGCAGGGGCCCTGCTGGGTCCTGCCCCTGGCCTGTGGGGCCTCTGAGCACAACCGGCCCTCTCCCGCTGGAAGACCTCCCCGGCTGCCTCCAAAGGCCGCTTTGCAAGCACTCTCGCCGGCTGTTCCCGCCAGCCGCGCACAACGCTCCCAAGCCCGGGAGAAAAGTGCTTCGGGGTGGTGCTCTCTCCCGGCCCTTGCCCCTGAGCCTGGGGGCCAGGCAGGGGGTCCACACTCCCAGGCCAAGGCAGAACCACATGCACACGTCTGTTCCTGCCCCCTGCACCGGCAGAGAGCTCGGGGGAGCCAGAGTCTGTCAGGCAGCTGCTGGGCTGGCCGCCTGTGTGGGAAGGGGCAGAGCCGACCTAGGGGCACACTGGGCCTCTTGCTCTCCCTGCTGCCCTGAGGCTGCTGGGCCAAAGAGGTCTTGGGCATCCAGCCCCTTGCTGGTCCCTTCCCTCTGACGAGGCCCTCTGGGCTCCAGCCCCTTGCAGTGTGGAGACAGCCCCTGCCAGCAACCTCCTCTCCAAGGAGGCCTCAAGCGAGGCCTAGGCCCAGGGGAAAGGCACCAGCGGGGATGAGCCTGGGGAGGCGCCCGGGCATGTCTGGACCCAGTCCCCGCAGCCTGCCCCTTGCTGGGGCAGTACCCCCGGAGGCCAGGAAGGTCTGGGCAAGGCGGGCCAGGGGCAGGGGCCCTGCTGGGTCCTGCCCCTGGCCTGTGGGGCCTCTGAGCACAACCGGCCCTCTCCCGCTGGAAGACCTCCCCGGCTGCCTCCAAAGGCCGCTTTGCAAGCACTCTCGCCGGCTGTTCCCGCCAGCGGCGCACAACGCTCCCAAGCCCGGGAGAAAAGCGCTTCGGGGTGGTGCTCTCTCCCGGCCCTTGCCCCTGAGCCTGGGGGCCAGGCAGGGGGTCCACACTCCCAGGCCAAGGCAGAACCACATGCACACGTCTGTTCCTGCCCCCTGCACCGGCAGAGAGCTCGGGGGAGCCAGAGTCTGTCAGGCAGCTGCTGGGCTGGCCGCCTGTGTGGGAAGGGGCAGAGCCGACCTAGGGGCACACTGGGCCTCTTGCTCTCCCTGCTGCCCTGAGGCTGCTGGGCCAAAGAGGTCTTGGGCATCCAGCCCCTTGCTGGTCCCTTCCCTCTGACGAGGCCCTCTGAGCTCCAGCCCCTTGCAGTGTGGAGACAGCCCCTGCCAGCAACCTCCTCTCCAAGGAGGCCTCAAGCGAGGCCTAGGCCCAGGGGAAAGGCACCAGCGGGGATGAGCCTGGGGAGGCGCCCGGGCATGTCTGGACCCAGTCCCCGCAGCCTGCCCCTTGCTGGGGCAGTACCCCCGGAGGCCAGGAAGGTCTGGGCAAGGCGGGCCAGGGGCAGGGGCCCTGCTGGGTCCTGCCCCTGGCCTGTGGGGCCTCTGAGCACAACCGGCCCTCTCCCGCTGGAAGACCTCCCCGGCTGCCTCCAAAGGCCGCTTTGCAAGCACTCTCGCCGGCTGTTCCCGCCAGCCGCGCACAACGCTCCCAAGCCCGGGAGAAAAGTGCTTCGGGGTGGTGCTCTCTCCCGGCCCTTGCCCCTGAGCCTGGGGGCCAGGCAGGGGGTCCACACTCCCAGGCCAAGGCAGAACCACATGCACACGTCTGTTCCTGCCCCCTGCACCGGCAGAGAGCTCGGGGGAGCCAGAGTCTGTCAGGCAGCTGCTGGGCTGGCCGCCTGTGTGGGAAGGGGCAGAGCCGACCTAGGGGCACACTGGGCCTCTTGCTCTCCCTGCTGCCCTGAGGCTGCTGGGCCAAAGAGGTCTTGGGAATCCAGCCCCTTGCTGGTCCCTTCCCTCTGACGAGGCCCTCTGAGCTCCAGCCCCTTGCAGTGTGGAGACAGCCCCTGCCAGCAACCTCCTCTCCAAGGAGGCCTCAAGCGAGGCCTAGGCCCAGGGGAAAGGCACCAGCGGGGATGAGCCTGGGGAGGCGCCCGGGCATGTCTGGACCCAGTCCCCGCAGCCTGCCCCTTGCTGGGGCAGTACCCCCGGAGGCCAGGAAGGTCTGGGCAAGGCTGGCCAGGGGCAGGGGCCCTGCTGGGTCCTGCCCCTGGCCTGTGGGGCCTCTGAGCACAACCGGCCCTCTCCCGCTGGAAGACCTCCCCGGCTGCCTCCAAAGGCCGCTTTGCAAGCACTCTCGCCGGCTGTTCCCGCCAGCCGCGCCCAACGCTCCCAAGCCCGGGAGAAAAGCGCTTCGGGGTGGTGCTCTCTCCCGGCCCTTGCCCCTGAGCCTGGGGGCCAGGCAGGGGGTCCACACTCCCAGGCCAAGGCAGAACCACATGCACACGTCTGTTCCTGCCCCCTGCACCGGCAGAGAGCTCGGGGGAGCCAGAGTCTGTCAGGCAGCTGCTGGGCTGGCCGCCTGTGTGGGAAGGGGCAGAGCCGACCTAGGGGCACACTGGGCCTCTTGCTCTCCCTGCTGCCCTGAGGCTGCTGGGCCAAAGAGGTCTTGGGCATCCAGCCCCTTGCTGGTCCCTTCCCTCTGACGAGGCCCTCTGAGCTCCAGCCCCTTGCAGTGTGGAGACAGCCCCTGCCAGCAACCTCCTCTCCAAGGAGGCCTCAAGCGAGGCCTAGGCCCAGGGGAAAGGCACCAGCGGGGATGAGCCTGGGGAGGCGCCCGGGCATGTCTGGACCCAGTCCCCGCAGCCTGCCCCTTGCTGGGGCAGTACCCCCGGAGGCCAGGAAGGTCTGGGCAAGGCTGGCCAGGGGCAGGGGCCCTGCTGGGTCCTGCCCCTGGCCTGTGGGGCCTCTGAGCACAACCGGCCCTCTCCCGCTGGAAGACCTCCCCGGCTGCCTCCAAAGGCCGCTTTGCAAGCACTCTCGCCGGCTGTTCCCGTCAGCCGCGCACAACGCTCCCAAGCCCGGGAGAAAAGCGCTTCGGGGTGGTGCTCTCTCCCGGCCCTTGCCCCTGAGCCTGGGGGCCAGGCAGGGGGTCCACACTCCCAGGCCAAGGCAGAACCACATGCACACGTCTGTTCCTGCCCCCTGCACCGGCAGAGAGCTCGGGGGAGCCAGAGTCTGTCAGGCAGCTGCTGGGCTGGCCGCCTGTGTGGGAAGGGGCAGAGCCGACCTAGGGGCACACTGGGCCTCTTGCTCTCCCTGCTGCCCTGAGGCTGCTGGGCCAAAGAGGTCTTGGGCATCCAGCCCCTTGCTGGTCCCTTCCCTCTGACGAGGCCCTCTGAGCTCCAGCCCCTTGCAGTGTGGAGACAGCCCCTGCCAGCAACCTCCTCTCCAAGGAGGCCTCAAGCGAGGCCTAGGCCCAGGGGAAAGGCACCAGCGGGGATGAGCCTGGGGAGGCGCCCGGGCATGTCTGGACCCAGTCCCCGCAGCCTGCCCCTTGCTGAGGCAGTACCCCCGGAGGCCAGGAAGGTCTGGGCAAGGCTGGCCAGGGGCAGGGGCCCAGCTGGGTCCTGCCCCTGGCCTGTGGGGCCTCTGAGCACAACCGGCCCTCTCCCGCTGGAAGACCTCCCCGGCTGCCTCCAAAGGCCGCTTTGCAAGCACTCTCGCCGGCTGTTCCCGCCAGCCGCGCACAACGCTCCCAAGCCCGGAAGAAAAGCGCTTCGGGGTGGTGCTCTCTCCCGGCCCTTGCCCCTGAGCCTGGGGGCCAGGCAGGGGATCCACACTCCCAGGCCAAGGCAGAACCACATGCACACGTCTGTTCCTGCCCCCTGCACCGGCAGAGAGCTCGGGGGAGCCAGAGTCTGTCAGGCAGCTGCTGGGCTGGCCGCCTGTGTGGGAAGGGGCAGAGCCGACCTAGGGGCACACTGGGCCTCTTGCTCTCCCTGCTGCCCTGAGGCTGCTGGGCCAAAGAGGTCTTGGGCATCCAGCCCCTTGCTGGTCCCTTCCCTCTGACGAGGCCCTCTGAGCTCCAGCCCCTTGCAGTGTGGAGACAGCCCCTGCCAGCAACCTCCTCTCCAAGGAGGCCTCAAGCGAGGCCTAGGCCCAGGGGAAAGGCACCAGCGGGGATGAGCCTGGGGAGGCGCCCGGGCATGTCTGGACCCAGTCCCCGCAGCCTGCCCCTTGCTGGGGCAGTACCCCCGGAGGCCAGGAAGGTCTGGGCAAGGCGGGCCAGGGGCAGGGGCCCTGCTGGGTCCTGCCCCTGGCCTGTGGGGCCTCTGAGCACAACCGGCCCTCTCCCGCTGGAAGACCTCCCCGGCTGCCTCCAAAGGCCGCTTTGCAAGCACTCTCGCCGGCTGTTCCCGCCAGCGGCGCACAACGCTCCCAAGCCCGGGAGAAAAGCGCTTCGGGGTGGTGCTCTCTCCCGGCCCTTGCCCCTGAGCCTGGGGGCCAGGCAGGGGGTCCACACTCCCAGGCCAAGGCAGAACCACATGCACACGTCTGTTCCTGCCCCCTGCACCGGCAGAGAGCTCGGGGGAGCCAGAGTCTGTCAGGCAGCTGCTGGGCTGGCCGCCTGTGTGGGAAGGGGCAGAGCCGACCTAGGGGCACACTGGGCCTCTTGCTCTCCCTGCTGCCCTGAGGCTGCTGGGCCAAAGAGGTCTTGGGCATCCAGCCCCTTGCTGGTCCCTTCCCTCTGACGAGGCCCTCTGAGCTCCAGCCCCTTGCAGTGTGGAGACAGCCCCTGCCAGCAACCTCCTCTCCAAGGAGGCCTCAAGCGAGGCCTAGGCCCAGGGGAAAGGCACCAGCGGGGATGAGCCTGGGGAGGCGCCCGGGCATGTCTGGACCCAGTCCCTGCAGCCTGCCCCTTGCTGGGGCAGTACCCCCGGAGGCCAGGAAGGTCTGGGCAAGGCGGGCCAGGGGCAGGGGCCCTGCTGGGTCCTGCCCCTGGCCTGTGGGGCCTCTGAGCACAACCGGCCCTCTCCCGCTGGAAGACCTCCCCGGCTGCCTCCAAAGGCCGCTTTGCAAGCACTCTCGCCGGCTGTTCCCGCCAGCCGCGCACAACGCTCCCAAGCCCGGGAGAAAAGTGCTTCGGGGTGGTGCTCTCTCCCGGCCCTTGCCCCTGAGCCTGGGGGCCAGGCAGGGGGTCCACACTCCCAGGCCAAGGCAGAACCACATGCACACGTCTGTTCCTGCCCCCTGCACCGGCAGAGAGCTCGGGGGAGCCAGAGTCTGTCAGGCAGCTGCTGGGCTGGCCGCCTGTGTGGGAAGGGGCAGAGCCGACCTAGGGGCACACTGGGCCTCTTGCTCTCCCTGCTGCCCTGAGGCTGCTGGGCCAAAGAGGTCTTGGGCATCCAGCCCCTTGCTGGTCCCTTCCCTCTGACGAGGCCCTCTGGGCTCCAGCCCCTTGCAGTGTGGAGACAGCCCCTGCCAGCAACCTCCTCTCCAAGGAGGCCTCAAGCGAGGCCTAGGCCCAGGGGAAAGGCACCAGCGGGGATGAGCCTGGGGAGGCGCCCGGGCATGTCTGGACCCAGTCCCCGCAGCCTGCCCCTTGCTGGGGCAGTACCCCCGGAGGCCAGGAAGGTCTGGGCAAGGCGGGCCAGGGGCAGGGGCCCTGCTGGGTCCTGCCCCTGGCCTGTGGGGCCTCTGAGCACAACCGGCCCTCTCCCGCTGGAAGACCTCCCCGGCTGCCTCCAAAGGCCGCTTTGCAAGCACTCTCGCCGGCTGTTCCCGCCAGCCGCGCACAACGCTCCCAAGCCCGGGAGAAAAGCGCTTCGGGGTGGTGCTCTCTCCCGGCCCTTGCCCCTGAGCCTGGGGGCCAGGCAGGGGGTCCACACTCCCAGGCCAAGGCAGAACCACATGCACACGTCTGTTCCTGCCCCCTGCACCGGCAGAGAGCTCGGGGGAGCCAGAGTCTGTCAGGCAGCTGCTGGGCTGGCCGCCTGTGTGGGAAGGGGCAGAGCCGACCTAGGGGCACACTGGGCCTCTTGCTCTCCCTGCTGCCCTGAGGCTGCTGGGCCAAAGAGGTCTTGGGCATCCAGCCCCTTGCTGGTCCCTTCCCTCTGACGAGGCCCTCTGAGCTCCAGCCCCTTGCAGTGTGGAGACAGCCCCTGCCAGCAACCTCCTCTCCAAGGAGGCCTCAAGCGAGGCCTAGGCCCAGGGGAAAGGCACCAGCGGGGATGAGCCTGGGGAGGCGCCCGGGCATGTCTGGACCCAGTCCCCGCAGCCTGCCCCTTGCTGGGGCAGTACCCCCGGAGGCCAGGAAGGTCTGGGCAAGGCTGGCCAGGGGCAGGGGCCCTGCTGGGTCCTGCCCCTGGCCTGTGGGGCCTCTGAGCACAACCGGCCCTCTCCCGCTGGAAGACCTCCCCGGCTGCCTCCAAAGGCCGCTTTGCAAGCACTCTCGCCGGCTGTTCCCGCCAGCCGCGCCCAACGCTCCCAAGCCCGGGAGAAAAGCGCTTCGGGGTGGTGCTCTCTCCCGGCCCTTGCCCCTGAGCCTGGGGGCCAGGCAGGGGGTCCACACTCCCAGGCCAAGGCAGAACCACATGCACACGTCTGTTCCTGCCCCCTGCACCGGCAGAGAGCTCGGGGGAGCCAGAGTCTGTCAGGCAGCTGCTGGGCTGGCCGCCTGTGTGGGAAGGGGCAGAGCCGACCTAGGGGCACACTGGGCCTCTTGCTCTCCCTGCTGCCCTGAGGCTGCTGGGCCAAAGAGGTCTTGGGCATCCAGCCCCTTGCTGGTCCCTTCCCTCTGACGAGGCCCTCTGAGCTCCAGCCCCTTGCAGTGTGGAGACAGCCCCTGCCAGCAACCTCCTCTCCAAGGAGGCCTCAAGCGAGGCCTAGGCCCAGGGGAAAGGCACCAGCGGGGATGAGCCTGGGGAGGCGCCCGGGCATGTCTGGACACAGTCCCCGCAGCCTGCCCCTTGCTGGGGCAGTACCCCCGGAGGCCAGGAAGGTCTGGGCAAGGCTGGCCAGGGGCAGGGGCCCTGCTGGGTCCTGCCCCTGGCCTGTGGGGCCTCTGAGCACAACCGGCCCTCTCCCGCTGGAAGACCTCCCCGGCTGCCTCCAAAGGCCGCTTTGCAAGCACTCTCGCCGGCTGTTCCCGTCAGCCGCGCACAACGCTCCCAAGCCCGGGAGAAAAGCGCTTCGGGGTGGTGCTCTCTCCCGGCCCTTGCCCCTGAGCCTGGGGGCCAGGCAGGGGGTCCACACTCCCAGGCCAAGGCAGAACCACATGCACACGTCTGTTCCTGCCCCCTGCACCGGCAGAGAGCTCGGGGGAGCCAGAGTCTGTCAGGCAGCTGCTGGGCTGGCCGCCTGTGTGGGAAGGGGCAGAGCCGACCTAGGGGCACACTGGGCCTCTTGCTCTCCCTGCTGCCCTGAGGCTGCTGGGCCAAAGAGGTCTTGGGCATCCAGCCCCTTGCTGGTCCCTTCCCTCTGACGAGGCCCTCTGAGCTCCAGCCCCTTGCAGTGTGGAGACAGCCCCTGCCAGCAACCTCCTCTCCAAGGAGGCCTCAAGCGAGGCCTAGGCCCAGGGGAAAGGCACCAGCGGGGATGAGCCTGGGGAGGCGCCCGGGCATGTCTGGACCCAGTCCCCGCAGCCTGCCCCTTGCTGGGGCAGTACCCCCGGAGGCCAGGAAGGTCTGGGCAAGGCTGGCCAGGGGCAGGGGCCCTGCTGGGTCCTGCCCCTGGCCTGTGCGGCCTCTGAGCACAACCGGACCTCTCCCGCTGGAAGACCTCCCCGGCTGCCTCCAAAGGCCGCTTTGCAAGCACTCTCGCCGGCTGTTCCCGCCAGCCGCGCCCAACGCTCCCAAGCCCGGGAGAAAAGCGCTTCGGGGTGGTGCTCTCTCCCGGCCCTTGCCCCTGAGCCTGGGGGCCAGGCAGGGGGTCCACACTCCCAGGCCAAGGCAGAACCACATGCACACGTCTGTTCCTGCCCCCTGCACCGGCAGAGAGCTCGGGGGAGCCAGAGTCTGTCAGGCAGCTGCTGGGCTGGCCGCCTGTGTGGGAAGGGGCAGAGCCGACCTAGGGGCACACTGGGCCTCTTGCTCTCCCTGCTGCCCTGAGGCTGCTGGGCCAAAGAGGTCTTGGGCATCCAGCCCCTTGCTGGTCCCTTCCCTCTGACGAGGCCCTCTGAGCTCCAGCCCCTTGCAGTGTGGAGACAGCCCCTGCCAGCAACCTCCTCTCCAAGGAGGCCTCAAGCGAGGCCTAGGCCCAGGGGAAAGGCACCAGCGGGGATGAGCCTGGGGAGGCGCCCGGGCATGTCTGGACCCAGTCCCCGCAGCCTGCCCCTTGCTGGGGCAGTACCCCCGGAGGCCAGGAAGGTCTGGGCAAGGCTGGCCAGGGGCAGGGGCCCTGCTGGGTCCTGCCCCTGGCCTGTGGGGCCTCTGAGCACAACCGGCCCTCTCCCGCTGGAAGACCTCCCCGGCTGCCTCCAAAGGCCGCTTTGCAAGCACTCTCGCCGGCTGCTCCCGCCAGCCGTGCACAACGCTCCCAAGCCCGGGAGAAAAGCGCTTCGGGGTGGTGCTCTCTCCCGGCCCTTGCCCCTGAGCCTGGGGGCCAGGCAGGGGGTTCACACTCCCAGGCCAAGGCAGAACCACATGCACACGTCTGTTCCTGCCCCCTGCACCGGCAGAGAGCTCGGGGGAGCCAGAGTCTGTCAGGCAGCTGCTGGGCTGGCCGCCTGTGTGGGAAGGGGCAGAGCCGACCTAGGGGCACACTGGGCCTCTTGCTCTCCCTGCTGCCCTGAGGCTGCTGGGCCAAAGAGGTCTTGGGCATCCAGCCCCTTGCTGGTCCCTTCCCTCTGACGAGGCCCTCTGAGCTCCAGCCCCTTGCAGTGTGGAGACAGCCCCTGCCAGCAACCTCCTCTCCAAGGAGGCCTCAAGCGAGGCCTAGGCCCAGGGGAAAGGCACCAGCGGGGATGAGCCTGGGGAGGCGCCCGGGCATGTCTGGACCCAGTCCCCGCAGCCTGCCCCTTGCTGGGGCAGTACCCCCGGAGGCCAGGAAGGTCTGGGCAAGGCAGGCCAGGGGCAGGGGCCCTGCTGGGTCCTGCCCCTGGCCTGTGGGGCCTCTGAGCATAACGGGCCCTTTCCCGCTGGAAGACCTCCCCGGCTGCCTCCAAAGGCCGCTTTGTAAGCACTCTCGCCGGCTGTTCCCGCCAGCCGAGCACAACGCTCCCAAGCCCGGGAGAAAAGCGCTTCGGGGTGGTGCTCTCTCCCGGCCCTTGCCCCTGAGCCTGGGGGCCAGGCAGGGGGTCCACACTCCCAGGCCAAGGCAGAACCACATGCACACGTCTGTTCCTGCCCCCTGCACCGGCAGAGAGCTCGGGGGAGCCAGAGTCTGTCAGGCAGCTGCTGGGCTGGCCGCCTGTGTGGGAAGGGGCAGAGCCGACCTAGGGGCACACTGGGCCTCTTGCTCTCCCTGCTGCCCTGAGGCTGCTGGGCCAAAGAGGTCTTGGGCATCCAGCCCCTTGCTGGTCCCTTCCCTCTGACGAGGCCCTCTGAGCTCCAGCCCCTTGCAGTGTGGAGACAGCCCCTGCCAGCAACCTCCTCTCCAAGGAGGCCTCAAGCGAGGCCTAGGCCCAGGGGAAAGGCACCAGCGGGGATGAGCCTGGGGAGGCGCCCGGGCATGTCTGGACCCAGTCCCCGCAGCCTGCCCCTTGCTGGGGCAGTACCCCCGGAGGCCAGGAAGGTCTGGGCAAGGCTGGCCAGGGGCAGGGGCCCTGCTGGGTCCTGCCCATGGCCTGTGGGGCCTCTGAGCACAACCGGCCCTCTCCCGCTGGAAGACCTCCCCGGCTGCCTCCAAAGGCCTCTTTGCAAGCACTCTCGCCGGCTGTTCCCGCCAGCCGCGCACAACGCTCCCGAGCCCGGGAGAAAAGCGCTTCGGGGTGGTGCTCTCTCCCGGCCCTTGCCCCTGAGCCTGGGGGCCAGGCAGGGGGTCCACACTCCCAGGCCAAGGCAGAACCACATGCACACGTCTGTTCCTGCCCCCTGCACCGGCAGAGAGCTCGGGGGAGCCAGAGTCTGTCAGGCAGCTGCTGGGCTGGCCGCCTGTGTGGGAAGGGGCAGAGCCGACCTAGGGGCACAGTGGGCCTCTTGCTCTCCCTGCTGCCCTGAGGCTGCTGGGCCAAAGTGGTCTTGGGCATCCAGCCCCTTGCTGGTCCCTTCCCTCTGACGAGGCCCTCTGAGCTCCAGCACCTTGCAGTGTGGAGACAGCCCCTGCCAGCAACCTCCTCTCCAAGGAGGCCTCAAGCGAGGCCTAGGCCCAGGGGAAAGGCACCAGCGGGGATGAGCCTGGGGAGGCGCCCGGGCATGTCTGGACCCAGTCCCCGCAGCCTGCCCCTTGCTGGGGCAGTACCCCCGGAGGCCAGGAAGGTCTGGGCAAGGCAGGCCAGGGGCAGGGGCCCTGCTGGGTCCTGCCCCTGGCCTGTGGGGCCTCTGAGCACAACGGGCCCTTTCCCGCTGGAAGACCTCCCCGGCTGCCTCCAAAGGCCGCTTTGTAAGCACTCTCGCCGGCTGTTCCCGCCAGCCGCGCACAACGCTCCCAAGCCCGGGAGAAAAGCGCTTCGGGGTGGTGCTCTCTCCCGGCCCTTGCCCCTGAGCCTGGGGGCCAGGCAGGGGGTCCACACTCCCAGGCCAAGGCAGAACCACATGCACACGTCTGTTCCTGCCCCCTGCACCGGCAGAGAGCTCGGGGGAGCCAGAGTCTGTCAGGCAGCTGCTGGGCTGGCCGCCTGTGTGGGAAGGGGCAGAGCCGACCTAGGGGCACACTGGGCCTCTTGCTCTCCCTGCTGCCCTGAGGCTGCTGGGCCAAAGAGGTCTTGGGCATCCAGCCCCTTGCTGGTCCCTTCCCTCTCACGAGGCCCTCTGAGCTCCAGCCCCTTGCAGTGTGGAGACAGCCCCTGCCAGCAACCTCCTCTCCAAGGAGGCCTCAAGCGAGGCCTAGGCCCAGGGGAAAGGCACCAGCGGGGATGAGCCTGGGGAGGCGCCCGGGCATGTCTGGACCCAGTCCCCGCAGCCTGCCCCTTGCTGGGGCAGTACCCCCGGAGGCCAGGAAGGTCTGGGCAAGGCTGGCCAGGGGCAGGGGCCCTGCTGGGTCCTGCCCATGGCCTGTGGGGCCTCTGAGCACAACCGGCCCTCTCCCGCTGGAAGACCTCCCCGGCTGCCTCCAAAGGCCGCTTTGCAAGCACTCTCGCCGGCTGTTCCCGCCAGCCGCGCACAACGCTCCCGAGCCCGGGAGAAAAGCGCTTCGGGGTGGTGCTCTCTCCCGGCCCTTGCCCCTGAGCCTGGGGGCCAGGCAGGGGGTCCACACTCCCAGGCCAAGGCAGAACCACATGCACACGTCTGTTCCTGCCCCCTGCACCGGCAGAGAGCTCGGGGGAGCCAGAGTCTGTCAGGCAGCTGCTGGGCTGGCCGCCTGTGTGGGAAGGGGCAGAGCCGACCTAGGGGCACAGTGGGCCTCTTGCTCTCCCTGCTGCCCTGAGGCTGCTGGGCCAAAGTGGTCTTGGGCATCCAGCCCCTTGCTGGTCCCTTCCCTCTGACGAGGCCCTCTGAGCTCCAGCACCTTGCAGTGTGGAGACAGCCCCTGCCAGCAACCTCCTCTCCAAGGAGGCCTCAAGCGAGGCCTAGGCCCAGGGGAAAGGCACCAGCGGGGATGAGCCTGGGGAGGCGCCCGGGCATGTCTGGACCCAGTCCCCGCAGTCTGCCCCTTGCTGGGGCAGTACCCCCGGAGGCCAGGAAGGTCTGGGCAAGGCTGGCCAGGGGCAGGGGCCCTGCTGGGTCCTGCCCCTTGCCTGTGGGGCCTCTGAGCACAACCGGCCCTCTCCCGCTGGAAGACCTCCCCGGCTGCCTCCAAAGGCCGCTTTGCAAGCACTCTCACCGGCTGTTCCCGCCAGCCGCGCACAACGCTCCCAAGCCCGGAAGAAAAGCGCTTCGGGGTGGTGCTCTCTCCCGGCCCTTGCCCCTGAGCCTGGGGGCCAGGCAGGGGGTCCACACTCCCAGGCCAAGGCAGAACCACATGCACACGTCTGTTCCTGCCCCCTGCACCGGCAGAGAGCTCGGGGGAGCCAGAGTCTGTCAGGCAGCTGCTGGGCTGGCCGCCTGTGTGGGAAGGGACAGAGCCGACCTAGGGGCACACTGGGCCTCTTGCTCTCCCTGCTGCCCTGAGGCTGCTGGGCCAAAGAGGTCTTGGGCATCCAGCCCCTTGCTGGTCCCTTCCCTCTGACGAGGCCCTTTGAGCTCCAGCACCTTGCAGTGTGGAGACAGCCCCTGCCAGCAACCTCCTCTCCAAGGAGGCCTCAAGCGAGGCCTAGGCCCAGGGGAAAGGCACCAGCGGGGATGAGCCTGGGGAGGCGCCCGGGCATGTCTGGACCCAGTCCCCGCAGCCTGCCCCTTGCTGGGGCAGTACCCCCGGAGGCCAGGAAGGTCTGGGCAAGGCTGGCCAGGGGCAGGGGCCCTGCTGGGTCCTGCCCCTGGCCTGTGGGGCCTCTGAGCACAACCGGCCCTCTCCCGCTGGAAGACCTCCCCGGCTGCCTCCAAAGGCCGCTTTGCAAGCACTCTCGCCGGCTGTTCCCGCCAGCCGCGCACAACGCACCCAAGCCCGGGAGAAAAGCGCTTCGGGGTGGTGCTCTCTCCCGGCCCTTGCCCCTGAGCCTGGGGGCCAGGCAGGGGGTCCACACTCCCAGGCCAAGGCAGAACCACATGCACACGTCTGTTCCTGCCCCCTGCACCGGCAGAGAGCTCGGGGGAGCCAGAGTCTGTCAGGCAGCTGCTGGGCTGGCCGCCTGTGTGGGAAGGGGCAGAGCCGACCTAGGGGCACACTGGGCCTCTTGCTCTCCCTGCTGCCCTGATGCTGCTGGGCCAAAGAGGTCTTGGGCATCCAGCCCCTTGCTGGTCCCTTCCCTCTGACGAGGCCCTCTGAGCTCCAGCCCCTTGCAGTGTGGAGACAGCCCCTGCCAGCAACCTCCTCTCCAAGGAGGCCTCAAGCGAGGCCTAGGCCCAGGGGAAAGGCACCAGCGGGGATGAGCCTGGGGAGGCGCCCGGGCATGTCTGGACCCAGTCCCCGCAGCCTGCCCCTTGCTGGGGCAGTACCCCCGGAGGCCAGGAAGGTCTGGGCAAGGCTGGCCAGGGGCAGGGGCCCTGCTGGGTCCTGCCCCTGGCCTGTGGGGCCTCTGAGCACAACCGGCCCTCTCCCGCTGGAAGACCTCCCCGGCTGCCTCCAAAGGCCGCTTTGCAAGCACTCTCGCCGGCTGTTCCCGCCAGCCGCGCACAACGCTCCCAAGCCCGGGAGAAAAGCGCTTCGGGGTGGTGCTCTCTCCCGGCCCTTGCCCCTGAGCCTGGGGGCCAGGCAGGGGGTCCACACTCCCAGGCCAAGGCAGAACCACATGCACACGTCTGTTCCTGCCCCCTGCACCTGCAGAGAGCTCGGGGGAGCCAGAGTCTGTCAGGCAGCTGCTGGGCTGGCCGCCTGTGTGGGAAGGGGCAGAGCCGACCTAGGGGCACACTGGGCCTCTTGCTCTCCCTGCTGCCCTGAGGCTGCTGGGCCAAAGAGGTCTTGGGCATCCAGCCCCTTGCTGGTCCCTTCCCTCTGACGAGGCCCTCTGAGCTCCAGCCCCTTGCAGTGTGGAGACAGCCCCTGCCAGCAACCTCCTCTCCAAGGAGGCCTCAAGCGAGGCCTAGGCCCAGGGGAAAGGCACCAGCGGGGATGAGCCTGGGGAGGCGCCCGGGCATGTCTGGACCCAGTCCCCGCAGCCTGCCCCTTGCTGGGGCAGTACCCCCGGAGGCCAGGAAGGTCTGGGCAAGGCTGGCCAGGGGCAGGGGCCCTGCTGGGTCCTGCCCCTGGCCTGTGGGGCCTCTGAGCACAACCGGCCCTCTCCCGCTGGAAGACCTCCCCGGCTGCCTCCAAAGGCCGCTTTGCAAGCACTCTCGCCGGCTGTTCCCGCCAGCCGCGCACAACGCTCCCAAGCCCGGGAGAAAAGCGCTTCGGGGTGGTGCTCTCTCCCGGCCCTTGCCCCTGAGCCTGAGGCCCAGGCAGGGGGTCCACACTCCCAGGCCAAGGCAGAACCACATGCACACGTCTGTTCCTGCCCCCTGCACCGGCAGAGAGCTCGGGGGAGCCAGAGTCTGTCAGGCAGCTGCTGGGCTGGCCGCCTGTGTGGGAAGGGGCAGAGCCGACCTAGGGGCACACTGGGCCTCTTGCTCTCCCTGCTGCCCTGAGGCTGCTGGGCCAAAGAGGTCTTGGGCATCCAGCCCCTTGCTGGTCCCTTCCCTCTGACGAGGCCCTCTGAGCTCCAGCCCCTTGCAGTGTGGAGACAGCCCCTGCCAGCAACCTCCTCTCCAAGGAGGCCTCAAGCGAGGCCTAGGCCCAGGGGAAAGGCACCAGCGGGGATGAGCCTGGGGAGGCGCCCGGGCATGTCTGGACCCAGTCCCCGCAGCCTGCCCCTTGCTGGGGCAGTACCCCCGGAGGCCAGGAAGGTCTGGGCAAGGCTGGCCAGGGGCAGGGGCCCTGCTGGGTCCTGCCCCTGGCCTGTGGGGCCTCTGAGCACAACCGGCCCTCTCCCGCTGGAAGACCTCCCCGGCTGCCTCCAAAGGCCGCTTTGCAAGCACTCTCGCCGGCTGTTCCCGCCAGCCGCGCACAACGCTCCCAAGCCCGGGAGAAAAGCGCTTCGGGGTGGTGCTCTCTCCCGGCCCTTGCCCCTGAGCCTGGGGGCCAGGCAGGGGGTCCACACTCCCAGGCCAAGGCAGAACCACATGCACACGTCTGTTCCTGCCCCCTGCACCGGCAGAGAGCTCGGGGGAGCCAGAGTCTGTCAGGCAGCTGCTGGGCTGGCCGCCTGTGTGGGAAGGGGCAGAGCCGACCTAGGGGCACACTGGGCCTCTTGCTCTCCCTGCTGCCCTGAGGCTGCTGGGCCAAAGAGGCCTTGGGCATCCAGCCCCATGTTCGTCCTTCCCTCTGACGAGGCCCTCTGAGCTCCAGCCCCTTGCAGTGTGGAGACAGCCCCTGCCAGCAACCTCCTCTCCAAGGAGGCCTCAAGCGAGGCCTAGGCCCAGGGGAAAGGCACCAGCGGGGATGAGCCTGGGGAGGCGCCCGGGCATGTCTGGACCCAGTCCCCGCAGCCTGCCCCTTGCTGGGGCAGTACCCCCGGAGGCCAGGAAGGTCTGGGCAAGGCGGGCCAGGGGCAGGGGCCCTGCTGGGTCCTGCCCCTGGCCTGTGGGGCCTCTGAGCACAACCGGCCCTCTCCCGCTGGAAGACCTCCCCGGCTGCCTCCAAAGGCCGCTTTGCAAGCACTCTCGCCGGCTGTTCCCGCCAGCCGCGCACAACGCTCCCAAGCCCGGGAGAAAAGCGCTTCGGGGTGGTGCTCTCTCCCGGCCCTTGCCCCTGAGCCTGGGGGCCAGGCAGGGGGTCCACACTCCCAGGCCAAGGCAGAACCACATGCACACGTCTGTTCCTGGCCCCTGCACCGGCAGAGAGCTCGGGGGAGCCAGAGTCTGTCAGGCAGCTGCTGGGCTGGCCGCCTGTGTGGGAAGGGGCAGAGCCGACCTAGGGGCACACTGGGCCTCTTGCTCTCCCTGCTGCCCTGAGGCTGCTGGGCCAAAGAGGCCTTGGGCATCCAGCCCCTTGCTGGTCCTTCCCTCTGACGAGGCCCTCTGAGCTCCAGCCCCTTGCAGTGTGGAGACAGCCCCTGCCAGCAACCTCCTCTCCAAGGAGGCCTCAAGCGAGGCCTAGGCCCAGGGGAAAGGCACCAGCGGGGATGAGCCTGGGGAGGCGCCCGGGCATGTCTGGACCCAGTCCCCGCAGCCTGCCCCTTGCTGGGGCAGTACCCCCGGAGGCCAGGAAGGTCTGGGCAAGGCTGGCCAGGGGCAGGGGCCCTGCTGGGTCCTGCCCCTGGCCTGTGGGGTCTCTGAGCACAACCGGCCCTCTCCCGCTGGAAGACCTCCCCGACTGCCTCCAAAGGCAGCTTTGCAAGCACTCTCGCCGGCTGTTCCCGCCAGCCGCGCACAACGCTCCCAAGCCCGGGAGAAAAGCGCTTCGGGGTGGTGCTCTCTCCCGGCCCTTGCCCCTGAGCCTGGGGGCCAGGCAGGGGGTCCACACTCCCAGGCCAAGGCAGAACCACATGCACACGTCTGTTCCTGCCCCCTGCACCGGCAGAGAGCTCGGGGGAGCCAGAGTCTGTCAGGCAGCTGCTGGGCTGGCCGCCTGTGTGGGAAGGGGCAGAGCCGACCTAGGGGCACACTGGGCCTCTTGCTCTCCCTGCTGCCCTGAGGCTGCTGGGCCAAAGAGGCCTTGGGCATCCAGCCCCATGCTGGTCCTTCCTTCTGACGAGGCCCTCTGAGCTCCAGCCCCTTGCAGTGTGGAGACAGCCCCTGCCAGCAACCTCCTCTCCAAGGAGGCCTCAAGCGAGGCCTAGGCCCAGGGGAAAGGCACCAGCGGGGATGAGCCTGGGGAGGCGCCCGGGCATGTCTGGACCCAGTCCCCGCAGCCTGCCCCTTGCTGGGGCAGTACCCCCGGAGGCCAGGAAGGTCTGGGCAAGGCGGGCCAGGGGCAGGGGCCCTGCTGGGTCCTGCCCCTGGCCTGTGGGGCCTCTGAGCACAACCGGCCCTCTCCCGCTGGAAGACCTCCCCGGCTGCCTCCAAAGGCCGCTTTGCAAGCACTCTCGCCGGCTGTTCCCGCCAGCCGCGCACAACGCTCCCAAGCCCGGGAGAAAAGCGCTTCGGGGTGGTGCTCTCTCCCGGCCCTTGCCCCTGAGCCTGGGGGCCAGGCAGGGGGTCCACACTCCCAGGCCAAGGCAGAACCACATGCACACGTCTGTTCCTGGCCCCTGCACCGGCAGAGAGCTCGGGGGAGCCAGAGTCTGTCAGGCAGCTGCTGGGCTGGCCGCCTGTGTGGGAAGGGGCAGAGCCGACCTAGGGGCACACTGGGCCTCTTGCTCTCCCTGCTGCCCTGAGGCTGCTGGGCCAAAAGGTCTTGGGCATCCAGCCCCTTGCTGGTCCCTTCCCTCTGACGAGGCCCTCTGAGCTCCAGCCCCTTGCAGTGTGGAGACAGCCCCTGCCAGCAACCTCCTCTCCAAGGAGGCCTCAAGCGAGGCCTAGGCCCAGGGGAAAGGCACCAGCGGGGATGAGCCTGGGGAGGCGCCCGGGCATGTCTGGACCCAGTCCCCGCAGCCTGCCCCTTGCTGGGGCAGTACCCCCGGAGGCCAGGAAGGTCTGGGCAAGGCTGGCCAGGGGCAAGGGCCCTGCTGGGTACTGCCCCTGGCCTGTGGGGCCTCTGAGCACAACCGGCCCTCTCCCGCTGGAAGACCTCCCCGGCTGCCTCCAAAGGCCGCTTTGCAAGCACTCTCGCCGGCTGTTCCCGCCAGCCGCGCACAACGCTCCCAAGCCCGGGAGAAAAGCGCTTCGGGGTGGTGCTCTCTCCCGGCCCTTGCCCCTGAGCCTGGGGGCCAGGCAGGGGGTCCACACTCCCAGGCCAAGGCAGAACCACATGCACACGTCTGTTCCTGCCCCCTGCACCGGCAGAGAGCTCGGGGGAGCCAGAGTCTGTCAGGCAGCTGCTGGGCTGGCCGCCTGTGTGGGAAGGGGCAGAGCCGACCTAGGGGCACACTGGGCCTCTTGCTCTCCCTGCTGCCCTGAGGCTGCTGGGCCAAAGAGGTCTTGGGCATCCAGCCCCTTGCTGGTCCCTTCCCTCTGACGAGGCCCTCTGAGCTCCAGCCCCTTGCAGTGTGGAGACAGCCCCTGCCAGCAACCTCCTCTCCAAGGAGGCCTCAAGCGAGGCCTAGGCCCAGGGGAAAGGCACCAGCGGGGATGAGCCTGGGGAGGCGCCCGGGCATGTCTGGACCCAGTCCCCGCAGCCTGCCCCTTGCTGGGGCAGTACCCCCGGAGGCCAGGAAGGTCTGGGCAAGGCTGGCCAGGGGCAGGGGCCCTGCTGGGTCCTGCCCCTGGCCTGTGGGGCCTCTGAGCACAACCGGCCCTCTCCCGCTGGAAGACCTCCCCGGCTGCCTCCAAAGGCCGCTTTGCAAGCACTCTCGCCGGCTGTTCCCGCCAGCCGCGCACAACGCTCCCAAGCCCGGGAGAAAAGCGCTTCGGGGTGGTGCTCTCTCCCGGCCCTTGCCCCTGAGCCTGAGGCCCAGGCAGGGGGTCCACACTCCCAGGCCAAGGCAGAACCACATGCACACGTCTGTTCCTGCCCCCTGCACCGGCAGAGAGCTCGGGGGAGCCAGAGTCTGTCAGGCAGCTGCTGGGCTGGCCGCCTGTGTGGGAAGGGGCAGAGCCGACCTAGGGGCACACTGGGCCTCTTGCTCTCCCTGCTGCCCTGAGGCTGCTGGGCCAAAGAGGCCTTGGGCATCCAGCCCCTTGCTGGTCCTTCCCTCTGACGAGGCCCTCTGAGCTCCAGCCCCTTGCAGTGTGGAGACAGCCCCTGCCAGCAACCTCCTCTCCAAGGAGGCCTCAAGCGAGGCCTAGGCCCAGGGGAAAGGCACCAGCGGGGATGAGCCTGGGGAGGCGCCCGGGCATGTCTGGACCCAGTCCCCGCAGCCTGCCCCTTGCTGGGGCAGTACCCCCGGAGGCCAGGAAGGTCTGGGCAAGGCGGGCCAGGGGCAGGGGCCCTGCTGGGTCCTGCCCCTGGCCTGTGGGGTCTCTGAGCACAACCGGCCCTCTCCCGCTGGAAGACCTCCCCGGCTGCCTCCAAAGGCCGCTTTGCAAGCACTCTCGCCGGCTGTTCCCGCCAGCCGCGCACAACGCTCCCAAGCCCGGGAGAAAAGCGCTTCGGGGTGGTGCTCTCTCCCGGCCCTTGCCCCTGAGCCTGGGGGCCAGGCAGGGGGTCCACACTCCCAGGCCAAGGCAGAACCACATGCACACGTCTGTTCCTGCCCCCTGCACCGGCAGAGAGCTCGGGGGAGCCAGAGTCTGTCAGGCAGCTGCTGGGCTGGCCGCCTGTGTGGGAAGGGGCAGAGCCGACCTAGGGGCACACTGGGCCTCTTGCTCTCCCTGCTGCCCTGAGGCTGCTGGGCCAAAGAGGCCTTGGGCATCCAGCCCCATGCTGGTCCTTCCCTCTGACGAGGCCCTCTGAGCTCCAGCCCCTTGCAGTGTGGAGACAGCCCCTGCCAGCAACCTCCTCTCCAAGGAGGCCTCAAGCGAGGCCTAGGCCCAGGGGAAAGGCACCAGCGGGGATGAGCCTGGGGAGGCGCCCGGGCATGTCTGGACCCAGTCCCCGCAGCCTGCCCCTTGCTGGGGCAGTACCCCCGGAGGCCAGGAAGGTCTGGGCAAGGCGGGCCAGGGGCAGGGGCCCTGCTGGGTCCTGCCCCTGGCCTGTGGGGCCTCTGAGCACAACCGGCCCTCTCCCGCTGGAAGACCTCCCCGGCTGCCTCCAAAGGCCGCTTTGCAAGCACTCTCGCCGGCTGTTCCCGCCAGCCGCGCACAACGCTCCCAAGCCCGGGAGAAAAGCGCTTCGGGGTGGTGCTCTCTCCCGGCCCTTGCCCCTGAGCCTGGGGGCCAGGCAGGGGGTCCACACTCCCAGGCCAAGGCAGAACCACATGCACACGTCTGTTCCTGGCCCCTGCACCGGCAGAGAGCTCGGGGGAGCCAGAGTCTGTCAGGCAGCTGCTGGGCTGGCCGCCTGTGTGGGAAGGGGCAGAGCCGACCTAGGGGCACACTGGGCCTCTTGCTCTCCCTGCTGCCCTGAGGCTGCTGGGCCAAAAGGTCTTGGGCATCCAGCCCCTTGCTGGTCCCTTCCCTCTGACGAGGCCCTCTGAGCTCCAGCCCCTTGCAGTGTGGAGACAGCCCCTGCCAGCAACCTCCTCTCCAAGGAGGCCTCAAGCGAGGCCTAGGCCCAGGGGAAAGGCACCAGCGGGGATGAGCCTGGGGAGGCGCCCGGGCATGTCTGGACCCAGTCCCCGCAGCCTGCCCCTTGCTGGGGCAGTACCCCCGGAGGCCAGGAAGGTCTGGGCAAGGCTGGCCAGGGGCAAGGGCCCTACTGGGTACTGCCCCTGGCCTGTGGGGCCTCTGAGCACAACCGGCCCTCTCCCGCTGGAAGACCTCCCCGGCTGCCTCCAAAGGCCGCTTTGCAAGCACTCTCGCCGGCTGTTCCCGCCAGCCGCGCACAACGCTCCCAAGCCCGGGAGAAAAGCGCTTCGGGGTGGTGCTCTCTCCCGGCCCTTGCCCCTGAGCCTGGGGGCCAGGCAGGGGGTCCACACTCGCAGGCCAAGGCAGAACCACATGCACACATCTGTTCCTGCCCCCTGCACCGGCAGAGAGCTCGGGGGAGCCAGAGTCTGTCAGGCAGCTGCTGGGCTGGCCGCCTGTGTGGGAAGGGGCAGAGCCGACCTAGGGGCACACTGGGCCTCTTGCTCTCCCTGCTGCCCTGAGGCTGCTGGGCCAAAGAGGTCTTGGGCATCCAGCCCCTTGCTGGTCCCTTTCCTCTGACGAGGCCCTCTGAGCTCCAGGCCCTTGCAGTGTGGAGACAGCCCCTGCCAGCAACCTCCTCTCCAAGGAGGCCTCAAGCGAGGCCTAGGCCCAGGGGAAAGGCACCAGCGGGGATGAGCCTGGGGACGCGCCCGGGCATGTCTGGACCCAGTTCCCGCAGCCTGCCCCTTGCTGGGGCAGTACCCCCGGAGGCCAGGAAGGTCTGGGCAAGGCTGGCCAGGGGCAGGGGCCCTGCTGGGTCCTGCCCCTGGCCTGTGCGGCCTCTGAGCACAACCGGACCTCTCCCGCTGGAAGACCTCCCCGGCTGCCTCCAAAGGCCGCTTTGCAAGCACTCTCGCCGGCTGTTCCCGCCAGCCGCGCACAACGCTCCCAAGCCCGGGAGAAAAGCGCTTTGGGGTGGTGCTCTCTCCCGGCCCTTGCCCCTGAGCCTGGGGGCCAGGCAGGGGGTCCACACTCCCAGGCCAAGGCAGAACCACATGCACACGTCTGTTCCTGCCCCCTGCACCGGCAGAGAGCTCGGGGGAGCCAGAGTCTGTCAGGCAGCTGCTGGGCTGGCCGCCTGTGTGGGAAGGGGCAGAGCCGACCTAGGGGCACACTGGGCCTCTTGCTCTCCCTGCTGCCCTGAGGCTGCTGGGCCAAAGAGGTCTTGGGCATCCAGCCCCTTGCTGGTCCCTTCCCTCTGACGAGGCCCTCTGAGCTCCAGCACCTTGCAGTGTGGAGACAGCCCCTGCCAGCAACCTCCTCTCCAAGGAGGCCTCAAGCGAGGCCTAGGCCCAGGGGAAAGGCACCAGCGGGGATGAGCCTGGGGAGGCGCCCGGGCATGTCTGGACCCAGTCCCCGCAGCCTGCCCCTTGCTGGGGCAGTACCCCCGGAGGCCAGGAAGGTCTGGGCAAGGCTGGCCAGGGGCAGGGGCCCTGCTGGGTCCTGCCCCTGGCCTGTGGGGCCTCTGAGCACAACCGGCCCTCTCCCGCTGGAAGACCTCCCCGGCTGCCTCCAAAGGCCGCTTTGCAAGCACTCTCGCCGGCTGCTCCCGCCAGCCGCGCACAACGCTCCCAAGCCCGGGAGAAAAGCGCTTCGGGGTGGTGCTCTCTCCCGGCCCTTGCCCCTGAGCCTGGGGGCCAGGCAGGGGGTTCACACTCCCAGGCCAAGGCAGAACCACATGCACACGTCTGTTCCTGCCCCCTGCACCGGCAGAGAGCTCGGGGGAGCCAGAGTCTGTCAGGCAGCTGCTGGGCTGGCCGCCTGTGTGGGAAGGGGCAGAGCCGACCTAGGGGCACACTGGGCCTCTTGCTCTCCCTGCTGCCCTGAGGCTGCTGGGCCAAAGAGGTCTTGGGCATCCAGCCCCTTGCTGGTCCCTTCCCTCTGACGAGGCCCTCTGAGCTCCAGCCCCTTGCAGTGTGGAGACAGCCCCTGCCAGCAACCTCCTCTCCAAGGAGGCCTCAAGCGAGGCCTAGGCCCAGGGGAAAGGCACCAGCGGGGATGAGCCTGGGGAGGCGCCCGGGCATGTCTGGACCCAGTCCCCGCAGCCTGCCCCTTGCTGGGGCAGTACCCCCGGAGGCCAGGAAGGTCTGGGCAAGGCTGGCCAGGGGCAGGGGCCCTGCTGGGTCCTGCCCCTGGCCTGTGGGGCCTCTGAGCACAACCGGCCCTCTCCCGCTGGAAGACCTCCCCGGCTGCCTCCAAAGGCCGCTTTGCAAGCACTCTCGCCGGCTGTTCCCGCCAGCCGCGCACAACGCTCCCAAGCCCGGGAGAAAAGCGCTTCGGGGTGGTGCTCTCTCCCGGCCCTTGCCCCTGAGCCTGGGGGCCAGGCAGGGGGTCCACACTCCCAGGCCAAGGCAGAACCACATGCACACGTCTGTTCCTGCCCCCTGCACCGGCAGAGAGCTCGGGGGAGCCAGAGTCTGTCAGGCAGCTGCTGGGCTGGCCGCCTGTGTGGGAAGGGACAGAGCCGACCTAGGGGCACACTGGGCCTCTTGCTCTCCCTGCTGCCCTGAGGCTGCTGGGCCAAAGAGGTCTTGGGCATCCAGCCCCTTGCTGGTCCCTTCCCTCTGACGAGGCCCTTTGAGCTCCAGCACCTTGCAGTGTGGAGACAGCCCCTGCCAGCAACCTCCTCTCAAAGGAGGCCTCAAGCGAGGCCTAGGCCCAGGGGAAAGGCACCAGCGGGGATGAGCCTGGGGAGGCGCCCGGGCATGTCTGGACCCAGTCCCCGCAGCCTGCCCCTTGCTGGGGCAGTACCCCCGCAGGCCAGGAAGGTCTGGGCAAGGCGGGCCAGGGGCAGGGGCCCTGCTGGGTCCTGCCCCTGGCCTGTGGGGCCTCTGAGCACAACCGGCCCTCTCCCGCTGGAAGACCTCCCCGGCTGCCTCCAAAGGCCGCTTTGCAAGCACTCTCGCCGGCTGTTCCCGCCAGCCGCGCACAACGCTCCCAAGCCCGGGAGAAAAGCGCTTCGGGGTGGTGCTCTCTCCCGGCCCTTGCCCCTGAGCCTGGGGGCCAGGCAGGGGGTCCACACTCCCAGGCCAAGGCAGAACCACATGCACACGTCTGTTCCTGCCCCCTGCACCGGCAGAGAGCTCGGGGGAGCCAGAGTCTGTCAGGCAGCTGCTGGGCTGGCCGCCTGTGTGGGAAGGGGCAGAGCCGACCTAGGGGCACACTGGGCCTCTTGCTCTCCCTGCTGCCCTGAGGCTGCTGGGCCAAATAGGTCTTGGGCATCCAGCCCCTTGCTGGTCCCTTCCCTCTGACGAGGCCCTCTGAGCTCCAGCCCCTTGCAGTGTGGAGACAGCCCCTGCCAGCAACCTCCTCTCCAAGGAGGCCTCAAGCGAGGCCTAGGCCCAGGGGAAAGGCACCAGCGGGGATGAGCCTGGGGAGGCGCCCGGGCATGTCTGGACCCAGTCCCCGCAGCCTGCCCCTTGCTGGGGCAGTACCCCCGGAGGCCAGGAAGGTCTGGGCAAGGCTGGCCAGGGGCAGGGGCCCTGCTGGGTCCTGCCCCTGGCCTGTGGGGCCTCTGAGCACAACCGGCCCTCTCCCGCTGGAAGACCTCCCCGGCTGCCTCCAAAGGCCGCTTTGCAAGCACTCTCGCCGGCTGTTCCCGCCAGCCGCGCACAACGCTCCCAAGCCCAGGAGAAAAGCGCTTCGGGGTGGTGCTCTCTCCCGGCCCTTGCCCCTGAGCCTGGGGGCCAGGCAGGGGGTCCACACTCCCAGGCCAAGGCAGAACCACATGCACACGTCTGTTCCTGCCCCCTGCACCGGCAGAGAGCTCGGGGGAGCCAGAGTCTGTCAGGCAGCTGCTGGGCTGGCCGCCTGTGTGGGAAGGGGCAGAGCCGACCTAGGGGCACACTGGGCCTCTTGCTCTCCCTGCTGCCCTGAGGCTGCTGGGCCAAAGAGGTCTTGGGCATCCAGCCCCTTGCTGGTCCCTTCCCTCTGACGAGGCCCTCTGAGCTCCAGCCCCTTGCAGTGTGGAGACAGCCCCTGCCAGCAACCTCCTCTCCAAGGAGGCCTCAAGCGAGGCCTAGGCCCAGGGGAAAGGCACCAGCGGGGATGAGCCTGGGGAGGCGCCCGGGCATGTCTGGACCCAGTCCCCGCAGCCTGCCCCTTGCTGGGGCAGTACCCCCGGAGGCCAGGAAGGTCTGGGCAAGGCTGGCCAGGGGCAGGGGCCCTGCTGGGTCCTGCCCCTGGCCTGTGGGGCCTCTGAGCACAACCGGCCCTCTCCCGCTGGAAGACCTCCCCGGCTGCCTCCAAAGGCCGCTTTGCAAGCACTCTCGCCGGCTGCTCCCGCCAGCCGCGCCCAACGCTCCCAAGCCCGGGAGAAAAGCGCTTCGGGGTGGTGCTCTCTCCTGGCCCTTGCCCCTGAGCCTGGGGGCCAGGCAGGGGGTCCACACTCCCAGGCCAAGCAGAACCACATGCACACGTCTGTTCCTGCCCCCTGCACCGGCAGAGAGCTCGGGGGAGCCAGAGTCTGTCAGGCAGCTGCTGGGCTGGCCGCCTGTGTGGGAAGGGGCAGAGCCGACCTAGGGGCACACTGGGCCTCTTGCTCTCCCTGCTGCCCTGAGGCTGCTGGGCCAACGAGGTCTTGGGCATCCAGCCCCTTGCTGGTCCCTTCCCTCTGACGAGGCCCTCTGAGCTCCAGCCCCTTGCAGTGTGGAGACAGCCCCTGCCAGCAACCTCCTCTCCAAGGAGGCCTCAAGCGAGGCCTAGGCCCAGGGGAAAGGCACCAGCGGGGATGAGCCTGGGGAGGCGCCCGGGCATGTCTGGACCCAGTCCCCGCAGCCTGCCCCTTGCTGGGGCAGTACCCCCGGAGGCCAGGAAGGTCTGGGCAAGGCTGGCCAGGGGCAGGGGCCCTGCTGGGTCCTGCCCCTGGCCTGTGGGCCTCTGAGCACAACCGGCCCTCTCCCGCTGGAAGACCTCCCCGGCTGCCTCCAAAGGCCGCTTTGCAAGCACTCTCGCCGGCTGCTCCCGCCAGCCGCGCACAACGCTCCCAAGCCCGGGAGAAAAGCGCTTCGGGGTGGTGCTCTCTCCCGGCCCTTGCCCCTGAGCCTGGGGGCCAGGCAGGGGGTCCACACTCCCAGGCCAAGGCAGAACCACATGCACACGTCTGTTCCTGCCCCCTGCACCGGCAGAGAGCTCGGGGGAGCCAGAGTCTGTCAGGCAGCTACTGGGCTGGCCGCCTGTGTGGGAAGGGGCAGAGCCGACCTAGGGGCACACTGGGCCTCTTGCTCTCCCTGCTGCCCTGAGGCTGCTGGGCCAAAGAGGTCTTGGGCATCCAGCCCCTTGCTGGTCCCTTCCCTCTGACGAGGCCCTCTGAGCTCCAGCCCCTTGCAGTGTGGAGACAGCCCCTGCCAGCAACCTCCTCTCCAAGGAGGCCTCAAGCGAGGCCTAGGCCCAGGGGAAAGGCACCAGCGGGGATGAGCCTGGGGAGGCGCCCGGGCATGTCTGGACCCAGTCCCCGCAGCCTGCCCCTTGCTGGGGCAGTACCCCCGGAGGCCAGGAAGGTCTGGGCAAGGCTGGCCAGGGGCCCGGGCCCTGCTGGGTCCTGCCCCTGGCCTGTGGGGCCTCTGAGCACAACCGGCCCTCTCCCGCTGGAAGACCTCCCCGGCTGCCTCCAAAGGCCGCTTTGCAAGCACTCTCGCCGGCTGTTCCCGCCAGCCGCGCACAACGCTCCCAAGCCCGGGAGAAAAGCGCTTCGGGGTGGTGCTCTCTCCCGGCCCTTGCCCCTGAGCCTGGGGGCCAGGCAGGGGGTCCACACTCCCAGGCCAAGGCAGAACCACATGCACACGTCTGTTCCTGCCCCCTGCACCGGCAGAGAGCTCGGGGGAGCCAGAGTCTGTCAGGCAGCTGCTGGGCTGGCCGCCTGTGTGGGAAGGGGCAGAGCCGACCTAGGGGCACACTGGGCCTCTTGCTCTCCCTGCTGCCCTGAGGCTGCTGGGCCAAAGAGGTCTTGGGCATCCAGCCCCTTGCTGGTCCCTTCCCTCTGACGAGGCCCTCTGAGCTCCAGCCCCTTGCAGTGTGGAGACAGCCCCTGGCAGCAACCTCCTCTCCAAGGAGGCCTCAAGCGAGGCCTAGGCCCAGGGGAAAGGCACCAGCGGGGATGAGCCTGGGGAGGCGCCCGGGCATGTCTGGACCCAGTCCCCGCAGCCTGCCCCTTGCTGGGGCAGTACCCCCGGAGGCCAGGAAGGTCTGGGCAAGGCGGGCCAGGGGCAGGGGCCCTGCTGGGTCCTGCCCCTGGCCTGTGGGGTCTCTGAGCACAACCGGCCCTCTCCCGCTGGAAGACCTCCCCGGCTGCCTCCAAAGGCCGCTTTGCAAGCACTCTCGCCGGCTGTTCCCGCCAGCCGCGCACAACGCTCCCAAGCCCGGGAGAAAAGCGCTTCGGGGTGGTGCTCTCTCCCGGCCCTTGCCCCTGAGCCTGGGGGCCAGGCAGGGGGTCCACACTCCCAGGCCAAGGCAGAACCACATGCACACGTCTGTTCCTGCCCCCTGCACCGGCAGAGAGCTCGGGGGAGCCAGAGTCTGTCAGGCAGCTGCTGGGCTGGCCGCCTGTGTGGGAAGGGGCAGAGCCGACCTAGGGGCACACTGGGCCTCTTGCTCTCCCTGCTGCCCTGAGGCTGCTGGGCCAAAGAGGCCTTGGGCATCCAGCCCCTTGCTGGTCCTTCCCTCTGACGAGGCCCTCTGAGCTCCAGCCCCTTGCAGTGTGGAGACAGCCCCTGCCAGCAACCTCCTCTCCAAGGAGGCCTCAAGCGAGGCCTAGGACCAGGGGAAAGGCACCAGCGGGGATGAGCCTGGGGAGGCGCCCGGGCATGTCTGGACCCAGTCCCCGCAGCCTGCCCCTTGCTGGGGCAGTACCCCCGGAGGCCAGGAAGGTCTGGGCAAGGCGGGCCAGGGGCAGGGGCCCTGCTGGGTCCTGCCCCTGGCCTTTGGGGTCTCTGAGCACAACCGGCCCTCTCCCGCTGGAAGACCTCCCCGGCTGCCTCCAAAGGCCGCTTTGCAAGCACTCTCGCCGGCTGCTCCCGCCAGCCGCGCACAACGCTCCCAAGCCCGGGAGAAAAGCGCTTCGGGGTGGTGCTCTCTCCCGGCCCTTGCCCCTGAGCCTGGGGGCCAGGCAGGGGGTCCACACTCCCAGGCCAAGGCAGAACCACATGCACACGTCTGTTCCTGCCCCCTGCACCGGCAGAGAGCTCGGGGGAGCCAGAGTCTGTCAGGCAGCTGCTGGGCTGGCCGCCTGTGTGGGAAGGGGCAGAGCCGACCTAGGGGCACACTGGGCCTCTTGCTCTCCCTGCTGCCCTGAGGCTGCTGGGCCAAAGAGGCCTTGGGCATCCAGCCCCTTGCTGGTCCTTCCCTCTGACGAGGCCCTCTGAGCTCCAGCCCCTTGCAGTGTGGAGACAGCCCCTGCCAGCAACCTCCTCTCCAAGGAGGCCTCAAGCGAGGCCTAGGCCCAGGGGAAAGGCACCAGCGGGGATGAGCCTGGGGAGGCGCCCGGGCATGTCTGGACCCAGTCCCCGCAGCCTGCCCCTTGCTGGGGCAGTACCCCCGGAGGCCAGGAAGGTCTGGGCTAGGCTGGCCAGGGGCAGGGGCCCTGCTGGGTCCTGCCCCTGGCCTGTGGGGCCTCTGAGCACAACCGGCCCTCTCCCGCTGGAAGACCTCCCCGGCTGCCTCCAAAGGCCGCTTTGCAAGCACTCTCGCCGGCTGTTCCCGCCAGCCGCGCACAACGCTCCCAAGCCCGGGAGAAAAGCGCTTCGGGGTGGTGCTCTCTCCCGGCCCTTGCCCCTGAGCCTGAGGCCCAGGCAGGGGGTCCACACTCCCAGGCCAAGGCAGAACCACATGCACACGTCTGTTCCTGCCCCCTGCACCGGCAGAGAGCTCGGGGGAGCCAGAGTCTGTCAGGCAGCTGCTGGGCTGGCCGCCTGTGTGGGAAGGGGCAGAGCCGACCTAGGGGCACACTGGGCCTCTTGCTCTCCCTGCTGCCCTGAGGCTGCTGGGCCAAAGAGGCCTTGGGCATCCAGCCCCTTGCTGGTCCTTCCCTCTGACGAGGCCCTCTGAGCTCCAGCCCCTTGCAGTGTGGAGACAGCCCCTGCCAGCAACCTCCTCTCCAAGGAGGCCTCAAGCGAGGCCTAGGCCCAGGGGAAAGGCACCAGCGGGGATGAGCCTGGGGAGGCGCCCGGGCATGTCTGGACCCAGTCCCCGCAGCCTGCCCCTTGCTGGGGCAGTACCCCCGGAGGCCAGGAAGGTCTGGGCAAGGCGGGCCAGGGGCAGGGGCCCTGCTGGGTCCTGCCCCTGGCCTGTGGGGTCTCTGAGCACAACCGGCCCTCTCCCGCTGGAAGACCTCCCCGGCTGCCTCCAAAGGCCGCTTTGCAAGCACTCTCGCCGGCTGTTCCCGCCAGCCGCGCACAACGCTCCCAAGCCCGGGAGAAAAGCGCTTCGGGGTGGTGCTCTCTCCCGGCCCTTGCCCCTGAGCCTGGGGGCCAGGCAGGGGGTCCACACTCCCAGGCCAAGGCAGAACCACATGCACACGTCTGTTCCTGCCCCCTGCACCGGCAGAGAGCTCGGGGGAGCCAGAGTCTGTCAGGCAGCTGCTGGGCTGGCCGCCTGTGTGGGAAGGGGCAGAGCCGACCTAGGGGCACACTGGGCCTCTTGCTCTCCCTGCTGCCCTGAGGCTGCTGGGCCAAAGAGGCCTTGGGCATCCAGCCCCATGCTGGTCCTTCCCTCTGACGAGGCCCTCTGAGCTCCAGCCCCTTGCAGTGTGGAGACAGCCCCTGCCAGCAACCTCCTCTCCAAGGAGGCCTCAAGCGAGGCCTAGGCCCAGGGGAAAGGCACCAGCGGGGATGAGCCTGGGGAGGCGCCCGGGCATGTCTGGACCCAGTCCCCGCAGCCTGCCCCTTGCTGGGGCAGTACCCCCGGAGGCCAGGAAGGTCTGGGCAAGGCGGGCCAGGGGCAGGGGCCCTGCTGGGTCCTGCCCCTGGCCTGTGGGGCCTCTGAGCACAACCGGCCCTCTCCCGCTGGAAGACCTCCCCGGCTGCCTCCAAAGGCCGCTTTGCAAGCACTCTCGCCGGCTGTTCCCGCCAGCCGCGCACAACGCTCCCAAGCCCGGGAGAAAAGCGCTTCGGGGTGGTGCTCTCTCCCGGCCCTTGCCCCTGAGCCTGGGGGCCAGGCAGGGGGTCCACACTCCCAGGCCAAGGCAGAACCACATGCACACGTCTGTTCCTGGCCCCTGCACCGGCAGAGAGCTCGGGGGAGCCAGAGTCTGTCAGGCAGCTGCTGGGCTGGCCGCCTGTGTGGGAAGGGGCAGAGCCGACCTAGGGGCACACTGGGCCTCTTGCTCTCCCTGCTGCCCTGAGGCTGCTGGGCCAAAAGGTCTTGGGCATCCAGCCCCTTGCTGGTCCCTTCCCTCTGACGAGGCCCTCTGAGCTCCAGCCCCTTGCAGTGTGGAGACAGCCCCTGCCAGCAACCTCCTCTCCAAGGAGGCCTCAAGCGAGGCCTAGGCCCAGGGGAAAGGCACCAGCGGGGATGAGCCTGGGGAGGCGCCCGGGCATGTCTGGACCCAGTCCCCGCAGCCTGCCCCTTGCTGGGGCAGTACCCCCGGAGGCCAGGAAGGTCTGGGCAAGGCTGGCCAGGGGCAAGGGCCCTACTGGGTACTGCCCCTGGCCTGTGGGGCCTCTGAGCACAACCGGCCCTCTCCCGCTGGAAGACCTCCCCGGCTGCCTCCAAAGGCCGCTTTGCAAGCACTCTCGCCGGCTGTTCCCGCCAGCCGCGCACAACGCTCCCAAGCCCGGGAGAAAAGCGCTTCGGGGTGGTGCTCTCTCCCGGCCCTTGCCCCTGAGCCTGGGGGCCAGGCAGGGGGTCCACACTCGCAGGCCAAGGCAGAACCACATGCACACATCTGTTCCTGCCCCCTGCACCGGCAGAGAGCTCGGGGGAGCCAGAGTCTGTCAGGCAGCTGCTGGGCTGGCCGCCTGTGTGGGAAGGGGCAGAGCCGACCTAGGGGCACACTGGGCCTCTTGCTCTCCCTGCTGCCCTGAGGCTGCTGGGCCAAAGAGGTCTTGGGCATCCAGCCCCTTGCTGGTCCCTTTCCTCTGACGAGGCCCTCTGAGCTCCAGGCCCTTGCAGTGTGGAGACAGCCCCTGCCAGCAACCTCCTCTCCAAGGAGGCCTCAAGCGAGGCCTAGGCCCAGGGGAAAGGCACCAGCGGGGATGAGCCTGGGGACGCGCCCGGGCATGTCTGGACCCAGTTCCCGCAGCCTGCCCCTTGCTGGGGCAGTACCCCCGGAGGCCAGGAAGGTCTGGGCAAGGCTGGCCAGGGGCAGGGGCCCTGCTGGGTCCTGCCCCTGGCCTGTGCGGCCTCTGAGCACAACCGGACCTCTCCCGCTGGAAGACCTCCCCGGCTGCCTCCAAAGGCCGCTTTGCAAGCACTCTCGCCGGCTGTTCCCGCCAGCCGCGCACAACGCTCCCAAGCCCGGGAGAAAAGCGCTTCGGGGTGGTGCTCTCTCCCGGCCCTTGCCCCTGAGCCTGGGGGCCAGGCAGGGGGTCCACACTCCCAGGCCAAGGCAGAACCACATGCACACGTCTGTTCCTGCCCCCTGCACCGGCAGAGAGCTCGGGGGAGCCAGAGTCTGTCAGGCAGCTGCTGGGCTGGCCGCCTGTGTGGGAAGGGGCAGAGCCGACCTAGGGGCACACTGGGCCTCTTGCTCTCCCTGCTGCCCTGAGGCTGCTGGGCCAAAGAGTTCTTGGGCATCCAGCCCCTTGCTGGTCCCTTCCCTCTGACGAGGCCCTCTGAGCTCCAGCACCTTGCAGTGTGGAGACAGCCCCTGCCAGCAACCTCCTCTCCAAGGAGGCCTCAAGCGAGGCCTAGGCCCAGGGGAAAGGCACCAGCGGGGATGAGCCTGGGGAGGCGCCCGGGCATGTCTGGACCCAGTCCCCGCAGCCTGCCCCTTGCTGGGGCAGTACCCCCGGAGGCCAGGAAGGTCTGGGCAAGGCTGGCCAGGGGCAGGGGCCCTGCTGGGTCCTGCCCCTGGCCTGTGGGGCCTCTGAGCACAACCGGCCCTCTCCCGCTGGAAGACCTCCCCGGCTGCCTCCAAAGGCCGCTTTGCAAGCACTCTCGCCGGCTGCTCCCGCCAGCCGCGCACAACGCTCCCAAGCCCGGGAGAAAAGCGCTTCGGGGTGGTGCTCTCTCCCGGCCCTTGCCCCTGAGCCTGGGGGCCAGGCAGGGGGTTCACACTCCCAGGCCAAGGCAGAACCACATGCACACGTCTGTTCCTGCCCCCTGCACCGGCAGAGAGCTCGGGGGAGCCAGAGTCTGTCAGGCAGCTGCTGGGCTGGCCGCCTGTGTGGGAAGGGGCAGAGCCGACCTAGGGGCACACTGGGCCTCTTGCTCTCCCTGCTGCCCTGAGGCTGCTGGGCCAAAGAGGTCTTGGGCATCCAGCCCCTTGCTGGTCCCTTCCCTCTGACGAGGCCCTCTGAGCTCCAGCCCCTTGCAGTGTGGAGACAGCCCCTGCCAGCAACCTCCTCTCCAAGGAGGCCTCAAGCGAGGCCTAGGCCCAGGGGAAAGGCACCAGCGGGGATGAGCCTGGGGAGGCGCCCGGGCATGTCTGGACCCAGTCCCCGCAGCCTGCCCCTTGCTGGGGCAGTACCCCCGGAGGCCAGGAAGGTCTGGGCAAGGCTGGCCAGGGGCAGGGGCCCTGCTGGGTCCTGCCCCTGGCCTGTGGGGCCTCTGAGCACAACCGGCCCTCTCCCGCTGGAAGACCTCCCCGGCTGCCTCCAAAGGCCGCTTTGCAAGCACTCTCACCGGCTGTTCCCGCCAGCCGCGCACAACGCTCCCAAGCCCGGGAGAAAAGCGCTTCGGGGTGGTGCTCTCTCCCGGCCCTTGCCCCTGAGCCTGGGGGCCAGGCAGGGGGTCCACACTCCCAGGCCAAGGCAGAACCACATGCACACGTCTGTTCCTGCCCCCTGCACCGGCAGAGAGCTCGGGGGAGCCAGAGTCTGTCAGGCAGCTGCTGGGCTGGCCGCCTGTGTGGGAAGGGACAGAGCCGACCTAGGGGCACACTGGGCCTCTTGCTCTCCCTGCTGCCCTGAGGCTGCTGGGCCAAAGAGGTCTTGGGCATCCAGCCCCTTGCTGGTCCCTTCCCTCTGACGAGGCCCTTTGAGCTCCAGCACCTTGCAGTGTGGAGACAGCCCCTGCCAGCAACCTCCTCTCAAAGGAGGCCTCAAGCGAGGCCTAGGCCCAGGGGAAAGGCACCAGCGGGGATGAGCCTGGGGAGGCGCCCGGGCATGTCTGGACCCAGTCCCCGCAGCCTGCCCCTTGCTGGGGCAGTACCCCCGCAGGCCAGGAAGGTCTGGGCAAGGCGGGCCAGGGGCAGGGGCCCTGCTGGGTCCTGCCCCTGGCCTGTGGGGCCTCTGAGCACAACCGGCCCTCTCCCGCTGGAAGACCTCCCCGGCTGCCTCCAAAGGCCGCTTTGCAAGCACTCTCGCCGGCTGTTCCCGCCAGCCGCGCACAACGCTCCCAAGCCCGGGAGAAAAGCGCTTCGGGGTGGTGCTCTCTCCCGGCCCTTGCCCCTGAGCCTGGGGGCCAGGCAGGGGGTCCACACTCCCAGGCCAAGGCAGAACCACATGCACACGTCTGTTCCTGCCCCCTGCACCGGCAGAGAGCTCGGGGGAGCCAGAGTCTGTCAGGCAGCTGCTGGGCTGGCCGCCTGTGTGGGAAGGGGCAGAGCCGACCTAGGGGCACACTGGGCCTCTTGCTCTCCCTGCTGCCCTGAGGCTGCTGGGCCAAATAGGTCTTGGGCATCCAGCCCCTTGCTGGTCCCTTCCCTCTGACGAGGCCCTCTGAGCTCCAGCCCCTTGCAGTGTGGAGACAGCCCCTGCCAGCAACCTCCTCTCCAAGGAGGCCTCAAGCGAGGCCTAGGCCCAGGGGAAAGGCACCAGCGGGGATGAGCCTGGGGAGGCGCCCGGGCATGTCTGGACCCAGTCCCCGCAGCCTGCCCCTTGCTGGGGCAGTACCCCCGGAGGCCAGGAAGGTCTGGGCAAGGCTGGCCAGGGGCAGGGGCCCTGCTGGGTCCTGCCCCTGGCCTGTGGGGCCTCTGAGCACAACCGGCCCTCTCCCGCTGGAAGACCTCCCCGGCTGCCTCCAAAGGCCGCTTTGCAAGCACTCTCGCCGGCTGTTCCCGCCAGCCGCGCACAACGCTCCCAAGCCCAGGAGAAAAGCGCTTCGGGGTGGTGCTCTCTCCCGGCCCTTGCCCCTGAGCCTGGGGGCCAGGCAGGGGGTCCACACTCCCAGGCCAAGGCAGAACCACATGCACACGTCTGTTCCTGCCCCCTGCACCGGCAGAGAGCTCGGGGGAGCCAGAGTCTGTCAGGCAGCTGCTGGGCTGGCCGCCTGTGTGGGAAGGGGCAGAGCCGACCTAGGGGCACACTGGGCCTCTTGCTCTCCCTGCTGCCCTGAGGCTGCTGGGCCAAAGAGGTCTTGGGCATCCAGCCCCTTGCTGGTCCCTTCCCTCTGACGAGGCCCTCTGAGCTCCAGCCCCTTGCAGTGTGGAGACAGCCCCTGCCAGCAACCTCCTCTCCAAGGAGGCCTCAAGCGAGGCCTAGGCCCAGGGGAAAGGCACCAGCGGGGATGAGCCTGGGGAGGCGCCCGGGCATGTCTGGACCCAGTCCCCGCAGCCTGCCCCTTGCTGGGGCAGTACCCCCGGAGGCCAGGAAGGTCTGGGCAAGGCTGGCCAGGGGCAGGGGCCCTGCTGGGTCCTGCCCCTGGCCTGTGGGGCCTCTGAGCACAACCGGCCCTCTCCCGCTGGAAGACCTCCCCGGCTGCCTCCAAAGGCCGCTTTGCAAGCACTCTCGCCGGCTGCTCCTGCCAGCCGCGCCCAACGCTCCCAAGCCCGGGAGAAAAGCGCTTCGGGGTGGTGCTCTCTCCTGGCCCTTGCCCCTGAGCCTGGGGGCCAGGCAGGGGGTCCACACTCCCAGGCCAAGCAGAACCACATGCACACGTCTGTTCCTGCCCCCTGCACCGGCAGAGAGCTCGGGGGAGCCAGAGTCTGTCAGGCAGCTGCTGGGCTGGCCGCCTGTGTGGGAAGGGGCAGAGCCGACCTAGGGGCACACTGGGCCTCTTGCTCTCCCTGCTGCCCTGAGGCTGCTGGGCCAACGAGGTCTTGGGCATCCAGCCCCTTGCTGGTCCCTTCCCTCTGACGAGGCCCTCTGAGCTCCAGCCCCTTGCAGTGTGGAGACAGCCCCTGCCAGCAACCTCCTCTCCAAGGAGGCCTCAAGCGAGGCCTAGGCCCAGGGGAAAGGCACCAGCGGGGATGAGCCTGGGGAGGCGCCCGGGCATGTCTGGACCCAGTCCCCGCAGCCTGCCCCTTGCTGGGGCAGTACCCCCGGAGGCCAGGAAGGTCTGGGCAAGGCTGGCCAGGGGCAGGGGCCCTGCTGGGTCCTGCCCCTGGCCTGTGGGGCCTCTGAGCACAACCGGCCCTCTCCCGCTGGAAGACCTCCCCGGCTGCCTCCAAAGGCCGCTTTGCAAGCACTCTCGCCGGCTGCTCCCGCCAGCCGCGCACAACGCTCCCAAGCCCGGGAGAAAAGCGCTTCGGGGTGGTGCTCTCTCCCGGCCCTTGCCCCTGAGCCTGGGGGCCAGGCAGGGGGTCCACACTCCCAGGCCAAGGCAGAACCACATGCACACGTCTGTTCCTGCCCCCTGCACCGGCAGAGAGCTCGGGGGAGCCAGAGTCTGTCAGGCAGCTACTGGGCTGGCCGCCTGTGTGGGAAGGGGCAGAGCCGACCTAGGGGCACACTGGGCCTCTTGCTCTCCCTGCTGCCCTGAGGCTGCTGGGCCAAAGAGGTCTTGGGCATCCAGCCCCTTGCTGGTCCCTTCCCTCTGACGAGGCCCTCTGAGCTCCAGCCCCTTGCAGTGTGGAGACAGCCCCTGCCAGCAACCTCCTCTCCAAGGAGGCCTCAAGCGAGGCCTAGGCCCAGGGGAAAGGCACCAGCGGGGATGAGCCTGGGGAGGCGCCCGGGCATGTCTGGACCCAGTCCCCGCAGCCTGCCCCTTGCTGGGGCAGTACCCCCGGAGGCCAGGAAGGTCTGGGCAAGGCTGGCCAGGGGCCGGGGCCCTGCTGGGTCCTGCCCCTGGCCTGTGGGGCCTCTGAGCACAACCGGCCCTCTCCCGCTGGAAGACCTCCCCGGCTGCCTCCAAAGGCCGCTTTGCAAGCACTCTCGCCGGCTGTTCCCGCCAGCCGCGCACAACGCTCCCAAGCCCGGGAGAAAAGCGCTTCGGGGTGGTGCTCTCTCCCGGCCCTTGCCCCTGAGCCTGGGGGCCAGGCAGGGGGTCCACACTCCCAGGCCAAGGCAGAACCACATGCACACGTCTGTTCCTGCCCCCTGCACCGGCAGAGAGCTCGGGGGAGCCAGAGTCTGTCAGGCAGCTGCTGGGCTGGCCGCCTGTGTGGGAAGGGGCAGAGCCGACCTAGGGGCACACTGGGCCTCTTGCTCTCCCTGCTGCCCTGAGGCTGCTGGGCCAAAGAGGTCTTGGGCATCCAGCCCCTTGCTGGTCCCTTCCCTCTGACGAGGCCCTCTGAGCTCCAGCCCCTTGCAGTGTGGAGACAGCCCCTGCCAGCAACCTCCTCTCCAAGGAGGCCTCAAGCGAGGCCTAGGCCCAGGGGAAAGGCACCAGCGGGGATGAGCCTGGGGAGGCGCCCGGGCATGTCTGGACCCAGTCCCCGCAGCCTGCCCCTTGCTGGGGCAGTACCCCCGGAGGCCAGGAAGGTCTGGGCAAGGCTGGCCAGGGGCAGGGGCCCTGCTGGGTCCTGCCCCTGGCCTGTGGGGCCTCTGAGCACAACCGGCCCTCTCCCGCTGGAAGACCTCCCCGGCTGCCTCCAAAGGCCGCTTTGCAAGCACTCTCGCCGGCTGTTCCCGCCAGCCGCGCACAACGCTCCCAAGCCCGGGAGAAAAGCGCTTCGGGGTGGTGCTCTCTCCCGGCCCTTGCCCCTGAGCCTGGGGGCCAGGCAGGGGGTCCACACTCCCAGGCCAAGGCAGAACCACATGCACACGTCTGTTCCTGCCCCCTGCACCGGCAGAGAGCTCGGGGGAGCCAGAGTCTGTCAGGCAGCTGCTGGGCTGGCCGCCTGTGTGGGAAGGGGCAGAGCCGACCTAGGGGCACACTGGGCCTCTTGCTCTCCCTGCTGCCCTGAGGCTGCTGGGCCAAAGAGGTCTTGGGCATCCAGCCCCTTGCTGGTCCCTTCCCTCTGACGAGGCCCTCTGAGCTCCAGCCCCTTGCAGTGTGGAGACAGCCCCTGCCAGCAACCTCCTCTCCAAGGAGGCCTCAAGCGAGGCCTAGGCCCAGGGGAAAGGCACCAGCGGGGATGAGCCTGGGGAGGCGCCCGGGCATGTCTGGACCCAGTCCCCGCAGCCTGCCCCTTGCTGGGGCAGTACCCCCGGAGGCCAGGAAGGTCTGGGCAAGGCGGGCCAGGGGCAGGGGCCCTGCTGGGTCCTGCCCCTGGCCTGTGGGGTCTCTGAGCACAACCGGCCCTCTCCCGCTGGAAGACCTCCCCGGCTGCCTCCAAAGGCCGCTTTGCAAGCACTCTCGCCGGCTGTTCCCGCCAGCCGCGCACAACGCTCCCAAGCCCGGGAGAAAAGCGCTTCGGGGTGGTGCTCTCTCCCGGCCCTTGCCCCTGAGCCTGGGGGCCAGGCAGGGGGTCCACACTCCCAGGCCAAGGCAGAACCACATGCACACGTCTGTTCCTGCCCCCTGCACCGGCAGAGAGCTCGGGGGAGCCAGAGTCTGTCAGGCAGCTGCTGGGCTGGCCGCCTGTGTGGGAAGGGGCAGAGCCGACCTAGGGGCACACTGGGCCTCTTGCTCTCCCTGCTGCCCTGAGGCTGCTGGGCCAAAGAGGCCTTGGGCATCCAGCCCCTTGCTGGTCCTTCCCTCTGACGAGGCCCTCTGAGCTCCAGCCCCTTGCAGTGTGGAGACAGCCCCTGCCAGCAACCTCCTCTCCAAGGAGGCCTCAAGCGAGGCCTAGGCCCAGGGGAAAGGCACCAGCGGGGATGAGCCTGGGGAGGCGCCCGGGCATGTCTGGACCCAGTCCCCGCAGCCTGCCCCTTGCTGGGGCAGTACCCCCGGAGGCCAGGAAGGTCTGGGCAAGGCGGGCCAGGGGCAGGGGCCCTGCTGGGTCCTGCCCCTGGCCTTTGGGGTCTCTGAGCACAACCGGCCCTCTCCCGCTGGAAGACCTCCCCGGCTGCCTCCAAAGGCCGCTTTGCAAGCACTCTCGCCGGCTGCTCCCGCCAGCCGCGCACAACGCTCCCAAGCCCGGGAGAAAAGCGCTTCGGGGTGGTGCTCTCTCCCGGCCCTTGCCCCTGAGCCTGGGGGCCAGGCAGGGGGTCCACACTCCCAGGCCAAGGCAGAACCACATGCACACGTCTGTTCCTGCCCCCTGCACCGGCAGAGAGCTCGGGGGAGCCAGAGTCTGTCAGGCAGCTGCTGGGCTGGCCGCCTGTGTGGGAAGGGGCAGAGCCGACCTAGGGGCACACTGGGCCTCTTGCTCTCCCTGCTGCCCTGAGGCTGCTGGGCCAAAGAGGCCTTGGGCATCCAGCCCCTTGCTGGTCCTTCCCTCTGACGAGGCCCTCTGAGCTCCAGCCCCTTGCAGTGTGGAGACAGCCCCTGCCAGCAACCTCCTCTCCAAGGAGGCCTCAAGCGAGGCCTAGGCCCAGGGGAAAGGCACCAGCGGGGATGAGCCTGGGGAGGCGCCCGGGCATGTCTGGACCCAGTCCCCGCAGCCTGCCCCTTGCTGGGGCAGTACCCCCGGAGGCCAGGAAGGTCTGGGCAAGGCGGGCCAGGGGCAGGGGCACTGCTGGGTCCTGCCCCTGGCCTGTGGGGCCTCTGAGCACAACCGGCCCTCTCCCGCTGGAAGACCTCCCCGGCTGCCTCCAAAGGCCGCTTTGCAAGCACTCTCGCCGGCTGTTCCCGCCAGCCGCGCACAATGCTCCCAAGCCCGGGAGAAAAGCGCTTCGGGGTGGTGCTCTCTCCCGGCCCTTGCCCCTGAGCCTGGGGGCCAGGCAGGGGGTCCACACTCCCAGGCCAAGGCAGAACCACATGCACACGTCTGTTCCTGCCCCCTGCACCGGCAGAGAGCTCGGGGGAGCCAGAGTCTGTCAGGCAGCTGCTGGGCTGGCCGCCTGTGTGGGAAGGGGCAGAGCCGACCTAGGGGCACACTGGGCCTCTTGCTCTCCCTGCTGCCCTGAGGCTGCTGGGCCAAAGAGGTCTTGGGCATCCAGCCCCTTGCTGGTCCCTTCCCTCTGACGAGGCCCTCTGAGCTCCAGCCCCTTGCAGTGTGGAGACAGCCCCTGCCAGCAACCTCCTCTCCAAGGAGGCCTCAAGCGAGGCCTAGGCCCAGGGGAAAGGCACCAGCGGGGATGAGCCGGGGGAGGCGCCCGGGCATGTCTGGACCCAGTCCCCGCAGCCTGCCCCTTGCTGGGGCAGTACCCCCGGAGGCCAGGAAGGTCTGGGCAAGGCGGGCCAGGGGCAGGGGCCCTGCTGGGTCCTGCCCCTGGCCTGTGGGGCCTCTGAGCACAACCGGCCCTCTGCCACTGGAAGACCTCCCCGGCTGCCTCCAAAGGCAGCTTTGCAAGCACTCTCGCCGGCTGTTCCCGCCAGCCGCGCACAACGCTCCCAAGCCCGGGAGAAAAGCGCTTCGGGGTGGTGCTCTCTCCCGGCCCTTGCCCCTGAGCCTGGGGGCCAGGCAGGGGGTCCACACTCCCAGGCCAAGGCAGAACCACATGCACACGTCTGTTCCTGCCCCCTGCACCGGCAGAGAGCTCGGGGGAGCCAGAGTCTGTCAGGCAGCTGCTGGGCTGGCCGCCTGTGTGGGAAGGGGCAGAGCCGACCTAGGGGCACACTGGGCCTCTTGCTCTCCCTGCTGCCCTGAGGCTACTGGGCCAAAGAGGTCTTGGGCATCCAGCCCCTTGCTGGTCCCTTCCCTCTGACAAGGCCCTCTGAGCTCCAGCCCCTTGCAGTGTGGAGACAGCCCCTGCCAGCAACCTCCTCTCCAAGGAGGCCTCAAGCGAGGCCTAGGCCCAGGGGAAAGGCACCAGCGGGGATGAGCCTGGGGAGGCGCCCGGGCATGTCTGGACCCAGTCCCCGCAGCCTGCCCCTTGCTGGGGCAGTACCCCCGGAGGCCAGGAAGGTCTGGGCAAGGCGGGCCAGGGGCAGGGGCCCTGCTGGGTCCTGCCCCTGGCCTGTGGGGCCTCTGAGCACAACCGGCCCTCTCCCGCTGGAAGACCTCCCCGGCTGCCTCCAAAGGCCGCTTTGCAAGCACTCTCGCCGGCTGTTCCCGCCAGCCGCGCACAACGCTCCCAAGCCCGGGAGAAAAGCGCTTCGGGGTGGTGCTCTCTCCCGGCCCTTGCCCCTGAGCCTGGGGGCCAGGCAGGGGGGCCACACTCCCAGGCCAAGGCAGAACCACATGCACACGTCTGTCCCTGCCCCCTGCACCGGCAGAGAGCTCGGGGGAGCCAGAGTCTGTCAGGCAGCTGCTGGGCTGGCCGCCTGTGTGGGAAGGGGCAGAGCCGACCTAGGGGCACACTGGGCCTCTTGCTCTCCCTGCTGCCCTGAGGCTGCTGGGCCAAAGAGGTCTTGGGCATCCAGCCCCTTGCTGGTCCCTTCCCTCTGACGAGGCCCTCTGAGCTCCAGCCCCTTGCAGTGTGGAGACAGCCCCTGCCAGCAACCTCCTCTCCAAGGAGGCCTCAAGCGAGGCCTAGGCCCAGGGGAAAGGCACCAGCGGGGATGAGCCTGGGGAGGCGCCCGGGCATGTCTGGACCCAGTCCCCGCAGCCTGCCCCTTGCTGGGGCAGTACCCCCGGAGGCCAGGAAGGTCTGGGCAAGGCGGGCCAGGGGCAGGGGCCCTGCTGGGTCCTGCCCCTGGCCTGTGGGGTCTCTGAGCACAACCGGCCCTCTCCCGCTGGAAGACCTCCCCGGCTGCCTCCAAAGGCCGCTTTGCAAGCACTCTCGCCGGCTGTTCCCGCCAGCCGCGCACAACGCTCCCAAGCCCGGGAGAAAAGCGCTTCGGGGTGGTGCTCTCTCCCGGCCCTTGCCCCTGAGCCTGGGGGCCAGGCAGGGGGTCCACACTCCCAGGCCAAGGCAGAACCACATGCACACGTCTGTTCCTGCCCCCTGCACCGGCAGAGAGCTCGGGGGAGCCAGAGTCTGTCAGGCAGCTGCTGGGCTGGCCGCCTGTGTGGGAAGGGGCAGAGCCGACCTAGGGGCACACTGGGCCTCTTGCTCTCCCTGCTGCCCTGAGGCTGCTGGGCCAAAGAGGCCTTGGGCATCCAGCCCCTTGCTGGTCCTTCCCTCTGACGAGGCCCTCTGAGCTCCAGCCCCTTGCAGTGTGGAGACAGCCCCTGCCAGCAACCTCCTCTCCAAGGAGGCCTCAAGCGAGGCCTAGGCCCAGGGGAAAGGCACCAGCAGGGATGAGCCTGGGGAGGCGCCCGGGCATGTCTGGACCCAGTCCCCGCAGCCTACCCCTTGCTGGGGCAGTACCCCCGGAGGCCAGGAAGGTCTGGGCAAGGCTGGCCAGGGGCAGGGGCCCTGCTGGGTCCTGCCCCTGGCCTGTGGGGCCTCTGAGCACAACCGGCCCTCTCCCGCTGGAAGACCTCCCCGGCTGCCTCCAAAGGCCGCTTTGCAAGCACTCTCGCCGGCTGTTCCCGCCAGCCGCGCCCAACGCTCCCAAGCCCGGGAGAAAAGCGCTTCGGGGTGGTGCTCTCTCCCGGCCCTTGCCCCTGAGCCTGGGGGCCAGGCAGGGGGTCCACACTCCCAGGCCAAGGCAGAACCACATGCACACGTCTGTTCCTGCCCCCTGCACCGGCAGAGAGCTCGGGGGAGCCAGAGTCTGTCAGGCAGCTGCTGGGCTGGCCGCCTGTGTGGGAAGGGGCAGAGCCGACCTAGGGGCACACTGGGCCTCTTGCTCTCCCTGCTGCCCTGAGGCTGCTGGGCCAAAGAGGTCTTGGGCATCCAGCCCCTTGCTGGTCCCTTCCCTCTGACGAGGCCCTCTGAGCTCCAGCCCCTTGCAGTGTGGAGACAGCCCCTGCCAGCAACCTCCTCTCCAAGGAGGCCTCAAGCGAGGCCTAGGCCCAGGGGAAAGGCACCAGCGGGGATGAGCCTGGGGAGGCGCCCGGGCATGTCTGGACCCAGTCCCCGCAGCCTGCCCCTTGCTGGGGCAGTACCCCCGGAGGCCAGGAAGGTCTGGGCAAGGCTGGCCAGGGGCAGGGGCCCTGCTGGGTCCTGCCCCTGGCCTGTGGGGCCTCTGAGCACAACCGGCCCTCTCCCGCTGGAAGACCTCCCCGGCTGCCTCCAAAGGCCGCTTTGCAAGCACTCTCGCCGGCTGCTCCCGCCAGCCGCGCCCAACGCTCCCAAGCCCGGGAGAAAAGCGCTTCGGGGTGGTGCTCTCTCCTGGCCCTTGCCCCTGAGCCTGGGGGCCAGGCAGGGGGTCCACACTCCCAGGCCAAGCAGAACCACATGCACACGTCTGTTCCTGCCCCCTGCACCGGCAGAGAGCTCGGGGGAGCCAGAGTCTGTCAGGCAGCTGCTGGGCTGGCCGCCTGTGTGGGAAGGGGCAGAGCCGACCTAGGGGCACACTGGGCCTCTTGCTCTCCCTGCTGCCCTGAGGCTGCTGGGCCAACGAGGTCTTGGGCATCCAGCCCCTTGCTGGTCCCTTCCCTCTGACGAGGCCCTCTGAGCTCCAGCCCCTTGCAGTGTGGAGACAGCCCCTGCCAGCAACCTCCTCTCCAAGGAGGCCTCAAGCGAGGCCTAGGCCCAGGGGAAAGGCACCAGCGGGGATGAGCCTGGGGAGGCGCCCGGGCATGTCTGGACCCAGTCCCCGCAGCCTGCCCCTTGCTGGGGCAGTACCCCCGGAGGCCAGGAAGGTCTGGGCAAGGCTGGCCAGGGGCAGGGGCCCTGCTGGGTCCTGCCCCTGGCCTGTGGGGCCTCTGAGCACAACCGGCCCTCTCCCGCTGGAAGACCTCCCCGGCTGCCTCCAAAGGCCGCTTTGCAAGCACTCTCGCCGGCTGCTCCCGCCAGCCGCGCACAACGCTCCCAAGCCCGGGAGAAAAGCGCTTCGGGGTGGTGCTCTCTCCCGGCCCTTGCCCCTGAGCCTGGGGGCCAGGCAGGGGGTCCACACTCCCAGGCCAAGGCAGAACCACATGCACACGTCTGTTCCTGCCCCCTGCACCGGCAGAGAGCTCGGGGGAGCCAGAGTCTGTCAGGCAGCTGCTGGGCTGGCCGCCTGTGTGGGAAGGGGCAGAGCCGACCTAGGGGCACACTGGGCCTCTTGCTCTCCCTGCTGCCCTGAGGCTGCTGGGCCAAAGAGGTCTTGGGCATCCAGCCCCTTGCTGGTCCCTTCCCTCTGACGAGGCCCTCTGAGCTCCAGCCCCTTGCAGTGTGGAGACAGCCCCTGCCAGCAACCTCCTCTCCAAGGAGGCCTCAAGCGAGGCCTAGGCCCAGGGGAAAGGCACCAGCGGGGATGAGCCTGGGGAGGCGCCCGGGCATGTCTGGACCCAGTCCCCGCAGCCTGCCCCTTGCTGGGGCAGTACCCCCGGAGGCCAGGAAGGTCTGGGCAAGGCTGGCCAGGGGCAGGGGCCCTGCTGGGTCCTGCCCCTGGCCTGTGGGGCCTCTGAGCACAACCGGCCCTCTCCCGCTGGAAGACCTCCCCGGCTGCCTCCAAAGGCCGCTTTGCAAGCACTCTCGCCGGCTGCTCCCGCCAGCCGCGCCCAACGCTCCCAAGCCCGGGAGAAAAGCGCTTCGGGGTGGTGCTCTCTCCCGGCCCTTGCCCCTGAGCCTGGGGGCCAGGCAGGGGGTCCACACTCCCAGGCCAAGGCAGAACCACATGCACACGTCTGTTCCTGCCCCCTGCACCGGCAGAGAGCTCGGGGGAGCCAGAGTCTGTCAGGCAGCTGCTGGGCTGGCCGCCTGTGTGGGAAGGGGCAGAGCCGACCTAGGGGCACACTGGGCCTCTTGCTCTCCCTGCTGCCCTGAGGCTGCTGGGCCAAAGAGGTCTTGGGCATCCAGCCCCTTGCTGGTCCCTTCCCTCTGACGAGGCCCTCTGAGCTCCAGCCCCTTGCAGTGTGGAGACAGCCCCTGCCAGCAACCTCCTCTCCAAGGAGGCCTCAAGCGAGGCCTAGGCCCAGGGGAAAGGCACCAGCGGGGATGAGCCTGGGGAGGCGCCCGGGCATGTCTGGACCCAGTCCCCGCAGCCTGCCCCTTGCTGGGGCAGTACCCCCGGAGGCCAGGAAGGTCTGGGCAAGGCGGGCCAGGGGCAGGGGCCCTGCTGGGTCCTGCCCCTGGCCTGTGGGGTCTCTGAGCACAACCGGCCCTCTCCCGCTGGAAGACCTCCCCGGCTGCCTCCAAAGGCAGCTTTGCAAGCACTCTCGCCGGCTGTTCCCGCCAGCCGCGCACAACGCTCCCAAGCCCGGGAGAAAAGCGCTTCGGGGTGGTGCTCTCTCCCGGCCCTTGCCCCTGAGCCTGGGGGCCAGGCAGGGGGTCCACACTCCCAGGCCAAGGCAGAACCACATGCACACGTCTGTTCCTGCCCCCTGCACCGGCAGAGAGCTCGGGGGAGCCAGAGTCTGTCAGGCAGCTGCTGGGCTGGCCGCCTGTGTGGGAAGGGGCAGAGCCGACCTAGGGGCACACTGGGCCTCTTGCTCTCCCTGCTGCCCTGAGGCTGCTGGGCCAAAGAGGTCTTGGGCATCCAGCCCCTTGCTGGTCCTTCCCTCTGACGAGGCCCTCTGAGCTCCAGCCCCTTGCAGTGTGGAGACAGCCCCTGCCAGCAACCTCCTCTCCAAGGAGGCCTCAAGCGAGGCCTAGGCCCAGGGGAAAGGCACCAGCGGGGATGAGCCTGGGGAGGCGCCCGGGCATGTCTGGACCCAGTCCCCGCAGCCTGCCCCTTGCTGGGGCAGTACCCCCGGAGGCCAGGAAGGTCTGGGCAAGGCGGGCCAGGGGCAGGGGCCCTGCTGGGTCCTGCCCCTGGCCTGTGGGGTCTCTGAGCACAACCGGCCCTCTCCCGCTGGAAGACCTCCCCGGCTGCCTCCAAAGGCAGCTTTGCAAGCACTCTCGCCGGCTGTTCCCGCCAGCCGCGCACAACGCTCCCAAGCCCGGGAGAAAAGCGCTTCGGGGTGGTGCTCTCTCCCGGCCCTTGCCCCTGAGCCTGGGGGCCAGGCAGGGGGTCCACACTCCCAGGCCAAGGCAGAACCACATGCACACGTCTGTTCCTGCCCCCTGCACCGGCAGAGAGCTCGGGGGAGCCAGAGTCTGTCAGGCAGCTGCTGGGCTGGCCGCCTGTGTGGGAAGGGGCAGAGCCGACCTAGGGGCACACTGGGCCTCTTGCTCTCCCTGCTGCCCTGAGGCTGCTGGGCCAAAGAGGCCTTGGGCATCCAGCCCCTTGCTGGTCCTTCCCTCTGACGAGGCCCTCTGAGCTCCAGCCCCTTGCAGTGTGGAGACAGCCCCTGCCAGCAACCTCCTCTCCAAGGAGGCCTCAAGCGAGGCCTAGGCCCAGGGGAAAGGCACCAGCGGGGATGAGCCTGGGGAGGCGCCCGGGCATGTCTGGACCCAGTCCCCGCAGCCTGCCCCTTGCTGGGGCAGTACCCCCGGAGGCCAGGAAGGTCTGGGCAAGGCGGGCCAGGGGCAGGGGCCCTGCTGGGTCCTGCCCCTGGCCTGTGGGGCCTCTGAGCACAACCGGCCCTCTCCCGCTGGAAGACCTCCCCGGCTGCCTCCAAAGGCCGCTTTGCAAGCACTCTCGCCGGCTGTTCCCGCCAGCCGCGCACAACGCTCCCAAGCCCGGGAGAAAAGCGCTTCGGGGTGGTGCTCTCTCCCGGCCCTTGCCCCTGAGCCTGGGGGCCAGGCAGGGGGTCCACACTCCCAGGCCAAGGCAGAACCACATGCACACGTCTGTTCCTGGCCCCTGCACCGGCAGAGAGCTCGGGGGAGCCAGAGTCTGTCAGGCAGCTGCTGGGCTGGCCGCCTGTGTGGGAAGGGGCAGAGCCGACCTAGGGGCACACTGGGCCTCTTGCTCTCCCTGCTGCCCTGAGGCTGCTGGGCCAAAAGGTCTTGGGCATCCAGCCCCTTGCTGGTCCCTTCCCTCTGACGAGGCCCTCTGAGCTCCAGCCCCTTGCAGTGTGGAGACAGCCCCTGCCAGCAACCTCCTCTCCAAGGAGGCCTCAAGCGAGGCCTAGGCCCAGGGGAAAGGCACCAGCGGGGATGAGCCTGGGGAGGCGCCCGGGCATGTCTGGACCCAGTCCCCGCAGCCTGCCCCTTGCTGGGGCAGTACCCCCGGAGGCCAGGAAGGTCTGGGCAAGGCTGGCCAGGGGCAGGGGCCCTGCTGGGTCCTTCCCCTGGCCTGTGGGGTCTCTGAGCACAACCGGCCCTCTCCCGCTGGAAGACCTCCCCGGCTGCCTCCAAAGGCCGCTTTGCAAGCACTCTCGCCGGCTGTTCCCGCCAGCCGCGCACAACGCTCCCAAGCCCGGGAGAAAAGCGCTTCGGGGTGGTGCTCTCTCCCGGCCCTTGCCCCTGAGCCTGGGGGCCAGGCAGGGGGTCCACACTCCCAGGCCAAGGCAGAACCACATGCACACGTCTGTTCCTGCCCCCTGCACCGGCAGAGAGCTCGGGGGAGCCAGAGTCTGTCAGGCAGCTGCTGGGCTGGCCGCCTGTGTGGGAAGGGGCAGAGCCGACCTAGGGGCACACTGGGCCTCTTGCTCTCCCTGCTGCCCTGAGGCTACTGGGCCAAAGAGGTCTTGGGCATCCAGCCCCTTGCTGGTCCCTTCCCTCTGACAAGGCCCTCTGAGCTCCAGCCCCTTGCAGTGTGGAGACAGCCCCTGCCAGCAACCTCCTCTCCAAGGAGGCCTCAAGCGAGGCCTAGGCCCAGGGGAAAGGCACCAGCGGGGATGAGCCTGGGGAGGCGCCCGGGCATGTCTGGACCCAGTCCCCGCAGCCTGCCCCTTGCTGGGGCAGTACCCCCGGAGGCCAGGAAGGTCTGGGCAAGGCGGGCCAGGGGCAGGGGCCCTGCTGGGTCCTGCCCCTGGCCTGTGGGGCCTCTGAGCACAACCGGCCCTCTCCCGCTGGAAGACCTCCCCGGCTGCCTCCAAAGGCCGCTTTGCAAGCACTCTCGCCGGCTGTTCCCGCCAGCCGCGCACAACGCTCCCAAGCCCGGGAGAAAAGCGCTTCGGGGTGGTGCTCTCTCCCGGCCCTTGCCCCTGAGCCTGGGGGCCAGGCAGGGGGTCCACACTCCCAGGCCAAGGCAGAACCACATGCACACGTCTGTCCCTGCCCCCTGCACCGGCAGAGAGCTCGGGGGAGCCAGAGTCTGTCAGGCAGCTGCTGGGCTGGCCGCCTGTGTGGGAAGGGGCAGAGCCGACCTAGGGGCACACTGGGCCTCTTGCTCTCCCTGCTGCCCTGAGGCTGCTGGGCCAAAGAGGTCTTGGGCATCCAGCCCCTTGCTGGTCCCTTCCCTCTGACGAGGCCCTCTGAGCTCCAGCCCCTTGCAGTGTGGAGACAGCCCCTGCCAGCAACCTCCTCTCCAAGGAGGCCTCAAGCGAGGCCTAGGCCCAGGGGAAAGGCACCAGCGGGGATGAGCCTGGGGAGGCGCCCGGGCATGTCTGGACCCAGTCCCCGCAGCCTGCCCCTTGCTGGGGCAGTACCCCCGGAGGCCAGGAAGGTCTGGGCAAGGCGGGCCAGGGGCAGGGGCCCTGCTGGGTCCTGCCCCTGGCCTGTGGGGTCTCTGAGCACAACCGGCCCTCTCCCGCTGGAAGACCTCCCCGGCTGCCTCCAAAGGCCGCTTTGCAAGCACTCTCGCCGGCTGTTCCCGCCAGCCGCGCACAACGCTCCCAAGCCCGGGAGAAAAGCGCTTCGGGGTGGTGCTCTCTCCCGGCCCTTGCCCCTGAGCCTGGGGGCCAGGCAGGGGGTCCACACTCCCAGGCCAAGGCAGAACCACATGCACACGTCTGTTCCTGCCCCCTGCACCGGCAGAGAGCTCGGGGGAGCCAGAGTCTGTCAGGCAGCTGCTGGGCTGGCCGCCTGTGTGGGAAGGGGCAGAGCCGACCTAGGGGCACACTGGGCCTCTTGCTCTCCCTGCTGCCCTGAGGCTGCTGGGCCAAAGAGGCCTTGGGCATCCAGCCCCTTGCTGGTCCTTCCCTCTGACGAGGCCCTCTGAGCTCCAGCCCCTTGCAGTGTGGAGACAGCCCCTGCCAGCAACCTCCTCTCCAAGGAGGCCTCAAGCGAGGCCTAGGCCCAGGGGAAAGGCACCAGCAGGGATGAGCCTGGGGAGGCGCCCGGGCATGTCTGGACCCAGTCCCCGCAGCCTACCCCTTGCTGGGGCAGTACCCCCGGAGGCCAGGAAGGTCTGGGCAAGGCTGGCCAGGGGCAGGGGCCCTGCTGGGTCCTGCCCCTGGCCTGTGGGGCCTCTGAGCACAACCGGCCCTCTCCCGCTGGAAGACCTCCCCGGCTGCCTCCAAAGGCCGCTTTGCAAGCACTCTCGCCGGCTGTTCCCGCCAGCCGCGCCCAACGCTCCCAAGCCCGGGAGAAAAGCGCTTCGGGGTGGTGCTCTCTCCCGGCCCTTGCCCCTGAGCCTGGGGGCCAGGCAGGGGGTCCACACTCCCAGGCCAAGGCAGAACCACATGCACACGTCTGTTCCTGCCCCCTGCACCGGCAGAGAGCTCGGGGGAGCCAGAGTCTGTCAGGCAGCTGCTGGGCTGGCCGCCTGTGTGGGAAGGGGCAGAGCCGACCTAGGGGCACACTGGGCCTCTTGCTCTCCCTGCTGCCCTGAGGCTGCTGGGCCAAAGAGGTCTTGGGCATCCAGCCCCTTGCTGGTCCCTTCCCTCTGACGAGGCCCTCTGAGCTCCAGCCCCTTGCAGTGTGGAGACAGCCCCTGCCAGCAACCTCCTCTCCAAGGAGGCCTCAAGCGAGGCCTAGGCCCAGGGGAAAGGCACCAGCGGGGATGAGCCTGGGGAGGCGCCCGGGCATGTCTGGACCCAGTCCCCGCAGCCTGCCCCTTGCTGGGGCAGTACCCCCGGAGGCCAGGAAGGTCTGGGCAAGGCTGGCCAGGGGCAGGGGCCCTGCTGGGTCCTGCCCCTGGCCTGTGGGGCCTCTGAGCACAACCGGCCCTCTCCCGCTGGAAGACCTCCCCGGCTGCCTCCAAAGGCCGCTTTGCAAGCACTCTCGCCGGCTGCTCCCGCCAGCCGCGCCCAACGCTCCCAAGCCCGGGAGAAAAGCGCTTCGGGGTGGTGCTCTCTCCTGGCCCTTGCCCCTGAGCCTGGGGGCCAGGCAGGGGGTCCACACTCCCAGGCCAAGCAGAACCACATGCACACGTCTGTTCCTGCCCCCTGCACCGGCAGAGAGCTCGGGGGAGCCAGAGTCTGTCAGGCAGCTGCTGGGCTGGCCGCCTGTGTGGGAAGGGGCAGAGCCGACCTAGGGGCACACTGGGCCTCTTGCTCTCCCTGCTGCCCTGAGGCTGCTGGGCCAACGAGGTCTTGGGCATCCAGCCCCTTGCTGGTCCCTTCCCTCTGACGAGGCCCTCTGAGCTCCAGCACCTTGCAGTGTGGAGACAGCCCCTGCCAGCAACCTCCTCTCCAAGGAGGCCTCAAGCGAGGCCTAGGCCCAGGGGAAAGGCACCAGCGGGGATGAGCCTGGGGAGGCGCCCGGGCATGTCTGGACCCAGTCCCCGCAGCCTGCCCCTTGCTGGGGCAGTACCCCCGGAGGCCAGGAAGGTCTGGGCAAGGCTGGCCAGGGGCAGGGGCCCTGCTGGGTCCTGCCCCTGGCCTGTGGGGCCTCTGAGCACAACCGGCCCTCTCCCGCTGGAAGACCTCCCCGGCTGCCTCCAAAGGCCGCTTTGCAAGCACTCTCGCCGGCTGCTCCCGCCAGCCGCGCACAACGCTCCCAAGCCCGGGAGAAAAGCGCTTCGGGGTGGTGCTCTCTCCCGGCCCTTGCCCCTGAGCCTGGGGGCCAGGCAGGGGGTCCACACTCCCAGGCCAAGGCAGAACCACATGCACACGTCTGTTCCTGCCCCCTGCACCGGCAGAGAGCTCGGGGGAGCCAGAGTCTGTCAGGCAGCTGCTGGGCTGGCCGCCTGTGTGGGAAGGGGCAGAGCCGACCTAGGGGCACACTGGGCCTCTTGCTCTCCCTGCTGCCCTGAGGCTGCTGGGCCAAAGAGGTCTTGGGCATCCAGCCCCTTGCTGGTCCCTTCCCTCTGACGAGGCCCTCTGAGCTCCAGCCCCTTGCAGTGTGGAGACAGCCCCTGCCAGCAACCTCCTCTCCAAGGAGGCCTCAAGCGAGGCCTAGGCCCAGGGGAAAGGCACCAGCGGGGATGAGCCTGGGGAGGCGCCCGGGCATGTCTGGACCCAGTCCCCGCAGCCTGCCCCTTGCTGGGGCAGTACCCCCGGAGGCCAGGAAGGTCTGGGCAAGGCTGGCCAGGGGCAGGGGCCCTGCTGGGTCCTGCCCCTGGCCTGTGGGGCCTCTGAGCACAACCGGCCCTCTCCCGCTGGAAGACCTCCCCGGCTGCCTCCAAAGGCCGCTTTGCAAGCACTCTCGCCGGCTGCTCCCGCCAGCCGCGCCCAACGCTCCCAAGCCCGGGAGAAAAGCGCTTCGGGGTGGTGCTCTCTCCCGGCCCTTGCCCCTGAGCCTGGGGGCCAGGCAGGGGGTCCACACTCCCAGGCCAAGGCAGAACCACATGCACACGTCTGTTCCTGCCCCCTGCACCGGCAGAGAGCTCGGGGGAGCCAGAGTCTGTCAGGCAGCTGCTGGGCTGGCCGCCTGTGTGGGAAGGGCCAGAGCCGACCTAGGGGCACACTGGGCCTCTTGCTCTCCCTGCTGCCCTGAGGCTGCTGGGCCAAAGAGGTCTTGGGCATCCAGCCCCTTGCTGGTCCCTTCCCTCTGACGAGGCCCTCTGAGCTCCAGCCCCTTGCAGTGTGGAGACAGCCCCTGCCAGCAACCTCCTCTCCAAGGAGGCCTCAAGCGAGGCCTAGGCCCAGGGGAAAGGCACCAGCGGGGATGAGCCTGGGGAGGCGCCCGGGCATGTCTGGACCCAGTCCCCGCAGCCTGCCCCTTGCTGGGGCAGTACCCCCGGAGGCCAGGAAGGTCTGGGCAAGGCGGGCCAGGGGCAGGGGCCCTGCTGGGTCCTGCCCCTGGCCTGTGGGGTCTCTGAGCACAACCGGCCCTCTCCCGCTGGAAGACCTCCCCGGCTGCCTCCAAAGGCAGCTTTGCAAGCACTCTCGCCGGCTGTTCCCGCCAGCCGCGCACAACGCTCCCAAGCCCGGGAGAAAAGCGCTTCGGGGTGGTGCTCTCTCCCGGCCCTTGCCCCTGAGCCTGGGGGCCAGGCAGGGGGTCCACACTCCCAGGCCAAGGCAGAACCACATGCACACGTCTGTTCCTGCCCCCTGCACCGGCAGAGAGCTCGGGGGAGCCAGAGTCTGTCAGGCAGCTGCTGGGCTGGCCGCCTGTGTGGGAAGGGGCAGAGCCGACCTAGGGGCACACTGGGCCTCTTGCTCTCCCTGCTGCCCTGAGGCTGCTGGGCCAAAGAGGTCTTGGGCATCCAGCCCCTTGCTGGTCCTTCCCTCTGACGAGGCCCTCTGAGCTCCAGCCCCTTGCAGTGTGGAGACAGCCCCTGCCAGCAACCTCCTCTCCAAGGAGGCCTCAAGCGAGGCCTAGGCCCAGGGGAAAGGCACCAGCGGGGATGAGCCTGGGGAGGCGCCCGGGCATGTCTGGACCCAGTCCCCGCAGCCTGCCCCTTGCTGGGGCAGTACCCCCGGAGGCCAGGAAGGTCTGGGCAAGGCGGGCCAGGGGCAGGGGCCCTGCTGGGTCCTGCCCCTGGCCTGTGGGGTCTCTGAGCACAACCGGCCCTCTCCCGCTGGAAGACCTCCCCGGCTGCCTCCAAAGGCAGCTTTGCAAGCACTCTCGCCGGCTGTTCCCGCCAGCCGCGCACAACGCTCCCAAGCCCGGGAGAAAAGCGCTTCGGGGTGGTGCTCTCTCCCGGCCCTTGCCCCTGAGCCTGGGGGCCAGGCAGGGGGTCCACACTCCCAGGCCAAGGCAGAACCACATGCACACGTCTGTTCCTGCCCCCTGCACCGGCAGAGAGCTCGGGGGAGCCAGAGTCTGTCAGGCAGCTGCTGGGCTGGCCGCCTGTGTGGGAAGGGGCAGAGCCGACCTAGGGGCACACTGGGCCTCTTGCTCTCCCTGCTGCCCTGAGGCTGCTGGGCCAAAGAGGCCTTGGGCATCCAGCCCCTTGCTGGTCCTTCCCTCTGACGAGGCCCTCTGAGCTCCAGCCCCTTGCAGTGTGGAGACAGCCCCTGCCAGCAACCTCCTCTCCAAGGAGGCCTCAAGCGAGGCCTAGGCCCAGGGGAAAGGCACCAGCGGGGATGAGCCTGGGGAGGCGCCCGGGCATGTCTGGACCCAGTCCCCGCAGCCTGCCCCTTGCTGGGGCAGTACCCCCGGAGGCCAGGAAGGTCTGGGCAAGGCGGGCCAGGGGCAGGGGCCCTGCTGGGTCCTGCCCCTGGCCTGTGGGGCCTCTGAGCACAACCGGCCCTCTCCCGCTGGAAGACCTCCCCGGCTGCCTCCAAAGGCCGCTTTGCAAGCACTCTCGCCGGCTGTTCCCGCCAGCCGCGCACAACGCTCCCAAGCCCGGGAGAAAAGCGCTTCGGGGTGGTGCTCTCTCCCGGCCCTTGCCCCTGAGCCTGGGGGCCAGGCAGGGGGTCCACACTCCCAGGCCAAGGCAGAACCACATGCACACGTCTGTTCCTGGCCCCTGCACCGGCAGAGAGCTCGGGGGAGCCAGAGTCTGTCAGGCAGCTGCTGGGCTGGCCGCCTGTGTGGGAAGGGGCAGAGCCGACCTAGGGGCACACTGGGCCTCTTGCTCTCCCTGCTGCCCTGAGGCTGCTGGGCCAAAGAGGTCTTGGGCATCCAGCCCCTTGCTGGTCCCTTCCCTCTGACGAGGCCCTCTGAGCTCCAGCCCCTTGCAGTGTGGAGACAGCCCCTGCCAGCAACCTCCTCTCCAAGGAGGCCTCAAGCGAGGCCTAGGCCCAGGGGAAAGGCACCAGCGGGGATGAGCCTGGGGAGGCGCCCGGGCATGTCTGGACCCAGTCCCCGCAGCCTGCCCCTTGCTGGGGCAGTACCCCCGGAGGCCAGGAAGGTCTGGGCAAGGCTGGCCAGGGGCAGGGGCCCTGCTGGGTCCTTCCCCTGGCCTGTGGGGTCTCTGAGCACAACCGGCCCTCTCCCGCTGGAAGACCTCCCCGGCTGCCTCCAAAGGCCGCTTTGCAAGCACTCTCGCCGGCTGTTCCCGCCAGCCGCGCACAACGCTCCCAAGCCCGGGAGAAAAGCGCTTCGGGGTGGTGCTCTCTCCCGGCCCTTGCCCCTGAGCCTGGGGGCCAGGCAGGGGGTCCACACTCCCAGGCCAAGGCAGAACCACATGCACACGTCTGTTCCTGCCCCCTGCACCGGCAGAGAGCTCGGGGGAGCCAGAGTCTGTCAGGCAGCTGCTGGGCTGGCCGCCTGTGTGGGAAGGGGCAGAGCCGACCTAGGGGCACACTGGGCCTCTTGCTCTCCCTGCTGCCCTGAGGCTGCTGGGCCAAAGAGGTCTTGGGCATCCAGCCCCTTGCTGGTCCCTTCCCTCTGACGAGGCCCTCTGAGCTCCAGCCCCTTGCAGTGTGGAGACAGCCCCTGCCAGCAACCTCCTCTCCAAGGAGGCCTCAAGCGAGGCCTAGGCCCAGGGGAAAGGCACCAGCGGGGATGAGCCTGGGGAGGCGCCCGGGCATGTCTGGACCCAGTCCCCGCAGCCTGCCCCTTGCTGGGGCAGTACCCCCGGAGGCCAGGAAGGTCTGGGCAAGGCGGGCCAGGGGCAGGGGCCCTGCTGGGTCCTGCCCCTGGCCTGTGGGGTCTCTGAGCACAACCGGCCCTCTCCCGCTGGAAGACCTCCCCGGCTGCCTCCAAAGGCAGCTTTGCAAGCACTCTCGCCGGCTGTTCCCGCCAGCCGCGCACAACGCTCCCAAGCCCGGGAGAAAAGCGCTTCGGGGTGGTGCTCTCTCCCGGCCCTTGCCCCTGAGCCTGGGGGCCAGGCAGGGGGTCCACACTCCCAGGCCAAGGCAGAACCACATGCATACGTCTGTTCCTGCCCCCTGCACCGGCAGAGAGCTCGGGGGAGCCAGAGTCTGTCAGGCAGCTGCTGGGCTGGCCGCCTGTGTGGGAAGGGGCAGAGCCGACCTAGGGGCACACTGGGCCTCTTGCTCTCCCTGCTGCCCTGAGGCTGCTGGGCCAAAGAGGCCTTGGTCATCCAGCCCCTTGCTGGTCCTTCCCTCTGACGAGGCCCTCTGAGCTCCAGCCCCTTGCAGTGTGGAGACAGCCCCTGCCAGCAACCTCCTCTCCAAGGAGGCCTCAAGCGAGGCCTAGGCCCAGGGGAAAGGCACCAGCGGGGATGAGCCTGGGGAGGCGCCCGGGCATGTCTGGACCCAGTCCCCGCAGCCTGCCCCTTGCTGGGGCAGTACCCCCGGAGGCCAGGGAGGTCTGGGCAAGGCGGGCCAGGGGCAGGGGCCCTGCTGGGTCCTGCCCCTGGCCTGTGGGGCCTCTGAGCACAACCGGCCCTCTCCCGCTGGAAGACCTCCCCGGCTGCCTCCAAAGGCCGCTTTGCAAGCACGCTCGCCGGCTGTTCCCGCCAGCCGCGCACAACGCTCCCAAGCCCGGGAGAAAAGCGCTTCGGGGTGGTGCTCTCTCCCGGCCCTTGCCCCTGAGCCTGGGGGCCAGGCAGGGGGTCCACACTCCCAGGCCAAGGCAGAACCACATGCACACGTCTGTTCCTGGCCCCTGCACCGGCAGAGAGCTCGGGGGAGCCAGAGTCTGTCAGGCAGCTGCTGGGCTGGCCGCCTGTGTGGGAAGGGGCAGAGCCGACCTAGGGGCACACTGGGCCTCTTGCTCTCCCTGCTGATCTGAGGCTGCTGGGCCAAAAGGTCTTGGGCATCCAGCCCCTTGCTGGTCCCTTCCCTCTGACGAGGCCCTCTGAGCTCCAGCCCCTTGCAGTGTGGAGACAGCCCCTGCCAGCAACCTCCTCTCCAAGGAGGCCTCAAGCGAGGCCTAGGCCCAGGGGAAAGGCACCAGCGGGGATGAGCCTGGGGAGGCGCCCGGACATGTCTGGACCCAGTCCCCGCAGCCTGCCCCTTTTGGGGCAGTACCCCCGGAGGCCAGGAAGGTCTGGGCAAGGCTGGCCAGGGGCAAGGGCCCTGCTGGGTACTGCCCCTGGCCTGTGGGGCCTCTGAGCACAACCGGCCCTCTCCCGCTGGAAGACCTCCCCGGCTGCCTCCAAAGGCCGCTTTGCAAGCACTCTCGCCGGCTGTTCCCGCCAGCCGCGCACAACGCTCCCAAGCCCGGGAGAAAAGCGCTTCGGGGTGGTGCTCTCTCCCGGCCCTTGCCCCTGAGTCTGGGGGCCAGGCAGGGGGTCCACACTCGCAGGCCAACGCAGAACCACATGCACACATCTGTTCCTGCCCCCTGCACCGGCAGAGAGCTCGGGGGAGCCAGAGTCTGTCAGGCAGCTGCTGGGCTGGCCGCCTGTGTGGGAAGGGGCAGAGCCGACCTAGGGGCACACTGGGCCTCTTGCTCTCCCTGCTGCCCTGAGGCTGCTGGGCCAAAGAGGTCTTGGGCATCCAGCCCCTTGCTGGTCCCTTTCCTCTGACGAGGCCCTCTGAGCTCCAGGCCCTTGCAGTGTGGAGACAGCCCCTGCCAGCAACCTCCTCTCCAAGGAGGCCTCAAGCGAGGCCTAGGCCCAGGGGAAAGGCACCAGCGGGGATGAGCCTGGGGAGGCGCCCGGGCATGTCTGGACCCAGTTCCCGCAGCCTGCCCCTTGCTGGGGCAGTACCCCCCGAGGCCAGGAAGGTCTGGGCAAGGCTGGCCAGGGGCAGGGGCCCTGCTGGGTCCTGCCCCTGGCCTGTGGGGCCTCTGAGCACAACCGGCCCTCTCCCGCTGGAAGACCTCCCCGGCTGCCTCCAAAGGCCGCTTTGCAAGCACTCTCGCCGGCTGTTCCCGCCAGCCGCGCACAACGCTCCCAAGCCCGGGAGAAAAGCGCTTCGGGGTGGTGCTCTCTCCCGGCCCTTGCCCCTGAGCCTGGGGGCCAGGCAGGGGGTCCACACTCCCAGGCCAAGGCAGAACCACATGCACACGTCTGTTCCTGCCCCCTGCACCGGCAGAGAGCTCGGGGGAGCCAGAGTCTGTCAGGCAGCTGCTGGGCTGGCCGCCTGTGTGGGAAGGGGCAGAGCCGACCTAGGGGCACACTGGGCCTCTTGCTCTCCCTGCTGCCCTGAGGCTGCTGGGCCAAAGAGGTCTTGGGCATCCAGCCCCTTGCTGGTCCCTTCCCTCTGACGAGGCCCTCTGAGCTCCAGCCCCTTGCAGTGTGGAGACAGCCCCTGCCAGCAACCTCCTCTCCAAGGAGGCCTCAAGCGAGGCCTAGGCCCAGGGGAAAGGCACCAGCGGGGATGAGCCTGGGGAGGCGCCCGGGCATGTCTGGACCCAGTCCCCGCAGCCTGCCCCTTGCTGGGGCAGTACCCCCGGAGGCCAGGAAGGTCTGGGCAAGGCTGGCCAGGGGCAGGGGCCCTGCTGGGTCCTGCCCCTGGCCTGTGGGGCCTCTGAGCACAACCGGCCCTCTCCCGCTGGAAGACCTCCCCGGCTGCCTCCAAAGGCCGCTTTGCAAGCACTCTCGCCGGCTGCTCCCGCCAGCCGCGCACAACGCTCCCAAGCCCGGGAGAAAAGCGCTTCGGGGTGGTGCTCTCTCCCGGCCCTTGCCCCTGAGCCTGGGGGCCAGGCAGGGGGTCCACACTCCCAGGCCAAGGCAGAACCACATGCACACGTCTGTTCCTGCCCCCTGCACCGGCAGAGAGCTCGGGGGAGCCAGAGTCTGTCAGGCAGCTGCTGGGCTGGCCGCCTGTGTGGGAAGGGGCAGAGCCGACCTAGGGGCACACTGGGCCTCTTGCTCTCCCTGCTGCCCTGAGGCTGCTGGGCCAAAGAGGTCTTGGGCATCCAGCCCCTTGCTGGTCCCTTCCCTCTGACGAGGCCCTCTGAGCTCCAGCCCCTTGCAGTGTGGAGACAGCCCCTGCCAGCAACCTCCTCTCCAAGGAGGCCTCAAGCGAGGCCTAGGCCCAGGGGAAAGGCACCAGCGGGGATGAGCCTGGGGAGGCGCCCGGGCATGTCTGGACCCAGTCCCCACAGCCTGCCCCTTGCTGGGGCAGTACCCCCGGAGGCCAGGAAGGTCTGGGCAAGGCAGGGCAGGGGCAGGGGCCCTGCTGGGTCCTGCCCCTGGCCTGTGGGGCCTCTGAGCACAACGGGCCCTCTCCCGCTGGAAGACCTCCCCGGCTGCCTTCAAAGGCCGCTTTGCAAGCACTCTCGCCGGCTGTTCCCGCCAGCCGCGCACAACGCTCCCAAGCCCGGGAGAAAAGCGCTTCGGGGTGGTGCTCTCTCCCGGCCCTTGCCCCTGAGCCTGGGGGCCAGGCAGGGGGTCCACACTCCCAGGCCAAGGCAGAACCACATGCACACGTCTGTTCCTGCCCCCCTGCACCGGCAGAGAGCTCGGGGGAGCCAGAGTCTGTCAGGCAGCTGCTGGGCTGGCCGCCTGTGTGGGAAGGGGCAGAGCCGACCTAGGGGCACACTGGGCCTCTTGCTCTCCCTGCTGCCCTGAGGCTGCTGGGCCAAAGAGGTCTTGGGCATCCAGCCCCTTGCTGGTCCCTTCCCTCTGACGAGGCCCTCTGAGCTCCAGCCCCTTGCAGTGTGGAGACAGCCCCTGCCAGCAACCTCCTCTCCAAGGAGGCCTCAAGCGAGGCCTAGGCCCAGGGGAAAGGCACCAGCGGGGATGAGCCTGGGGAGGCGCCCGGGCATGTCTGGACCCAGTCCCCGCAGCCTGCCCCTTGCTGGGGCAGTACCCCCGGAGGCCAGGAAGGTCTGGGCAAGGCTGGCCAGGGGCAGGGGCCCTGCTGGGTCCTGCCCCTGGCCTGTGGGGCCTCTGAGCACAACCGGCCCTCTCCCGCTGGAAGACCTCCCCGGTTGCCTCCAAAGGCCGCTTTGCAAGCACTCTCACCGGCTGTTCCCGCCAGCCGCGCACAACGCTCCCAAGCCCGGAAGAAAAGCGCTTCGGGGTGGTGCTCTCTCCCTGCCCTTGCCCCTGAGCCTGGGGGCCAGGCAGGGGGTCCACACTCCCAGGCCAAGGCAGAACCACATGCACACGTCTGTTCCTGCCCCCTGCACCGGCAGAGAGCTCGGGGGAGCCAGAGTCTGTCAGGCAGCTGCTGGGCTGGCCGCCTGTGTGGGAAGGGACAGAGCCGACCTAGGGGCACACTGGGCCTCTTGCTCTCCCTGCTGCCCTGAGGCTGCTGGGCCAAAGAGGTCTTGGGCATCCAGCCCCTTGCTGGTCCCTTCCCTCTGACGAGGCCCTTTGAGCTCCAGCACCTTGCAGTGTGGAGACAGCCCCTGCCAGCAACCTCCTCTCCAAGGAGGCCTCAAGCGAGGCCTAGGCCCAGGGGAAAGGCACCAGCGGGGATGAGCCTGGGGAGGCGCCTGGGCATGTCTGGACCCAGTCCCCGCAGCCTGCCCCTTGCTGGGGCAGTACCCCCGGAGGCCAGGAAGGTCTGGGCAAGGCTGGCCAGGGGCAGGGGCCCTGCTGGGTCCTGCCCCTGGCCTGTGGGGCCTCTGAGCACAACCGGCCCTCTCCCGCTGAAAGACCTCCCCGGCTGCCTCCAAAGGCCGCTTTGCAAGCACTCTCGCCGGCTGTTCCCGCCAGCCGCGCACAACGCACCCAAGCCCGGGAGAAAAGCGCTTCGGGGTGGTGCTCTCTCCCGGCCCTTGCCCCTGAGCCTGGGGGCCAGGCAGGGGGTCCACACTCCCAGGCCAAGGCAGAACCACATGCACACGTCTGTTCCTGCCCCCTGCACCGGCAGAGAGCTCGGGGGAGCCAGAGTCTGTCAGGCAGCTGCTGGGCTGGCCGCCTGTGTGGGAAGGGGCAGAGCCGACCTAGGGGCACACTGGGCCTCTTGCTCTCCCTGCTGCCCTGAGGCTGCTGGGCCAAAGAGGTCTTGGGCATCCAGCCCCTTGCTGGTCCCTTCCCTCTGACGAGGCCCTCTGAGCTCCAGCCCCTTGCAGTGTGGAGACAGCCCCTGCCAGCAACCTCCTCTCCAAGGAGGCCTCAAGCGAGGCCTAGGACCAGGGGAAAGGCACCAGCGGGGATGAGCCTGGGGAGGCGCCCGGGCATGTCTGGACCCAGTCCCCGCAGCCTGCCCCTTGCTGGGGCAGTACCCCCGGAGGCCAGGAAGGTCTGGGCAAGGCTGGCCAGGGGCAGGGGCCCTGCTGGGTCCTGCCCCTGGCCTGTGGGGCCTCTGAGCACAACCGGCCCTCTCCCGCTGGAAGACCTCCCCGGCTGCCTCCAAAGGCCGCTTTGCAAGCACTCTCGCCGGCTGCTCCCGCCAGCCGCGCCCAACGCTCCCAAGCCCGGGAGAAAAGCGCTTCGGGGTGGTGCTCTCTCCTGGCCCTTGCCCCTGAGCCTGGGGGCCAGGCAGGGGGTCCACACTCCCAGGCCAAGCAGAACCACATGCACACGTCTGTTCCTGCCCCCTGCACCGGCAGAGAACTCGGGGGAGCCAGAGTCTGTCAGGCAGCTGCTGGGCTGGCCGCCTGTGTGGGAAGGGGCAGAGCCGACCTAGGGGCACACTGGGCCTCTTGCTCTCCCTGCTGCCCTGAGGCTGCTGGGCCAACGAGGTCTTGGGCATCCAGCCCCTTGCTGGTCCCTTCCCTCTGACGAGGCCCTCTGAGCTCCAGCCCCTTGCAGTGTGGAGACAGCCCCTGCCAGCAACCTCCTCTCCAAGGAGGCCTCAAGCGAGGCCTAGGCCCAGGGGAAAGGCACCAGCGGGGATGAGCCTGGGGAGGCGCCCGGGCATGTCTGGACCCAGTCCCCGCAGCCTGCCCCTTGCTGGGGCAGTACCCCCGGAGGCCAGGAAGGTCTGGGCAAGGCTGGCCAGGGGCAGGGGCCCTGCTGGGTCCTGCCCCTGGCCTGTGGGGCCTCTGAGCACAACCGGCCCTCTCCCGCTGGAAGACCTCCCCGGCTGCCTCCAAAGGCCGCTTTGCAAGCACTCTCGCCGGCTGTTCCCGCCAGCCGCGCACAACGCTCCCAAGCCCGGGAGAAAAGCGCTTCGGGGTGGTGCTCTCTCCCGGCCCTTGCCCCTGAGCCTGGGGGCCAGGCAGGGGGTCCACACTCCCAGGCCAAGGCAGAACCACATGCACACGTCTGTTCCTGCCCCCTGCACCGGCAGAGAGCTCGGGGGAGCCAGAGTCTGTCAGGCAGCTGCTGGGCTGGCCGCCTGTGTGGGAAGGGGCAGAGCCGACCTAGGGGCACACTGGGCCTCTTGCTCTCCCTGCTGCCCTGAGGCTGCTGGGCCAAAGAGGTCTTGGGCATCCAGCCCCTTGCTGGTCCCTTCCCTCTGACGAGGCCCTCTGAGCTCCAGCCCCTTGCAGTGTGGAGACAGCCCCTGCCAGCAACCTCCTCTCCAAGGAGGCCTCAAGCGAGGCCTAGGCCCAGGGGAAAGGCACCAGCGGGGATGAGCCTGGGGAGGCGCCCGGGCATGTCTGGACCCAGTCCCCGCAGCCTGCCCCTTGCTGGGGCAGTACCCCCGGAGGCCAGGAAGGTCTGGGCAAGGCTGGCCAGGGGCAGGGGCCCTGCTGGGTCCTGCCCCTGGCCTGTGGGGCCTCTGAGCACAACCGGCCCTCTCCCGCTGGAAGACCTCCCCGGCTGCCTCCAAAGGCCGCTTTGCAAGCACTCTCGCCGGCTGTTCCCGCCAGCCGCGCACAACGCTCCCAAGCCCGGGAGAAAAGCGCTTCGGGGTGGTGCTCTCTCCCAGCCCTTGCCCCTGAGCCTGGGGGCCAGGCAGGGGGTCCACACTCCCAGGCCAAGGCAGAACCACATGCACACGTCTGTTCCTGCCCCCTGCACCGGCAGAGAGCTCGGGGGAGCCAGAGTCTGTCAGGCAGCTGCTGGGCTGGCCGCCTGTGTGGGAAGGGGCAGAGCCGACCTAGGGGCACACTGGGCCTCTTGCTCTCCCTGCTGCCCTGAGGCTGCTGGGCCAAAGAGGTCTTGGGCATCCAGCCCCTTGCTGGTCCCTTCCCTCTGACGAGGCCCTCTGAGCTCCAGCCCCTTGCAGTGTGGAGACAGCCCCTGCCAGCAACCTCCTCTCCAAGGAGACCTCAAGCGAGGCCTAGGCCCAGGGGAAAGGCACCAGCGGGGATGAGCCTGGGGAGGCGCCCGGGCATGTCTGGACCCAGTCCCCGCAGCCTGCCCCTTGCTGGGGCAGTACCCCCGGAGGCCAGGAAGGTCTGGGCAAGGCGGGCCAGGGGCAGGGGCCCTGCTGGGTCCTGCCCCTGGCCTGTGGGTTCTCTGAGCACAACCGGCCCTCTCCCGCTGGAAGACCTCCCCGGCTGCCTCCAAAGGCAGCTTTGCAAGCACTCTCGCCGGCTGTTCCCGCCAGCCGCGCACAACGCTCCCAAGCCCGGGAGAAAAGCGCTTCGGAGTGGTGCTCTCTCCCGGCCCTTGCCCCTGAGCCTGGGGGCCAGGCAGGGGGTCCACACTCCCAGGCCAAGGCAGAACCACATGCACACGTCTGTTCCTGCCCCCTGCACCGTCAGAGAGCTCGGGGGAGCCAGAGTCTGTCAGGCAGCTGCTGGGCTGGCCGCCTGTGTGGGAAGGGGCAGAGCCGACCTAGGGGCACACTGGGCCTCTTGCTCTCCCTGCTGCCCTGAGGCTGCTGGGCCAAAGAGGCCTTGGGCATCCAGCCCCTTGCTGGTCCTTCCCTCTGACGAGGCCCTCTGAGCTCCAGCCCCTTGCAGTGTGGAGACAGCCCCTGCCAGCAACCTCCTCTCCAAGGAGGCCTCAAGCGAGGCCTAGGCCCAGGGGAAAGGCACCAGCGGGGATGAGCTTGGGGAGGCGCCCGGGCATGTCTGGACCCAGTCCCCGCAGCCTGCCCCTTGCTGGGGCAGTACCCCCGGAGGCCAGGAAGGTCTGGGCAAGGCGGGCCAGGGGCAGGGGCCCTGCTGGGTCCTGCCCCTGGCCTGTGGGGTCTCTGAGCACAACCGGCCCTCTCCCGCTGGAAGACCTCCCCGGCTGCCTCCAAAGGCAGCTTTGCAAGCACTCTCGCCGGCTGTTCCCGCCAGCCGCGCACAACGCTCCCAAGCCCGGGAGAAAAGCGCTTCGGGGTGGTGCTCTCTCCCGGCCCTTGCCCCTGAGCCTGGGGGCCAGGCAGGGGGTCCACACTCCCAGGCGAAGGCAGAACCACATGCACACGTCTGTTCCTGCCCCCTGCACCGGCAGAGAGCTCGGGGGAGCCAGAGTCTGTCAGGCAGCTGCTGGGCTGGCCGCCTGTGTGGGAAGGGGCAGAGCCGACCTAGGGGCACACTGGGCCTCTTGCTCTCCCTGCTGCCCTGAGGCTGCTGGGCCAAAGAGGCCTTGGGCATCCAGCCCCTTGCTGGTCCTTCCCTCTGACGAGGCCCTCTGAGCTCCAGCCCCTTGCAGTGTGGAGACAGCCCCTGCCAGCAACCTCCTCTCCAAGGAGGCCTCAAGCGAGGCCTAGGCCCAGGGGAAAGGCACCAGCGGGGATGAGCCTGGGGAGGCGCCCGGGCATGTCTGGACCCAGTCCCCGCAGCCTGCCCCTTGCTGGGGCAGTACCCCCGGAGGCCAGGAAGGTCTGGGCAAGGCGGGCCAGGGGCAGGGGCACTGCTGGGTCCTGCCCCTGGCCTGTGGGGCCTCTGAGCACAACCGGCCCTCTCCCGCTGGAAGACCTCCCCGGCTGCCTCCAAAGGCAGCTTTGCAAGCACTCTCGCCGGCTGTTCCCGCCAGCCGCGCACAACGCTCCCAAGCCCGGGAGAAAAGCGCTTCGGGGTGGTGCTCTCTCCCGGCCCTTGCCCCTGAGCCTGGGGGCCAGGCAGGGGGTCCACACTCCCAGGCCAAGGCAGAACCACATGCACACGTCTGTTCCTGCCCCCTGCACCGGCAGAGAGCTCGGGGGAGCCAGAGTCTGTCAGGCAGCTGCTGGGCTGGCCGCCTGTGTGGGAAGGGGCAGAGCCGACCTAGGGGCACACTGGGCCTCTTGCTCTCCCTGCTGCCCTGAGGCTGCTGGGCCAAAGAGGTCTTGGGCATCCAGCCCCTTGCTGGTCCCTTCCCTCTGACGAGGCCCTCTGAGCTCCAGCCCCTTGCAGTGTGGAGACAGCCCCTGCCAGCAACCTCCTCTCCAAGGAGGCCTCAAGCGAGGCCTAGGCCCAGGGGAAAGGCACCAGCGGGGATGAGCCTGGGGAGGCGCCCGGGCATGTCTGGACCCAGTCCCCGCAGCCTGCCCCTTGCTGGGGCAGTACCCCCGGAGGCCAGGAAGGTCTGGGCAAGGCGGGCCAGGGGCAGGGGCCCTGCTGGGTCCTGCCCCTGGCCTGTGGGGCCTCTGAGCACAACCGGCCCTCTCCCGCTGGAAGACCTCCCCGGCTGCCTCCAAAGGCCGCTTTGCAAGCACTCTCGCCGGCTGTTCCCGCCAGCCGCGCACAACGCTCCCAAGCCCGGGAGAAAAGCGCTTCGGGGTGGTGCTCTCTCCCGGCCCTTGCCCCTGAGCCTGGGGGCCAGGCAGGGGGTCCACACTCCCAGGCCAAGGCAGAACCACATGCACACGTCTGTCCCTGCCCCCTGCACCGGCAGAGAGCTCGGGGGAGCCAGAGTCTGTCAGGCAGCTGCTGGGCTGGCCGCCTGTGTGGGAAGGGGCAGAGCCGACCTAGGGGCACACTGGGCCTCTTGCTCTCCCTGCTGCCCTGAGGCTGCTGGGCCAAAGAGGTCTTGGGCATCCAGCCCCTTGCTGGTCCCTTCCCTCTGACGAGGCCCTCTGAGCTCCAGCCCCTTGCAGTGTGGAGACAGCCCCTGCCAGCAACCTCCTCTCCAAGGAGGCCTCAAGCGAGGCCTAGGCCCAGGGGAAAGGCACCAGCGGGGATGAGCCTGGGGAGGCGCCCGGGCATGTCTGGACCCAGTCCCCGCAGCCTGCCCCTTGCTGGGGCAGTACCCCCGGAGGCCAGGAAGGTCTGGGCAAGGCGGGCCAGGGGCAGGGGCCCTGCTGGGTCCTGCCCCTGGCCTGTGGGGTCTCTGAGCACAACCGGCCCTCTCCCGCTGGAAGACCTCCCCGGCTGCCTCCAAAGGCCGCTTTGCAAGCACTCTCGCCGGCTGTTCCCGCCAGCCGCGCACAACGCTCCCAAGCCCGGGAGAAAAGCGCTTCGGGGTGGTGCTCTCTCCCGGCCCTTGCCCCTGAGCCTGGGGGCCAGGCAGGGGGTCCACACTCCCAGGCCAAGGCAGAACCACATGCACACGTCTGTTCCTGCCCCCTGCACCGGCAGAGAGCTCGGGGGAGCCAGAGTCTGTCAGGCAGCTGCTGGGCTGGCCGCCTGTGTGGGAAGGGGCAGAGCCGACCTAGGGGCACACTGGGCCTCTTGCTCTCCCTGCTGCCCTGAGGCTGCTGGGCCAAAGAGGTCTTGGGCATCCAGCCCCTTGCTGGTCCCTTCCCTCTGACGAGGCCCTCTGAGCTCCAGCCCCTTGCAGTGTGGAGACAGCCCCTGCCAGCAACCTCCTCTCCAAGGAGGCCTCAAGCGAGGCCTAGGCCCAGGGGAAAGGCACCAGCGGGGATGAGCCTGGGGAGGCGCCCGGGCATGTCTGGACCCAGTCCCCGCAGCCTGCCCCTTGCTGGGGCAGTACCCCCGGAGGCCAGGAAGGTCTGGGCAAGGCGGGCCAGGGGCAGGGGCCCTGCTGGGTCCTGCCCCTGGCCTGTGGGGCCTCTGAGCACAACCGGCCCTCTCCCGCTGGAAGACCTCCCCGGCTGCCTCCAAAGGCCGCTTTGCAAGCACTCTCGCCGGCTGTTCCCGCCAGCCGCGCACAACGCTCCCAAGCCCGGGAGAAAAGCGCTTCGGGGTGGTGCTCTCTCCCGGCCCTTGCCCCTGAGCCTGGGGGCCAGGCAGGGGGTCCACACTCCCAGGCCAAGGCAGAACCACATGCACACGTCTGTCCCTGCCCCCTGCACCGGCAGAGAGCTCGGGGGAGCCAGAGTCTGTCAGGCAGCTGCTGGGCTGGCCGCCTGTGTGGGAAGGGGCAGAGCCGACCTAGGGGCACACTGGGCCTCTTGCTCTCCCTGCTGCCCTGAGGCTGCTGGGCCAAAGAGGTCTTGGGCATCCAGCCCCTTGCTGGTCCCTTCCCTCTGACGAGGCCCTCTGAGCTCCAGCCCCTTGCAGTGTGGAGACAGCCCCTGCCAGCAACCTCCTCTCCAAGGAGGCCTCAAGCGAGGCCTAGGCCCAGGGGAAAGGCACCAGCGGGGATGAGCCTGGGGAGGCGCCCGGGCATGTCTGGACCCAGTCCCCGCAGCCTGCCCCTTGCTGGGGCAGTACCCCTGGAGGCCAGGAAGGTCTGGGCAAGGCGGGCCAGGGGCAGGGGCCCTGCTGGGTCCTGCCCCTGGCCTGTGGGGTCTCTGAGCACAACCGGCCCTCTCCCGCTGGAAGACCTCCCCGGCTGCCTCCAAAGGCCGCTTTGCAAGCACTCTCGCCGGCTGTTCCCGCCAGCCGCGCACAACGCTCCCAAGCCCGGGAGAAAAGCGCTTCGGGGTGGTGCTCTCTCCCGGCCCTTGCCCCTGAGCCTGGGGGCCAGGCAGGGGGTCCACACTCCCAGGCCAAGGCAGAACCACATGCACACGTCTGTTCCTGCCCCCTGCACCGGCAGAGAGCTCGGGGGAGCCAGAGTCTGTCAGGCAGCTGCTGGGCTGGCCGCCTGTGTGGGAAGGGGCAGAGCCGACCTAGGGGCACACTGGGCCTCTTGCTCTCCCTGCTGCCCTGAGGCTGCTGGGCCAAAGAGGCCTTGGGCATCCAGCCCCTTGCTGGTCCTTCCCTCTGACGAGGCCCTCTGAGCTCCAGCCCCTTGCAGTGTGGAGACAGCCCCTGCCAGCAACCTCCTCTCCAAGGAGGCCTCAAGCGAGGCCTAGGCCCAGGGGAAAGGCACCAGCGGGGATGAGCCTGGGGAGGCGCCCGGGCATGTCTGGACCCAGTCCCCGCAGCCTGCCCCTTGCTGGGGCAGTACCCCCGGAGGCCAGGAAGGTCTGGGCAAGGCGGGCCAGGGGCAGGGGCCCTGCTGGGTCCTGCCCCTGGCCTGTGGGGCCTCTGAGCACAACCGGCCCTCTCCCGCTGGAAGACCTCCCCGGCTGCCTCCAAAGGCCGCTTTGCAAGCACTCTCGCCGGCTGTTCCCGCCAGCCGCGCACAACGCTCCCAAGCCCGGGAGAAAAGCGCTTCGGGGTGGTGCTCTCTCCCGGCCCTTGCCCCTGAGCCTGGGGGCCAGGCAGGGGGTCCACACTCCCAGGCCAAGGCAGAACCACATGCACACGTCTGTCCCTGCCCCCTGCACCGGCAGAGAGCTCGGGGGAGCCAGAGTCTGTCAGGCAGCTGCTGGGCTGGCCGCCTGTGTGGGAAGGGGCAGAGCCGACCTAGGGGCACACTGGGCCTCTTGCTCTCCCTGCTGCCCTGAGGCTGCTGGGCCAAAGAGGTCTTGGGCATCCAGCCCCTTGCTGGTCCCTTCCCTCTGACGAGGCCCTCTGAGCTCCAGCCCCTTGCAGTGTGGAGACAGCCCCTGCCAGCAACCTCCTCTCCAAGGAGGCCTCAAGCGAGGCCTAGGCCCAGGGGAAAGGCACCAGCGGGGATGAGCCTGGGGAGGCGCCCGGGCATGTCTGGACCCAGTCCCCCGCAGCCTGCCCCTTGCTGGGGCAGTACCCCCGGAGGCCAGGAAGGTCTGGGCAAGGCGGGCCAGGGGCAGGGGCCCTGCTGGGTCCTGCCCCTGGCCTGTGGGGCCTCTGAGCACAACCGGCCCTCTCCCGCTGGAAGACCTCCCCGGCTGCCTCCAAAGGCCGCTTTGCAAGCACTCTCGCCGGCTGTTCCCGCCAGCCGCGCACAACGCTCCCAAGCCCGGGAGAAAAGCGCTTCGGGGTGGTGCTCTCTCCCGGCCCTTGCCCCTGAGCCTGGGGGCCAGGCAGGGGGTCCACACTCCCAGGCAAAGGCAGAACCACATGCACACGTCTGTTCCTGCCCCCTGCACCGGCAGAGAGCTCGGGGGAGCCAGAGTCTGTCAGGCAGCTGCTGGGCTGGCCGCCTGTGTGGGAAGGGGCAGAGCCGACCTAGGGGCACACTGGGCCTCTTGCTCTCCCTGCTGCCCTGAGGCTGCTGGGCCAAAGAGGTCTTGGGCATCCAGCCCCTTGCTGGTCCCTTCCCTCTGACGAGGCCCTCTGAGCTCCAGCCCCTTGCAGTGTGGAGACAGCCCCTGCCAGCAACCTCCTCTCCAAGGAGGCCTCAAGCGAGGCCTAGGCCCAGGGGAAAGGCACCAGCGGGGATGAGCCTGGGGAGGCGCCCGGGCATGTCTGGACCCAGTCCCCGCAGCCTGCCCCTTGCTGGGGCAGTACCCCCGGAGGCCAGGAAGGTCTGGGCAAGGCGGGCCAGGGGCAGGGGCCCTGCTGGGTCCTGCCCCTGGCCTGTGGGGTCTCTGAGCACAACCGGCCCTCTCCCGCTGGAAGACCTCCCCGGCTGCCTCCAAAGGCCGCTTTGCAAGCACTCTCGCCGTCTGTTCCCGCCAGCCGCGCACAACGCTCCCAAGCCCGGGAGAAAAGCGCTTCGGGGTGGTGCTCTCTCCCGGCCCTTGCCCCTGAGCCTGGGGGCCAGGCAGGGGGTCCACACTCCCAGGCCAAGGCAGAACCACATGCACACGTCTGTTCCTGCCCCCTGCACCGGCAGAGAGCTCGGGGGAGCCAGAGTCTGTCAGGCAGCTGCTGGGCTGGCCGCCTGTGTGGGAAGGGGCAGAGCCGACCTAGGGGCACACTGGGCCTCTTGCTCTCCCTGCTGCCCTGAGGCTGCTGGGCCAAAGAGGTCTTGGGCATCCAGCCCCTTGCTGGTCCCTTCCCTCTGACGAGGCCCTCTGAGCTCCAGCCCCTTGCAGTGTGGAGACAGCCCCTGCCAGCAACCTCCTCTCCAAGGAGGCCTCAAGCGAGGCCTAGGCCCAGGGGAAAGGCACCAGCGGGGATGAGCCTGGGGAGGCGCCCGGGCATGTCTGGACCCAGTCCCCGCAGCCTGCCCCTTGCTGGGGCAGTACACCCGGAGGCCAGGAAGGTCTGGGCAAGGCTGGCCAGGGGCAGGGGCCCTGCTGGGTCCTGCCCCTGGCCTGTGGGGCCTCTGAGCACAACCGGCCCTCTCCCGCTGGAAGACCTCCCCGGCTGCCTCCAAAGGCCGCTTTGCAAGCACTCTCGCCGGCTGTTCCCGCCAGCCGCGCACAACGCTCCCAAGCCCGGGAGAAAAGCGCTTCGGGGTGGTGCTCTCTCCCGGCCCTTGCCCCTGAGCCTGGGGGCCAGGCAGGGGGTCCACACTCCCAGGCCAAGGCAGAACCACATGCACACGTCTGTTCCTGCCCCCTGCACCGGCAGAGAGCTCGGGGGAGCCAGAGTCTGTCAGGCAGCTGCTGGGCTGGCCGCCTGTGTGGGAAGGGGCAGAGCCGACCTAGGGGCACACTGGGCCTCTTGCTCTCCCTGCTGCCCTGAGGCTGCTGGGCCAAAGAGGTCTTGGGCATCCAGCCCCTTGCTGGTCCCTTCCCTCTGACGAGGCCCTCTGAGCTCCAGCCCCTTGCAGTGTGGAGACAGCCCCTGCCAGCAACCTCCTCTCCAAGGAGGCCTCAAGCGAGGCCTAGGCCCAGGGGAAAGGCACCAGCGGGGATGAGCCTGGGGAGGCGCCCGGGCATGTCTGGACCCAGTCCCCGCAGCCTGCCCCTTGCTGGGGCAGTACCCCCCGGAGGCCAGGAAGGTCTGGGCAAGGCGGGCCAGGGGCAGGGGCCCTGCTGGGTCCTGCCCCTGGCCTGTGGGGCCTCTGAGCACAAACGGCCCTCTCCCGCTGGAAGACCTCCCCGGCTGCCTCCAAAGGCCGCTTTGCAAGCACTCTCGCCGGCTGCTCCCGCCAGGCCGCGCACAACGCTCCCAAGCCCGGGAGAAAAGCGCTTCGGGGTGGTGCTCTCTCCCGGCCCTTGCCCCTGAGCCTGGGGGCCAGGCAGGGGGTCCACACTCCCAGGCCAAGGCAGAACCACATGCACACGTCTGTTCCTGCCCCCTGCACCGGCAGAGAGCTCGGGGGAGCCAGAGTCTGTCAGGCAGCTGCTGGGCTGGCCGCCTGTGTGGGAAGGGGCAGAGCCGACCTAGGGGCACACTGGGCCTCTTGCTCTCCCTGCTGCCCTGAGGCTGCTGGGCCAAAGAGGCCTTGGGCATCCAGCCCCTTGCTGGTCCTTCCCTCTGACGAGGCCCTCTGAGCTCCAGCCCCTTGCAGTGTGGAGACAGCCCCTGCCAGCAACCTCCTCTCCAAGGAGGCCTCAAGCGAGGCCTAGGCCCAGGGGAAAGGCACCAGCGGGGATGAGCCTGGGGAGGCGCCCGGGCATGTCTGGACCCAGTCCCCGCAGCCTGCCCCTTGCTGGGGCAGTACCCCCGGAGGCCAGGAAGGTCTGGGCAAGGCGGGCCAGGGGCAGGGGCCCTGCTGGGTCCTGCCCCTGGCCTGTGGGGCCTCTGAGCACAACCGGCCCTCTCCCGCTGGAAGACCTCCCCGGCTGCCTCCAAAGGCCGCTTTGCAAGCACTCTCGCCGGCTGTTCCCGCCAGCCGCGCACAACGCTCCCAAGCCCGGGAGAAAAGCGCTTCGGGGTGGTGCTCTCTCCCGGCCCTTGCCCCTGAGCCTGGGGGCCAGGCAGGGGGTCCACACTCCCAGGCCAAGGCAGAACCACATGCACACGTCTGTTCCTGCCCCCTGCACCGGCAGAGAGCTCGGGGGAGCCAGAGTCTGTCAGGCAGCTGCTGGGCTGGCCGCCTGTGTGGGAAGGGGCAGAGCCGACCTAGGGGCACACTGGGCCTCTTGCTCTCCCTGCTGCCCTGAGGCTGCTGGGCCAAAGAGGTCTTGGGCATCCAGCCCCTTGCTGGTCCCTTCCCTCTGACGAGGCCCTCTGGGCTCCAGCCCCTTGTAGTGTGGAGACAGCCCCTGCCAGCAACCTCCTCTCCAAGGAGGCCTCAAGCGAGGCCTAGGCCCAGGGGAAAGGCACCAGCGTGGATGAGCCTGGGGAGGCGCCCGGGCATGTCTGGACCCAGTCCCCGCAGCCTGCCCCTTGCTGGGGCAGTACCCCCGCAGGCCAGGAAGGTCTGGGCAAGGCGGGCCAGGGGCAGGGGCCCTGCTGGGTCCTGCCCCTGGCCTGTGGGGCCTCTGAGCACAACCGGCCCTCTCCCGCTGGAAGACCTCCCCGGCTGCCTCCAAAGGCCGCTTTGCAAGCACTCTCGCCGGCTGTACCCGCCAGCCGCGCACAACGCTCCCAAGCCCGGGAGAAAAGCGCTTCGGGGTGGTGCTCTCTCCCGGCCCTTGCCCCTGAGCCTGGGGGCCAGGCAGGGGGTCCACACTCCCAGGCCAAGGCAGAACCACATGCACACGTCTGTTCCTGCCCCCTGCACCGGCAGAGAGCTCGGGGGAGCCAGAGTCTGTCAGGCAGCTGCTGGGCTGGCCGCCTGTGTGGGAAGGGGCAGAGCCGACCTAGGGGCACACTGGGCCTCTTGCTCTCCCTGCTGCCCTGAGGCTGCTGGGCCAAAGAGGCCTTGGGCATCCAGCCCCTTGCTGGTCCTTCCCTCTGACGAGGCCCTCTGAGCTCCAGCCCCTTGCAGTGTGGAGACAGCCCCTGCCAGCAACCTCCTCTCCAAGGAGGCCTCAAGCGAGGCCTAGGCCCAGGGGAAAGGCACCAGCGGGGATGAGCCTGGGGAGGCGCCCGGGCATGTCTGGACCCAGTCCCCGCAGCCTGCCCCTTGCTGGGGCAGTACCCCCGGAGGCCAGGAAGGTCTGGGCAAGGCGGGCCAGGGGCAGGGGCCCTGCTGGGTCCTGCCCCTGGCCTGTGGGGCCTCTGAGCACAACCGGCCCTCTCCCGCTGGAAGACCTCCCCGGCTGCCTCCAAAGGCCGCTTTGCAAGCACTCTCGCCGGCTGTTCCCGCCAGCCGCGCACAACGCTCCCAAGCCCGGGAGAAAAGCGCTTCGGGGTGGTGCTCTCTCCCGGCCCTTGCCCCTGAGCCTGGGGGCCAGGCAGGGGGTCCACACTCCCAGGCCAAGGCAGAACCACATGCACACGTCTGTTCCTGCCCCCTGCACCGGCAGAGAGCTCGGGGGAGCCAGAGTCTGTCAGGCAGCTGCTGGGCTGGCCGCCTGTGTGGGAAGGGGCAGAGCCGACCTAGGGGCACACTGGGCCTCTTGCTCTCCCTGCTGCCCTGAGGCTGCTGGGCCAAAGAGGTCTTGGGCATCCAGCCCCTTGCTGGTCCCTTCCCTCTGACGAGGCCCTCTGGGCTCCAGCCCCTTGTAGTGTGGAGACAGCCCCTGCCAGCAACCTCCTCTCCAAGGAGGCCTCAAGCGAGGCCTAGGCCCAGGGGAAAGGCACCAGCGGGGATGAGCCTGGGGAGGCGCCCGGGCATGTCTGGACCCAGTCCCCGCAGCCTGCCCCTTGCTGGGGCAGTACCCCCGGAGGCCAGGAAGGTCTGGGCAAGGCGGGCCAGGGGCAGGGGCCCTGCTGGGTCCTGCCCCTGGCCTGTGGGGCCTCTGAGCACAACCGGCCCTCTCCCGCTGGAAGACCTCCCCGGCTGCCTCCAAAGGCCGCTTTGCAAGCACTCTCGCCGGCTGTACCCGCCAGCCGCGCACAACGCTCCCAAGCCCGGGAGAAAAGCGCTTCGGGGTGGTGCTCTCTCCCGGCCCTTGCCCCTGAGCCTGGGGGCCAGGCAGGGGGTCCACACTCCCAGGCCAAGGCAGAACCACATGCACACGTCTGTTCCTGCCCCCTGCACCGGCAGAGAGCTCGGGGGAGCCAGAGTCTGTCAGGCAGCTGCTGGGCTGGCCGCCTGTGTGGGAAGGGGCAGAGCCGACCTAGGGGCACACTGGGCCTCTTGCTCTCCCTGCTGCCCTGAGGCTGCTGGGCCAAAGAGGTCTTGGGCATCCAGCCCCTTGCTGGTCCCTTCCCTCTGACGAGGCCCTCTGAGCTCCAGCCCCTTGCAGTGTGGAGACAGCCCCTGCCAGCAACCTCCTCTCCAAGGAGGCCTCAAGCGAGGCCTAGGCCCAGGGGAAAGGCACCAGCGGGGATGAGCCTGGGGAGGCGCCCGGGCATGTCTGGACCCAGTCCCCGCAGCCTGCCCCTTGCTGGGGCAGTACCCCCGGAGGCCAGGAAGGTCTGGGCAAGGCGGGCCAGGGGCAGGGGCCCTGCTGGGTCCTGCCCCTGGCCTGTGGGGCCTCTGAGCACAACCGGCCCTCTCCCGCTGGAAGACCTCCCCGGCTGCCTCCAAAGGCCGCTTTGCAAGCACTCTCGCCGGCTGTTCCCGCCAGCCGCGCACAACGCTCCCAAGCCCGGGAGAAAAGCGCTTCGGGGTGGTGCTCTCTCCCGGCCCTTGCCCCTGAGCCTGGGGGCCAGGCAGGGGGTCCACACACCCAGGCCAAGGCAGAACCACATGCACACGTCTGTTCCTGCCCCCTGCACCGGCAGAGAGCTCGGGGGAGCCAGAGTCTGTCAGGCAGCTGCTGGGCTGGCCGCCTGTGTGGGAAGGGGCAGAGCCGACCTAGGGGCACACTGGGCCTCTTGCTCTCCCTGCTGCCCTGAGGCTGCTGAGCCAAAGAGGTCTTGGGCATCCAGCCCCTTGCTGGTCCCTTCCCTCTGACGAGGCCCTCTGAGCTCCAGCCCCTTGCAGTGTGGAGACAGCCCCTGCCAGCAACCTCCTCTCCAAGGAGGCCTCAAGCGAGGCCTAGGCCCAGGGGAAAGGCACCAGCGGGGATGAGCCTGGGGAGGCGCCCGGGCATGTCTGGACCCAGTCCCCGCAGCCTGCCCCTTGCTGGGGCAGTACCCCCGGAGGCCAGGAAGGTCTAGGCAAGGCGGGCCAGGGGCAGGGGCCCTGCTGGGTCCTGCCCCTGGCCTGTGGGGCCTCTGAGCACAACCGGCCCTCTCCCGCTGGAAGACCTCCCCGGCTGCCTCCAAAGGCCGCTTTGCAAGCACTCTCGCCGGCTGTTCCCGCCAGCCGCGCACAACGCTCCCAAGCCCGGGAGAAAAGCGCTTCGGGGTGGTGCTCTCTCCCGGCCCTTGCCCCTGAGCCTGGGGGCCAGGCAGGGGGTCCACACTCCCAGGCCAAGGCAGAACCACATGCACACGTCTGTTCCTGCCCCCTGCACCGGCAGAGAGCTCGGGGGAGCCAGAGTCTGTCAGGCAGCTGCTGGGCTGGCCGCCTGTGTGGGAAGGGGCAGAGCCGACCTAGGGGCACACTGGGCCTCTTGCTCTCCCTGCTGCCCTGAGGCTGCTGGGCCAAAGAGGCCTTGGGCATCCAGCCCCTTGCTGGTCCTTCCCTCTGACGAGGCCCTCTGAGCTCCAGCCCCTTGCAGTGTGGAGACAGCCCCTGCCAGCAACCTCCTCTCCAAGGAGGCCTCAAGCGAGGCCTAGGCCCAGGGGAAAGGCACCAGCGGGGATGAGCCTGGGGAGGCGCCCGGGCATGTCTGGACCCAGTCCCCGCAGCCTGCCCCTTGCTGGGGCAGTACCCCCGGAGGCCAGGAAGGTCTGGGCAAGGCGGGCCAGGGGCAGGGGCCCTGCTGGGTCCTGCCCCTGGCCTGTGGGGCCTCTGAGCACAACCGGCCCTCTCCCGCTGGAAGACCTCCCCTGCTGCCTCCAAAGGCCGCTTTGCAAGCACTCTCGCCGGCTGTTCCCGCCAGCCGCGCACAACGCTCCCAAGCCCGGGAGAAAAGCGCTTCGGGGTGGTGCTCTCTCCCGGCCCTTGCCCCTGAGCCTGGGGGCCAGGCAGGGGGTCCACACTCCCAGGCCAAGGCAGAACCACATGCACACGTCTGTTCCTGCCCCCTGCACCGGCAGAGAGCTCGGGGGAGCCAGAGTCTGTCAGGCAGCTGCTGGGCTGGCCGCCTGTGTGGGAAGGGGCAGAGCCGACCTAGGGGCACACTGGGCCTCTTGCTCTCCCTGCTGCCCTGAGGCTGCTGGGCCAAAGAGGTCTTGGGCATCCAGCCCCTTGCTGGTCCCTTCCCTCTGACGAGGCCCTCTGAGCTCCAGCCCCTTGCAGTGTGGAGACAGCCCCTGCCAGCAACCTCCTCTCCAAGGAGGCCTCAAGCGAGGCCTAGGCCCAGGGGAAAGGCACCAGCGGGGATGAGCCTGGGGAGGCGCCCGGGCATGTCTGGACCCAGTCCCCGCAGCCTGCCCCTTGCTGGGGCAGTACCCCCGGAGGCCAGGAAGGTCTGGGCAAGGCGGGCCAGGGGCAGGGGCCCTGCTGGGTCCTGCCCCTGGCCTGTGGGGCCTCTGAGCACAACCGGCCCTCTCCCGCTGGAAGACCTCCCCGGCTGCCTCCAAAGGCCGCTTTGCAAGCACTCTCGCCGGCTGTACCCGCCAGCCGCGCACAACGCTCCCAAGCCCGGGAGAAAAGCGCTTCGGGGTGGTGCTCTCTCCCGGCCCTTGCCCCTGAGCCTGGGGGCCAGGCAGGGGGTCCACACTCCCAGGCCAAGGCAGAACCACATGCACACGTCTGTTCCTGCCCCCTGCACCGGCAGAGAGCTCGGGGGAGCCAGAGTCTGTCAGGCAGCTGCTGGGCTGGCCGCCTGTGTGGGAAGGGGCAGAGCCGACCTAGGGGCACACTGGGCCTCTTGCTCTCCCTGCTGCCCTGAGGCTGCTGGGCCAAAGAGGTCTTGGGCATCCAGCCCCTTGCTGGTCCCTTCCCTCTGACGAGGCCCTCTGAGCTCCAGCCCCTTGCAGTGTGGAGACAGCCCCTGCCAGCAACCTCCTCTCCAAGGAGGCCTCAAGCGAGGCCTAGGCCCAGGGGAAAGGCACCAGCGGGGATGAGCCTGGGGAGGCGCCCGGGCATGTCTGGACCCAGTCCCCGCAGCCTGCCCCTTGCTGGGGCAGTACCCCCGGAGGCCAGGAAGGTCTGGGCAAGGCGGGCCAGGGGCAGGGGCCCTGCTGGGTCCTGCCCCTGGCCTGTGGGGCCTCTGAGCACAACCGGCCCTCTCCCGCTGGAAGACCTCCCCGGCTGCCTCCAAAGGCCGCTTTGCAAGCACTCTCGCCGGCTGTTCCCGCCAGCCGCGCACAACGCTCCCAAGCCCGGGAGAAAAGCGCTTCGGGGTGGTGCTCTCTCCCGGCCCTTGCCCCTGAGCCTGGGGGCCAGGCAGGGGGTCCACACACCCAGGCCAAGGCAGAACCACATGCACACGTCTGTTCCTGCCCCCTGCACCGGCAGAGAGCTCGGGGGAGCCAGAGTCTGTCAGGCAGCTGCTGGGCTGGCCGCCTGTGTGGGAAGGGGCAGAGCCGACCTAGGGGCACACTGGGCCTCTTGCTCTCCCTGCTGCCCTGAGGCTGCTGAGCCAAAGAGGTCTTGGGCATCCAGCCCCTTGCTGGTCCCTTCCCTCTGACGAGGCCCTCTGAGCTCCAGCCCCTTGCAGTGTGGAGACAGCCCCTGCCAGCAACCTCCTCTCCAAGGAGGCCTCAAGCGAGGCCTAGGCCCAGGGGAAAGGCACCAGCGGGGATGAGCCTGGGGAGGCGCCCGGGCATGTCTGGACCCAGTCCCCGCAGCCTGCCCCTTGCTGGGGCAGTACCCCCGGAGGCCAGGAAGGTCTAGGCAAGGCGGGTCAGGGGCAGGGGCCCTGCTGGGTCCTGCCCCTGGCCTGTGGGGCCTCTGAGCACAACCGGCCCTCTCCCGCTGGAAGACCTCCCCGGCTGCCTCCAAAGGCCGCTTTGCAAGCACTCTCGCCGGCTGTTCCCGCCAGCCGCGCACAACGCTCCCAAGCCCGGGAGAAAAGCGCTTCGGGGTGGTGCTCTCTCCCGGCCCTTGCCCCTGAGCCTGGGGGCCAGGCAGGGGGTCCACACTCCCAGGCCAAGGCAGAACCACATGCACACGTCTGTTCCTGCCCCCTGCACCGGCAGAGAGCTCGGGGGAGCCAGAGTCTGTCAGGCAGCTGCTGGGCTGGCCGCCTGTGTGGGAAGGGGCAGAGCCGACCTAGGGGCACACTGGGCCTCTTGCTCTCCCTGCTGCCCTGAGGCTGCTGGGCCAAAGAGGCCTTGGGCATCCAGCCCCTTGCTGGTCCTTCCCTCTGACGAGGCCCTCTGAGCTCCAGCCCCTTGCAGTGTGGAGACAGCCCCTGCCAGCAACCTCCTCTCCAAGGAGGCCTCAAGCGAGGCCTAGGCCCAGGGGAAAGGCACCAGCGGGGATGAGCCTGGGGAGGCGCCCGGGCATGTCTGGACCCAGTCCCCGCAGCCTGCCCCTTGCTGGGGCAGTACCCCCGGAGGCCAGGAAGGTCTGGGCAAGGCGGGCCAGGGGCAGGGGCCCTGCTGGGTCCTGCCCCTGGCCTGTGGGGCCTCTGAGCACAACCGGCCCTCTCCCGCTGGAAGACCTCCCCTGCTGCCTCCAAAGGCCGCTTTGCAAGCACTCTCGCCGGCTGTTCCCGCCAGCCGCGCACAACGCTCCCAAGCCCGGGAGAAAAGCGCTTCGGGGTGGTGCTCTCTCCCGGCCCTTGCCCCTGAGCCTGGGGGCCAGGCAGGGGGTCCACACTCCCAGGCCAAGGCAGAACCACATGCACACGTCTGTTCCTGCCCCCTGCACCGGCAGAGAGCTCGGGGGAGCCAGAGTCTGTCAGGCAGCTGCTGGGCTGGCCGCCTGTGTGGGAAGGGGCAGAGCCGACCTAGGGGCACACTGGGCCTCTTGCTCTCCCTGCTGCCCTGAGGCTGCTGGGCCAAAGAGGTCTTGGGCATCCAGCCCCTTGCTGGTCCCTTCCCTCTGACGAGGCCCTCTGAGCTCCAGCCCCTTGCAGTGTGGAGACAGCCCCTGCCAGCAACCTCCTCTCCAAGGAGGCCTCAAGCGAGGCCTAGGCCCAGGGGAAAGGCACCAGCGGGGATGAGCCTGGGGAGGCGCCCGGGCATGTCTGGACCCAGTCCCCGCAGCCTGCCCCTTGCTGGGGCAGTACCCCCGGAGGCCAGGAAGGTCTGGGCAAGGCGGGCCAGGGGCAGGGGCCCTGCTGGGTCCTGCCCCTGGCCTGTGGGGCCTCTGAGCACAACCGGCCCTCTCCCGCTGGAAGACCTCCCCGGCTGCCTCCAAAGGCCGCTTTGCAAGCACTCTCGCCGGCTGTTCCCGCCAGCCGCGCACAACGCTCCCAAGCCCGGGAGAAAAGCGCTTCGGGGTGGTGCTCTCTCCCGGCCCTTGCCCCTGAGCCTGGGGGCCAGGCAGGGGGTCCACACTCCCAGGCCAAGGCAGAACCACATGCACACGTCTGTTCCTGCCCCCTGCACCGGCAGAGAGCTCGGGGGAGCCAGAGTCTGTCAGGCAGCTGCTGGGCTGGCCGCCTGTGTGGGAAGGGGCAGAGCCGACCTAGGGGCACACTGGGCCTCTTGCTCTCCCTGCTGCCCTGAGGCTGCTGGGCCAAAGAGGTCTTGGGCATCCAGCCCCTTGCTGGTCCCTTCCCTCTGACGAGGCCCTCTGAGCTCCAGCACCTTGCAGTGTGGAGACAGCCCCTGCCAGCAACCTCCTCTCCAAGGAGGCCTCAAGCGAGGCCTAGGCCCAGGGGAAAGGCACCAGCGGGGATGAGCCTGGGGAGGCGCCCGGGCATGTCTGGACCCAGTCCCCGCAGCCTGCCCCTTGCTGGGGCAGTACCCCCGGAGGCCAGGAAGGTCTGGGCAAGGCGGGCCAGGGGCAGGGGCCCTGCTGGGTCCTGCCCCTGGCCTGTGGGGCCTCTGAGCACAACCGGCCCTCTCCCGCTGGAAGACCTCCCCGGCTGCCTCCAAAGGCCGCTTTGCAAGCACTCTCGCCGGCTGCTCCCGCCAGCCGCGCACAACGCTCCCAAGCCCGGGAGAAAAGCGCTTCGGGGTGGTGCTCTCTCCCGGCCCTTGCCCCTGAGCCTGGGGGCCAGGCAGGGGGTCCACACTCCCAGGCCAAGGCAGAACCCCACGCACACGTCTGTTCCTGCCCCCTGCACCGGCAGAGAGCTCGGGGGAGCCAGAGTCTGTCAGGCAGCTGCTGGGCTGGCCGCCTGTGTGGGAAGGGGCAGAGCCGACCTAGGGGCACACTGGGCCTCTTGCTCTCCCTGCTGCCCTGAGGCTGCTGGGCCAAAGAGGTCTTGGGCATCCAGCCCCTTGCTGGTCCCTTCCCTCTGACGAGGCCCTCTGAGCTCCAGCCCCTTGCAGTGTGGAGACAGCCCCTGCCAGCAACCTCCTCTCCAAGGAGGCCTCAAGCGAGGCCTAGGCCCAGGGGAAAGGCACCAGTGGGGATGAGCCTGGGGAGGCGCCCGGGCATGTCTGGACCCAGTCGCCGCAGCCTGCCTCTTGCTGGGGCAGTACCCCCGGAGGCCAGGAAGGTCTGGGCAAGGCTGGCCAGGGGCAGGGGCCCTGCTGGGTCCTGCCCCTGGCCTGTGGGGCCTCTGAGCACAACCGGCCCTCTCCCGCTGGAAGACCTCCCCGGCTGCCTCCAAAGGCCGCTTTGCAAGCACTCTCGCCGGCTGTTCCCGCCAGCCGCGCACAACGCTCCCAAGACCGGGAGAAAAGCGCTTCGGGGTGGTGCTCTCTCCCGGCCCTTGCCCCTGAGCCTGGGGGCCAGGCAGGGGGTCCACACTCCCAGGCCAAGGCAGAACCACATGCACACGTCTGTTCCTGCCCCCTGCACCGGCAGAGAGCTCGGCGGAGCCAGAGTCTGTCAGGCAGCTGCTGGGCTGGCCGCCTGTGTGGGAAGGGGCAGAGCCGACCTAGGGGCACACTGGGCCTCTTGCTCTCCCTGCTGCCCTGAGGCTGCTGGGCCAAAGAGGTCTTGGGCATCCAGCCCCTTGCTGGTCCCTTCCCTCTGACGAGGCCCTCTGAGCTCCAGCCCCTTGCAGTGTGGAGACAGCCCCTGCCAGCAACCTCCTCTCCAAGGAGGCCTCAAGCGAGGCCTAGGCCCAGGGGAAAGGCACCAGCGGGGATGAGCCTGGGGAGGCGCCCGGGCATGTCTGGACCCAGTCCCCGCAGCCTGCCCCGTGCTGGGGCAGTACCCCCGGAGGCCAGGAAGGTCTGGGCAAGGCGGGCCAGGGGCAGGGGCCCTGCTGGGTCCTGCCCCTGGCCTGTGGGGCCTCTGAGCACAACCGGCCCTCTCCCGCTGGAAGACCTCCCCGGCTGCCTCCAAAGGCCGCTTTGCAAGCACTCTCGCCGGCTGTTCCCGCCAGCCGCGCACAACGCTCCCAAGCCCGGGAGAAAAGCGCTTCGGGGTGGTGCTCTCTCCCGGCCCTTGCCCCTGAGCCTGGGGGCCAGGCAGGGGGTCCACACTCCCAGGCCAAGGCAGAACCACATGCACACGTCTGTCCCTGCCCCCTGCACCGGCAGAGAGCTCGGGGGAGCCAGAGTCTGTCAGGCAGCTGCTGGGCTGGCCGCCTGTGTGGGAAGGGGCAGAGCCGACCTAGGGGCACACTGGGCCTCTTGCTCTCCCTGCTGCCCTGAGGCTGCTGGGCCAAAGAGGTCTTGGGCATCCAGCCCCTTGCTGGTCCCTTCCCTCTGACGAGGCCCTCTGAGCTCCAGCCCCTTGCAGTGTGGAGACAGCCCCTGCCAGCAACCTCCTCTCCAAGGAGGCCTCAAGCGAGGCCTAGGCCCAGGGGAAAGGCACCAGCGGGGATGAGCCTGGGGAGGCGCCCGGGCATGTCTGGACCCAGTCCCCGCAGACTGCCCCTTGCTGGGGCAGTACCCCTGGAGGCCAGGAAGGTCTGGGCAAGGCGGGCCAGGGGCAGGGGCCCTGCTGGGTCCTGCCCCTGGCCTGTGGGGTCTCTGAGCACAACCGGCCCTCTCCCGCTGGAAGACCTCCCCGGCTGCCTCCAAAGGCCGCTTTGCAAGCACTCTCGCCGGCTGTTCCCGCCAGCCGCGCACAACGCTCCCAAGCCCGGGAGAAAAGCGCTTCGGGGTGGTGCTCTCTCCCGGCCCTTGCCCCTGAGCCTGGGGGCCAGGCAGGGGGTCCACACTCCCAGGCCAAGGCAGAACCACATGCACACGTCTGTTCCTGCCCCCTGCACCGGCAGAGAGCTCGGGGGAGCCAGAGTCTGTCAGGCAGCTGCTGGGCTGGCCGCCTGTGTGGGAAGGGGCAGAGCCGACCTAGGGGCACACTGGGCCTCTTGCTCTCCCTGCTGCCCTGAGGCTGCTGGGCCAAAGAGGCCTTGGGCATCCAGCCCCTTGCTGGTCCTTCCCTCTGACGAGGCCCTCTGAGCTCCAGCCCCTTGCAGTGTGGAGACAGCCCCTGCCAGCAACCTCCTCTCCAAGGAGGCCTCAAGCGAGGCCTAGGCCCAGGGGAAAGGCACCAGCGGGGATGAGCCTGGGGAGGCGCCCGGGCATGTCTGGACCCAGTCCCCGCAGCCTGCCCCTTGCTGGGGCAGTACCCCCGGAGGCCAGGAAGGTCTGGGCAAGGCGGGCCAGGGGCAGGGGCCCTGCTGGGTCCTGCCCCTGGCCTGTGGGGCCTCTGAGCACAACCGGCCCTCTCCCGCTGGAAGACCTCCCCGGCTGCCTCCAAAGGCCGCTTTGCAAGCACTCTCGCCGGCTGTTCCCGCCAGCCGCGCACAACGCTCCCAAGCCCGGGAGAAAAGCGCTTCGGGGTGGTGCTCTCTCCCGGCCCTTGCCCCTGAGCCTGGGGGCCAGGCAGGGGGTCCACACTCCCAGGCCAAGGCAGAACCACATGCACACGTCTGTTCCTGCCCCCTGCACCGGCAGAGAGCTTGGGGGAGCCAGAGTCTGTCAGGCAGCTGCTGGGCTGGCCGCCTGTGTGGGAAGGGGCAGAGCCGACCTGGGGGCACACTGGGCCTCTTGCTCTCCCTGCTGCCCTGAGGCTGCTGGGCCAAAGAGGTCTTGGGCATCCAGCCCCTTGCTGGTCCCTTCCCTCTGACGAGGCCCTCTGAGCTCCAGCCCCTTGCAGTGTGGAGACAGCCCCTGCCAGCAACCTCCTCTCCAAGGAGGCCTCAAGCGAGGCCTAGGCCCAGGGGAAAGGCACCAGCGGGGATGAGCCTGGGGAGGCGCCCGGGCATGTCTGGACCCAGTCCCCGCAGCCTGCCCCTTGCTGGGGCAGTACCCCCGGAGGCCAGGAAGGTCTGGGCAAGGCGGGCCAGGGGCAGGGGCCCTGCTGGGTCCTGCCCCTGGCCTGTGGGGCCTCTGAGCACAACCGGCCCTCTCCCGCTGGAAGACCTCCCCGGCTGCCTCCAAAGGCCGCTTTGCAAGCACTCTCGCCGGCTGTTCCCGCCAGCCGCGCACAACGCTCCCAAGCCCGGGAGAAAAGCGCTTCGGGGTGGTGCTCTCTCCCGGCCCTTGCCCCTGAGCCTGGGGGCCAGGCAGGGGGTCCACACTCCCAGGCCAAGGCAGAACCACATGCACACGTCTGTTCCTGCCCCCTGCACCGGCAGAGAGCTCGGGGGAGCCAGAGTCTGTCAGGCAGCTGCTGGGCTGGCCGCCTGTGTGGGAAGGGGCAGAGCCGACCTAGGGGCACACTGGGCCTCTTGCTCTCCCTGCTGCCCTGAGGCTGCTGGGCCAAAGAGGTCTTGGGCATCCAGCCCCTTGCTGGTCCCTTCCCTCTGACGAGGCCCTCTGAGCTCCAGCCCCTTGCAGTGTGGAGACAGCCCCTGTCAGCAACCTCCTCTCCAAGGAGGCCTCAAGCGAGGCCTAGGCCCAGGGGAAAGGCACCAGCGGGGATGAGCCTGGGGAGGCGCCCGGGCATGTCTGGACCCAGTCCCCGCAGCCTGCCCCTTGCTGGGGCAGTACCCCCGGAGGCCAGGAAGGTCTGGGCAAGGCGGGCCAGGGGCAGGGGCCCTGCTGGGTCCTGCCCCTGGCCTGTGGGGCCTCTGAGCACAACCGGCCCTCTCCCGCTGGAAGACCTCCCCGGCTGCCTCCAAAGGCCGCTTTGCAAGCACTCTCGCCGGCTGTTCCCGCCAGCCGCGCACAACGCTCCCAAGCCCGGGAGAAAAGCGCTTCGGGGTGGTGCTCTCTCCCGGCCCTTGCCCCTGAGCCTGGGGGCCAGGCAGGGGGTCCACACTCCCAGGCCAAGGCAGAACCACATGCACACGTCTGTTCCTGCCCCCTGCACCGGCAGAGAGCTCGGGGGAGCCAGAGTCTGTCAGGCAGCTGCTGGGCTGGCCGCCTGTGTGGGAAGGGGCAGAGCCGACCTGGGGGCACACTGGGCCTCTTGCTCTCCCTGCTGCCCTGAGGCTGCTGGGCCAAAGAGGTCTTGGGCATCCAGCCCCTTGCTGGTCCCTTCCCTCTGACGAGGCCCTCTGAGCTCCAGCCCCTTGCAGTGTGGAGACAGCCCCTGCCAGCAACCTCCTCTCCAAGGAGGCCTCAAGCGAGGCCTAGGCCCAGGGGAAAGGCACCAGCGGGGATGAGCCTGGGGAGGCGCCCGGGCATGTCTGGACCCAGTCCCCGCAGCCTGCCCCTTGCTGGGGCAGTACACCCGGAGGCCAGGAAGGTCTGGGCAAGGCTGGCCAGGGGCAGGGGCCCTGCTGGGTCCTGCCCCTGGCCTGTGGGGCCTCTGAGCACAACCGGCCCTCTCCCGCTGGAAGACCTCCCCGGTTGCCTCCAAAGGCCGCTTTGCAAGCACTCTCGCTGGCTGTTCCCGCCAGCCGCGCACAACGCTCCCAAGCCCGGGAGAAAAGCGCTTCGGGGTGGTGCTCTCTCCCGGCCCTTGCCCCTGAGCCTGGGGGCCAGGCAGGGGGTCCACACTCCCAGGCCAAGGCAGAACCACATGCACACGTCTGTTCCTGCCCCCTGCACCGGCAGAGAGCTCGGGGGAGCCAGAGTCTGTCAGGCAGCTGCTGGGCTGGCCGCCTGTGTGGGAAGGGGCAGAGCCGACCTAGGGGCACACTGGGCCTCTTGCTCTCCCTGCTGCCCTGAGGCTGCTGGGCCAAAGAGGTCTTGGGCATCCAGCCCCTTGCTGGTCCCTTCCCTCTGACGAGGCCCTCTGAGCTCCAGCCCCTTGCAGTGTGGAGACAGCCCCTGTCAGCAACCTCCTCTCCAAGGAGGCCTCAAGCGAGGCCTAGGCCCAGGGGAAAGGCACCAGCGGGGATGAGCCTGGGGAGGCGCCCGGGCATGTCTGGACCCAGTCCCCGCAGCCTGCCCCTTGCTGGGGCAGTACCCCCGGAGGCCAGGAAGGTCTGGGCAAGGCGGGCCAGGGGCAGGGGCCCTGCTGGGTCCTGCCCCTGGCCTGTGGGGCCTCTGAGCACAACCGGCCCTCTCCCGCTGGAAGACCTCCCCGGCTGCCTCCAAAGGCCGCTTTGCAAGCACTCTCGCCGGCTGTTCCCGCCAGCCGCGCAAAACGCTCCCAAGCCCGGGAGAAAAGCGCTTCGGGGTGGTGCTCTCTCCCGGCCCTTGCCCCTGAGCCTGGGGGCCAGGCAGGGGGTCCACACTCCCAGGCCAAGGCAGAACCACATGCACACGTCTGTCCCTGCCCCCTGCACCGGCAGAGAGCTCGGGGGAGCCAGAGTCTGTCAGGCAGCTGCTGGGCTGGCCGCCTGTGTGGGAAGGGGCAGAGCCGACCTAGGGGCACACTGGGCCTCTTGCTCTCCCTGCTGCCCTGAGGCTGCTGGGCCAAAGAGGTCTTGGGCATCCAGCCCCTTGCTGGTCCCTTCCCTCTGACGAGGCCCTCTGAGCTCCAGCCCCTTGCAGTGTGGAGACAGCCCCTGCCAGCAACCTCCTCTCCAAGGAGGCCTCAAGCGAGGCCTAGGCCCAGGGGAAAGGCACCAGCGGGGATGAGCCTGGGGAGGCGCCCGGGCATGTCTGGACCCAGTCCCCGCAGCCTGCCCCTTGCTGGGGCAGTACCCCCGGAGGCCAGGAAGGTCTGGGCAAGGCGGGCCAGGGGCAGGGGCCCTGCTGGGTCCTGCCCCTGGCCTGTGGGGCCTCTGAGCACAACCGGCCCTCTCCCGCTGGAAGACCTCCCCGGCTGCCTCCAAAGGCCGCTTTGCAAGCACTCTCGCCGGCTGTTCCCGCCAGCCGCGCACAACGCTCCCAAGCCCGGGAGAAAAGCGCTTCGGGGTGGTGCTCTCTCCCGGCCCTTGCCCCTGAGCCTGGGGGCCAGGCAGGGGGTCCACACTCCCAGGCCAAGGCAGAACCACATGCACACGTCTGTTCCTGCCCCCTGCACCGGCAGAGAGCTCGGGGGAGCCAGAGTCTGTCAGGCAGCTGCTGGGCTGGCCGCCTGTGTGGGAAGGGGCAGAGCCGACCTAGGGGCACACTGGGCCTCTTGCTCTCCCTGCTGCCCTGAGGCTGCTGGGCCAAAGAGGTCTTGGGCATCCAGCCCCTTGCTGGTCCCTTCCCTCTGACGAGGCCCTCTGAGCTCCAGCCCCTTGCAGTGTGGAGACAGCCCCTGCCAGCAACCTCCTCTCCAAGGAGGCCTCAAGCGAGGCCTAGGCCCAGGGGAAAGGCACCAGCGGGGATGAGCCTGGGGAGGCGCCCGGGCATGTCTGGACCCAGTCCCCGCAGCCTGCCCCTTGCTGGGGCAGTACACCCGGAGGCCAGGAAGGTCTGGGCAAGGCTGGCCAGGGGCAGGGGCCCTGCTGGGTCCTGCCCCTGGCCTGTGGGGCCTCTGAGCACAACCGGCCCTCTCCCGCTGGAAGACCTCCCCGGCTGCCTCCAAAGGCCGCTTTGCAAGCACTCTCGCCGGCTGTTCCCGCCAGCCGCGCACAACGCTCCCAAGCCCGGGAGAAAAGCGCTTCGGGGTGGTGCTCTCTCCCGGCCCTTGCCCCTGAGCCTGGGGGCCAGGCAGGGGGTCCACACTCCCAGGCCAAGGCAGAACCACATGCACACGTCTGTTCCTGCCCCCTGCACCGGCAGAGAGCTCGGGGGAGCCAGAGTCTGTCAGGCAGCTGCTGGGCTGGCCGCCTGTGTGGGAAGGGGCAGAGCCGACCTAGGGGCACACTGGGCCTCTTGCTCTCCCTGCTGCCCTGAGGCTGCTGGGCCAAAGAGGTCTTGGGCATCCAGCCCCTTGCTGGTCCCTTCCCTCTGACGAGGCCCTCTGAGCTCCAGCCCCTTGCAGTGTGGAGACAGCCCCTGCCAGCAACCTCCTCTCCAAGGAGGCCTCAAGCGAGGCCTAGGCCCAGGGGAAAGGCACCAGCGGGGATGAGCCTGGAGAGGCGCCCGGGCATGTCTGGACCCAGTCCCCGCAGCCTGCCCCTTGCTGGGGCAGTACCCCCGGAGGCCAGGAAGGTCTGGGCAAGGCGGGCCAGGGGCAGGGGCCCTGCTGGGTCCTGCCCCTGGCCTGTGGGGCCTCTGAGCACAAACGGCCCTCTCCCGCTGGAAGACCTCCCCGGCTGCCTCCAAAGGCCGCTTTGCAAGCACTCTCGCCGGCTGCTCCCGCCAGCCGCGCACAACGCTCCCAAGCCCGGGAGAAAAGCGCTTCGGGGTGGTGCTCTCTCCCGGCCCTTGCCCCTGAGCCTGGGGGCCAGGCAGGGGGTCCACACTCCCAGGCCAAGGCAGAACCACATGCACACGTCTGTTCCTGCCCCCTGCACCGGCAGAGAGCTCGGGGGAGCCAGAGTCTGTCAGGCAGCTGCTGGGCTGGCCGCCTGTGTGGGAAGGGGCAGAGCCGACCTAGGGGCACACTGGGCCTCTTGCTCTCCCTGCTGCCCTGAGGCTGCTGGGCCAAAGAGGCCTTGGGCATCCAGCCCCTTGCTGGTCCTTCCCTCTGACGAGGCCCTCTGAGCTCCAGCCCCTTGCAGTGTGGAGACAGCCCCTGCCAGCAACCTCCTCTCCAAGGAGGCCTCAAGCGAGGCCTAGGCCCAGGGGAAAGGCACCAGCGGGGATGAGCCTGGGGAGGCGCCCGGGCATGTCTGGACCCAGTCCCCGCAGCCTGCCCCTTGCTGGGGCAGTACACCCGGAGGCCAGGAAGGTCTGGGCAAGGCTGGCCAGGGGCAGGGGCCCTGCTGGGTCCTGCCCCTGGCCTGTGGGGCCTCTGAGCACAACCGGCCCTCTCCCGCTGGAAGACCTCCCCGGCTGCCTCCAAAGGCCGCTTTGCAAGCACTCTCGCCGGCTGTTCCCGCCAGCCGCGCACAACGCTCCCAAGCCCGGGAGAAAAGCGCTTCGGGGTGGTGCTCTCTCCCGGCCCTTGCCCCTGAGCCTGGGGGCCAGGCAGGGGGTCCACACTCCCAGGCCAAGGCAGAACCACATGCACACGTCTGTTCCTGCCCCCTGCACCGGCAGAGAGCTCGGGGGAGCCAGAGTCTGTCAGGCAGCTGCTGGGCTGGCCGCCTGTGTGGGAAGGGGCAGAGCCGACCTAGGGGCACACTGGGCCTCTTGCTCTCCCTGCTGCCCTGAGGCTGCTGGGCCAAAGAGGTCTTGGGCATCCAGCCCCTTGCTGGTCCCTTCCCTCTGACGAGGCCCTCTGAGCTCCAGCCCCTTGCAGTGTGGAGACAGCCCCTGCCAGCAACCTCCTCTCCAAGGAGGCCTCAAGCGAGGCCTAGGCCCAGGGGAAAGGCACCAGCGGGGATGAGCCTGGGGAGGCGCCCGGGCATGTCTGGACCCAGTCCCCGCAGCCTGCCCCTTGCTGGGGCAGTACCCCCCGGAGGCCAGGAAGGTCTGGGCAAGGCGGGCCAGGGGCAGGGGCCCTGCTGGGTCCTGCCCCTGGCCTGTGGGGCCTCTGAGCACAAACGGCCCTCTCCCGCTGGAAGACCTCCCCGGCTGCCTCCAAAGGCCGCTTTGCAAGCACTCTCGCCGGCTGTTCCCGCCAGCCGCGCACAACGCTCCCAAGCCCGGGAGAAAAGCGCTTCGGGGTGGTGCTCTCTCCCGGCCCTTGCCCCTGAGCCTGGGGGCCAGGCAGGGGGTCCACACTCCCAGGCCAAGGCAGAACCACATGCACACGTCTGTTCCTGCCCCCTGCACCGGCAGAGAGCTCGGGGGAGCCAGAGTCTGTCAGGCAGCTGCTGGGCTGGCCGCCTGTGTGGGAAGGGGCAGAGCCGACCTAGGGGCACACTGGGCCTCTTGCTCTCCCTGCTGCCCTGAGGCTGCTGGGACACAGAGGTCTTGGGCATCCAGCCCCTTGCTGGTCCCTTCCCTCTGACGAGGCCCTCTGGGCTCCAGCCCCTTGTAGTGTGGAGACAGCCCCTGCCAGCAACCTCCTCTCCAAGGAGGCCTCAAGCGAGGCCTAGGCCCAGGGGAAAGGCACCAGCGTGGATGAGCCTGGGGAGGCGCCCGGGCATGTCTGGACCCAGTCCCCGCAGCCTGCCCCTTGCTGGGGCAGTACCCCCGGAGGCCAGGAAGGTCTGGGCAAGGCGGGCCAGGGGCAGGGGCCCTGCTGGGTCCTGCCCCTGGCCTGTGGGGCCTCTGAGCACAACCGGCCCTCTCCCGCTGGAAGACCTCCCCGGCTGCCTCCAAAGGCCGCTTTGCAAGCACTCTCGCCGGCTGTACCCGCCAGCCGCGCACAACGCTCCCAAGCCCGGGAGAAAAGCGCTTCGGGGTGGTGCTCTCTCCCGGCCCTTGCCCCTGAGCCTGGGGGCCAGGCAGGGGGTCCACACTCCCAGGCCAAGGCAGAACCACATGCACACGTCTGTTCCTGCCCCCTGCACCGGCAGAGAGCTCGGGGGAGCCAGAGTCTGTCAGGCAGCTGCTGGGCTGGCCGCCTGTGTGGGAAGGGGCAGAGCCGACCTAGGGGCACACTGGGCCTCTTGCTCTCCCTGCTGCCCTGAGGCTGCTGGGCCAAAGAGGCCTTGGGCATCCAGCCCCTTGCTGGTCCTTCCCTCTGACGAGGCCCTCTGAGCTCCAGCCCCTTGCAGTGTGGAGACAGCCCCTGCCAGCAACCTCCTCTCCAAGGAGGCCTCAAGCGAGGCCTAGGCCCAGGGGAAAGGCACCAGCGGGGATGAGCCTGGGGAGGCGCCCGGGCATGTCTGGACCCAGTCCCCGCAGCCTGCCCCTTGCTGGGGCAGTACCCCCGGAGGCCAGGAAGGTCTGGGCAAGGCGGGCCAGGGGCAGGGGCCCTGCTGGGTCCTGCCCCTGGCCTGTGGGGCCTCTGAGCACAACCGGCCCTCTCCCGCTGGAAGACCTCCCCGGCTGCCTCCAAAGGCCGCTTTGCAAGCACTCTCGCCGGCTGTTCCCGCCAGCCGCGCACAACGCTCCCAAGCCCGGGAGAAAAGCGCTTCGGGGTGGTGCTCTCTCCCGGCCCTTGCCCCTGAGCCTGGGGGCCAGGCAGGGGGTCCACACTCCCAGGCCAAGGCAGAACCACATGCACACGTCTGTTCCTGCCCCCTGCACCGGCAGAGAGCTCGGGGGAGCCAGAGTCTGTCAGGCAGCTGCTGGGCTGGCCGCCTGTGTGGGAAGGGGCAGAGCCGACCTGGGGGCACACTGGGCCTCTTGCTCTCCCTGCTGCCCTGAGGCTGCTGGGCCAAAGAGGTCTTGGGCATCCAGCCCCTTGCTGGTCCCTTCCCTCTGACGAGGCCCTCTGAGCTCCAGCCCCTTGCAGTGTGGAGACAGCCCCTGCCAGCAACCTCCTCTCCAAGGAGGCCTCAAGCGAGGCCTAGGCCCAGGGGAAAGGCACCAGCGGGGATGAGCCTGGGGAGGCGCCCGGGCATGTCTGGACCCAGTCCCCGCAGCCTGCCCCTTGCTGGGGCAGTACCCCCGGAGGCCAGGAAGGTCTGGGCAAGGCGGGCCAGGGGCAGGGGCCCTGCTGGGTCCTGCCCCTGGCCTGTGGGGCCTCTGAGCACAACCGGCCCTCTCCCGCTGGAAGACCTCCCCGGCTGCCTCCAAAGGCCGCTTTGCAAGCACTCTCGCCGGCTGTTCCCGCCAGCCGCGCACAACGCTCCCAAGCCCGGGAGAAAAGCGCTTCGGGGTGGTGCTCTCTCCCGGCCCTTGCCCCTGAGCCTGGGGGCCAGGCAGGGGGTCCACACTCCCAGGCCAAGGCAGAACCACATGCACACGTCTGTTCCTGCCCCCTGCACCGGCAGAGAGCTCGGGGGAGCCAGAGTCTGTCAGGCAGCTGCTGGGCTGGCCGCCTGTGTGGGAAGGGGCAGAGCCGACCTAGGGGCACACTGGGCCTCTTGCTCTCCCTGCTGCCCTGAGGCTGCTGGGCCAAAGAGGTCTTGGGCATCCAGCCCCTTGCTGGTCCCTTCCCTCTGACGAGGCCCTCTGAGCTCCAGCCCCTTGCAGTGTGGAGACAGCCCCTGTCAGCAACCTCCTCTCCAAGGAGGCCTCAAGCGAGGCCTAGGCCCAGGGGAAAGGCACCAGCGGGGATGAGCCTGGGGAGGCGCCCGGGCATGTCTGGACCCAGTCCCCGCAGCCTGCCCCTTGCTGGGGCAGTACCCCCGGAGGCCAGGAAGGTCTGGGCAAGGCGGGCCAGGGGCAGGGGCCCTGCTGGGTCCTGCCCCTGGCCTGTGGGGCCTCTGAGCACAACCGGCCCTCTCCCGCTGGAAGACCTCCCCGGCTGCCTCCAAAGGCCGCTTTGCAAGCACTCTCGCCGGCTGTTCCCGCCAGCCGCGCACAACGCTCCCAAGCCCGGGAGAAAAGCGCTTCGGGGTGGTGCTCTCTCCCGGCCCTTGCCCCTGAGCCTGGGGGCCAGGCAGGGGGTCCACACTCCCAGGCCAAGGCAGAACCACATGCACACGTCTGTTCCTGCCCCCTGCACCGGCAGAGAGCTCGGGGGAGCCAGAGTCTGTCAGGCAGCTGCTGGGCTGGCCGCCTGTGTGGGAAGGGGCAGAGCCGACCTGGGGGCACACTGGGCCTCTTGCTCTCCCTGCTGCCCTGAGGCTGCTGGGCCAAAGAGGTCTTGGGCATCCAGCCCCTTGCTGGTCCCTTCCCTCTGACGAGGCCCTCTGAGCTCCAGCCCCTTGCAGTGTGGAGACAGCCCCTGCCAGCAACCTCCTCTCCAAGGAGGCCTCAAGCGAGGCCTAGGCCCAGGGGAAAGGCACCAGCGGGGATGAGCCTGGGGAGGCGCCCGGGCATGTCTGGACCCAGTCCCCGCAGCCTGCCCCTTGCTGGGGCAGTACCCCCGGAGGCCAGGAAGGTCTGGGCAAGGCTGGCCAGGGGCAGGGGCCCTGCTGGGTCCTGCCCCTGGCCTGTGGGGCCTCTGAGCACAACCGGCCCTCTCCCGCTGGAAGACCTCCCCGGTTGCCTCCAAAGGCCGCTTTGCAAGCACTCTCGCTGGCTGTTCCCGCCAGCCGCGCACAACGCTCCCAAGCCCGGGAGAAAAGCGCTTCGGGGTGGTGCTCTCTCCCGGCCCTTGCCCCTGAGCCTGGGGGCCAGGCAGGGGGTCCACACTCCCAGGCCAAGGCAGAACCACATGCACACGTCTGTTCCTGCCCCCTGCACCGGCAGAGAGCTCGGGGGAGCCAGAGTCTGTCAGGCAGCTGCTGGGCTGGCCGCCTGTGTGGGAAGGGGCAGAGCCGACCTAGGGGCACACTGGGCCTCTTGCTCTCCCTGCTGCCCTGAGGCTGCTGGGCCAAAGAGGTCTTGGGCATCCAGCCCCTTGCTGGTCCCTTCCCTCTGACGAGGCCCTCTGAGCTCCAGCCCCTTGCAGTGTGGAGACAGCCCCTGTCAGCAACCTCCTCTCCAAGGAGGCCTCAAGCGAGGCCTAGGCCCAGGGGAAAGGCACCAGCGGGGATGAGCCTGGGGAGGCGCCCGGGCATGTCTGGACCCAGTCCCCGCAGCCTGCCCCTTGCTGGGGCAGTACCCCCGGAGGCCAGGAAGGTCTGGGCAAGGCGGGCCAGGGGCAGGGGCCCTGCTGGGTCCTGCCCCTGGCCTGTGGGGCCTCTGAGCACAACCGGCCCTCTCCCGCTGGAAGACCTCCCCGGCTGCCTCCAAAGGCCGCTTTGCAAGCACTCTCGCCGGCTGTTCCCGCCAGCCGCGCACAACGCTCCCAAGCCCGGGAGAAAAGCGCTTCGGGGTGGTGCTCTCTCCCGGCCCTTGCCCCTGAGCCTGGGGGCCAGGCAGGGGGTCCACACTCCCAGGCCAAGGCAGAACCACATGCACACGTCTGTTCCTGCCCCCTGCACCGGCAGAGAGCTCGGGGGAGCCAGAGTCTGTCAGGCAGCTGCTGGGCTGGCCGCCTGTGTGGGAAGGGGCAGAGCCGACCTAGGGGCACACTGGGCCTCTTGCTCTCCCTGCTGCCCTGAGGCTGCTGGGCCAAAGAGGTCTTGGGCATCCAGCCCCTTGCTGGTCCCTTCCCTCTGACGAGGCCCTCTGAGCTCCAGCCCCTTGCAGTGTGGAGACAGCCCCTGCCAGCAACCTCCTCTCCAAGGAGGCCTCAAGCGAGGCCTAGGCCCAGGGGAAAGGCACCAGCGGGGATGAGCCTGGGGAGGCGCCCGGGCATGTCTGGACCCAGTCCCCGCAGCCTGCCCCTTGCTGGGGCAGTACACCCGGAGGCCAGGAAGGTCTGGGCAAGGCTGGCCAGGGGCAGGGGCCCTGCTGGGTCCTGCCCCTGGCCTGTGGGGCCTCTGAGCACAACCGGCCCTCTCCCGCTGGAAGACCTCCCCGGCTGCCTCCAAAGGCCGCTTTGCAAGCACTCTCGCCGGCTGTTCCCGCCAGCCGCGCACAACGCTCCCAAGCCCGGGAGAAAAGCGCTTCGGGGTGGTGCTCTCTCCCGGCCCTTGCCCCTGAGCCTGGGGGCCAGGCAGGGGGTCCACACTCCCAGGCCAAGGCAGAACCACATGCACACGTCTGTTCCTGCCCCCTGCACCGGCAGAGAGCTCGGGGGAGCCAGAGTCTGTCTGGCAGCTGCTGGGCTGGCCGCCTGTGTGGGAAGGGGCAGAGCCGACCTAGGGGCACACTGGGCCTCTTGCTCTCCCTGCTGCCCTGAGGCTGCTGGGCCAAAGAGGTCTTGGGCATCCAGCCCCTTGCTGGTCCCTTCCCTCTGACGAGGCCCTCTGAGCTCCAGCCCCTTGCAGTGTGGAGACAGCCCCTGCCAGCAACCTCCTCTCCAAGGAGGCCTCAAGCGAGGCCTAGGCCCAGGGGAAAGGCACCAGCGGGGATGAGCCTGGAGAGGCGCCCGGGCATGTCTGGACCCAGTCCCCGCAGCCTGCCCCTTGCTGGGGCAGTACCCCCGGAGGCCAGGAAGGTCTGGGCAAGGCGGGCCAGGGGCAGGGGCCCTGCTGGGTCCTGCCCCTGGCCTGTGGGGCCTCTGAGCACAAACGGCCCTCTCCCGCTGGAAGACCTCCCCGGCTGCCTCCAAAGGCCGCTTTGCAAGCACTCTCGCCGGCTGCTCCCGCCAGCCGCGCACAACGCTCCCAAGCCCGGGAGAAAAGCGCTTCGGGGTGGTGCTCTCTCCCGGCCCTTGCCCCTGAGCCTGGGGGCCAGGCAGGGGGTCCACACTCCCAGGCCAAGGCAGAACCACATGCACACGTCTGTTCCTGCCCCCTGCACCGGCAGAGAGCTCGGGGGAGCCAGAGTCTGTCAGGCAGCTGCTGGGCTGGCCGCCTGTGTGGGAAGGGGCAGAGCCGACCTAGGGGCACACTGGGCCTCTTGCTCTCCCTGCTGCCCTGAGGCTGCTGGGCCAAAGAGGCCTTGGGCATCCAGCCCCTTGCTGGTCCTTCCCTCTGACGAGGCCCTCTGAGCTCCAGCCCCTTGCAGTGTGGAGACAGCCCCTGCCAGCAACCTCCTCTCCAAGGAGGCCTCAAGCGAGGCCTAGGCCCAGGGGAAAGGCACCAGCGGGGATGAGCCTGGGGAGGCGCCCGGGCATGTCTGGACCCAGTCCCCGCAGCCTGCCCCTTGCTGGGGCAGTACACCCGGAGGCCAGGAAGGTCTGGGCAAGGCTGGCCAGGGGCAGGGGCCCTGCTGGGTCCTGCCCCTGGCCTGTGGGGCCTCTGAGCACAACCGGCCCTCTCCCGCTGGAAGACCTCCCCGGCTGCCTCCAAAGGCCGCTTTGCAAGCACTCTCGCCGGCTGTTCCCGCCAGCCGCGCACAACGCTCCCAAGCCCGGGAGAAAAGCGCTTCGGGGTGGTGCTCTCTCCCGGCCCTTGCCCCTGAGCCTGGGGGCCAGGCAGGGGGTCCACACTCCCAGGCCAAGGCAGAACCACATGCACACGTCTGTTCCTGCCCCCTGCACCGGCAGAGAGCTCGGGGGAGCCAGAGTCTGTCAGGCAGCTGCTGGGCTGGCCGCCTGTGTGGGAAGGGGCAGAGCCGACCTAGGGGCACACTGGGCCTCTTGCTCTCCCTGCTGCCCTGAGGCTGCTGGGCCAAAGAGGTCTTGGGCATCCAGCCCCTTGCTGGTCCCTTCCCTCTGACGAGGCCCTCTGAGCTCCAGCCCCTTGCAGTGTGGAGACAGCCCCTGCCAGCAACCTCCTCTCCAAGGAGGCCTCAAGCGAGGCCTAGGCCCAGGGGAAAGGCACCAGCGGGGATGAGCCTGGGGAGGCGCCCGGGCATGTCTGGACCCAGTCCCCGCAGCCTGCCCCTTGCTGGGGCAGTACCCCCGGAGGCCAGGAAGGTCTGGGCAAGGCGGGCCAGGGGCAGGGGCCCTGCTGGGTCCTGCCCCTGGCCTGTGGGGCCTCTGAGCACAAACGGCCCTCTCCCGCTGGAAGACCTCCCCGGCTGCCTCCAAAGGCCGCTTTGCAAGCACTCTCGCCGGCTGCTCCCGCCAGCCGCGCACAACGCTCCCAAGCCCGGGAGAAAAGCGCTTCGGGGTGGTGCTCTCTCCCGGCCCTTGCCCCTGAGCCTGGGGGCCAGGCAGGGGGTCCACACTCCCAGGCCAAGGCAGAACCACATGCACACGTCTGTTCCTGCCCCCTGCACCGGCAGAGAGCTCGGGGGAGCCAGAGTCTGTCAGGCAGCTGCTGGGCTGGCCGCCTGTGTGGGAAGGGGCAGAGCCGACCTAGGGGCACACTGGGCCTCTTGCTCTCCCTGCTGCCCTGAGGCTGCTGGGCCAAAGAGGCCTTGGGCATCCAGCCCCTTGCTGGTCCTTCCCTCTGACGAGGCCCTCTGAGCTCCAGCCCCTTGCAGTGTGGAGACAGCCCCTGCCAGCAACCTCCTCTCCAAGGAGGCCTCAAGCGAGGCCTAGGCCCAGGGGAAAGGCACCAGCGGGGATGAGCCTGGGGAGGCGCCCGGGCATGTCTGGACCCAGTCCCCGCAGCCTGCCCCTTGCTGGGGCAGTACCCCCGGAGGCCAGGAAGGTCTGGGCAAGGCGGGCCAGGGGCAGGGGCCCTGCTGGGTCCTGCCCCTGGCCTGTGGGGCCTCTGAGCACAACCGGCCCTCTCCCGCTGGAAGACCTCCCCGGCTGCCTCCAAAGGCCGCTTTGCAAGCACTCTCGCCGGCTGTTCCCGCCAGCCGCGCACAACGCTCCCAAGCCCGGGAGAAAAGCGCTTCGGGGTGGTGCTCTCTCCCGGCCCTTGCCCCTGAGCCTGGGGGCCAGGCAGGGGGTCCACACTCCCAGGCCAAGGCAGAACCACATGCACACGTCTGTTCCTGCCCCCTGCACCGGCAGAGAGCTCGGGGGAGCCAGAGTCTGTCAGGCAGCTGCTGGGCTGGCCGCCTGTGTGGGAAGGGGCAGAGCCGACCTAGGGGCACACTGGGCCTCTTGCTCTCCCTGCTGCCCTGAGGCCGCTGGGCCAAAGAGGTCTTGGGCATCCAGCCCCTTGCTGGTCCCTTCCCTCTGACGAGGCCCTCTGAGCTCCAGCCCCTTGCAGTGTGGAGACAGCCCCTGCCAGCAACCTCCTCTCCAAGGAGGCCTCAAGCGAGGCCTAGGCCCAGGGGAAAGGCACCAGCGGGGATGAGCCTGGGGAGGCGCCCGGGCATGTCTGGACCCAGTCCCCGCAGCCTGCCCCTTGCTGGGGCAGTACCCCCGGAGGCCAGGAAGGTCTGGGCAAGGCTGGCCAGGTGCAGGGGCCCTGCTGGGTCCTGCCCCTGGCCTGTGGGACCTCTGAGCACAACCGGCCCTCTCCCGCTGGAAGACCTCCCCGGCTGCCTCCAAAGGCCGCTTTGCAAGCACTCTCGCCGGCTGCTCCCGCCAGCCGCGCACAACGCTCCCAAGCCCGGGAGAAAAGCGCTTCGGGGTGGTGCTCTCTCCCGGCCCTTGCCCCTGAGCCTGGGGGCCAGGCAGGGGGTTCACACTCCCAGGCCAAGGCAGAACCACATGCACACGTCTGTTCCTGCCCCCTGCACCGGCAGAGAGCTCGGGGGAGCCAGAGTCTGTCAGGCAGCTGCTGGGCTGGCCGCCTGTGTGGGAAGGGGCAGAGCCGACCTAGGGGCACACTGGGCCTCTTGCTCTCCCTGCTGCCCTGAGGCTGCTGGGCCAAAGAGGTCTTGGGCATCCAGCCCCTTGCTGGTCCCTTCCCTCTGACGAGGCCCTCTGAGCTCCAGCCCCTTGCAGTGTGGAGACAGCCCCTGCCAGCAACCTCCTCTCCAAGGAGGCCTCAAGCGAGGCCTAGGCCCAGGGGAAAGGCACCAGCGGGGATGAGCCTGGGGAGGCGCCCGGGCATGTCTGGACCCAGTCCCCGCAGCCTGCCCCTTGCTGCGGCAGTACCCCCGGAGGCCAGGAAGGTCTGGGCAAGGCTGGCCAGGGGCAGGGGCCCTGCTGGGTCCTGCCCCTGGCCTGTGGGGCCTCTGAGCACAACCGGCCCTCTCCCGCTGGAAGACCTCCCCGGCTGCCTCCAAAGGCCGCTTTGCAAGCACTCTCGCCGGCTGTTCCCGCCAGCCGCGCCCAACGCTCCCAAGCCCGGGAGAAAAGCGCTTCGGGGTGGTGCTCTCTCCCGGCCCTTGCCCCTGAGCCTGGGGGCCAGGCAGGGGGTCCACACTCCCAGGCCAAGGCAGAACCACATGCACACGTCTGTTCCTGCCCCCTGCACCGGCAGAGAGCTCGGGGGAGCCAGAGTCTGTCAGGCAGCTGCTGGGCTGGCCGCCTGTGTGGGAAGGGGCAGAGCCGACCTAGGGGCACACTGGGCCTCTTGCTCTCCCTGCTGCCCTGAGGCTGCTGGGCCAAAGAGGTCTTGGGCATCCAGCCCCTTGCTGGTCCCTTCCCTCTGACGAGGCCCTCTGAGCTCCAGCCCTTTGCAGTGTGGAGACAGCCCCTGCCAGCAACCTCCTCTCCAAGGAGGCCTCAAGCGAGGCCTAGGCCCAGGGGAAAGGCACCAGCGGGGATGAGCCTGGGGAGGCGCCCGGGCATGTCTGGACCCAGTCCCCGCAGCCTGCCCCTTGCTGGGGCAGTACCCCCGGAGGCCAGGAAGGTCTGGGCAAGGCAGGCCAGGGGCAGGGGCCCTGCTGGGTCCTGCCCCTGGCCTGTGGGGCCTCTGAGCACAACGGGCCCTCTCCCGCTGGAAGACCTCCCCGGCTGCCTCCAAAGGCCGCTTTGCAAGCACTCTCGCCGGCTGTTCCCGCCAGCCGCGCCCAACGCTCCCAAGCCCGGGAGAAAAGCGCTTCGGGGTGGTGCTCTCTCCCGGCCCTTGCCCCTGAGCCTGGGGGCCAGGCAGGGGGTCCACACTCCCAGGCCAAGGCAGAACCACATGCACACGTCTGTTCCTGCCCCCTGCACCGGCAGAGAGCTCGGGGGAGCCAGAGTCTGTCAGGCAGCTGCTGGGCTGGCCGCCTGTGTGGGAAGGGGCAGAGCCGACCTAGGGGCACACTGGGCCTCTTGCTCTCCCTGCTGCCCTGAGGCTGCTGGGCCAAAGAGGTCTTGGGCATCCAGCCCCTTGCTGGTCCCTTCCCTCTGACGAGGCCCTCTGAGCTCCAGCCCCTTGCAGTGTGGAGACAGCCCCTGCCAGCAACCTCCTCTCCAAGGAGGCCTCAAGCGAGGCCTAGGCCCAGGGGAAAGGCACCAGCGGGGATGAGCCTGGGGAGGCGCCCGGGCATGTCTGGACCCAGTCCCCGCAGCCTGCCCCTTGCTGGGGCAGTACCCCCGGAGGCCAGGAAGGTCTGGGCAAGGCTGGCCAGGGGCAGGGGCCCTGCTGGGTCCTGCCCCTGGCCTGTGGGGCCTCTGAGCACAACCGGCCCTCTCCCGCTGGAAGACCTCCCCGGCTGCCTCCAAAGGCCGCTTTGCAAGCACTCTCGCCGGCTGCTCCCGCCAGCCGCGCACAACGCTCCCAAGCCCGGGAGAAAAGCGCTTCGGGGTGGTGCTCTCTCCCGGCCCTTGCCCCTGAGCCTGGGGGCCAGGCAGGGGGTCCACACTCCCAGGCCAAGGCAGAACCACATGCACACGTCTGTTCCTGCCCCCTGCACCGGCAGAGAGCTCGGGGGAGCCAGAGTCTGTCAGGCAGCTGCTGGGCTGGCCGCCTGTGTGGGAAGGGGCAGAGCCGACCTAGGGGCACACTGGGCCTCTTGCTCTCCCTGCTGCCCTGAGGCTGCTGGGCCAAAGAGGTCTTGGGCATCCAGCCCCTTGCTGGTCCCTTCCCTCTGACGAGGCCCTCTGAGCTCCAGCCCCTTGCAGTGTGGAGACAGCCCCTGCCAGCAACCTCCTCTCCAAGGAGGCCTCAAGCGAGGCCTAGGCCCAGGGGAAAGGCACCAGCGGGGATGAGCCTGGGGAGGCGCCCGGGCATGTCTGGACCCAGTCCCCGCAGCCTGCCCCTTGCTGGGGCAGTACCCCCGGAGGCCAGGAAGGTCTGGGCAAGGCTGGCCAGGGGCAGGGGCCCTGCTGGGTCCTGCCCCTGGCCTGTGGGGCCTCTGAGCACAACCGGCCCTCTCCCGCTGGAAGACCTCCCCGGCTGCCTCCAAAGGCCGCTTTGCAAGCACTCTCGCCGGCTGTTCCCGCCAGCCGCGCACAACGCTCCCAAGCCCGGGAGAAAAGCGCTTCGGGGTGGTGCTCTCTCCCGGCCCTTGCCCCTGAGCCTGGGGGCCAGGCAGGGGGTCCACACTCCCAGGCCAAGGCAGAACCACATGCACACGTCTGTTCCTGCCCCCTGCACTGGCAGAGAGCTCGGGGGAGCCAGAGTCTGTCAGGCAGCTGCTGGGCTGGCCGCCTGTGTGGGAAGGGGCAGAGCCGACCTAGGGGCACACTGGGCCTCTTGCTCTCCCTGCTGCCCTGAGGCTGCTGGGCCAAAGAGGTCTTGGGCATCCAGCCCCTTGCTGGTCCCTTCCCTCTGACGAGGCCCTCTGAGCTCCAGCCCTTTGCAGTGTGGAGACAGCCCCTGCCAGCAACCTCCTCTCCAAGGAGGCCTCAAGCGAGGCCTAGGCCCAGGGGAAAGGCACCAGCGGGGATGAGCCTGGGGAGGCGCCCGGGCATGTCTGGACCCAGTCCCCGCAGCCTGCCCCTTGCTGGGGCAGTACCCCCGGAGGCCAGGAAGGTCTGGGCAAGGCAGGCCAGGGGCAGGGGCCCTGCTGGGTCCTGCCCCTGGCCTGTGGGGCCTCTGAGCACAACGGGCCCTCTCCCGCTGGAAGACCTCCCCGGCTGCCTCCAAAGGCCGCTTTGCAAGCACTCTCGCCGGCTGTTCCCGCCAGCCGCGCCCAACGCTCCCAAGCCCGGGAGAAAAGCGCTTCGGGGTGGTGCTCTCTCCCGGCCCTTGCCCCTGAGCCTGGGGGCCAGGCAGGGGGTCCACACTCCCAGGCCAAGGCAGAACCACATGCACACGTCTGTTCCTGCCCCCTGCACCGGCAGAGAGCTCGGGGGAGCCAGAGTCTGTCAGGCAGCTGCTGGGCTGGCCGCCTGTGTGGGAAGGGGCAGAGCCGACCTAGGGGCACACTGGGCCTCTTGCTCTCCCTGCTGCCCTGAGGCTGCTGGGCCAAAGAGGTCTTGGGCATCCAGCCCCTTGCTGGTCCCTTCCCTCTGATGAGGCCCTCTGAGCTCCAGCCCCTTGCAGTGTGGAGACAGCCCCTGCCAGCAACCTCCTCTCCAAGGAGGCCTCAAGCGAGGCCTAGGCCCAGGGGAAAGGCACCAGCGGGGATGAGCCTGGGGAGGCGCCCGGGCATGTCTGGACCCAGTCCCCGCAGCCTGCCCCTTGCTGGGGCAGTACCCCCGGAGGCCAGGAAGGTCTGGGCAAGGCTGGCCAGGGGCAGGGGCCCTGCTGGGTCCTGCCCCTGGCCTGTGGGGCCTCTGAGCACAACCGGCCCTCTCCCGCTGGAAGACCTCCCCGGCTGCCTCCAAAGGCCGCTTTGCAAGCACTCTCGCCGGCTGCTCCCGCCAGCCGCGCACAACGCTCCCAAGCCCGGGAGAAAAGCGCTTCGGGGTGGTGCTCTCTCCCGGCCCTTGCCCCTGAGCCTGGGGGCCAGGCAGGGGGTCCACACTCCCAGGCCAAGGCAGAACCACATGCACACGTCTGTTCCTGCCCCCTGCACCGGCAGAGAGCTCGGGGGAGCCAGAGTCTGTCAGGCAGCTGCTGGGCTGGCCGCCTGTGTGGGAAGGGCCAGAGCCGACCTAGGGGCACACTGGGCCTCTTGCTCTCCCTGCTGCCCTGAGGCTGCTGGGCCAAAGAGGTCTTGGGCATCCAGCCCCTTGCTGGTCCCTTCCCTCTGACGAGGCCCTCTGAGCTCCAGCCCCTTGCAGTGTGGAGACAGCCCCTGCCAGCAACCTCCTCTCCAAGGAGGCCTCAAGCGAGGCCTAGGCCCAGGGGAAAGGCACCAGCGGGGATGAGCCTGGGGAGGCGCCTGGGCATGTCTGGACCCAGTCCCCGCAGCCTGCCCCTTGCTGGGGCAGTACCCCCGGAGGCCAGGAAGGTCTGGGCAAGGCTGGCCAGGGGCAGGGGCCCTGCTGGGTCCTGCCCCTGGCCTGTGGGGCCTCTGAGCACAACCGGCCCTCTCCCGCTGGAAGACCTCCCCGGCTGCCTCCAAAGGCCGCTTTGCAAGCACTCTCGCCGGCTGTTCCCGCCAGCCGCGCACAACGCTCCCAAGCCCGGGAGAAAAGCGCTTCGGGGTGGTGCTCTCTCCCGGCCCTTGCCCCTGAGCCTGGGGGCCAGGCAGGGGGTCCACACTCCCAGGCCAAGGCAGAACCACATGCACACGTCTGTTCCTGCCCCCTGCACCGGCAGAGAGCTCGGGGGAGCCAGAGTCTGTCAGGCAGCTGCTGGGCTGGCCGCCTGTGTGGGAAGGGCCAGAGCCGACCTAGGGGCACACTGGGCCTCTTGCTCTCCCTGCTGCCCTGAGGCTGCTGGGCCAAAGAGGTCTTGGGCATCCAGCCCCTTGCTGGTCCCTTCCCTCTGACGAGGCCCTCTGAGCTCCAGCCCCTTGCAGTGTGGAGACAGCCCCTGCCAGCAACCTCCTCTCCAAGGAGGCCTCAAGCGAGGCCTAGGCCCAGGGGAAAGGCACCAGCGGGGATGAGCCTGGGGAGGCGCCCGGGCATGTCTGGACCCAGTCCCCGCAGCCTGCCCCTTGCTGGGGCAGTACCCCCGGAGGCCAGGAAAGTCTGGGCAAGGCAGGCCAGGGGCAGGGGCCCTGCTGGGTCCTGCCCCTGGCCTGTGGGGCCTCTGAGCACAACCGGCCCTCTCCCGCTGGAAGACCTCCCCGGCTGCCTCCAAAGGCCGCTTTGCAAGCACTCTCGCCGGCTGTTCCCGCCAGCCGCGCACAACGCTCCCAAGCCCGGGAGAAAAGCGCTTCGGGGTGGTGCTCTCTCCCGGCCCTTGCCCCTGAGCCTGGGGGCCAGGCAGGGGGTCCACACTCCCAGGCCAAGGCAGAACCACATGCACACGTCTGTTCCTGCCCCCTGCACCGGCAGAGAGCTCGGGGGAGCCAGAGTCTGTCAGGCAGCTGCTGGGCTGGCCGCCTGTGTGGGAAGGGGCAGAGCCGACCTAGGGGCACACTGGGCCTCTTGCTCTCCCTGCTGCCCTGAGGCTGCTGGGCCAAAGAGGTCTTGGGCATCCAGCCCCTTGCTGGTCCCTTCCCTCTGACGAGGCCCTCTGAGCTCCAGCCCCTTGCAGTGTGGAGACAGCCCCTGCCAGCAACCTCCTCTCCAAGGAGGCCTCAAGCGAGGCCTAGGCCCAGGGGAAAGGCACCAGCGGGGATGAGCCTGGGGAGGCGCCCGGGCATGTCTGGACCCAGTCCCCGCAGCCTGCCCCTTGCTGGGGCAGTACCCCCGGAGGCCAGGAAGGTCTGGGCAAGGCTGGCCAGGGGCAGGGGCCCTGCTGGGTTCTGCCCATGGCCTGTGGGGCCTCTGAGCACAACCGGCCCTCTCCCGCTGGAAGACCTCCCCGGCTGCCTCCAAAGGCCGCTTTGCAAGCACTCTTGCCGGCTGTTCCCGCCAGCCGCGCACAACGCTCCCAAGCCCGGGAGAAAAGCGCTTCGGGGTGGTGCTCTCTCCCGGCCCTTGCCCCTGAGCCTGGGGGCCAGGCAGGGGGTCCACACTCCCAGGCCAAGGCAGAACCACATGCACACGTCTGTTCCTGCCCCCTGCACCGGCAGAGAGCTCGGGGGAGCCAGAGTCTGTCAGGCAGCTGCTGGGCTGGCCGCCTGTGTGGGAAGGGGCAGAGCCGACCTAGGGGCACACTGGGCCTCTTGCTCTCCCTGCTGCCCTGAGGCTGCTGGGCCAAAGAGGTCTTGGGCATCCAGCCCCTTGCTGGTCCCTTCCCTCTGACGAGGCCCTCTGAGCTCCAGCCCCTTGCAGTGTGGAGACAGCCCCTGCCAGCAACCTCCTCTCCAAGGAGGCCTCAAGCGAGGCCTAGGCCCAGGGGAAAGGCACCAGCGGGGATGAGCCTGGGGAGGCGCCCGGGCATGTCTGGACCCAGTCCCCGCAGCCTGCCCCTTGCTGGGGCAGTACCCCCGGAGGCCAGGAAGGTCTGGGCAAGGCTGGCCAGGGGCAGGGGCCCTGCTGGGTCCTGCCCCTGGCCTGTGGGGCCTCTGAGCACAACCGGCCCTCTCCCGCTGGAAGACCTCCCCGGCTGCCTCCAAAGGCCGCTTTGCAAGCACTCTCGCCGGCTGTTCCCGCCAACCGCGCACAACGCTCCCAAGCCCGGGAGAAAAGCGCTTCGGGGTGGTGCTCTCTCCCGGCCCTTGCCCCTGAGCCTGGGGGCCAGGCAGGGGGTCCACACTCCCAGGCCAAGGCAGAACCACATGCACACGTCTGTTCCTGCCCCCTGCACCGGCAGAGAGCTCGGGGGAGCCAGAGTCTGTCAGGCAGCTGCTGGGCTGGCCGCCTGTGTGGGAAGGGGCAGAGCCGACCTAGGGGCACACTGGGCCTCTTGCTCTCCCTGCTGCCCTGAGGCTGCTGGGCCAAAGAGGTCTTGGGCATCCAGCCCCTTGCTGGTCCCTTCCCTCTGACGAGGCCCTCTGAGCTCCAGCACCTTGCAGTGTGGAGACAGCCCTTGCCAGCAACCTCCTCTCCAAGGAGGCCTCAAGCGAGGCCTAGGCCCAGGGGAAAGGCACCAGCGGGGATGAGCCTGGGGAGGCGCCCGGGCATGTCTGGACCCAGTCCCCGCAGCCTGCCCCTTGCTGGGGCAGTACCCCCGGAGGCCAGGAAGGTCTGGGCAAGGCGGGCCAGGGGCAGGGGCCCTGCTGGGTCCTGCCCCTGGCCTGTGGGGCCTCTGAGCACAACCGGCCCTCTCCCGCTGGAAGACCTCCCCGGCTATGTCCAAAGGCCGCTTTGCAAGCACTCTCGCCGGCTGTTCCCGCCAGCCGCGCACAACGCTCCCAAGCCCGGGAGAAAAGCGCTTCGGGGTGGTGTTCTCTCCCGGCCCTTGCCCCTGAGCCTGGGGCCCAGGCAGGGGGTCCACACTCCCAGGGCAAGGCAGAACCACATGCACACGTCTGTTCCTGCCCCCTGCACCGGCAGAGAGCTCGGGGGAGCCAGAGTCTGTCAGGCAGCTGCTGGGCTGGCCGCCTGTGTGGGAAGGGGCAGAGCCGACCTAGGGGCACACTGGGCCTCTTGCTCTCCCTGCTGCCCTGAGGCTGCTGGGCCAAAGAGGTCTTGGGCATCCAGCCCCTTGCTGGTCCCTTCCCTCTGACGAGGCCCTCTGAGCTCCAGCCCCTTGCAGTGTGGAGACAGCCCCTGCCAGCAACCTCCTCTCCAAGGAGGCCTCAAGCGAGGCCTAGGCCCAGGAGAAAGGCACCAGCGGGGATGAGCCTGGGGAGGCGCCCGGGCATGTCTGGACCCAGTCCCCGCAGCCTGCCCCTTGCTGGGGCAGTACCCCCGGAGGCCAGGAAGGTCTGGGCAAGGCGGGCCAGGGGCAGGGGCCCTGCTGGGTCCTGCCCCTGGCCTGTGGGGCCTCTGAGCACAACCGGCCCTCTCCCGCTGGAAGACCTCCCCGGCTGCCTCCAAAGGCCGCTTTGCAAGCACTCTCGCCGGCTGTTCCCGCCAGCCGCGCACAACGCTCCCAAGCCCGGGAGAAAAGCGCTTCGGGGTGGTGCTCTCTCCCGGCCCTTGCCCCTGAGCCTGGGGGCCAGGCAGGGGGTCCACACTCCCAGGCCAAGGCAGAACCACATGCACACGTCTGTTCCTGCCCCCTGCACCGGCAGAGAGCTCGGGGGAGCCAGAGTCTGTCAGGCAGCTGCTGGGCTGGCCGCCTGTGTGGGAAGGGGCAGAGCCGACCTAGGGGCACACTGGGCCTCTTGCTCTCCCTGCTGCCCTGAGGCTGCTGGGCCAAAGAGGTCTTGGGCATCCAGCCCCTTGCTGGTCCCTTCCCTCTGACGAGGCCCTCTGAGCTCCAGCCCCTTGCAGTGTGGAGACAGCCCCTGCCAGCAACCTCCTCTCCAAGGAGGCCTCAAGCGAGGCCTAGGCCCAGGGGAAAGGCACCAGCGGGGATGAGCCTGGGGAGGCGCCCGGGCATGTCTGGACCCAGTCCCCGCAGCCTGCCCCTTGCTGGGGCAGTACCCCCGGAGGCCAGGAAGGTCTGGGCAAGGCTGGCCAGGGGCAGGGGCCCTGCTGGGTCCTGCCCCTGGCCTGTGGGGCCTCTGAGCACAACCGGCCCTCTCCCGCTGGAAGACCTCCCCGGCTGCCTCCAAAGGCCGCTTTGCAAGCACTCTCGCCGGCTGTTCCCGCCAGCCGCGCACAACGCTCCCAAGCCCGGGAGAAAAGCGCTTCGGGGTGGTGTTCTCTCCCGGCCCTTGCCCCTGAGCCTGGGGGCCAGGCAGGGGGTCCACACTCCCAGGCCAAGGCAGAACCACATGCACACGTCTGTTCCTGCCCCCTGCACCGGCAGAGAGCTCGGGGGAGCCAGAGTCTGTCAGGCAGCTGCTGGGCTGGCCGCCTGTGTGGGAAGGGGCAGAGCCGACCTAGGGGCACACTGGGCCTCTTGCTCTCCCTGCTGCCCTGAGGCTGCTGGGCCAAAGAGGTCTTGGGCATCCAGCCCCTTGCTGGTCCCTTCCCTCTGACGAGGCCCTCTGAGCTCCAGCCCCTTGCAGTGTGGAGACAGCCCCTGCCAGCAACCTCCTCTCCAAGGAGGCCTCAAGCGAGGCCTAGGCCCAGGGGAAAGGCACCAGCGGGGATGAGCCTGGGGAGGCGCCCGGGCATGTCTGGACCCAGTCCCCGCAGCCTGCCCCTTGCTGGGGCAGTACCCCCGGAGGCCAGGAAGGTCTGGGCAAGGCGGGCCAGGGGCAGGGGCCCTGCTGGGTCCTGCCCCTGGCCTGTGGGGCCTCTGAGCACAACCGGCCCTCTCCCGCTGGAAGACCTCCCCGGCTGCCTCCAAAGGCCGCTTTGCAAGCACTCTCGCCGGCTGTTCCCGCCAGCCGCGCACAACGCTCCCAAGCCCGGGAGAAAAGCGCTTCGGGGTGGTGCTCTCTCCCGGCCCTTGCCCCTGAGCCTGGGGGCCAGGCAGGGGGTCCACACTCCCAGGCCAAGGCAGAACCACATGCACACGTCTGTTCCTGCCCCCTGCACCGGCAGAGAGCTCGGGGGAGCCAGAGTCTGTCAGGCAGCTGCTGGGCTGGCCGCCTGTGTGGGAAGGGGCAGAGCCGACCTAGGGGCACACTGGGCCTCTTGCTCTCCCTGCTGCCCTGAGGCTGCTGGGCCAAAGAGGTCTTGGGCATCCAGCCCCTTGCTGGTCCCTTCCCTCTGACGAGGCCCTCTGAGCTCCAGCCCCTTGCAGTGTGGAGACAGCCCCTGCCAGCAACCTCCTCTCCAAGGAGGCCTCAAGCGAGGCCTAGGACCAGGGGAAAGGCACCAGCGGGGATGAGCCTGGGGAGGCGCCCGGGCATGTCTGGACCCAGTCCCCGCAGCCTGCCCCTTGCTGGGGCAGTACCCCCGGAGGCCAGGAAGGACTGGGCAAGGCTGGCCAGGGGCAGGGACCCTGCTGGGTCCTGCCCCTGGCCTGTGGGGCCTCTGAGCACAACCGGCCCTCTGCCACTGGAAGACCTCCCCGGCTGCCTCCAAAGGCCGCTTTGCAAGCACTCTCGCCGGCTGTTCCCGCCAGCCGCGCACAACGCTCCCGAGCCCGGGAGAAAAGCGCTTCGGGGTGGTGCTCTCTCCCGGCCCTTGCCCCTGAGCCTGGGGGCCAGGCAGGGGGTCCACACTCCCAGGCCAAGGCAGAACCACATGCACACGTCTGTTCCTGCCCCCTGCACCGGCAGAGAGCTCCGGGGAGCCAGAGTCTGTCAGGCAACTGCTGGGCTGGCCGCCTGTGTGGGAAGGGGCAGAGCCGACCTAGGGGCACACTGGGCCTCTTGCTCTCCCTGCTGCCCTGAGGCTGCTGGGCCAAAGAGGTCTTGGGCATCCAGCCCCTTGCTGGTCCCTTCCCTCTGACGAGGCCCTCTGAGCTCCAGCCCCTTGCAGTGTGGAGACAGCCGCTGCCAGCAACCTCCTCTCCAAGGAGGCCTCAAGCGAGGCCTAGGCCCAGGGGAAAGGCACCAGCGGGGATGAGCCTGGGGAGGCGCCCGGACATGTCTGGACCCAGTCCCCGCAGCCTGCCCCTTGCTGGGGCAGTACCCCCGGAGGCCAGCAAGGTCTGGGCAAGGCTGGCCAGGGGCAGGGGCCCTGCTGGGTCCTGCCCCTGGCCTGTGGGGCCTCTGAGCACAACCGGCCCTCTGCCGCTGGAAGAGCTCCCTGGCTGCCTCCAAAGGCCGCTTTGCAAGCACTCTCGCCGGCTGTTCCCGCCAGCCGCGCCCAACGCTCCCAAGCCCGGGAGAAAAGCGCTTCGGGGTGGTGCTCTCTCCCGGCCCTTGCCCCTGAGCCTGGGGGCCAGGCAGGGGGTCCACACTCCCAGGCCAAGGCAGAACCACATGCACACGTCTGTTCCTGCCCCCTGCACCGGCAGAGAGCTCGGGGGAGCCAGAGTCTGTCAGGCAGCTGCTGGGCTGGCCGCCTGTGTGGGAAGGGGCAGAGCCGACCTAGGGGCACACTGGGCCTCTTGCTCTCCCTGCTGCCCTGAGGCTGCTGGGCCAAAGAGGTCTTGGGCATCCAGCCCCTTGCTGGTCCCTTCCCTCTGACGAGGCCCTCTGAGCTCCAGCCCCTTGCAGTGTGGAGACAGCCCCTGCCAGCAACCTCCTCTCCAAGGAGGCCTCAAGCGAGGCCTAGGCCCAGGGGAAAGGCACCAGCGGGGATGAGCCTGGGGAGGCGCCCGGGCATGTCTGGACCCAGTCCCCGCAGCCTGCCCCTTGCTGGGGCAGTACCCCCGGAGGCCAGGAAGGTCTGGGCAAGGCTGGCCAGGGGCAGGGGCCCTGCTGGGTCCTGCCCCTGGCCTGTGGGGTCTCTGAGCACAACCGGCCCTCTCCCGCTGGAAGACCTCCCCGGCTGCCTCCAAAGGCCGCTTTGCAAGCACTCTCGCCGGCTGTTCCCGCCAACCGCGCTCAACGCTCCCAAGCCCGGGAGAAAAGCGCTTCGGGGTGGTGCTCTCTCCCGGCCCTTGCCCCTGAGCCTGGGGGCCAGGCAGGGGGTCCACACTCCCAGGCCAAGGCAGAACCACATGCACACGTCTGTTCCTGCCCCCTGCACCGGCAGAGAGCTCGGGGGAGCCAGAGTCTGTCAGGCAGCTGCTGGGCTGGCCGCCTGTGTGGGAAGGGGCAGAGCCGACCTAGGGGCACACTGGGCCTCTTGCTCTCCCTGCTGCCCTGAGGCTGCTGGGCCAAAGAGGTCTTGGGCATCCAGCCCCTTGCTGGTCCCTTCCCTCTGACGAGGCCCTCTGAGCTCCAGCCCCTTGCAGTGTGGAGACAGCCCTTGCCAGCAACCTCCTCTCCAAGGAGGCCTCAAGCGAGGCCTAGGCCCAGGGGAAAGGCACCAGCGGGGATGAGCCTGGGGAGGCGCCCGGGCATGTCTGGACCCAGTCCCCGCAGCCTGCCCCTTGCTGGGGCAGTACCCCCGGAGGCCAGGAAGGTCTGGGCAAGGCGGGCCAGGGGCAGGGGCCCTGCTGGGTCCTGCCCCTGGCCTGTGGGGCCTCTGAGCACAACCGGCCCTCTCCCGCTGGAAGACCTCCCCGGCTGCCTCCAAAGGCCGCTTTGCAAGCACTCTCGCCGGCTGTTCCCGCCAGCCGCGCACAACGCTCCCAAGCCCGGGAGAAAAGCGCTTCGGGGTGGTGTTCTCTCCCGGCCCTTGCCCCTGAGCCTGGGGCCCAGGCAGGGGGTCCACACTCCCAGGGCAAGGCAGAACCACATGCACACGTCTGTTCCTGCCCCCTGCACCGGCAGAGAGCTCGGGGGAGCCAGAGTCTGTCAGGCAGCTGCTGGGCTGGCCGCCTGTGTGGGAAGGGGCAGAGCCGACCTAGGGGCACACTGGGCCTCTTGCTCTCCCTGCTGCCCTGAGGCTGCTGGGCCAAAGAGGTCTTGGGCATCCAGCCCCTTGCTGGTCCCTTCCCTCTGACGAGGCCCTCTGAGCTCCAGCCCCTTGCAGTGTGGAGACAGCCCCTGCCAGCAACCTCCTCCCCAAGGAGGCCTCAAGCGAGGCCTAGGCCCAGGGGAAAGGCACCAGCGGGGATGAGCCTGGGGAGGCGCCCGGGCATGTCTGGACCCAGTCCCCGCAGCCTGCCCCTTGCTGGGGCAGTACCCCCGGAGGCCAGGAAGGTCTGGGCAAGGCGGGCCAGGGGCAGGGGCCCTGCTGGGTCCTGCCCCTGGCCTGTGGGGCCTCTGAGCACAACCGGCCCTCTCCCGCTGGAAGACCTCCCCGGCTGCCTCCAAAGGCCGCTTTGCAAGCACTCTCGCCGGCTGTTCCCGCCAGCCGCGCCCAACGCTCCCAAGCCCGGGAGAAAAGCGCTTCGGGGTGGTGCTCTCTCCCGGCCCTTGCCCCTGAGCCTGGGGGCCAGGCAGGGGGTCCACACTCCCAGGCCAAGGCAGAACCACATGCACACGTCTGTTCCTGCCCCCTGCACCGGCAGAGAGCTCGGGGGAGCCAGAGTCTGTCAGGCAGCTGCTGGGCTGGCCGCCTGTGTGGGAAGGGGCAGAGCCGACCTAGGGGCACACTGGGCCTCTTGCTCTCCCTGCTGCCCTGAGGCTGCTGGGCCAAAGAGGTCTTGGGCATCCAGCCCCTTGCTGGTCCCTTCCCTCTGACGAGGCCCTCTGAGCTCCAGCCCCTTGCAGTGTGGAGACAGCCCCTGCCAGCAACCTCCTCTCCAAGGAGGCCTCAAGCGAGGCCTAGGCCCAGGGGAAAGGCACCAGCGGGGATGAGCCTGGGGAGGCGCCCGGGCATGTCTGGACCCAGTCCCCGCAGCCTGCCCCTTGCTGGGGCAGTACCCCCGGAGGCCAGGAAGGTCTGGGCAAGGCGGGCCAGGGGCAGGGGCCCTGCTGGGTCCTGCCCCTGGCCTGTGGGGCCTCTGAGCACAACCGGCCCTCTCCCGCTGGAAGACCTCCCCGGCTGCCTCCAAAGGCCGCTTTGCAAGCACTCTCGCCGGCTGTTCCCGCCAACCGCGCCCAACGCTCCCAAGCCCGGGAGAAAAGCGCTTCGGGGTGGTGCTCTCTCCCGGCCCTTGCCCCTGAGCCTGGGGGCCAGGCAGGGGGTCCACACTCCCAGGCCAAGGCAGAACCACATGCACACGTCTGTTCCTGCCCCCTGCACCGGCAGAGAGCTCGGGGGAGCCAGAGTCTGTCAGGCAGCTGCTGGGCTGGCCGCCTGTGTGGGAAGGGGCAGAGCCGACCTAGGGGCACACTGGGCCTCTTGCTCTCCCTGCTGCCCTGAGGCTGCTGGGCCAAAGAGGTCTTGGGCATCCAGCCCCTTGCTGGTCCCTTCCCTCTGACGAGGCCCTCTGAGCTCCAGCCCCTTGCAGTGTGGAGACAGCCCCTGCCAGCAACCTCCTCTCCAAGGAGGCCTCAAGCGAGGCCTAGGCCCAGGGGAAAGGCACCAGCGGGGATGAGCCTGGGGAGGCGCCCGGGCATGTCTGGACCCAGTCCCCGCAGCCTGCCCCTTGCTGGGGCAGTACCCCCGGAGGCCAGGAAGGTCTGGGCAAGGCGGGCCAGGGGCAGGGGCCCTGCTGGGTCCTGCCCCTGGCCTGTGGGGCCTCTGAGCACAACCGGCCCTCTGCCGCTGGAAGTCCTCCCCGGCTGCCTCCAAAGGCCGCTTTGCAAGCACTCTCGCCGGCTGTTCCCGCCAGCCGCGCACAACGCTCCCAAGCCCGGGAGAAAAGCGCTTCGGGGTGGTGCTCTCTCCCGGCCCTTGCCCCTGAGCCTGGGGGCCAGGCAGGGGGTCCACACTCCCAGGCCAAGGCAGAACTACATGCACACGTCTGTTCCTGCCCCCTGCACCGGCAGAGAGCTCGGGGGAGCCAGAGTCTGTCAGGCAGCTGCTGGGCTGGCCGCCTGTGTGGGAAGGGGCAGAGCCGACCTAGGGGCACACTGGGCCTCTTGCTCTCCCTGCTGCCCTGAGGCTGCTGGGCCAAAGAGGTCTTGGGCATCCAGCCCCTTGCTGGTCCCTTCCCTCTGACGAGGCCCTCTGAGCTCCAGCCCCTTGCAGTGTGGAGACAGCCCCTGCCAGCAACCTCCTCTCCAAGGAGGCCTCAAGCGAGGCCTAGGACCAGGGGAAAGGCACCAGCGGGGATGAGCCTGGGGAGGCGCCCGGGCATGTCTGGACCCAGTCCCCGCAGCCTGCCCCTTGCTGGGGCAGTACCCCCGGAGGCCAGGAAGGACTGGGCAAGGCTGGCCAGGGGCAGGGACCCTGCTGGGTCCTGCCCCTGGCCTGTGGGGCCTCTGAGCACAACCGGCCCTCTGCCACTGGAAGACCTCCCCGGCTGCCTCCAAAGGCTGCTTTGCAAGCACTCTCGCCGGCTGTTCCCGCCAGCCGCGCACAACGCTCCCAAGCCCGGGAGAAAAGCGCTTCGGGGTGGTGCTCTCTCCCGGCCCTTGCCCCTGAGCCTGGGGGCCAGGCAGGGGGTCCACACTCCCAGGCCAAGGCAGAACCACATGCACACGTCTGTTCCTGCCCCCTGCACCGGCAGAGAGCTCGGGCTAGCCAGAGTCTGTCAGGCAGCTGCTGGGCTGGCCGCCTGTGTGGGAAGGGGCAGAGCCGACCTAGGGGCACACTGGGCCTCTTGCTCTCCCTGCTGCCCTGAGGCTGCTGGGCCAAAGAGGTCTTGGGCATCCAGCCCCTTGCTGGTCCCTTCCCTCTGACGAGGCCCTCTGAGCTCCAGCCCCTTGCAGTGTGGAGACAGCCCCTGCCAGCAACCTCCTCTCCAAGGAGGCCTCAAACGAGGCCTAGGCCCAGGGGAAAGGCACCAGCGGGGATGAGCCTGGGGAGGCGCCCGGGCATGTCTGGACCCAGTCCCCGCAGCCTGCCCCTTGCTGGGGCAGTACCCCCGGAGGCCAGGAAGGTCTGGGCAAGGCTGGCCAGGGGCAGGGGCCCTGCTGGGTCCTGCCCCTGGCCTGTGGGGCCTCTGAGCACAACCGGCCCTCTGCCGCTGGAAGACCTCCCCGGCTGCCTCCAAAGGCTGCTTTGCAAGCACTCTCGCCGGCTGTTCCCGCCAGCCGCGCACAACGCTCCCAAGCCCGGGAGAAAAGCGCTTCGGGGTGGTGCTCTCTCCCGGCCCTTGCCCCTGAGCCTGGGGGCCAGGCAGGGGGTCCACACTCCCAGGCCAAGGCAGAACCACATGCACACGTCTGTTCCTGCCCCCTGCACCGGCAGAGAGCTCGGGGGAGCCAGAGTCTGTCAGGCAGCTGCTGGGCTGGCCGCCTGTGTGGGAAGGGGCAGAGCCGACCTAGGGGCACACTGGGCCTCTTGCTCTCCCTGCTGCCCTGAGGCTGCTGGGCCAAAGAGGTCTTGGGCATCCAGCCCCTTGCTGGTCCCTTCCCTCTGACGAGGCCCTCTGAGCTCCAGCCCCTTGCAGTGTGGAGACAGCCCCTGCCAGCAACCTCCTCTCCAAGGAGGCCTCAAGCGAGGCCTAGGCCCAGGGGAAAGGCACCAGCGGGGATGAGCCTGGGGAGGCGCCCGGGCATGTCTGGACCCAGTCCCCGCAGCCTGCCCCTTGCTGGGGCAGTACCCCCGGAGGCCAGGAAGGTCTGGGCAAGGCGGGCCAGGGGCAGGGGCCCTGCTGGGTCCTGCCCCTGGCCTGTGGGGCCTCTGAGCACAACCGGCCCTCTGCCGCTGGAAGACCTCCCCGGCTGCCTCCAAAGGCCGCTTTGCAAGCACTCTCGCCGGCTGTTCCCGCCAGCCGCGCCCAACGCTCCCAAGCCCGGGAGAAAAGCGCTTCGGGGTGGTGCTCTCTCCCGGCCCTTGCCCCTGAGCCTGGGGGCCAGGCAGGGGGTCCACACTCCCAGGCCAAGGCAGAACCACATGCACACGTCTGTTCCTGCCCCCTGCACCGGCAGAGAACTCGGGGGAGCCAGAGTCTGTCAGGCAGCTGCTGGGCTGGCCGCCTGTGTGGGAAGGGGCAGAGCCGACCTAGGGGCACACTGGGCCTCTTGCTCTCCCTGCTGCCCTGAGGCTGCTGGGCCAAAGAGGTCTTGGGCATCCAGCCCCTTGCTGGTCCCTTCCCTCTGACGAGGCCCTCTGAGCTCCAGCCCCTTGCAGTGTGGAGACAGCCCCTGGCAGCAACCTCCTCTCCAAGGAGGCCTCAAGCGAGGCCTAGGACCAGGGGAAAGGCACCAGCGGGGATGAGCCTGGGGAGGCGCCCGGGCATGTCTGGACCCAGTCCCCGCAGCCTGCCCCTTGCTGGGGCAGTACCCCCGGAGGCCAGGAAGGACTGGGCAAGGCTGGCCAGGGGCAGGGACCCTGATGGGTCCTGCCCCTGGCCTGTGGGGCCTCTGAGCACAACCGGCCCTCTGCCACTGGAAGACCTCCCCGGCTGCCTCCAAAGGCCGCTTTGCAAGCACTCTCGCCGGCTGTTCCCGCCAGCCGCGCACAACGCTCCCAAGCCCGGGAGAAAAGCGCTTCGGGGTGGTGCTCTCTCCCGGCCCTTGCCCCTGAGCCTGGGGGCCAGGCAGGGGGTCCACACTCCCAGGCCAAGGCAGAACCACATGCACACGTCTGTTCCTGCCCCCTGCACCGGCAGAGAGTTCCGGGGAGCCAGAGTCTGTCAGGCAACTGCTGGGCTGGCCGCCTGTGTGGGAAGGGGCAGAGCCGACCTAGGGGCACACTGGGCCTCTTGCTCTCCCTGCTGCCCTGAGGCTGCTGGGCCAAAGAGGTCTTGGGCATCCAGCCCCTTGCTGGTCCCTTCCCTCTGACGAGGCCCTCTGAGCTCCAGCCCCTTGCAGTGTGGAGACAGCCGCTGCCAGCAACCTCCTCTCCAAGGAGGCCTCAAGCGAGGCCTAGGCCCAGGGGAAAGGCACCAGCGGGGATGAGCCTGGGGAGGCGCCCGGGCATGTCTGGACCCAGTCCCCGCAGCCTGCCCCTTGCTGGGGCAGTACCCCCGGAGGCCAGGAAGGTCTGGGCAAGGCTGGCCAGGGGCAGGGGCCCTGCTGGGTCCTGCCCCTGGCCTGTGGGGCCTCTGAGCACAACCGGCCCTCTGCCGCTGGAAGACCTCCCTGGCTGCCTCCAAAGGCCGCTTTGCAAGCACTCTCGCCGGCTGTTCCCGCCAGCCGCGCACAACGCTCCCAAGCCCGGGAGAAAAGCGCTTCGGGGTGGTGCTCTCTCCCGGCCCTTGCCCCTGAGCCTGGGGGCCAGGCAGGGGGTCCACACTCCCAGGCCAAGGCAGAACCACATGCACACGTCTGTTCCTGCCCCCTGCACCGGCAGAGAGCTCGGGGGAGCCAGAGTCTGTCAGGCAGCTGCTGGGCTGGCCGCCTGTGTGGGAAGGGGCAGAGCCGACCTAGGGGCACACTGGGCCTCTTGCTCTCCCTGCTGCCCTGAGGCTGCTGGGCCAAAGAAGTCTTGGGCATCCAGCCCCTTGCTGGTCCCTTCCCTCTGACGAGGCCCTCTGAGCTCCAGCCCCTTGCAGTGTGGAGACAGCCCCTGCCAGCAACCTCCTCTCCAAGGAGGCCTCAAGCGAGGCCTAGGCCCAGGGGAAAGGCACCAGCGGGGATGAGCCTGGGGAGGCGCCCGGGCATGTCTGGACCCAGTCCCCGCAGCCTGCCCCTTGCTGGGGCAGTACCCCCGGAGGCCAGGAAGGTCTGGGCATGGCGGGCCAGGGGCAGGGGGCCTGCTGGGGCCTGCCCCTGGCCCGTGGGGCCTCTGAGCACAACCGGCCCTCTCCCGCTGGAAGACCTCCCCGGCTGCCTCCAAAGGCCGCTTTGCAAGCACTCTCGCCGGCTGTTCCCGCCAGCCGCGCACAACGCTCCCAAGCTCGGGAGAAAAGCGCTTCGGGGTGGTGCTCTCTCCCGGCCCTTGCCCCTGAGCCTGGGGGCCAGGCAGGGGGTCCACACTCCCAGGCCAAGGCAGAACCACATGCACACGTCTGTTCCTGCCCCCTGCACCGGCAGAGAGCTCGAGGGAGCCAGAGTCTGTCAAGCAGCTGCTGGGCTGGCCGCCTGTGTGGGAAGGGGCAGAGCCGACCTAGGGGCACACTGGGCCTCTTGCTCTCCCTGCTGCCCTGAGGCTGCTGGGCCAAAGAGGTCTTGGGCATCCAGCCCTTTGCTGGTCCCTTCCCTCTGACGAGGCCCTCTGAGCTCCAGCCCCTTGCAGTGTGGAGACAGCCCCTGCCAGCAACCTCCTCTCCAAGGAGGCCTCAAGCGAGGCCTAGGCCCAGGGGAAAGGCACCAGCGGGGATGAGCCTGGGGAGGCGCCCGGGCATGTCTAGACCCAGTCCCCGCAGCCTGCCCCTTGCTGGGGCAGTACCCCCGGAGGCCAGGAAGGTCTGGGCAAGGCTGGCCAGGGGCAGGGGCCCTGCTGGGTCCTGCCCCTGGCCTGTGGGGCCTCTGAGCACAACCGGCCCTCTGCCGCTGGAAGACCTCCCCGGCTGCCTCCAAAGGCCGCTTTGCAAGCACTCTCGCCGGCTGTTCCCGCCAGCCACGCACAACGCTCCCAAGCCCGGGAGAAAAGCGCTTCGGGGTGGTGCTCTCTCCCGGCCCTTGCCCCTGAGCCTGGGGGCCAGGCAGGGGGTCCACACTCCCAGGCCAAGGCAGAACCACATGCACACGTCTGTTCCTGCCCCCTGCACCGGCAGAGAGCTCGGGGGAGCCAGAGTCTGTCAGGCAGCTGCTGGGCTGGCCGCCTGTGTGGGAAGGGGCAGAGCCGACCTAGGGGCACACTGGGCCTCTTGCTCTCCCTGCTGCCCTGAGGCTGCTGGGCCAAAGAGGTCTTGGGCATCCAGCCCCTTGCTGGTCCCTTCCCTCTGACGAGGCCCTCTGAGCTCCAGCCCCTTGCAGTGTGGAGACAGCCCCTGCCAGCAACCTCCTCTCCAAGGAGGCCTCAAGCGAGGCCTAGGCCCAGGGGAAAGGCACCAGCGGGGATGAGCCTGGGGAGGCGCCCGGGCATGTCTGGACCCAGTCCCCGCAGCCTGCCCCTTGCTGGGGCAGTACCCCCGGAGGCCAGGAAGGTCTGGGCAAGGCGGGCCAGGGGCAGGGGCCCTGCTGGGTCCTGCCCCTGGCCTGTGGGGCCTCTGAGCACAACCGGCCCTCTCCCGCTGGAAGACCTCCCCGGCTGCCTCCAAAGGCCGCTTTGCAAGCACTCTCGCCGGCTGTTCCCGCCAGCCGCGCCCAACGCTCCCAAGCCCGGGAGAAAAGCGCTTCGGGGTGGTGCTCTCTCCCGGCCCTTGCCCCTGAGCCTGGGGGCCAGGCAGGGGGTCCACACTCCCAGGCCAAGGCAGAACCACATGCACACGTCTGTTCCTGCCCCCTGCACCGGCAGAGAGCTCGGGGGAGCCAGAGTCTGTCAGGCAGCTGCTGGGCTGGCCGCCTGTGTGGGAAGGGGCAGAGCCGACCTAGGGGCACACTGGGCCTCTTGCTCTCCCTGCTGCCCTGAGGCTGCTGGGCCAAAGAGGTCTTGGGCATCCAGCCCCTTGCTGGTCCCTTCCCTCTGACGAGGCCCTCTGAGCTCCAGCCCCTTGCAGTGTGGAGACAGCCCCTGCCAGCAACCTCCTCTCCAAGGAGGCCTCAAGCGAGGCCTAGGACCAGGGGAAAGGCACCAGCGGGGATGAGCCTGGGGAGGCGCCCGGGCATGTCTGGACCCAGTCCCCGCAGCCTGCCCCTTGCTGGGGCAGTACCCCCGGAGGCCAGGAAGGACTGGGCAAGGCTGGCCAGGGGCAGGGACCCTGCTGGGTCCTGCCCCTGGCCTGTGGGGCCTCTGAGCACAACCGGCCCTCTGCCACTGGAAGACCTCCCCGGCTGCCTCCAAAGGCCGCTTTGCAAGCACTCTCGCCGGCTGTTCCCGCCAGCCGCGCACAACGCTCCCGAGCCCGGGAGAAAAGCGCTTCGGGGTGGTGCTCTCTCCCGGCCCTTGCCCCTGAGCCTGGGGGCCAGGCAGGGGGTCCACACTCCCAGGCCAAGGCAGAACCACATGCACACGTCTGTTCCTGCCCCCTGCACCGGCAGAGAGCTCCGGGGAGCCAGAGTCTGTCAGGCAACTGCTGGGCTGGCCGCCTGTGTGGGAAGGGGCAGAGCCGACCTAGGGGCACACTGGGCCTCTTGCTCTCCCTGCTGCCCTGAGGCTGCTGGGCCAAAGAGGTCTTGGGCATCCAGCCCCTTGCTGGTCCCTTCCCTCTGACGAGGCCCTCTGAGCTCCAGCCCCTTGCAGTGTGGAGACAGCCGCTGCCAGCAACCTCCTCTCCAAGGAGGCCTCAAGCGAGGCCTAGGCCCAGGGGAAAGGCACCAGCGGGGATGAGCCTGGGGAGGCGCCCGGGCATGTCTGGACCCAGTCCCCGCAGCCTGCCCCTTGCTGGGGCAGTACCCCCGGAGGCCAGGAAGGTCTGGGCAAGGCTGGCCAGGGGCAGGGGCCCTGCTGGGTCCTGCCCCTGGCCTGTGGGGCCTCTGAGCACAACCGGCCCTCTCCCGCTGGAAGACCTCCCCGGCTGCCTCCAAAGGCCGCTTTGCAAGCACTCTCGCCGGCTGTTCCCGCCAGCCGCGCCCAGCGCTCCCAAGCCCGGGAGAAAAGCGCTTCGGGGTGGTGCTCTCTCCCGGCCCTTGCCCCTGAGCCTGGGGGCCAGGCAGGGGGTCCACACTCCCAGGCCAAGGCAGAACCACATGCACACGTCTGTTCCTGCCCCCTGCACCGGCAGAGAGCTCGGGGGAGCCAGAGTCTGTCAGGCAGCTGCTGGGCTGGCCGCCTGTGTGGGAAGGGGCAGAGCCGACCTAGGGGCACACTGGGCCTCTTGCTCTCCCTGCTGCCCTGAGGCTGCTGGGCCAAAGAGGTCTTGGGCATCCAGCCCCTTGCTGGTCCCTTCCCTCTGACGAGGCCCTCTGAGCTCCAGCCCCTTGCAGTGTGGAGACAGCCCCTGCCAGCAACCTCCTCTCCAAGGAGGCCTCAAGCGAGGCCTAGGCCCAGGGGAAAGGCACCAGCGGGGATGAGCCTGGGGAGGCGCCCGGGCATGTCTGGACCCAGTCCCCGCAGCCTGCCCCTTGCTGGGGCAGTACCCCCGGAGGCCAGGAAGGTCTGGGCAAGGCGGGCCAGGGGCAGGGGCCCTGCTGGGTCCTGCCCCTGGCCTGTGGGGCCTCTGAGCACAACCGGCCCTCTCCCGCTGGAAGACCTCCCCGGCTGCCTCCAAAGGCCGCTTTGCAAGCACTCTCGCCGGCTGTTCCCGCCAGCCGCGCACAACGCTCCCAAGCCCGGGAGAAAAGCGCTTCGGGGTGGTGCTCTCTCCCGGCCCTTGCCCCTGAGCCTGGGGGCCAGGCAGGGGGTCCACACTCCCAGGCCAAGGCAGAACCACATGCACACGTCTGTTCCTGCCCCCTGCACCGGCAGAGAGCTCGGGGGAGCCAGAGTCTGTCAGGCAGCTGCTGGGCTGGCCGCCTGTGTGGGAAGGGGCAGAGCCGACCTAGGGGCACACTGGGCCTCTTGCTCTCCCTGCTGCCCTGAGGCTGCTGGGCCAAAGAGGTCTTGGGCATCCAGCCCCTTGCTGGTCCCTTCCCTCTGACGAGGCCCTCTGAGCTCCAGCCCCTTGCAGTGTGGAGACAGCCCCTGCCAGCAACCTCCTCTCCAAGGAGGCCTCAAGCGAGGCCTAGGACCAGGGGAAAGGCACCAGCGGGGATGAGCCTGGGGAGGCGCCCGGGCATGTCTGGACCCAGTCCCCGCAGCCTGCCCCTTGCTGGGGCAGTACCCCCGGAGGCCAGGAAGGACTGGGCAAGGCTGGCCAGGGGCAGGGACCCTGCTGGGTCCTGCCCCTGGCCTGTGGGGCCTCTGAGCACAACCGGCCCTCTGCCACTGGAAGACCTCCCCGGCTGCCTCCAAAGGCCGCTTTGCAAGCACTCTCGCCGGCTGTTCCCGCCAGCCGCGCACAACGCTCCCAAGCCCGGGAGAAAAGCGCTTCGGGGTGGTGCTCTCTCCCGGCCCTTGCCCCTGAGCCTGGGGGCCAGGCAGGGGGTCCACACTCCCAGGCCAAGGCAGAACCACATGCACACGTCTGTTCCTGCCCCCTGCACCGGCAGAGAGTTCCGGGGAGCCAGAGTGTGTCAGGCAACTGCTGGGCTGGCCGCCTGTGTGGGAAGGGGCAGAGCCGACCTAGGGGCACACTGGGCCTCTTGCTCTCCCTGCTGCCCTGAGGCTGCTGGGCCAAAGAGGTCTTGGGCATCCAGCCCCTTGCTGGTCCCTTCCCTCTGACGAGGCCCTCTGAGCTCCAGCCCCTTGCAGTGTGGAGACAGCCGCTGCCAGCAACCTCCTCTCCAAGGAGGCCTCAAGCGAGGCCTAGGCCCAGGGGAAAGGCACCAGCGGGGATGAGCCTGGGGAGGCGCCCGGGCATGTCTGGACCCAGTCCCCGCAGCCTGCCCCTTGCTGGGGCAGTACCCCCGGAGGCCAGGAAGGTCTGGGCAAGGCTGGCCAGGGGCAGGGGCCCTGCTGGGTCCTGCCCCTGGCCTGTGGGGCCTCTGAGCACAACCGGCCCTCTGCCGCTGGAAGACCTCCCTGGCTGCCTCCAAAGGCCGCTTTGCAAGCACTCTCGCCGGCTGTTCCCGCCAGCCGCGCCCAACGCTCCCAAGCCCGGGAGAAAAGCGCTTCGGGGTGGTGCTCTCTCCCGGCCCTTGCCCCTGAGCCTGGGGGCCAGGCAGGGGGTCCACACTCCCAGGCCAAGGCAGAACCACATGCACACGTCTGTTCCTGCCCCCTGCACCGGCAGAGAGCTCGGGGGAGCCAGAGTCTGTCAGGCAGCTGCTGGGCTGGCCGCCTGTGTGGGAAGGGGCAGAGCCGACCTAGGGGCACACTGGGCCTCTTGCTCTCCCTGCTGCCCTGAGGCTGCTGGGCCAAAGAAGTCTTGGGCATCCAGCCCCTTGCTGGTCCCTTCCCTCTGACGAGGCCCTCTGAGCTCCAGCCCCTTGCAGTGTGGAGACAGCCCCTGCCAGCAACCTCCTCTCCAAGGAGGCCTCAAGCGAGGCCTAGGCCCAGGGGAAAGGCACCAGCGGGGATGAGCCTGGGGAGGCGCCCGGGCATGTCTGGACCCAGTCCCCGCAGCCTGCCCCTTGCTGGGGCAGTACCCCCGGAGGCCAGGAAGGTCTGGGCATGGCGGGCCAGGGGCAGGGGCCCTGCTGGGTCCTGCCCCTGGCCTGTGGGGCCTCTGAGCACAACCGGCCCTCTCCCGCTGGAAGACCTCCCCGGCTGCCTCCAAAGGCCGCTTTGCAAGCACTCTCGCCGGCTGTTCCCGCCAGCCGCGCACAACGCTCCCAAGCTCGGGAGAAAAGCGCTTCGGGGTGGTGCTCTCTCCCGGCCCTTGCCCCTGAGCCTGGGGGCCAGGCAGGGGGTCCACACTCCCAGGCCAAGGCAGAACCACATGCACACGTCTGTTCCTGCCCCCTGCACCGGCAGAGAGCTCGGGGGAGCCAGAGTCTGTCAAGCAGCTGCTGGGCTGGCCGCCTGTGTGGGAAGGGGCAGAGCCGACCTAGGGGCACACTGGGACTCTTGCTCTCCCTGCTGCCCTGAGGCTGCTGGGCCAAAGAGGTCTTGGGCATCCAGCCCTTTGCTGGTCCCTTCCCTCTGACGAGGCCCTCTGAGCTCCAGCCCCTTGCAGTGTGGAGACAGCCCCTGCCAGCAACCTCCTCTCCAAGGAGGCCTCAAGCGAGGCCTAGGCCCAGGGGAAAGGCACCAGCGGGGATGAGCCTGGGGAGGCGCCCGGGCATGTCTAGACCCAGTCCCCGCAGCCTGCCCCTTGCTGGGGCAGTACCCCCGGAGGCCAGGAAGGTCTGGGCAAGGCTGGCCAGGGGCAGGGGCCCTGCTGGGTCCTGCCCCTGGCCTGTGGGGCCTCTGAGCACAACCGGCCCTCTCCCGCTGGAAGACCTCCCCGGCTGCCTCCAAAGGCCGCTTTGCAAGCACTCTCGCCGGCTGTTCCCGCCAGCCACGCACAACGCTCCCAAGCCCGGGAGAAAAGCGCTTCGGGGTGGTGCTCTCTCCCGGCCCTTGCCCCTGAGCCTGGGGGCCAGGCAGGGGGTCCACACTCCCAGGCCAAGGCAGAACCACATGCACACGTCTGTTCCTGCCCCCTGCACCGGCAGAGAGCTCGGGGGAGCCAGAGTCTGTCAGGCAGCTGCTGGGCTGGCCGCCTGTGTGGGAAGGGGCAGAGCCGACCTAGGGGCACACTGGGCCTCTTGCTCTCCCTGCTGCCCTGAGGCTGCTGGGCCAAAGAGGTCTTGGGCATCCAGCCCCTTGCTGGTCCCTTCCCTCTGACGAGGCCCTCTGAGCTCCAGCCCCTTGCAGTGTGGAGACAGCCCCTGCCAGCAACCTCCTCTCCAAGGAGGCCTCAAGCGAGGCCTAGGCCCAGGGGAAAGGCACCAGCGGGGATGAGCCTGGGGAGGCGCCCGGGCATGTCTGGACCCAGTCCCCGCAGCCTGCCCCTTGCTGGGGCAGTACCCCCGGAGGCCAGGAAGGTCTGGGCAAGGCGGGCCAGGGGCAGGGGCCCTGCTGGGTCCTGCCCCTGGCCTGTGGGGCCTCTGAGCACAACCGGCCCTCTGCCGCTGGAAGACCTCCCCGGCTGCCTCCAAAGGCCGCTTTGCAAGCACTCTCGCCGGCTGTTCCCGCCAGCCGCGCACAACGCTCCCAAGCCCGGGAGAAAAGCGCTTCGGGGTGGTGCTCTCTCCCGGCCCTTGCCCCTGAGCCTGGGGGCCAGGCAGGGGGTCCATACTCCCAGGCCAAGGCAGAACCACATGCACACGTCTGTTCCTGCCCCCTGCACCGGCAGAGAGCTCGGGGGAGCCAGAGTCTGTCAGGCAGCTGCTGGGCTGGCCGCCTGTGTGGGAAGGGGCAGAGCCGACCTAGGGGCACACTGGGCCTCTTGCTCTCCCTGCTGCCCTGAGGCTGCTGGGCCAAAGAGGTCTTGGGCATCCAGCCCCTTGCTGGTCCCTTCCCTCTGACGAGGCCCTCTGAGCTCCAGCCCCTTGCAGTGTGGAGACAGCCCCTGCCAGCAACCTCCTCTCCAAGGAGGCCTCAAGCGAGGCCTAGGCCCAGGGGAAAGGCACCAGCGGGGATGAGCCTGGGGAGGCGCCCGGGCATGTCTGGACCCAGTCCCCGCAGCCTGCCCCTTGCTGGGGCAGTACCCCCGGAGGCCAGGAAGGTCTGGGCAAGGCTGGCCAGGGGCAGGGGCCGTGCTGGGTCCTGCCCCTGGCCTGTGGGGCCTCTGAGCACAACCGGCCCTCTCCCGCTGGAAGACCTCCCCGGCTGCCTCCAGAGGCCGCTTTGCAAGCACTCTCGCCGGCTGTTCCCGCCAGCCGCGCACAACGCTCCCAAGCCCGGGAGAAAAGCGCTTCGGGGTGGTGCTCTCTCCCGGCCCTTGCCCCTGAGCCTGGGGGCCAGGCAGGGGGTCCACACTCCCAGGCCAAGGCAGAACCACATGCACACGTCTGTTCCTGCCCCCTGCACCGGCAGAGAGCTCGGGGGAGCCAGAGTCTGTCAGGCAGCTGCTGGGCTGGCCGCCTGTGTGGGAAGGGGCAGAGCCGACCTAGGGCCACACTGGGCCTCTTGCTCTCCCTGTTGCCCTGAGGCTGCTGGGCCAAAGAGGTCTTGGGCATCCAGCCCCTTGCTGGTCCCTTCCCTCTGACGAGGCCCTCTGGGCTCCAGCCCCTTGCAGTGTGGAGACAGCCCCTGCCAGCAACCTCCTCTCCAAGGAGGCCTCAAGCGAGGCCTAGGCCCGGGGGAAAGGCACCAGCGGGGATGAGCCTGGGGAGGCGCCCGGGCATGTCTGGACCCAGTCCCCGCAGCCTGCCCCTTGCTGGGGCAGTACCCCCGGAGGCCAGGAAGGTCTGGGCAAGGCTGGCCAGGGGCAGGGGCCCTGCTGGGTCCTGCCCCTGGCCTGTGGGGCCTCTGAGCACAACCGGCCCTCTCCCGCTGGAAGACCTCCCCGGCTGCCTCCAAAGGCCGCTTTGCAAGCACTCTCGCCGGCTGTTCCCGCCAGCCGCGCACAACGCTCCCAAGCCCGGGAGAAAAGCGCTTCGGGGTGGTGCTCTCTCCCGGCCCTTGCCCCTGAGCCTGGGGGCCAGGCAGGGGGTCCACACTCCCAGGCCAAGGCAGAACCACATGCACACGTCTGTTCCTGCCCCCTGCACCGGCAGAGAGCTCGGGGGAGCCAGAGTCTGTCAGGCAGCTGCTGGGCTGGCCGCCTGTGTGGGAAGGGGCAGAGCCGACCTAGGGGCACACTGGGCCTCTTGCTCTCCCTGCTGCCCTGAGGCTGCTGGGCCAAAGAGGTCTTGGGCATCCAGCCCCTTGCTGGTCCCTTCCCTCTGACGAGGCCCTCTGAGCTCCAGCCCCTTGCAGTGTGGAGACAGCCCCTGCCAGCAACCTCCTCTCCAAGGAGGCCTCAAGCGAGGCCTAGGCCCAGGGGAAAGGCACCAGCGGGGATGAGCCTGGGGAGGCGCCCGGGCATGTCTGGACCCAGTCCCCGCAGCCTGCCCCTTGCTGGGGCAGTACCCCCGGAGGCCAGGAAGGTCTGGGCAAGGCGGGCCAGGGGCAGGGGCCCTGCTGGGTCCTGCCCCTGGCCTGTGGGGCCTCTGAGCACAACCGGCCCTCTGCCGCTGGAAGACCTCCCCGGCTGCCTCCAAAGGCCGCTTTGCAAGCACTCTCGCCGGCTGTTCCCGCCAGCCGCGCACAACGCTCCCAAGCCCGGGAGAAAAGCGCTTCGGGGTGGTGCTCTCTCCCGGCCCTTGCCCCTGAGCCTGGGGGCCAGGCAGGGGGTCCACACTCCCAGGCCAAGGCAGAACCACATGCACACGTCTGTTCCTGCCCCCTGCACCGGCAGAGAGCTCGGGGGAGCCAGAGTCTGTCAGGCAGCTGCTGGGCTGGCCGCCTGTGTGGGAAGGGGCAGAGCCGACCTAGGGTCACACTGGGCCTCTTGCTCTCCCTGCTGCCCTGAGGCTGCTGGGCCAAAGAGGTCTTGGGCATCCAGCCCCTTGCTGGTCCCTTCCCTCTGACGAGGCCCTCTGAGCTCCAGCCCCTTGCAGTGTGGAGACAGCCCCTGCCAGCAACCTCCTCTCCAAGGAGGCCTCAAGCGAGGCCTAGGCCCAGGGGAAAGGCACCAGCGGGGATGAGCCTGGGGAGGCGCCCGGGCATGTCTGGACCCAGTCCCCGCAGCCTGCCCCTTGCTGGGGCAGTACCCCCGGAGGCCAGGAAGGTCTGGGCAAGGCGGGCCAGGGGCAGGGGCCCTGCTGGGTCCTGCCCCTGGCCTGTGGGGCCTCTGAGCACAACCGGCCCTCTCCCGCTGGAAGACCTCCCCGGCTGCCTCCAAAGGCCGCTTTGCAAGCACTCTCGCCGGCTGTTCCCGCCAGCCGCGCACAACGCTCCCAAGCCCGGGAGAAAAGCGCTTCGGGGTGGTGCTCTCTCCCGGCCCTTGCCCCTGAGCCTGGGGGCCAGGCAGGGGGTCCACACTCCCAGGCCAAGGCAGAACCACATGCACACGTCTGTTCCTGCCCCCTGCACCGGCAGAGAGCTCGGGGGAGCCAGAGTCTGTCAGGCAGCTGCTGGGCTGGCCGCCTGTGTGGGAAGGGGCAGAGCCGACCTAGGGTCACACTGGGCCTCTTGCTCTCCCTGCTGCCCTGAGGCTGCTGGGCCAAAGAGGTCTTGGGCATCCAGCCCCTTGCTGGTCCCTTCCCTCTGACGAGGCCCTCTGAGCTCCAGCCCCTTGCAGTGTGGAGACAGCCCCTGCCAGCAACCTCCTCCCCAAGGAGGCCTCAAGCGAGGCCTAGGCCCAGGGGAAAGGCACCAGCGGGGATGAGCCTGGGGAGGCGCCCGGGCATGTCTGGACCCAGTCCCCGCAGCCTGCCCCTTGCTGGGGCAGTACCCCCGGAGGCCAGGAAGGTCTGGGCAAGGCGGGCCAGGGGCAGGGGCCCTGCTGGGTCCTGCCCCTGGCCTGTCGGGCCTCTGAGCACAACCGGCCCTCTCCCGCTGGAAGACCTCCCCGGCTGACTCCAAAGGCCGCTTTGCAAGCACTCTCGCCGGCTGTACCCGCCAGCCGCGCACAACGCTCCCAAGCCCGGGAGAAAAGCGCTTCGGGGTGGTGCTCTCTCCCGGCCCTTGCCCCTGAGCCTGGGGGCCAGGCAGGGGGTCCACACTCCCAGGCCAAGGCAGAACCACATGCACACGTCTGTTCCTGCCCCCTGCACCGGCAGAGAGCTCGGGGGAGCCAGAGTCTGTCAGGCAGCTGCTGGGCTGGCCGCCTGTGTGGGAAGGGGCAGAGCCGACCTAGGGGCACACTGGGCCTCTTGCTCTCCCTGCTGCCCTGAGGCTGCTGGGCCAAAGAGGTCTTGGGCATCCAGCCCCTTGCTGGTCCCTTCCCTCTGACGAGGCCCTCTGAGCTCCAGCCCCTTGCAGTGTGGAGACAGCCCCTGCCAGCAACCTCCTCTCCAAGGAGGCCTCAAGCGAGGCCTAGGACCAGGGGAAAGGCACCAGCGGGGATGAGCCTGGGGAGGCGCCCGGGCATGTCTGGACCCAGTCCCCGCAGCCTGCCCCTTGCTGGGGCAGTACCCCCGGAGGCCAGGAAGGTCTGGGCAAGGCTGGCCAGGGGCAGGGGCCCTGCTGGGTCCTGCCCCTGGCCTGTGGGGCCTCTGAGCACAACCGGCCCTCTCCCGCTGGAAGACCTCCCCGGCTGCCTCCAAAGGCCGCTTTGCAAGCACTCTCGCCGGCTGTTCCCGCCAGCCGCGCACAACGCTCCCAAGCCCGGGAGAAAAGCGCTTCGGGGTGGTGCTCTCTCCCGGCCCTTGCCCCTGAGCCTGGGGGCCAGGCAGGGGGTCCACACTCCCAGGCCAAGGCAGAACCACATGCACACGTCTGTTCCTGCCCCCTGCACCGGCAGAGAGCTCGGGGGAGCCAGAGTCTGTCAGGCAGCTGCTGGGCTGGCCGCCTGTGTGGGAAGGGGCAGAGCCGACCTAGGGGCACACTGGGCCTCTTGCTCTCCCTGCTGCCCTGAGGCTGCTGGGCCAAAGAGGTCTTGGGCATCCAGCCCCTTGCTGGTCCCTTCCCTCTGACGAGGCCCTCTGAGCTCCAGCCCCTTGCAGTGTGGAGACAGCCCCTGCCAGCAACCTCCTCCCCAAGGAGGCCTCAAGCGAGGCCTAGGCCCAGGGGAAAGGCACCAGCGGGGATGAGCCTGGGGAGGCGCCCGGGCATGTCTGGACCCAGTCCCCGCAGCCTGCCCCTTGCTGGGGCAGTACCCCCGGAGGCCAGGAAGGTCTGGGCAAGGCTGGCCAGGGGCAGGGGCCCTGCTGGGTCCTGCCCCTGGCCTGTGGGGCCTCTGAGCACAACCGGCCCTCTCCCGCTGGAAGACCTCCCCGGCTGCCTCCAAAGGCCGCTTTGCAAGCACTCTCGCCGGCTGTTCCCGCCAGCCGCGCACAACGCTCCCAAGCCCGGGAGAAAAGCGCTTCGGGGTGGTGCTCTCTCCCGGCCCTTGCCCCTGAGCCTGGGGGCCAGGCAGGGGGTCCACACTCCCAGGCCAAGGCAGAACCACATGCACACGTCTGTTCCTGCCCCCTGCACCGGCAGAGAGCTCGGGGGAGCCAGAGTCTGTCAGGCAGCTGCTGGGCTGGCCGCCTGTGTGGGAAGGGGCAGAGCCGACCTAGGGGCACACTGGGCCTCTTGCTCTCCCTGCTGCCCTGAGGCTGCTGGGCCAAAGAGGCCTTGGGCATCCAGCCCCTTGCTGGTCCCTTCCCTCTGACGAGGCCCTCTGAGCTCCAGCCCCTTGCAGTGTGGAGACAGCCCCTGCCAGCAACCTCCTCTCCAAGGAGGCCTCAAGCGAGGCCTAGGCCCAGGGGAAAGGCACCAGCGGGGATGAGCCTGGGGAGGCGCCCGGGCATGTCTGGACCCAGTCCCCGCAGCCTGCACCTTGCTGGGGCAGTACCCCCGGAGGCCAGGAAGGTCTGGGCAAGGCTGGCCAGGGGCAGGGGCCCTGCTGGGTCCTGCCCCTGGCCTGTGGGGCCTCTGAGCACAACCGGCCCTCTCCCGCTGGAAGACCTCCCCGGCTGCCTCCAAAGGCCGCTTTGCAAGCACTCTCGCCGGCTGTTCCCGCCAGCCGCGCACAACGCTCCCAAGCCCGGGAGAAAAGCGCTTCGGGGTGGTGCTCTCTCCCGGCCCTTGCCCCTGAGCCTGGGGGCCAGGCAGGGGGTCCACACCCCCAGGCCAAGGCAGAACCACATGCACACGTCTGTTCCTGCCCCCTGCACCGGCAGAGAGCTCGGGGGAGCCAGAGTCTGTCAGGCAGCTGCTGGGCTGGCCGCCTGTGTGGGAAGGGGCAGAGCCGACCTAGGGGCACACTGGGCCTCTTGCTCTCCCTGCTGCCCTGAGGCTGCTGGGCCAAAGAGGCCTTGGGCATCCAGCCCCTTGCTGGTCCTTCCCTCTGACGAGGCCCTGGGAGCTCCAGCCCCTTGCAGTGTGGAGACAGCCCCTGCCAGCAACCTCCTCTCCAAGGAGGCCTCAAGCGAGGCCTAGGCCCAGGGGAAAGGCACCAGCGGGGATGAGCCTGGGGAGGCGCCCGGGCATGTCTGGACCCAGTCCCCGCAGCCTGCCCCTTGCTGGGGCAGTACCCCCGGAGGCCAGGAAGGTCTGGGCAAGGCGGGCCAGGGGCAGGGGCCCTGCTGGGTCCTGCCCCTGGCCTGTGGGGCCTCTGAGCACAACCGGCCCTCTCCCGCTGGAAGACCTCCCCGGCTGCCTCCAAAGGCCGCTTTGCAAGCACTCTCGCCGGCTGTTCCCGCCAGCCGCGCACAACGCTCCCAAGCCCGGGAGAAAAGCGCTTCGGGGTGGTGCTCTCTCCCGGCCCTTGCCCCTGAGCCTGGGGGCCAGGCAGGGGTTCCACACTCCCAGGCCAAGGCAGAACCACATGCACAAGTCTTTTCCTGCCCCCTGCACCGGCAGAGAGCTCGGGGGAGCCAGAGTCTGTCAGGCAGCTGCTGGGCTGGCCGCCTGTGTGGGAAGGGGCAGAGCCGACCTAGGGGCACACTGGGCCTCTTGCTCTCCCTGCTGCCCTGAGGCTGCTGGGCCAAAGAGGTCTTGGGCATCCAGCCCCTTGCTGGTCCCTTCCCTCTGACGAGGCCCTCTGAGCTCCAGCCCCTTGCAGTGTGGAGACAGCCCCTGCCAGCAACCTCCTCTCCAAGGAGGCCTCAAGCGAGGCCTAGGCCCAGGGGAAAGGCACCAGCGGGGATGAGCCTGGGGAGGCGCCCGGGCATGTCTGGACCCAGTCCCCGCAGCCTGCCCCTTGCTGGGGCAGTACCCCCGGAGGCCAGGAAGGTCTGGGCAAGGCGGGCCAGGGGCAGGGGCCCTGCTGGGTCCTGCCCCTGGCCTGTGGGGCCTCTGAGCACAACCGGCCCTCTCCCGCTGGAAGACCTCCCCGGCTGCCTCCAAAGGCCGCTTTGCAAGCACTCTCGCCGGCTGTTCCCGCCAGCCGCGCACAACGCTCCCAAGCCCGGGAGAAAAGCGCTTCGGGGTGGTGCTCTCTCCCGGCCCTTGCCCCTGAGCCTGGGGGCCAGGCAGGGGGTCCACACTCCCAGGCCAAGGCAGAACCACATGCACACGTCTGTTCCTGCCCCCTGCACCGGCAGAGAGCTCGGGGGAGCCAGAGTCTGTCAGGCAGCTGCTGGGCTGGCCGCCTGTGTGGGAAGGGGCAGAGCCGACCTAGGGGCACACTGGGCCTCTTGCTCTCCCTGCTGCCCTGAGGCTGCTGGGCCAAAGAGGTCTTGGGCATCCAGCCCCTTGCTGGTCCCTTCCCTCTGACGAGGCCCTCTGAGCTCCAGCCCCTTGCAGTGTGGAGACAGCCCCTGCCAGCAACCTCCTCTCCAAGGAGGCCTCAAGCGAGGCCTAGGCCCAGGGGAAAGGCACCAGCGGGGATGAGCCTGGGGAGGCGCCCGGGCATGTCTGGACCCAGTCCCCGCAGCCTGCCCCTTGCTGGGGCAGTACCCCCGGAGGCCAGGAAGGTCTGGGCAAGGCGGGCCAGGGGCAGGGGCCCTGCTGGGTCCTGCCCCTGGCCTGTGGGGCCTCTGAGCACAACCGGCCCTCTCCCGCTGGAAGACCTCCCCGGCTGCCTCCAAAGGCCGCTTTGCAAGCACTCTCGCCGGCTGTTCCCGCCAGCCGCGCACAACGCTCCCAAGCCCGGGAGAAAAGCGCTTCGGGGTTGTGCTCTCTCCCGGCCCTTGCCCCTGAGCCTGGGGGCCAGGCAGGGGGTCCACACTCCCAGGCCAAGGCAGAACCACATGCACACGTCTGTTCCTGCCCCCTGCACCGGCAGAGAGCTCGGGGGAGCCAGAGTCTGTCAGGCAGCTGCTGGGCTGGCCGCCTGTGTGGGAAGGGGCAGAGCCGACCTAGGGGCACACTGGGCCTCTTGCTCTCCCTGCTGCCCTGAGGCTGCTGGGCCAAAGAGGTCTTGGGCATCCAGCCCCTTGCTGGTCCCTTCCCTCTGACGAGGCCCTCTGAGCTCCAGCCCCTTGCAGTGTGGAGACAGCCCCTGCCAGCAACCTCCTCTCCAAGGAGGCCTCAAGCGAGGCCTAGGCCCAGGGGAAAGGCACCAGCGGGGATGAGCCTGGGGAGGCGCCCGGGCATGTCTGGACCCAGTCCCCGCAGCCTGCCCCTTGCTGGGGCAGTACCCCCGGAGGCCAGGAAGGTCTGGGCAAGGCTGGCCAGGGGCAGGGGCCCTGCTGGGTCCTGCCCCTGGCCTGTGGGGCCTCTGAGCACAACCGGCCCTCTCCCGCTGGAAGACCTCCCCGGCTGCCTCCAAAGGCCGCTTTGCAAGCACTCTCGCCGGCTGTTCCCGCCAGCCGCGCACAACGCTCCCAAGCCCGGGAGAAAAGCGCTTCGGGGTGGTGCTCTCTCCCGGCCCTTGCCCCTGAGCCTGGGGCCCAGGCAGGGGGTCCACACTCCCAGGCCAAGGCAGAACCATATGCACACGTCTGTTCCTGCCCCCTGCACCGGCAGAGAGCTCGGGGGAGCCAGAGTCTGTCAGGCAGCTGCTGGGCTGGCCGCCTGTGTGGGAAGGGGCAGAGCCGACCTAGGGGCACACTGGGCCTCTTGCTCTCCCTGCTGCCCTGAGGCTGCTGGGCCAAAGAGGTCTTGGGCATCCAGCCCCTTGCTGGTCCCTTCCCTCTGACGAGGCCCTCTGAGCTCCTGCCCCTTGCAGTGTGGAGACAGCCCCTGCCAGCAACCTCCTCTCCAAGGAGGCTTCAAGCGAGGCCTAGGCCCAGGGGAAAGGCACCAGCGGGGATGAGCCTGGGGAGGCGCCCGGGCATGTCTGGACCCAGTCCCCGCAGCCTGCCCCTTGCTGGGGCAGTACCCCCGGAGGCCAGGAAGGTCTGGGCAAGGCGGGCCAGGGGCAGGGGCCCTGCTGGGTCCTGCCCCTGGCCTGTGGGGCCTCTGAGCACAACCGGCCCTCTCCCGCTGGAAGACCTCCCCGGCTGCCTCCAAAGGCCGCTTTGCACGCACTCTCGCCGGCTGTTCCCGCCAGCCGCGCACAACGCTCCCAAGCCCGGGAGAAAACCGCTTAGGGGTGGTGCTCTCTCCCGGCCCTTGCCCCTGAGCCTGGGGGCCAGGCAGGGCGTCCACACTCCCAGGCCAAGGCAGAACCACATGCACACGTCTGTTCCTGCCCCCTGCACCGGCAGAGAGCTCGGGGGAGCCAGAGTCTGTCAGGCAGCTGCTGGGCTGGCCGCCTGTGTGGGAAGGGGCAGAGCCGACCTAGGGTCACACTGGGCCTCTTGCTCTCCCTGCTGCCCTGAGGCTGCTGGGCCAAAGAGGTCTTGGGCAACCAGCCCCTTGCTGGTCCCTTCCCTCTGACGAGGCCCTCTGAGCTCCAGCCCCTTGCAGTGTGGAGACAGCCCCTGCCAGCAACCTCCTCTCCAAGGAGGCCTCAAGCGAGGCCTAGGCCCAGGGGAAAGGCACCAGCGGGGATGAGCCTGGGGAGGCGCCCGGGCATGTCTGGACCCAGTCCCCGCAGCCTGCCCCTTGCTGGGGCAGTACCCCCGGAGGCCAGGAAGGTCTGGGCAAGGCGGGCCAGGGGCAGGGGCCCTGCTGGGTCCTGCCCCTGGCCTGTGGGGCCTCTGAGCACAACCGGCCCTCTGCCGCTGGAAGACCTCCCCGGCTGCCTCCAAAGGCCGCTTTGCAAGCACTCTCGCCGGCTGTTCCCGCCAGCCGCGCACAACGCTCCCAAGCCCGGGAGAAAAGCGCTTCGGGGTGGTGCTCTCTCCCGGCCCTTGCCCCTGAGCCTGGGGGCCAGGCAGGGGGTCCACACTCCCAGGCCAAGGCAGAACCACATGCACACGTCTGTTCCTGCCCCCTGCACCGGCAGAGAGCTCGGGGGAGCCAGAGTCTGTCAGGCAGCTGCTGGGCTGGCCGCCTGTGTGGGAAGGGGCAGAGCCGACCTAGGGGCACACTGGGCCTCTTGCTCTCCCTGCTGCCCTGAGGCTGCTGGGCCAAAGAGGTCTTGGGCATCCAGCCCCTTGCTGGTCCCTTCCCTCTGACGAGGCCCTCTGAGCTCCAGCACCTTGCAGTGTGGAGACAGCCCCTGCCAGCAACCTCCTCTCCAAGGAGGCCTCAAGCGAGGCCTAGGCCCAGGGGAAAGGCACCAGCGGGGATGAGCCTGGGGAGGTGCCCGGGCATGTCTGGACCCAGTCCCCGCAGCCTGCCCCTTGCTGGGGCAGTACCCCCGGAGGCCAGGAAGGTCTGGGCAAGGCTGGCCAGGGGCAGGGGCCCTGCTGGGTCCTGCCCCTGGCCTGTGGGGCCTCTGAGCACAACCGGCCCTCTCCCGCTGGAAGACCTCCCCGGCTGCCTCCAAAGGCCGCTTTGCAAGCACTCTCGCCGGCTGTTCCCGCCAGCCGCGCACAACGCTCCCAAGCCCGGGAGAAAAGCGCTTCGGGGTGGTGCTCTCTCCCGGCCCTTGCCCCTGAGCCTGGGGGCCAGGCAGGGGGTCCACACTCCCAGGCCAAGGCAGAACCACATGCACACGTCTGTTCCTGCCCCCTGCACCGGCAGAGAGCTCGGGGGAGCCAGAGTCTGTCAGGCAGCTGCTGGGCTGGCCGCCTGTGTGGGAAGGGGCAGAGCCGACCTAGGGCCACACTGGGCCTCTTGCTCTCCCTGCTGCCCTGAGGCTGCTGGGCCAAAGAGGTCTTGGGCATCCAGCCCCTTGCTGGTCCCTTCCCTCTGACGAGGCCCTCTGAGCTCCAGCCCCTTGCAGTGTGGAGACAGCCCCTGCCAGCAACCTCCTCTCCAAGGAGGCCTCAAGCGAGGCCTAGGCCCAGGGGAAAGGCACCAGCGGGGATGAGCCTGGGGAGGCGACCGGGCATGTCTGGACCCAGTCCCCGCAGCCTGCCCCTTGCTGGGGCAGTACCCCCGGAGGCCAGGAAGGTCTGGGCAAGGCTGGCCAGGGGCAGGGGCCCTGCTGGGTCCTGCCGCTGGCCTGTGGGGCCTCTGAGCACAACCGGCCCTCTCCCGCTGGAAGACCTCCCCGGCTGCCTCCAAAGGCCGCTTTGCAAGCACTCTCGCCGGCTGTTCCCGCCAGCCGCGCACAACGCTCCCAAGCCCGGGAGAAAAGCGCTTCGGGGTGGTGCTCTCTCCCGGCCCTTGCCCCTGAGCCTGGGGGCCAGGCAGGGGGTCCACACTCCCAGGCCAAGGCAGAACCACATGCACACGTCTGTTCCTGCCCCCTGCACCGGCAGAGAGCTCGGGGGAGCCAGAGTCTGTCAGGCAGCTGCTGGGCTGGCCGCCTGTGTGGGAAGGGGCAGAGCCGACCTAGGGCCACACTGGGCCTCTTGCTCTCCCTGCTGCCCTGAGGCTGCTGGGCCAAAGAGGTCTTGGGCATCCAGCCCCTTGCTGGTCCCTTCCCTCTGACGAGGCCCTCTGTGCTCCAGCACCTTGCAGTGTGGAGACAGCCCCTGCCAGCAACCTCCTCTCCAAGGAGGCCTCAAGCGAGGCCTAGGCCCAGGGGAAAGGCACCAGCGGGGATGAGCCTGGGGAGGCGCCCGGGCATGTCTGGACCCAGTTCCCGCAGCCTGCCCCTTGCTGGGGCAGTACCCCCGGAGGCCAGGAAGGTCTGGGCAAGGCTGGCCAGGGGCAGGGGCCCTGCTGGGTCCTGCCCCTGGCCTGTGGGGCCTCTGAGCACAACCGGCCCTCTCCCGCTGGAAGACCTCCCCGGCTGCCTCCAAAGGCCGCTTTGCAAGCACTGTCGCCGGCTGTTCCCGCCAGCCGCGCCCAACGCTCCCAAGCCCGGGAGAAAAGCACTTCGGGGTGGTGCTCTCTCCCGGCCCTTGCCCCTGAGCCTGGGGGCCAGGCAGGGGGTCCACACTCCCAGGCCAAGGCAGAACCACATGCACACGTCTGTTCCTGCCCCCTGCACCGGCAGAGAGCTCGGGGGAGCCAGAGTCTGTCAGGCAGCTGCTGGGCTGGCCGCCTGTGTGGGAAGGGGCAGAGCCGACCTAGGGCCACACTGGGCCTCTTGCTCTCCCTGCTGCCCTGAGGCTGCTGGGCCAAAGAGGTCTTGGGCATCCAGCCCCTTGCTGGTCCCTTCCCTCTGACGAGGCCCTCTGAGCTCCAGCACCTTGCAGTGTGGAGACAGCCCCTGCCAGCAACCTCCTCTCCAAGGAGGCCTCAAGCGAGGCCTAGGCCCAGGGGAAAGGCACCAGCGGGGATGAGCCTTGGGAGGCGCCCGGGCATGTCTGGACCCAGTCCCCGCAGCCTGCCCCTTGCTGGGGCAGTACCCCCGGAGGCCAGGAAGGTCTGGGCAAGGCTGGCCAGGGGCAGGGGCCCTGCTGGGTCCTGCCCCTGGCCTGTGGGGCCTCTGAGCACAACCGGCCCTCTCCCGCTGGAAGACCTCCCCGGCTGCCTCCAAAGGCCGCTTTGCAAGCACTCTCGCCGGCTGTTCCCGCCAGCCGCGCACAACGCTCCCAAGCCCGGGAGAAAAGCGCTTCGGGGTGGTGCTCTCTCCCGGCCCTTGCCCCTGAGCCTGGGGGCCAGGCAGGGGGTCCACACTCCCAGGCCAAGGCAGAACCACATGCACACGTCTGTTCCTGCCCCCTGCACGGGCAGAGAGCTCGGGGGAGCCAGAGTCTGTCAGGCAGCTGCTGGGCTGGCCGCCTGTGTGGGAAGGGGCAGAGCCGACCTAGGGCCACACTGGGCCTCTTGCTCTCCCTGCTGCCCTGAGGCTGCTGGGCCAAAGAGGTCTTGGGCATCCAGCCCCTTGCTGGTCCCTTCCCTCTGATGAGGCCCTCTGAGCTCCAGCCCCTTGCAGTGTGGAGACAGCCCCTGCCAGCAACCTCCTCTCCAAGGAGGCCTCAAGCGAGGCCTAGGCCCAGGGGAAAGGCACCAGCGGGGATGAGCCTGGGGAGGCGCCCGGGCATGTCTGGACCCAGTCCCCGCAGCCTGCCCCTTGCTGGGGCAGTACACCCGGAGGCCAGGAAGGTCTGGGCAAGGCTGGCCAGGGGCAGGGGCCCTGCTGGGTCCTGCCCCTGGCCTGTGGGGCCTCTGAGCACAACCGGCCCTCTCCCGCTGGAAGACCTCCCCGGCTGCCTCCAAAGGCCGCTTTGCAAGCACTCTCGCCGGCTGTTCCCGCCAGCCGCGCACAACGCTCCCAAGCCCGGGAGAAAAGCGCTTCGGGGTGGTGCTCTCTCCCGGCCCTTGCCCCTGAGCCTGGGGGCCAGGCAGGGGGTCCACACTCCCAGGCCAAGGCAGAACCACATGCACACGTCTGTTCCTGCCCCCTGCACCGGCAGAGAGCTCGGGGGAGCCAGAGTCTGTCAGGCAGCTGCTGGGCTGGCCGCCTGTGTGGGAAGGGGCAGAGCCGACCTAGGGGCACACTGGGCCTCTTGCTCTCCCTGCTGCCCTGAGGCTGCTGGGCCAAAGAGGTCTTGGGCATCCAGCCCCTTGCTGGTCCCTTCCCTCTGACGAGGCCCTCTGTGCTCCAGCCCCTTGCAGTGTGGAGACAGCCCCTGCCATCAACCTCCTCTCCAAGGAGGCCTCAAGCGAGGCCTAGGCCCAGGGGAAAGGCACCAGCGGGGATGAGCCTGGGGAGGCGCCCGGGCATGTCTGGACCCAGTCCCCGCAGCCTGCCCCTTGCTGGGGCAGTACCCCCGGAGGCCAGGAAGGTCTGGGCAAGGCGGGCCAGGGGCAGGGGCCCTGCTGGGTCCTGCCCCTGGCCTGTGGGGCCTCTGAGCACAACCGGCCCTCTCCCGCTGGAAGACCTCCCCGGCTGCCTCCAAAGGCCGCTTTGCAAGCACTCTCGCCGGCTGTTCCCGCCAGCCGCGCACAACGCTCCCAAGCCCGGGAGAAAAGCGCTTCGGGGTGGTGCTCTCTCCCGGCCCTTGCCCCTGAGCCTGGGGGCCAGGCAGGGGGTCCACACTCCCAGGCCAAGGCAGAACCACATGCACACGTCTGTTCCTGCCCCCTGCACCGGCAGAGAGCTCGGGGGAGCCAGAGTCTGTCAGGCAGCTGCTGGGCTGGCCGCCTGTGTGGGAAGGGGCAGAGCCGACCTAGGGGCACACTGGGCCTCTTGCTCTCCCTGCTGCCCTGAGGCTGCTGGGCCAAAGAGGTCTTGGGCATCCAGCCCCTTGCTGGTCCCTTCCCTCTGACGAGGCCCTCTGTGCTCCAGCACCTTGCAGTGTGGAGACAGCCCCTGCCAGCAACCTCCTCTCCAAGGAGGCCTCAAGCGAGGCCTAGGCCCAGGGGAAAGGCACCAGCGGGGATGAGCCTGGGGAGGCGCCCGGGCATGTCTGGACCCAGTTCCCGCAGCCTGCCCCTTGCTGGGGCAGTACCCCCGGAGGCCAGGAAGTTCTGGGCAAGGCTGGCCAGGGGCAGGGGCCCTGCTGGGTCCTGCCCCTGGCCTGTGGGGCCTCTGAGCACAACCGGCCCTCTCCCGCTGGAAGACCTCCCCGGCTGCCTCCAAAGGCCGCTTTGCAAGCACTGTCGCCGGCTGTTCCCGCCAGCCGCGCCCAACGCTCCCAAGCCCGGGAGAAAAGCACTTCGGTGTGGTGCTCTCTCCCGGCCCTTGCCCCTGAGCCTGGGGGCCAGGCAGGGGGTCCACACTCCCAGGCCAAGGCAGAACCACATGCACACGTCTGTTCCTGCCCCCTGCACCGGCAGAGAGCTCGGGGGAGCCAGAGTCTGTCAGGCAGCTGCTGGGCTGGCCGCCTGTGTGGGAAGGGGCAGAGCCGACCTAGGGGCACACTGGGCCTCTTGCTCTCCCTGCTGCCCTGAGGCTGCTGGGCCAAAGAGGTCTTGGGCATCCAGCCCCTTGCTGGTCCCTTCCCTCTGACGAGGCCCTCTGTGCTCCAGCACCTTGCAGTGTGGAGACAGCCCCTGCCAGCAACCTCCTCTCCAAGGAGGCCTCAAGCGAGGCCTAGGCCCAGGGGAAAGGCACCAGCGGGGATGAGCCTGGGGAGGCGCCCGGGCATGTCTGGACCCAGTTCCCGCAGCCTGCCCCTTGCTGGGGCAGTACCCCCGGAGGCCAGGAAGGTCTGGGCAAGGCTGGCCAGGGGCAGGGGCCCTGCTGGGTCCTGCCCCTGGCCTGTGGGGCCTCTGAGCACAACCGGCCCTCTCCCGCTGGAAGACCTCCCCGGCTGCCTCCAAAGGCCGCTTTGCAAGCACTGTCGCCGGCTGTTCCCGCCAGCCGCGCCCAACGCTCCCAAGCCCGGGAGAAAAGCACTTCGGGGTGGTGCTCTCTCCCGGCCCTTGCCCCTGAGCCTGGGGGCCAGGCAGGGGGTCCACACTCCCAGGCCAAGGCAGAACCACATGCACACGTCTGTTCCTGCCCCCTGCACCGGCAGAGAGCTCGGGGGAGCCAGAGTCTGTCAGGCAGCTGCTGGGCTGGCCGCCTGTGTGGGAAGGGGCAGAGCCGACCTAGGGCCACACTGGGCCTCTTGCTCTCCCTGCTGCCCTGAGGCTGCTGGGCCAAAGAGGTCTTGGGCATCCAGCCCCTTGCTGGTCCCTTCCCTCTGACGAGGCCCTCTGAGCTCCAGCCCCTTGCAGTGTGGAGACAGCCCCTGCCAGCAACCTCCTCTCCAAGGAGGCCTCAAGCGAGGCCTAGGCCCAGGGGAAAGGCACCAGCGGGGATGAGCCTGGGGAGGCGCCCGGGCATGTCTGGACCCAGTCCCCGCAGCCTGCCCCTTGCTGGGGCAGTACCCCCGGAGGCCAGGAAGGTCTGGGCAAGGCTGGCCAGGGGCAGGGGCCCTGCTGGGTCCTGCCCCTGGCCTGTGGGGCCTCTGAGCACAACCGGCCCTCTCCCGCTGGAAGACCTCCCCGGCTGCCTCCAAAGGCCGCTTTGCAAGCACTCTCGCCGGCTGTTCCCGCCAGCCGCGCACAACGCTCCCAAGCCCGGGAGAAAAGCGCTTCGGGGTGGTGCTCTCTCCCGGCCCTTGCCCCTGAGCCTGGGGGCCAGGCAGGGGGTCCACACTCCCAGGCCAAGGCAGAACCACATGCACACGTCTGTTCCTGCCCCCTGCACCGGCAGAGAGCTCGGGGGAGCCAGAGTCTGTCAGGCAGCTGCTGGGCTGGCCGCCTGTGTGGGAAGGGGCAGAGCCGACCTAGGGGCACACTGGGCCTCTTGCTCTCCCTGCTGCCCTGAGGCTGCTGGGCCAAAGAGGTCTTGGGCATCCAGCCCCTTGCTGGTCCCTTCCCTCTGACGAGGCCCTCTGAGCTCCAGCCCCTTGCAGTGTGGAGACAGCCCCTGCCAGCAACCTCCTCTCCAAGGAGGCCTCAAGCGAGGCCTAGGCCCAGGGGAAAGGCACCAGCGGGGATGAGCCTGGGGAGGCGCCCGGGCATGTCTGGACCCAGTCCCCGCAGCCTGCCCCTTGCTGGGGCAGTACCCCCGGAGGCCAGGAAGGTCTGGGCAAGGCTGGCCAGGGGCAGGGGCCCTGCTGGTTCCTGCCCCTGGCCTGTGGGGCCTCTGAGCACAACCGGCCCTCTCCCGCTGGAAGACCTCCCCGGCTGCCTCCAAAGGCCGCTTTGCAAGCACTCTCGCCGGCTGTTCCCGCCAGCCGCGCACAACGCTCCCAAGCCCGGGAGAAAAGCGCTTCGGGGTGGTGCTCTCTCCCGGCCCTTGCCCCTGAGCCTGGGGGCCAGGCAGGGGGTCCACACTCCCAGGCCAAGGCAGAACCACATGCACACGTCTGTTCCTGCCCCCTGCACCGGCAGAGAGCTCGGGGGAGCCAGAGTCTGTCAGGCAGCTGCTGGGCTGGCCGCCTGTGTGGGAAGGGGCAGAGCCGACCTAGGGGCACACTGGGCCTCTTGCTCTCCCTGCTGCCCTGAGGCTGCTGGGCCAAAGAGGTCTTGGGCATCCAGCCCGTTGCTGGTCCCTTCCCTCTGACGAGGCCCTCTGAGCTCCAGCCCCTTGCAGTGTGGAGACAGCCCCTGCCAGCAACCTCCTCTCCAAGGAGGCCTCAAGCGAGGCCTAGGCCCAGGGGAAAGGCACCAGCGGGGATGAGCCTGGGGAGGCGCCCGGGCATGTCTGGACCCAGTCCCCGCAGCCTGCCCCTTGCTGGGGCAGTACCCCCGGAGGCCAGGAAGGTCTGGGCAAGGCTGGCCAGGGGCAGGGGCCCTGCTGGTTCCTGCCCCTGGCCTGTGGGGCCTCTGAGCACAACCGGCCCTCTCCCGCTGGAAGACCTCCCCGGCTGCCTCCAAAGGCCGCTTTGCAAGCACTCTCGCCGGCTGTTCCCGCCAGCCGCGCACAACGCTCCCAAGCCCGGGAGAAAAGCGCTTCGGGGTGGTGCTCTCTCCCGGCCCTTGCCCCTGAGCCTGGGGGCCAGGCAGGGGGTCCACACTCCCAGGCCAAGGCAGAACCACATGCACACGTCTGTTCCTGCCCCCTGCACCGGCAGAGAGCTCGGGGGAGCCAGAGTCTGTCAGGCAGCTGCTGGGCTGGCCGCCTGTGTGGGAAGGGGCAGAGCCGACCTAGGGGCACACTGGGCCTCTTGCTCTCCCTGCTGCCCTGAGGCTGCTGGGCCAAAGAGGTCTTGGGCATCCAGCCCCTTGCTGGTCACTTCCCTCTGACGAGGCCCTCTGAGCTCCAGCCCCTTGCAGTGTGGAGACAGCCCCTGCCAGCAACCTCCTCTCCAAGGAGGCCTCAAGCGAGGCCTAGGCCCAGGGGAAAGGCACCAGCGGGGATGAGCCTGGGGAGGCGCCCGGGCATGTCTGGACCCAGTCCCCGCAGCCTGCCCCTTGCTGGGGCAGTACCCCCGGAGGCCAGGAAGGTCTGGGCAAGGCGGGCCAGGGGCAGGGGCCCTGCTGGGTCCTGCCCCTGGCCTGTGGGGCCTCTGAGCACAACCGGCCCTCTCCCGCTGGAAGACCTCCCCGGCTGCCTCCAAAGGCAGCTTTGCAAGCACTCTCGCCGGCTGATCCCGCCAGCCGCGCACAACGCTCCCAAGCCCGGGAGAAAAGCGCTTCGGGGTGGTGCTCTCTCCCGGCCCTTGCCCCTGAGCCTGGGGGCCAGGCAGGGGGTCCACACTTCCAGGCCAAGGCAGAACCACATGCACACGTCTGTTCCTGCCCCCTGCACCGGCAGAGAACTCGGGGGAGCCAGAGTCTGTCAGGCAGCTGCTGGGCTGGCCGCCTGTGTGGGAAGGGGCAGAGCCGACCTAGGGGCACACTGGGCCTCTTGCTCTCCCTGCTGCCCTGAGGCTGCTGGGCCAAAGAGGCCTTGGGCATCCAGCCCCTTGCTGGTCCTTCCCTCTGACGAGGCCCTCTGAGCTCCAGCCCCTTGCAGTGTGGAGACAGCCCCTGCCAGCAACCTCCTCTCCAAGGAGGCCTCAAGCGAGGCCTAGGCCCAGGAGAAAGGCACCAGCGGGGATGAGCCTGGGGAGGCGCCCGGGCATGTCTGGACCCAGTCCCCGCAGCCTGCCCCTTGCTGGGGCAGTACCCCCGGAGGCCAGGAAGGTCTGGGCAAGGCGGGCCAGGGGCAGGGGCCCTGCTGGGTCCTGCCCCTGGCCTGTGGGGCCTCTGAGCACAACCGGCCCTCTCCCGCTGGAAGACCTCCCCGGCTGCCTCCAAAGGCCGCTTTGCAAGCACTCTCGCCGGCTGTTCCCGCCAGCCGCGCACAACGCTCCCAAGCCCGGGAGAAAAGCGCTTCGGGGTGGTGCTCTCTCCCGGCCCTTGCCCCTGAGCCTGGGGGCCAGGCAGGGGGTCCACACTCCCAGGCCAAGGCAGAACCACATGCACACGTCTGTTCCTGCCCCCTGCACCGGCAGAGAGCTCGGGGGAGCCAGAGTCTGTCAGGCAGCTGCTGGGCTGGCCGCCTGTGTGGGAAGGGGCAGAGCCGACCTAGGGGCACACTGGGCCTCTTGCTCTCCCTGCTGCCCTGAGGCTGCTGGGCCAAAGAGGTCTTGGGCATCCAGCCCGTTGCTGGTCCCTTCCCTCTGACGAGGCCCTCTGAGCTCCAGCCCCTTGCAGTGTGGAGACAGCCCCTGCCAGCAACCTCCTCTCCAAGGAGGCCTCAAGCGAGGCCTAGGCCCAGGGGAAAGGCACCAGCGGGGATGAGCCTGGGGAGGCGCCCGGGCATGTCTGGACCCAGTCCCCGCAGCCTGCCCCTTGCTGGGGCAGTACCCCCGGAGGCCAGGAAGGTCTGGGCAAGGCGGGCCAGGGGCAGGGGCCCTGCTGGGTCCTGCCCCTGGCCTGTGGGGCCTCTGAGCACAACCGGCCCTCTCCCGCTGGAAGACCTCCCCGGCTGCCTCCAAAGGCCGCTTTGCAAGCACTCTCGCCGGCTGTTCCCGCCAGCCGCGCACAACGCTCCCAAGCCCGGGAGAAAAGCGCTTCGGGGTGGTGCTCTCTCCCGGCCCTTGCCCCTGAGCCTGGGGGCCAGGCAGGGGGTCCACACTCCCAGGCCAAGGCAGAACCACATGCACACGTCTGTTCCTGCCCCCTGCACCGGCAGAGAGCTCGGGGGAGCCAGAGTCTGTCAGGCAGCTGCTGGGCTGGCCGCCTGTGTGGGAAGGGGCAGAGCCGACCTAGGGGCACACTGGGCCTCTTGCTCTCCCTGCTGCCCTGAGGCTGCTGGGCCAAAGAGGTCTTGGGCATCCAGCCCCTTGCTGGTCCCTTCCCTCTGACGAGGCCCTCTGAGCTCCAGCCCCTTGCAGTGTGGAGACAGCCCCTGCCAGCAACCTCCTCTCCAAGGAGGCCTCAAGCGAGGCCTAGGCCCAGGGGAAAGGCACCAGCGGGGATGAGCCTGGGGAGGCGCCCGGGCATGTCTGGACCCAGTCCCCGCAGCCTGCCCCTTGCTGGGGCAGTACCCCCGGAGGCCAGGAAGGTCTGGGCAAGGCGGGCCAGGGGCAGGGGCCCTGCTGGGTCCTGCCCCTGGCCTGTGGGGCCTCTGAGCACAACCGGCCCTCTCCCGCTGGAAGACCTCCCCGGCTGCCTCCAAAGGCCGCTTTGCAAGCACTCTCGCCGGCTGTTCCCGCCAGCCGCGCACAACGCTCCCAAGCCCGGGAGAAAAGCGCTTCGGGGTGGTGCTCTCTCCCGGCCCTTGCCCCTGAGCCTGGGGGCCAGGCAGGGGGTCCACACTCCCAGGCCAAGGCAGAACCTCATGCACACGTCTGTTCCTGCCCCCTGCACCGGCAGAGAGCTCGGGGGAGCCAGAGTCTGTCAGGCAGCTGCTGGGCTGGCCGCCTGTGTGGGAAGGGGCAGAGCCGACCTAGGGGCACACTGGGCCTCTTGCTCTCCCTGCTGCCCTGAGGCTGCTGGGCCAAAGAGGTCTTGGGCATCCAGCCCCTTGCTGGTCCCTTCCCTCTGACGAGGCCCTCTGAGCTCCAGCCCCTTGCAGTGTGGAGACAGCCCCTGCCAGCAACCTCCTCTCCAAGGAGGCCTCAAGCGAGGCCTAGGCCCAGGGGAAAGGCACCAGCGGGGATGAGCCTGGGGAGGCGCCCGGGCATGTCTGGACCCAGTCCCCGCAGCCTGCCCCTTGCTGGGGCAGTACCCCCGGAGGCCAGGAAGGTCTGGGCAAGGCGGGCCAGGGGCAGGGGCCCTGCTGGGTCCTGCCCCTGGCCTGTGGGGCCTCTGAGCACAACCGGCCCTCTGCCGCTGGAAGACTTCCCCGGCTGCCTCCAAAGGCCGCTTTGCAAGCACTCTCGCCGGCTGTTCCCGCCAGCCGCGCACAACGCTCCCAAGCCCGGGAGAAAAGCGCTTCGGGGTGGTGCTCTCTCCCGGCCCTTGCCCCTGAGCCTGGGGGCCAGGCAGGGGGTCCACACTCCCAGGCCAAGGCAGAACCACATGCACACGTCTGTTCCTGCCCCCTGCACCGGCAGAGAGCTCGGGGGAGCCAGAGTCTGTCAGGCAGCTGCTGGGCTGGCCGCCTGTGTGGGAAGGGGCAGAGCCGACCTAGGGGCACACTGGGCCTCTTGCTCTCCCTGCTGCCCTGAGGCTGCTGGGCCAAAGAGGTCTTGGGCATCCAGCCCCTTGCTGGTCCCTTCCCTCTGACGAGGCCCTCTGAGCTCCAGCCCCTTGCAGTGTGGAGACAGCCCCTGCCAGCAACCTCCTCTCCAAGGAGGCCTCAAGCGAGGCCTAGGCCCAGGGGAAAGGCACCAGCGGGGATGAGCCTGGGGAGGCACCCGGGCATGTCTGGACCCAGTCCCCGCAGCCTGCCCCTTGCTGGGGCAGTACCCCCGGAGGCCAGGAAGGTCTGGGTAAGGCGGGCCAGGGGCAGGGGCCCTGCTGGGTCCTGCCCCTGGCCTGTGGGGCCTCTGAGCACAACCGGACCTCTCCCGCTGGAAGACCTCCCCGGCTGCCTCCAAAGGCCGCTTTGCAAGCACTCTCGCCGGCTGTTCCCGCCAGCCGCGCACAATGCTCCCAAGCCCGGGAGAAAAGCGCTTCGGGGTGGTGCTCTCTCCCGGCCCTTGCCCCTGAGCCTGGGGGCCAGGCAGGGGGTCCACACTCCCAGGCCAAGGCAGAACCACATGCACACGTCTGTTCCTGCCCCCTGCACCGGCAGAGAGCTCGGGGGAGCCAGAGTCTGTCAGGCAGCTGCTGGGCTGGCCGCCTGTGTGGGAAGGGGCAGAGCCGACCTAGGGGCACACTGGGCCTCTTGCTCTCCCTGCTGCCCTGAGGCTGCTGGGCCAAAGAGGTCTTGGGCATCCAGCCCCTTGCTGGTCCCTTCCCTCTGACGAGGCCCTCTGAGCTCCAGCCCCTTGCAGTGTGGAGACAGCCCCTGCCAGCAACCTCGTCTCCAAGGAGGCCTCAAGCGAGGCCTAGGCCCAGGGGAAAGGCACCAGCGGGGATGAGCCTGGGGAGGCGCCCGGGCATGTCTGGACCCAGTCCCCGCAGCCTGCCCCTTGCTGGGGCAGTACCCCCGGAGGCCAGGAAGGTCTGGGCAAGGCTGGCCAGGGGCAGGGGCCCTGCTGGGTCCTGCCCCTGGCCTGTGGGGCCTCTGAGCACAACCGGCCCTCTCCCGCTGGAAGACCTCCCCGGCTGCCTTCAAAGGCCGCTTTGCAAGCACTCTCGCCGGCTGTTCCCGCCAGCCGCGCACAACGCTCCCAAGCCCGGGAGAAAAGCACTTCGGGGTGGTGCTCTCTCCCGGCCCTTGCCCCTGAGCCTGGGGGCCAGGCAGGGGGTCCACACTCCCAGGCCAAGGCAGAACCACATGCACACGTCTGTTCCTGCCCCCTGCACCGGCAGAGAGCTCGGGGGAGCCAGAGTCTGTCAGGCAGCTGCTGGGCTGGCCGCCTGTGTGGGAAGGGGCAGAGCCGACCTAGGGGCACACTGGGCCTCTTGCTCTCCCTGTTGCCCTGAGGCTGCTGGGCCAAAGAGGTCTTGGGCATCCAGCCCCTTGCTGGTCCCTTCCCTCTGACGAGGCCCTCTGAGCTCCAGCCCCTTGCAGTGTGGAGACAGCCCCTGCCAGCAACCTCCTCTCCAAGGAGGCCTCAAGCGAGGCCTAGACCCAGGGGAAAGGCACCAGCGGGGATGAGCCTGGGGAGGCGCCCGGGCATGTCTGGACCCAGTCCCCGCAGCCTGCCCCTTGCTGGGGCAGTACCCCCGGAGGCCAGGAATGTCTGGGCAAGGCGGGCCAGGGGCAGGGGCCCTGCTGGGTCCTGCCCCTGGCCTGTGGGGCCTCTGAGCACAACCGGCCCTCTCCCGCTGGAAGACCTCCCCGGCTGCCTCCAAAGGCCGCTTTGCAAGCACTCTCGCCGGCTGTTCCCGCCAGCCGCGCACAACGTTCCCAAGCCCGGGAGAAAAGCGCTTCGGGGTGGTGCTCTCTCCCGGCCCTTGCCCCTGAGCCTGGGGGCCAGGCAGGGGGTCCACACTCCCAGGCCAAGGCAGAACCACATGCACACGTCTGTTCCTGCCCCCTGCACCGGCAGAGAGCTCGGGGGAGCCAGAGTCTGTCAGGCAGCTGCTGGGCTGGCCGCCTGTGTGGGAAGGGGCAGAGCCGACCTAGGGGCACACTGGGCCTCTTGCTCTCCCTGTTGCCCTGAGGCTGCTGGGCCAAAGAGGTCTTTGGCATCCAGCCCCTTGCTGGTCCCTTCCCTCTGACGAGGCCCTCTGGGCTCCAGCCCCTTGCAGTGTGGAGACAGCCCCTGCCAGCAACCTCCTCTCCAAGGAGGCCTCAAGCGAGGCCTAGGCCCAGGGGAAAGGCACCAGCGGGGATGAGCCTGGGGAGGCGCCCGGGCATGTCTGGACCCAGTCCCCGCAGCCTGCCCCTTGCTGGGGCAGTACCCCTGGAGGCCAGGAAGGTCTGGGCAAGGCGGGCCAGGGGCAGGGGCCCTGCTGGGTCCTGCCCCTGGCCTGTGGGGCCTCTGAGCACAACGGGCCCTCTCCCGCTGGAAGACCTCCCCGGCTGCCTCCAAAGGCCGCTTTGCAAGCACTCTCGCCGGCTGTTCCCGCCAGCCGCGCACAACGCTCCCAAGCCCGGGAGAAAAGCGCTTCGGGGTGGTGCTCTCTCCCGGCCCTTGCCCCTGAGCCTGGGGGCCAGGCAGGGGGTCCACACTCCCAGGCCAAGGCAGAACCTCATGCACACGTCTGTTCCTGCCCCCTGCACCGGCAGAGAGCTCGGGGGAGCCAGAGTCTGTCAGGCAGCTGCTGGGCTGGCCGCCTGTGTGGGAAGGGGCAGAGCCGACCTAGGGGCACACTGGGCCTCTTGCTCTCCCTGCTGCCCTGAGGCTGCTGGGCCAAAGAGGTCTTGGGCATCCAGCCCGTTGCTGGTCCCTTCCCTCTGACGAGGCCCTCTGAGCTCCAGCCCCTTGCAGTGTGGAGACAGCCCCTGCCAGCAACCTCCTCTCCAAGGAGGCCTCAAGCGAGGCCTAGGCCCAGGGGAAAGGCACCAGCGGGGATGAGCCTGGGGAGGCGCCCGGGCATGTCTGGACCCAGTCCCCGCAGCCTGCCCCTTGCTGGGGCAGTACCCCCGGAGGCCAGGAAGGTCTGGGCAAGGCGGGCCAGGGGCAGGGGCCCTGCTGGGTCCTGCCCCTGGCCTGTGGGGCCTCTGAGCACAACCGGCCCTCTGCCGCTGGAAGACCTCCCCGGCTGCCTCCAAAGGCCGCTTTGCAAGCACTCTCGCCGGCTGTTCCCGCCAGCCGCGCACAACGCTCCCAAGCCCGGGAGAAAAGCGCTTCGGGGTGGTGCTCTCTCCCGGCCTTTGCCCCTGAGCCTGGGGGCCAGGCAGGGGGTCCACACTCCCAGGCCAAGGCAGAACCACATGCACACGTCTGTTCCTGCCCCCTGCACCGGCAGAGAGCTCGGGGGAGCCAGAGTCTGTCAGGCAGCTGCTGGGCTGGCCGCCTGTGTGGGAAGGGGCAGAGCCGACCTAGGGGCACACTGGGCCTCTTGCTCTCCCTGCTGCCCTGAGGCTGCTGGGCCAAAGAGGTCTTGGGCATCCAGCCCCTTGCTGGTCCCTTCCCTCTGACGAGGCCCTCTGAGCTCCAGCCCCTTGCAGTGTGGAGACAGCCCCTGCCAGCAACCTCCTCTCCAAGGAGGCCTCAAGCGAGGCCTAGGCCCAGGGGAAAGGCACCAGCGGGGATGAGCCTGGGGAGGCGCCCGGGCATGTCTGGACCCAGTCCCCGCAGCCTGCCCCTTGCTGGGGCAGTACCCCCGGAGGCCAGGAAGGTCTGGGTAAGGCGGGCCAGGGGCAGGGGCCCTGCTGGGTCCTGCCCCTGGCCTGTGGGGCCTCTGAGCACAACCGGCCCTCTCCCGCTGGAAGACCTCCCCGGCTGCCTCCAAAGGCCGCTTTGCAAGCACTCTCGCCGGCTGTTCCCGCCAGCCGCGCACAATGCTCCCAAGCCCGGGAGAAAAGCGCTTCGGGGTGGTGCTCTCTCCCGGCCCTTGCCCCTGAGCCTGGGGGCCAGGCAGGGGGTCCACACTCCCAGGCCAAGGCAGAACCACATGCACACGTCTGTTCCTGCCCCCTGCACCGGCAGAGAGCTCGGGGGAGCCAGAGTCTGTCAGGCAGCTGCTGGGCTGGCCGCCTGTGTGGGAAGGGGCAGAGCCGACCTAGGGGCACACTGGGCCTCTTGCTCTCCCTGCTGCCCTGAGGCTGCTGGGCCAAAGAGGTCTTGGGCATCCAGCCCCTTGCTGGTCCCTTCCCTCTGACGAGGCCCTCTGAGCTCCAGCCCCTTGCAGTGTGGAGACAGCCCCTGCCAGCAACCTCGTCTCCAAGGAGGCCTCAAGCGAGGCCTAGGCCCAGGGGAAAGGCACCAGCGGGGATGAGCCTGGGGAGGCGCCCGGGCATGTCTGGACCCAGTCCCCGCAGCCTGCCCCTTGCTGGGGCAGTACCCCCGGAGGCCAGGAAGATCTGGGCAAGGCTGGCCAGGGGCAGGGGCCCTGCTGGGTCCTGCCCCTGGCCTGTGGGGCCTCTGAGCACAACCGGCCCTCTCCCGCTGGAAGACCTCCCCGGCTGCCTCCAAAGGCCGCTTTGCAAGCACTCTCGCCGGCTGTTCCCGCCAGCCGCGCACAACGCTCCCAAGCCCGGGAGAAAAGCACTTCGGGGTGGTGCTCTCTCCCGGCCCTTGCCCCTGAGCCTGGGGGCCAGGCAGGGGGTCCACACTCCCAGGCCAAGGCAGAACCACATGCACACGTCTGTTCCTGCCCCCTGCACCGGCAGAGAGCTCGGGGGAGCCAGAGTCTGTCAGGCAGCTGCTGGGCTGGCCGCCTGTGTGGGAAGGGGCAGAGCCGACCTAGGGGCACACTGGGCCTCTTGCTCTCCCTGTTGCCCTGAGGCTGCTGGGCCAAAGAGGTCTTGGGCATCCAGCCCCTTGCTGGTCCCTTCCCTCTGACGAGGCCCTCTGAGCTCCAGCCCCTTGCAGTGTGGAGACAGCCCCTGCCAGCAACCTCCTCTCCAAGGAGGCCTCAAGCGAGGCCTAGACCCAGGGGAAAGGCACCAGCGGGGATGAGCCTGGGGAGGCGCCCGGGCATGTCTGGACCCAGTCCCCGCAGCCTGCCCCTTGCTGGGGCAGTACCCCCGGAGGCCAGGAATGTCTGGGCAAGGCGGGCCAGGGGCAGGGGCCCTGCTGGGTCCTGCCCCTGGCCTGTGGGGCCTCTGAGCACAACCGGCCCTCTCCCGCTGGAAGACCTCCCCGGCTGCCTCCAAAGGCCGCTTTGCAAGCACTCTCGCCGGCTGTTCCCGCCAGCCGCGCACAACGTTCCCAAGCCCGGGAGAAAAGCGCTTCGGGGTGGTGCTCTCTCCCGGCCCTTGCCCCTGAGCCTGGGGGCCAGGCAGGGGGTCCACACTCCCAGGCCAAGGCAGAACCACATGCACACGTCTGTTCCTGCCCCCTGCACCGGCAGAGAGCTCGGGGGAGCCAGAGTCTGTCAGGCAGCTGCTGGGCTGGCCGCCTGTGTGGGAAGGGGCAGAGCCGACCTAGGGGCACACTGGGCCTCTTGCTCTCCCTGTTGCCCTGAGGCTGCTGGGCCAAAGAGGTCTTTGGCATCCAGCCCCTTGCTGGTCCCTTCCCTCTGACGAGGCCCTCTGGGCTCCAGCCCCTTGCAGTGTGGAGACAGCCCCTGCCAGCAACCTCCTCTCCAAGGAGGCCTCAAGCGAGGCCTAGGCCCAGGGGAAAGGCACCAGCGGGGATGAGCCTGGGGAGGCGCCCGGGCATGTCTGGACCCAGTCCCCGCAGCCTGCCCCTTGCTGGGGCAGTACCCCCGGAGGCCAGGAAGGTCTGGGCAAGGCGGGCCAGGGGCAGGGGCCCTGCTGGGTCCTGCCCCTGGCCTGTGGGGCCTCTGAGCACAACCGGCCCTCTCCCGCTGGAAGACCTCCCCGGCTGCCTCCAAAGGCCGCTTTGCAAGCACTCTCGCCGGCTGTTCCCGCCAGCCGCGCACAACGCTCCCAAGCCCGGGAGAAAAGCGCTTCGGGGTGGTGCTCTCTCCCGGCCCTTGCCCCTGAGCCTGGGGGCCAGGCAGGGAGTCCACACTCCCAGGCCAAGGCAGAACCACATGCACACGTCTGTTCCTGCCCCCTGCACCGGCAGAGAGCTCGGGGGAGCCAGAGTCTGTCAGGCAGCTGCTGGGCTGGCCGCCTGTGTGGGAAGGGGCAGAGCCGACCTAGGGGCACACTGGGCCTCTTGCTCTCCCTGCTGCCCTGAGGCTGCTGGGCCAAAGAGGTCTTGGGCATCCAGCCCCTTGCTGGTCCCTTCCCTCTGACGAGGCCCTCTGAGCTCCAGCCCCTTGCAGTGTGGAGACAGCCCCTGCCAGTAACCTCCTCTCCAAGGAGGCCTCAAGCGAGGCCTAGGCCCAGGGGAAAGGCACCAGCGGGGATGAGCCTGGGGAGGCGCCCGGGCATGTCTGGACCCAGTCCCCGCAGCCTGCCCCTTGCTGGGGCAGTACCCCCGGAGGCCAGGAAGGTCTGGGCAAGGCGGGCCAGGGGCAGGGGCCCTGCTGGGTCCTGCCCCTGGCCTGTGGGGCCTCTGAGCACAACCGGCCCTCTCCCGCTGGAAGACCTCCCCGGCTGCCTCCAAAGGCCGCTTTGCAAGCACTCTCGCCGGCTGTTCCCGCCAGCCGCGCACAACGCTCCCAAGCCCGGGAGAAAAGCGCTTCGGGGTGGTGCTCTCTCCCGGCCCTTGCCCCTGAGCCTGGGGGCCAGGCAGGGGGTCCACACTCCCAGGCCAAGGCAGAACCACATGCACACGTCTGTTCCTGCCCCCTGCACCGGCAGAGAGCTCGGGGGAGCCAGAGTCTGTCAGGCAGCTGCTGGGCTGGCCGCCTGTGTGGGAAGGGGCAGAGCCGACCTAGGGGCACACTGGGCCTCTTGCTCTCCCTGTTGCCCTGAGGCTGCTGGGCCAAAGAGGTCTTGGGCATCCAGCCCCTTGCTGGTCCCTTCCCTCTGACGAGGCCCTCTGGGCTCCAGCCCCTTGCAGTGTGGAGACAGCCCCTGCCAGCAACCTCCTCTCCAAGGAGGCCTCAAGCGAGGCCTAGGCCCAGGGGAAAGGCACCAGCGGGGATGAGCCTGGGGAGGCGCCCGGGCATGTCTGGACCCAGTCCCCGCAGCCTGCCCCTTGCTGGGGCAGTACCCCCGGAGGCCAGGAAGGACTGGGCAAGGCTGGCCAGGGGCAGGGGCCCTGCTGGGTCCTGCCCCTGGCCTGTGGGGCCTCTGAGCACAACCGGCCCTCTCCCGCTGGAAGACCTCCCCGACTGCCTCCAAAGGCCGCTTTGCAAGCACTCTCGCCGGCTGTTCCCGCCAGCCGCGCACAACGCTCCCAAGCCCGGGAGAAAAGCGCTTCGGGGTGGTGCTCTCTCCCGGCCCTTGCCCCTGAGCCTGGGGGCCAGGCAGGGGGTCCACACTCCCAGGCCAAGGCAGAACCACATGCACACGTCTGTTCCTGCCCCCTGCACCGGCAGAGAGCTCGGGGGAGCCAGAGTCTGTCAGGCAGCTGCTGGGTTGGCCGCCTGTGTGGGAAGGGGCAGAGCCGACCTACGGGCACACTGGGCCTCTTGCTCTCCCTGCTGCCCTGAGGCTGCTGGGCCAAAGAGGTCTTGGGCATCCAGCCCCTTGCTGGTCCCTTCCCTCTGACGAGGCCCTCTGAGCTCCAGCCCCTTGCAGTGTGGAGACAGCCCCTGCCAACAACCTCCTCTCCAAGGAGGCCTCAAGCGAGGCCTAGGCCCAGGGGAAAGGCACCAGCGGGGATGAGCCTGGGGAGGCGCCCGGGCATGTCTGGACCCAGTCCCCGCAGCCTGCCCCTTGCTGGGGCAGTACCCCCGGAGGCCAGGAAGGTCTGGGCAAGGTGGGCCAGGGGCAGGGGCCCTGCTGGGTCCTGCCCCTGGCCTGTGGGGCCTCTGAGCACAACCGGCCCTCTCCCGCTGGAAGACCTCCCCGGCTGCCTCCAAAGGCCGCTTTGCAAGCACTCTCGCCGGCTGTTCCCGCCAGCCGCGCACAACGCTCCCAAGCCCGGGAGAAAAGCGCTTCGGGGTGGTGCTCTCTCCCGGCCCTTGCCCCTGAGCCTGGGGGCCAGGCAGGGGGTCCACACTCCCAGGCCAAGGCAGAACCACATGCACACGTCTGTTCCTGCCCCCTGCACCGGCAGAGAGCTCGGGGGAGCCAGAGTCTGTCAGGCAGCTGCTGGGCTGGCCGCCTGTGTGGGAAGGGGCAGAGCCGACCTAGGGGCATACTGGGCCTCTTGCTCTCCCTGCTGCCCTGAGGCTGCTGGGCCAAAGAGGTCTTGGGCATCCAGCCCCTTGCTGGTCCCTTCCCTCTGACGAGGCCCTCTGAGCTCCAGCCCCTTGCAGTGTGGAGACAGCCCCTGCCAGCAACCTCCTCTCCAAGGAGGCCTCAAGCGAGGCCTAGGCCCAGGGGAAAGGCACCAGCGGGGATGAGCCTGGGGAGGCGCCCGGGCATGTCTGGACCCAGTCCCCGCAGCCTGCCCCTTGCTGGGGCAGTACCCCCGGAGGCCAGGAAGGTCTGGGCAAGGCGGGCCAGGGGCAGGGGCCCTGCTGGGTCCTGCCCCTGGCCTGTGGGGCCTCTGAGCACAACCGGCCCTCTGCCGCTGGAAGACCTCCCCGGCTGCCTCCAAAGGCCGCTTTGCAAGCACTCTCGCCGGCTGTTCCCGCCAGCCGCGCACAACGCTCCCAAGCCCGGGAGAAAAGCGCTTCGGGGTGGTGCTCTCTCCCGGCCCTTGCCCCTGAGCCTGGGGGCCAGGCAGGGGGTCCACACTCCCAGGCCAAGGCAGAACCACATGCACACGTTTGTTCCTGCCCCCTGCACCGGCAGAGAGCTCGGGGGAGCCAGAGTCTGTCAGGCAGCTGCTGGGCTGGCCGCCTGTGTGGGAAGGGGCAGAGCCGACCTAGGGGCACACTGGGCCTCTTGCTCTCCCTGCTGCCCTGAGGCTGCTGGGCCAAAGAGGTCTTGGGCATCCAGCCCCTTGCTGGTCCCTTCCCTCTGACGAGGCCCTCTGAGCTCCAGCCCCTTGCAGTGTGGAGACAGCCCCTGCCAGCAACCTCCTCTCCAAGGAGGCCTCAAGCGAGGCCTAGGCCCAGGGGAAAGGCACCAGCGGGGATGAGCCTGGGGAGGCGCCCGGGCATGTCTGGACCCAGTCCCCGCAGCCTGCCCCTTGCTGGGGCAGTACCCCCGGAGGCCAGGAAGGACTGGGCAAGGCTGGCCAGGGGCAGGGACCCTGCTGGGTCCTGCCCCTGGCCTGTGGGGCCTCTGAGCACAACCGGCCCTCTGCCACTGGAAGACCTCCCCGGATGCCTCCAAAGGCCGCTTTGCAAGCACTCTCGCCGGCTGTTCCCGCCAGCCGCGCACAACGCTCCCAAGCCCGGGAGAAAAGCGCTTCGGGGTGGTGCTCTCTCCCGGCCCTTGCCCCTGAGCCTGGGGGCCAGGCAGGGGGTCCACACTCCCAGGCCAAGGCAGAACCACATGCACACGTCTGTTCCTGCCCCCTGCACCGGCAGAGAGCTCGGGGGAGCCAGAGTCTGTCAGGCAGCTGCTGGGCTGGCCGCCTGTGTGGGAAGGGGCAGAGCCGACCTAGGGGCACACTGGGCCTCTTGCTCTCCCTGCTGCCCTGAGGCTGCTGGGCCAAAGAAGTCTTGCGCATCCAGCCCCTTGCTGGTCCCTTCCCTCTGACGAGGCCCTCTGAGCTCCAGCCCCTTGCAGTGTGGAGACAGCCCCTGCCAGCAACCTCCTCTCCAAGGAGGCCTCAAGCGAGGCCTAGGCCCAGGGGAAAGGCACCAGCGGGGATGAGCCTGGGGAGGCGCCCGGGCATGTCTGGACCCAGTCCCCGCAGCCTGCCCCTTGCTGGGGCAGTACCCCCGGAGGCCAGGAAGGTCTGGGCAAGGCTGGCCAGGGGCAGGGGCCCTGCTGGGTCCTGCCCCTGGCCTGTGGGGCCTCTGAGCACACCCGGCCCTCTCCCGCTGGAAGACCTCCCCGGCTGCCTCCAAAGGCCGCTTTGCAAGCACTCTCGCCGGCTGTTCCCGCCAGCCGCGCACAATGCTCCCAAGCCCGGGAGAAAAGCGCTTCGGGGTGGTGCTCTCTCCCGGCCCTTGCCCCTGAGCCTGGGGGCCAGGCAGGGGGTCCACACTCCCAGGCCAAGGCAGAACCACATGCACACGTCTGTTCCTGCCCCCTGCACCGGCAGAGAGCTCGGGGGAGCCAGAGTCTGTCAGGCAGCTGCTGGGCTGGCCGCCTGTGTGGGAAGGGGCAGAGCCGACCTAGGGGCACACTGGGCCTCTTGCTCTCCCTGCTGCCCTGAGGCTGCTGGGCCAAAGAGGTCTTGGGCATCCAGCCCCTTGCTGGTCCCTTCCCTCTGACGAGGCCCTCTGAGCTCCAGCACCTTGCAGTGTGGAGACAGCCCCTGCCAGCAACCTCCTCTCCAAGGAGGCCTCAAGCGAGGCCTAGGCCCAGGGGAAAGGCACCAGCGGGGATGAGCCTGGGGAGGCGCCCGGGCATGTCTGGACCCAGTCCCCGCAGCCTGCCCCTTGCTGGGGCAGTACCCCCGGAGGCCAGGAAGGACTGGGCAAGGCTGGCCAGGGGCAGGGACCCTGCTGGGTCCTGCCCCTGGCCTGTGGGGCCTCTGAGCACAACCGGCCCTCTGCCACTGGAAGACCTCCCCGGCTGCCTCCAAAGGCCGCTTTGCAAGCACTCTCGCCGGCTGTTCCCGCCAGCCGCGCACAACGCTCCCAAGCCCGGGAGAAAAGCGCTTCGGGGTGGTGCTCTCTCCCGGCCCTTGCCCCTGAGCCTGGGGGCCAGGCAGGGGGTCCACACTCCCAGGCCAAGGCAGAACCACATGCACACGTCTGTTCCTGCCCCCTGCACCGGCAGAGAGCTCCGGGGAGCCAGAGTCTGTCAGGCAACTGCTGGGCTGGCCGCCTGTGTGGGAAGGGGCAGAGCCGACCTAGGGGCACACTGGGCCTCTTGCTCTCCCTGCTGCCCTGAGGCTGCTGGGCCAAAGAGGTCTTGGGCATCCAGCCCCTTGCTGGTCCCTTCCCTCTGACGAGGCCCTCTGAGCTCCAGCCCCTTGCAGTGTGGAGACAGCCGCTGCCAGCAACCTCCTCTCCAAGGAGGCCTCAAGCGAGGCCTAGGCCCAGGGGAAAGGCACCAGCGGGGATGAGCCTGGGGAGGCGCCCGGGCATGTCTGGACCCAGTCCCCGCAGCCTGCCCCTTGCTGGGGCAGTACCCCCGGAGGCCAGGAAGGTCTGGGCAAGGCTGGCCAGGGGCAGGGGCCCTGCTGGGTCCTGCCCCTGGCCTGTGGGGCCTCTGAGCACAACCGGCCCTCTCCCGCTGGAAGACCTCCCCGGCTGCCTCCAAAGGCCGCTTTGCAAGCACTCTCGCCGGCTGTTCCCGCCAGCCGCGCACAATGCTCCCAAGCCCGGGAGAAAAGCGCTTCGGGGTGGTGCTCTCTCCCGGCCCTTGCCCCTGAGCCTGGGGGCCAGGCAGGGGGTCCACACTCCCAGGCCAAGGCAGAACCACATGCACACGTCTGTTCCTGCCCCCTGCACCGGCAGAGAGCTCGGGGGAGCCAGAGTCTGTCAGGCAGCTGCTGGGCTGGCCGCCTGTGTGGGAAGGGGCAGAGCCGACCTAGGGGCACACTGGGCCTCTTGCTCTCCCTGCTGCCCTGAGGCTGCTGGGCCAAAGAAGTCTTGCGCATCCAGCCCCTTGCTGGTCCCTTCCCTCTGACGAGGCCCTCTGAGCTCCAGCCCCTTGCAGTGTGGAGACAGCCCCTGCCAGCAACCTCCTCTCCAAGGAGGCCTCAAGCGAGGCCTAGGCCCAGGGGAAAGGCACCAGCGGGGATGAGCCTGGGGAGGCGCCCGGGCATGTCTGGACCCAGTCCCCGCAGCCTGCCCCTTGCTGGGGCAGTACCCCCGGAGGCCAGGAAGGTCTGGGCATGGCGGGCCAGGGGCAGGGGCCCTGCTGGGTCCTGCCCCTGGCCTGTGGGGCCTCTGAGCACAACCGGCCCTCTCCCGCTGGAAGACCTCCCCGGCTGCCTCCAAAGGCCGCTTTGCAAGCACTCTCGCCGGCTGTTCCCGCCAGCCGCGCACAACGCTCCCAAGCCCGGGAGAAAAGCGCTTCGGGGTGGTGCTCTCTCCCGGCCCTTGCCCCTGAGCCTGGGGGCCAGGCAGGGGGTCCACACTCCCAGGCCAAGGCAGAACCACATGCACACGTCTGTTCCTGCCCCCTGCACCGGCAGAGAGCTCGGGGGAGCCAGAGTCTGTCAGGCAGCTGCTGGGCTGGCCACCTGTGTGGGAAGGGGCAGAGCCGACCTAGGGGCACACTGGGCCTCTTGCTCTCCCTGCTGCCCTGAGGCTGCTGGGCCAAAGAGGTCTTGGGCATCCAGCCCTTTGCTGGTCCCTTCCCTCTGACGAGGCCCTCTGAGCTCGAGCCCCTTGCAGTGTGGAGACAGCCCCTGCCAGCAACCTCCTCTCCAAGGAGGCCTCAAGCGAGGCCTAGGCCCAGGGGAAAGGCACCAGCGGGGATGAGCCTGGGGAGGCGCCCGGGCATGTCTGGACCCAGTCCCCGCAGCCTGCCCCTTGCTGGGGCAGTACCCCCGGAGGCCAGGAAGGTCTGGGCAAGGCTGGCCAGGGGCAGGGGCCCTGCTGGGTCCTGCCCCTGGCCTGTGGGGCCTCTGAGCACAACCGGCCCTCTCCCGCTGGAAGACCTCCCCGGCTGCCTCCAAAGGCCGCTTTGCAAGCACTCTCGCCGGCTGTTCCCACCAGCCGCGCACAATGCTCCCAAGCCCGGGAGAAAAGCGCTTCGGGGTGGTGCTCTCTCCCGGCCCTTGCCCCTGAGCCTGGGGGCCAGGCAGGGGGTCCACACTCCCAGGCCAAGGCAGAACCACATGCACACGTCTGTTCCTGCCCCCTGCACCGGCAGAGAGCTCGGGGGAGCTAGAGTCTGTCAGGCAGCTGCTGGGCTGGCCGCCTGTGTGGGAAGGGGCAGAGCCGACCTAGGGGCACACTGGGCCTCTTGCTCTCCCTGCTGCCCTGAGGCTGCTGGGCCAAAGAGGTCTTGGGCATCCAGCCCCTTGCTGGTCCCTTCCCTCTGACGAGGCCCTCTGAGCTCCAGCCCCTTGCAGTGTGGAGACAGCCCCTGCCAGCAACCTCCTCTCCAAGGAGGCCTCAAGCGAGGCCTAGGCCCAGGGGAAAGGCACCAGCGGGGATGAGCCTGGGGAGGCGCCCGGGCATGTCTGGACCCAGTCCCCGCAGCCTGCCCCTTGCTGGGGCAGTACCCCCGGAGGCCAGGAAGGTCTGGGCAAGGCTGGCCAGGGGCAGGGGCCCTGCTGGGTCCTGCCCCTGGCCTGTGGGGCCTCTGAGCACAACCGGCCCTCTCCCGCTGGAAGACCTCCCCGGCTGCCTCCAAAGGCCGCTTTGCAAGCACTCTCGCCGGCTGCTCCCGCCAGCCGCGCACAACGCTCCCAAGCCCGGGAGAAAAGCGCTTCGGGGTGGTGCTCTCTCCCGGCCCTTGCCCCTGAGCCTGGGGGCCAGGCAGGGGGTTCACACTCCCAGGCCAAGGCAGAACCACATGCACACGTCTGTTCCTGCCCCCTGCACCGGCAGAGAGCTCGGGGGAGCCAGAGTCTGTCAGGCAGCTGCTGGGCTGGCCGCCTGTGTGGGAAGGGGCAGAGCCGACCTAGGGGCACACTGGGCCTCTTGCTCTCCCTGCTGCCCTGAGGCTGCTGGGCCAAAGAGGTCTTGGGCATCCAGCCCCTTGCTGGTCCCTTCCCTCTGACGAGGCCCTCTGAGCTCCAGCCCCTTGCAGTGTGGAGACAGCCCCTGCCAGCAACCTCCTCTCCAAGGAGGCCTCAAGCGAGGCCTAGGCCCAGGGGAAAGGCACCAGCGGGGATGAGCCTGGGGAGGCGCCCGGGCATGTCTGGACCCAGTCCCCGCAGCCTGCCCCTTGCTGGGGCAGTACCCCCGGAGGCCAGGAAGGTCTGGGCAAGGCTGGCCAGGGGCAGGGGCCCTGCTGGTTCCTGCCCCTGGCCTGTGGGGCCTCTGAGCACAACCGGCCCTCTCCCGCTGGAAGACCTCCCCGGCTGCCTCCACAGGCCGCTTTGCAAGCACTCTCGCCGGCTGTTCCCGCCAGCCGCGCACAACGCTCCCAAGCCCGGGAGAAAAGCGCTTCGGGGTGGTGCTCTCTCCCGGCCCTTGCCCCTGAGCCTGGGGGCCAGGCAGGGGGTCCACACTCCCAGGCCAAGGCAGAACCACATGCACACGTCTGTTCCTGCCCCCTGCACCGGCAGAGAGCTCGGGGGAGCCAGAGTCTGTCAGGCAGCTGCTGGGCTGGCCGCCTGTGTGGGAAGGGGCAGAGCCGACCTAGGGGCACACTGGGCCTCTTGCTCTCCCTGCTGCCCTGAGGCTGCTGGGCCAAAGAGGTCTTGGGCATCCAGCCCCTTGCTGGTCCCTTCCCTCTGACGAGGCCCTCTGAGCTCCAGCCCCTTGCAGTGTGGAGACAGCCCCTGCCAGCAACCTCCTCTCCAAGGAGGCCTCAAGCGAGGCCTAGGCCCAGGGGAAAGGCACCAGCGGGGATGAGCCTGGGGAGGCGCCCGGGCATGTCTGGACCCAGTCCCCGCAGCCTGCCCCTTGCTGGGGCAGTACCCCCGGAGGCCAGGAAGGTCTGGGCAAGGCGGGCCAGGGGCAGGGGCCCTGCTGGGTCCTGCCCCTGGCCTGTGGGGCCTCTGAGCACAACCGGCCCTCTCCCGCTGGAAGACCTCCCCGGCTGCCTCCAAAGGCCGCTTTGCAAGCACTCTCGCCGGCTGTTCCCGCCAGCCGCGCACAACGCTCCCAAGCCCGGGAGAAAAGCGCTTCGGGGTGGTGCTCTCTCCCGGCCCTTGCCCCTGAGCCTGGGGGCCAGGCAGGGGGTCCACACTCCCAGGCCAAGGCAGAACCTCATGCACACGTCTGTTCCTGCCCCCTGCACCGGCAGAGAGCTCGGGGGAGCCAGAGTCTGTCAGGCAGCTGCTGGGCTGGCCGCCTGTGTGGGAAGGGGCAGAGCCGACCTAGGGGCACACTGGGCCTCTTGCTCTCCCTGCTGCCCTGAGGCTGCTGGGCCAAAGAGGTCTTGGGCATCCAGCCCCTTGCTGGTCCCTTCCCTCTGACGAGGCCCTCTGAGCTCCAGCCCCTTGCAGTGTGGAGACAGCCCCTGCCAGCAACCTCCTCTCCAAGGAGGCCTCAAGCGAGGCCTAGGCCCAGGGGAAAGGCACCAGCGGGGATGAGCCTGGGGAGGCGCCCGGGCATGTCTGGACCCAGTCCCCGCAGCCTGCCCCTTGCTGGGGCAGTACCCCCGGAGGCCAGGAAGGTCTGGGCAAGGCGGGCCAGGGGCAGGGGCCCTGCTGGGTCCTGCCCCTGGCCTGTGGGGCCTCTGAGCACAACCGGCCCTCTGCCGCTGGAAGACTTCCCCGGCTGCCTCCAAAGGCCGCTTTGCAAGCACTCTCGCCGGCTGTTCCCGCCAGCCGCGCACAACGCTCCCAAGCCCGGGAGAAAAGCGCTTCGGGGTGGTGCTCTCTCCCGGCCCTTGCCCCTGAGCCTGGGGGCCAGGCAGGGGGTCCACACTCCCAGGCCAAGGCAGAACCACATGCACACGTCTGTTCCTGCCCCCTGCACCGGCAGAGAGCTCGGGGGAGCCAGAGTCTGTCAGGCAGCTGCTGGGCTGGCCGCCTGTGTGGGAAGGGGCAGAGCCGACCTAGGGGCACACTGGGCCTCTTGCTCTCCCTGCTGCCCTGAGGCTGCTGGGCCAAAGAGGTCTTGGGCATCCAGCCCCTTGCTGGTCCCTTCCCTCTGACGAGGCCCTCTGAGCTCCAGCCCCTTGCAGTGTGGAGACAGCCCCTGCCAGCAACCTCCTCTCCAAGGAGGCCTCAAGCGAGGCCTAGGCCCAGGGGAAAGGCACCAGCGGGGATGAGCCTGGGGAGGCACCCGGGCATGTCTGGACCCAGTCCCCGCAGCCTGCCCCTTGCTGGGGCAGTACCCCCGGAGGCCAGGAAGGTCTGGGTAAGGCGGGCCAGGGGCAGGGGCCCTGCTGGGTCCTGCCCCTGGCCTGTGGGGCCTCTGAGCACAACCGGCCCTCTCCCGCTGGAAGACCTCCCCGGCTGCCTCCAAAGGCCGCTTTGCAAGCACTCTCGCCGGCTGTTCCCGCCAGCCGCGCACAATGCTCCCAAGCCCGGGAGAAAAGCGCTTCGGGGTGGTGCTCTCTCCCGGCCCTTGCCCCTGAGCCTGGGGGCCAGGCAGGGGGTCCACACTCCCAGGCCAAGGCAGAACCACATGCACACGTCTGTTCCTGCCCCCTGCACCGGCAGAGAGCTCGGGGGAGCCAGAGTCTGTCAGGCAGCTGCTGGGCTGGCCGCCTGTGTGGGAAGGGGCAGAGCCGACCTAGGGGCACACTGGGCCTCTTGCTCTCCCTGCTGCCCTGAGGCTGCTGGGCCAAAGAGGTCTTGGGCATCCAGCCCCTTGCTGGTCCCTTCCCTCTGACGAGGCCCTCTGAGCTCCAGCCCCTTGCAGTGTGGAGACAGCCCCTGCCAGCAACCTCGTCTCCAAGGAGGCCTCAAGCGAGGCCTAGGCCCAGGGGAAAGGCACCAGCGGGGATGAGCCTGGGGAGGCGCCCGGGCATGTCTGGACCCAGTCCCCGCAGCCTGCCCCTTGCTGGGGCAGTACCCCCGGAGGCCAGGAAGGTCTGGGCAAGGCTGGCCAGGGGCAGGGGCCCTGCTGGGTCCTGCCCCTGGCCTGTGGGGCCTCTGAGCACAACCGGCCCTCTCCCGCTGGAAGACCTCCCCGGCTGCCTTCAAAGGCCGCTTTGCAAGCACTCTCGCCGGCTGTTCCCGCCAGCCGCGCACAACGCTCCCAAGCCCGGGAGAAAAGCACTTCGGGGTGGTGCTCTCTCCCGGCCCTTGCCCCTGAGCCTGGGGGCCAGGCAGGGGGTCCACACTCCCAGGCCAAGGCAGAACCACATGCACACGTCTGTTCCTGCCCCCTGCACCGGCAGAGAGCTCGGGGGAGCCAGAGTCTGTCAGGCAGCTGCTGGGCTGGCCGCCTGTGTGGGAAGGGGCAGAGCCGACCTAGGGGCACACTGGGCCTCTTGCTCTCCCTGTTGCCCTGAGGCTGCTGGGCCAAAGAGGTCTTGGGCATCCAGCCCCTTGCTGGTCCCTTCCCTCTGACGAGGCCCTCTGAGCTCCAGCCCCTTGCAGTGTGGAGACAGCCCCTGCCAGCAATCTCCTCTCCAAGGAGGCCTCAAGCGAGGCCTAGACCCAGGGGAAAGGCACCAGCGGGGATGAGCCTGGGGAGGCGCCCGGGCATGTCTGGACCCAGTCCCCGCAGCCTGCCCCTTGCTGGGGCAGTACCCCCGGAGGCCAGGAATGTCTGGGCAAGGCGGGCCAGGGGCAGGGGCCCTGCTGGGTCCTGCCCCTGGCCTGTGGGGCCTCTGAGCACAACCGGCCCTCTCCCGCTGGAAGACCTCCCCGGCTGCCTCCAAAGGCCGCTTTGCAAGCACTCTCGCCGGCTGTTCCCGCCAGCCGCGCACAACGTTCCCAAGCCCGGGAGAAAAGCGCTTCGGGGTGGTGCTCTCTCCCGGCCCTTGCCCCTGATCCTGGGGGCCAGGCAGGGGGTCCACACTCCCAGGCCAAGGCAGAACCACATGCACACGTCTGTTCCTGCCCCCTGCACCGGCAGAGAGCTCGGGGGAGCCAGAGTCTGTCAGGCAGCTGCTGGGCTGGCCGCCTGTGTGGGAAGGGGCAGAGCCGACCTAGGGGCACACTGGGCCTCTTGCTCTCCCTGTTGCCCTGAGGCTGCTGGGCCAAAGAGGTCTTTGGCATCCAGCCCCTTGCTGGTCCCTTCCCTCTGACGAGGCCCTCTGGGCTCCAGCCCCTTGCAGTGTGGAGACAGCCCCTGCCAGCAACCTCCTCTCCAAGGAGGCCTCAAGCGAGGCCTAGGCCCAGGGGAAAGGCACCAGCGGGGATGAGCCTGGGGAGGCGCCCGGGCATGTCTGGACCCAGTCCCCGCAGCCTGCCCCTTGCTGGGGCAGTACCCCTGGAGGCCAGGAAGGTCTGGGCAAGGCGGGCCAGGGGCAGGGGCCCTGCTGGGTCCTGCCCCTGGCCTGTGGGGCCTCTGAGCACAACCGGCCCTCTCCCGCTGGAAGACCTCCCCGGCTGCCTCCAAAGGCCGCTTTGCAAGCACTCTCGCCGGCTGTTCCCGCCAGCCGCGCACAACGCTCCCAAGCCCGGGAGAAAAGCGCTTCGGGGTGGTGCTCTCTCCCGGCCCTTGCCCCTGAGCCTGGGGGCCAGGCAGGGGGTCCACACTCCCAGGCCAAGGCAGAACCTCATGCACATGTCTGTTCCTGCCCCCTGCACCGGCAGAGAGCTCGGGGGAGCCAGAGTCTGTCAGGCAGCTGCTGGGCTGGCCGCCTGTGTGGGAAGGGGCAGAGCCGACCTAGGGGCACACTGGGCCTCTTGCTCTCCCTGCTGCCCTGAGGCTGCTGGGCCAAAGAGGTCTTGGGCATCCAGCCCCTTGCTGGTCCCTTCCCTCTGACGAGGCCCTCTGAGCTCCAGCCCCTTGCAGTGTGGAGACAGCCCCTGCCAGCAACCTCCTCTCCAAGGAGGCCTCAAGCGAGGCCTAGGCCCAGGGGAAAGGCACCAGCGGGGATGAGCCTGGGGAGGCGCCCGGGCATGTCTGGACCCAGTCCCCGCAGCCTGCCCCTTGCTGGGGCAGTACCCCCGGAGGCCAGGAAGGTCTGGGCAAGGCGGGCCAGGGGCAGGGGCCCTGCTGGGTCCTGCCCCTGGCCTGTGGGGCCTCTGAGCACAACCGGCCCTCTGCCGCTGGAAGACCTCCCCGGCTGCCTCCAAAGGCCGCTTTGCAAGCACTCTCGCCGGCTGTTCCCGCCAGCCGCGCACAACGCTCCCAAGCCCGGGAGAAAAGCGCTTCGGGGTGGTGCTCTCTCCCGGCCTTTGCCCCTGAGCCTGGGGGCCAGGCAGGGGGTCCACACTCCCAGGCCAAGGCAGAACCACATGCACACGTCTGTTCCTGCCCCCTGCACCGGCAGAGAGCTCGGGGGAGCCAGAGTCTGTCAGGCAGCTGCTGGGCTGGCCGCCTGTGTGGGAAGGGGCAGAGCCGACCTAGGGGCACACTGGGCCTCTTGCTCTCCCTGCTGCCCTGAGGCTGCTGGGCCAAAGAGGTCTTGGGCATCCAGCCCCTTGCTGGTCCCTTCCCTCTGACGAGGCCCTCTGAGCTCCAGCCCCTTGCAGTGTGGAGACAGCCCCTGCCAGCAACCTCCTCTCCAAGGAGGCCTCAAGCGAGGCCTAGGCCCAGGGGAAAGGCACCAGCGGGGATGAGCCTGGGGAGGCGCCCGGGCATGTCTGGACCCAGTCCCCGCAGCCTGCCCCTTGCTGGGGCAGTACCCCCGGAGGCCAGGAAGGTCTGGGTAAGGCGGGCCAGGGGCAGGGGCCCTGCTGGGTCCTGCCCCTGGCCTGTGGGGCCTCTGAGCACAACCGGCCCTCTCCCGCTGGAAGACCTCCCCGGCTGCCTCCAAAGGCCGCTTTGCAAGCACTCTCGCCGGCTGTTCCCGCCAGCCGCGCACAATGCTCCCAAGCCCGGGAGAAAAGCGCTTCGGGGTGGTGCTCTCTCCCGGCCCTTGCCCCTGAGCCTGGGGGCCAGGCAGGGGGTCCACACTCCCAGGCCAAGGCAGAACCACATGCACACGTCTGTTCCTGCCCCCTGCACCGGCAGAGAGCTCGGGGGAGCCAGAGTCTGTCAGGCAGCTGCTGGGCTGGCCGCCTGTGTGGGAAGGGGCAGAGCCGACCTAGGGGCACACTGGGCCTCTTGCTCTCCCTGCTGCCCTGAGGCTGCTGGGCCAAAGAGGTCTTGGGCATCCAGCCCCTTGCTGGTCCCTTCCCTCTGACGAGGCCCTCTGAGCTCCAGCCCCTTGCAGTGTGGAGACAGCCCCTGCCAGCAACCTCGTCTCCAAGGAGGCCTCAAGCGAGGCCTAGGCCCAGGGGAAAGGCACCAGCGGGGATGAGCCTGGGGAGGCGCCCGGGCATGTCTGGACCCAGTCCCCGCAGCCTGCCCCTTGCTGGGGCAGTACCCCCGGAGGCCAGGAAGGTCTGGGCAAGGCTGGCCAGGGGCAGGGGCCCTGCTGGGTCCTGCCCCTGGCCTGTGGGGCCTCTGAGCACAACCGGCCCTCTCCCGCTGGAAGACCTCCCCGGCTGCCTCCAAAGGCCGCTTTGCAAGCACTCTCGCCGGCTGTTCCCGCCAGCCGCGCACAACGCTCCCAAGCCCGGGAGAAAAGCACTTCGGGGTGGTGCTCTCTCCCGGCCCTTGCCCCTGAGCCTGGGGGCCAGGCAGGGGGTCCACACTCCCAGGCCAAGGCAGAACCACATGCACACGTCTGTTCCTGCCCCCTGCACCGGCAGAGAGCTCGGGGGAGCCAGAGTCTGTCAGGCAGCTGCTGGGCTGGCCGCCTGTGTGGGAAGGGGCAGAGCCGACCTAGGGGCACACTGGGCCTCTTGCTCTCCCTGTTGCCCTGAGGCTGCTGGGCCAAAGAGGTCTTGGGCATCCAGCCCCTTGCTGGTCCCTTCCCTCTGACGAGGCCCTCTGAGCTCCAGCCCCTTGCAGTGTGGAGACAGCCCCTGCCAGCAACCTCCTCTCCAAGGAGGCCTCAAGCGAGGCCTAGACCCAGGGGAAAGGCACCAGCGGGGATGAGCCTGGGGAGGCGCCCGGGCATGTCTGGACCCAGTCCCCGCAGCCTGCCCCTTGCTGGGGCAGTACCCCCGGAGGCCAGGAATGTCTGGGCAAGGCGGGCCAGGGGCAGGGGCCCTGCTGGGTCCTGCCCCTGGCCTGTGGGGCCTCTGAGCACAACCGGCCCTCTCCCGCTGGAAGACCTCCCCGGCTGCCTCCAAAGGCCGCTTTGCAAGCACTCTCGCCGGCTGTTCCCGCCAGCCGCGCACAACGTTCCCAAGCCCGGGAGAAAAGCGCTTCGGGGTGGTGCTCTCTCCCGGCCCTTGCCCCTGAGCCTGGGGGCCAGGCAGGGGGTCCACACTCCCAGGCCAAGGCAGAACCACATGCACACGTCTGTTCCTGCCCCCTGCACCGGCAGAGAGCTCGGGGGAGCCAGAGTCTGTCAGGCAGCTGCTGGGCTGGCCGCCTGTGTGGGAAGGGGCAGAGCCGACCTAGGGGCACACTGGGCCTCTTGCTCTCCCTGTTGCCCTGAGGCTGCTGGGCCAAAGAGGTCTTTGGCATCCAGCCCCTTGCTGGTCCCTTCCCTCTGACGAGGCCCTCTGGGCTCCAGCCCCTTGCAGTGTGGAGACAGCCCCTGCCAGCAACCTCCTCTCCAAGGAGGCCTCAAGCGAGGCCTAGGCCCAGGGGAAAGGCACCAGCGGGGATGAGCCTGGGGAGGCGCCCGGGCATGTCTGGACCCAGTCCCCGCAGCCTGCCCCTTGCTGGGGCAGTACCCCCGGAGGCCAGGAAGGTCTGGGCAAGGCGGGCCAGGGGCAGGGGCCCTGCTGGGTCCTGCCCCTGGCCTGTGGGGCCTCTGAGCACAACCGGCCCTCTCCCGCTGGAAGACCTCCCCGGCTGCCTCCAAAGGCCGCTTTGCAAGCACTCTCGCCGTCTGTTCCCGCCAGCCGCGCACAACGCTCCCAAGCCCGGGAGAAAAGCGCTTCGGGGTGGTGCTCTCTCCCGGCCCTTGCCCCTGAGCCTGGGGGCCAGGCAGGGAGTCCACACTCCCAGGCCAAGGCAGAACCACATGCACACGTCTGTTCCTGCCCCCTGCACCGGCAGAGAGCTCGGGGGAGCCAGAGTCTGTCAGGCAGCTGCTGGGCTGGCCGCCTGTGTGGGAAGGGGCAGAGCCGACCTAGGGGCACACTGGGCCTCTTGCTCTCCCTGCTGCCCTGAGGCTGCTGGGCCAAAGAGGTCTTGGGCATCCAGCCCCTTGCTGGTCCCTTCCCTCTGACGAGGCCCTCTGAGCTCCAGCCCCTTGCAGTGTGGAGACAGCCCCTGCCAGCAACCTCCTCTCCAAGGAGGCCTCAAGCGAGGCCTAGGCCCAGGGGAAAGGCACCAGCGGGGATGAGCCTGGGGAGGCGCCCGGGCATGTCTGGACCCAGTCCCCGCAGCCTGCCCCTTGCTGGGGTAGTACCCCCGGAGGCCAGGAAGGTCTGGGCAAGGCGGGCCAGGGGCAGGGGCCCTGCTGGGTCCTGCCCCTGGCCTGTGGGGCCTCTGAGCACAACCGGCCCTCTCCCGCTGGAAGACCTCCCCGGCTGCCTCCAAAGGCCGCTTTGCAAGCACTCTCGCCGGCTGTTCCCGCCAGCCGCGCACAACGCTCCCAAGCCCGGGAGAAAAGCGCTTCGGGGTGGTGCTCTCTCCCGGCCCTTGCCCCTGAGCCTGGGGGCCAGGCAGGGGGTCCACACTCCCAGGCCAAGGCAGAACCACATGCACACGTCTGTTCCTGCCCCCTGCACCGGCAGAGAGCTCGGGGGAGCCAGAGTCTGTCAGGCAGCTGCTGGGCTGGCCGCCTGTGTGGGAAGGGGCAGAGCCGACCTAGGGGCACACTGGGCCTCTTGCTCTCCCTGTTGCCCTGAGGCTGCTGGGCCAAAGAGGTCTTGGGCATCCAGCCCCTTGCTGGTCCCTTCCCTCTGACGAGGCCCTCTGGGCTCCAGCCCCTTGCAGTGTGGAGACAGCCCCTGCCAGCAACCTCCTCTCCAAGGAGGCCTCAAGCGAGGCCTAGGCCCAGGGGAAAGGCACCAGCGGGGATGAGCCTGGGGAGGCGCCCGGGCATGTCTGGACCCAGTCCCCGCAGCCTGCCCCTTGCTGGGGCAGTACCCCCGGAGGCCAGGAAGGACTGGGCAAGGCGGGCCAGGGGCAGGGGCCCTGCTGGGTCCTGCCCCTGGCCTGTGGGGCCTCTGAGCACAACCGGCCCTCTGCCGCTGGAAGACCTCCCCGGCTGCCTCCAAAGGCCGCTTTGCAAGCACTCTCGCCGGCTGTTCCCGCCAGCCGCGCACAACGCTCCCAAGCCCGGGAGAAAAGCGCTTAGGGGTGGTGCTCTCTCCCGGCCCTTGCCCCTGAGCCTGGGGGCCAGGCAGGGGGTCCACACTCCCAGGCCAAGGCAGAACCACATGCACACGTTTGTTCCTGCCCCCTGCACCGGCAGAGAGCTCGGGGGAGCCAGAGTCTGTCAGGCAGCTGCTGGGCTGGCCGCCTGTGTGGGAAGGGGCAGAGCCGACCTAGGGGCACACTGGGCCTCTTGCTCTCCCTGCTGCCCTGAGGCTGCTGGGCCAAAGAGGTCTTGGGCATCCAGCCCCTTGCTGGTCCCTTCCCTCTGACGAGGCCCTCTGAGCTCCAGCCCCTTGCAGTGTGGAGACAGCCCCTGCCAGCAACCTCCTCTCCAAGGAGGCCTCAAGCGAGGCCTAGGCCCAGGGGAAAGGCACCAGCGGGGATGAGCCTGGGGAGGCGCCCGGGCATGTCTGGACCCAGTCCCCGCAGCCTGCCCCTTGCTGGGGCAGTACCCCCGGAGGCCAGGAAGGACTGGGCAAGGCTGGCCAGGGGCAGGGACCCTGCTGGGTCCTGCCCCTGGCCTGTGGGGCCTCTGAGCACAACCGGCCCTCTGCCACTGGAAGACCTCCCCGGATGCCTCCAAAGGCCGCTTTGCAAGCACTCTCGCCGGCTGTTCCCGCCAGCCGCGCACAACGCTCCCAAGCCCGGGAGAAAAGCGCTTCGGGGTGGTGCTCTCTCCCGGCCCTTGCCCCTGAGCCTGGGGGCCAGGCAGGGGGTCCACACTCCCAGGCCAAGGCAGAACCACATGCACACGTCTGTTCCTGCCCCCTGCACCGGCAGAGAGCTCGGGGGAGCCAGAGTCTGTCAGGCAGCTGCTGGGCTGGCCGCCTGTGTGGGAAGGGGCAGAGCCGACCTAGGGGCACACTGGGCCTCTTGCTCTCCCTGCTGCCCTGAGGCTGCTGGGCCATAGAAGTCTTGCGCATCCAGCCCCTTGCTGGTCCCTTCCCTCTGACGAGGCCCTCTGAGCTCCAGCCCCTTGCAGTGTGGAGACAGCCCCTGCCAGCAACCTCCTCTCCAAGGAGGCCTCAAGCGAGGCCTAGGCCCAGGGGAAAGGCACCAGCGGGGATGAGCCTGGGGAGGCGCCCGGGCATGTCTGGACCCAGTCCCCGCAGCCTGCCCCTTGCTGGGGCAGTACCCCCGGAGGCCAGGAAGGTCTGGGCAAGGCTGGCCAGGGGCAGGGGCCCTGCTGGGTCCTGCCCCTGGCCTGTGGGGCCTCTGAGCACACCCGGCCCTCTCCCGCTGGAAGACCTCCCCGGCTGCCTCCAAAGGCCGCTTTGCAAGCACTCTCGCCGGCTGTTCCCGCCAGCCGCGCACAACGCTCCCAAGCCCGGGAGAAAAGCGCTTCGGGGTGGTGCTCTCTCCCGGCCCTTGCCCCTGAGCCTGGGGGCCAGGCAGGGGGTCCACACTCCCAGGCCAAGGCAGAACCACATGCACACGTCTGTTCCTGCCCCCTGCACCGGCAGAGAGCTCGGGGGAGCCAGAGTCTGTCAGGCAGCTGCTGGGCTGGCCGCCTGTGTGGGAAGGGGCAGAGCCGACCTAGGGGCACACTGGGCCTCTTGCTCTCCCTGCTGCCCTGAGGCTGCTGGGCCAAAGAGGTCTTGGGCATCCAGCCCCTTGCTGGTCCCTTCCCTCTGACGAGGCCCTCTGAGCTCCAGCACCTTGCAGTGTGGAGACAGCCCCTGCCAGCAACCTCCTCTCCAAGGAGGCCTCAAGCGAGGCCTAGGCCCAGGGGAAAGGCACCAGCGGGGATGAGCCTGGGGAGGCGCCCGGGCATGTCTGGACCCAGTCCCCGCAGCCTGCCCCTTGCTGGGGCAGTACCCCCGGAGGCCAGGAAGGACTGGGCAAGGCTGGCCAGGGGCAGGGACCCTGCTGGGTCCTGCCCCTGGCCTGTGGGGCCTCTGAGCACAACCGGCCCTCTGCCACTGGAAGACCTCCCCGGCTGCCTCCAAAGGCCGCTTTGCAAGCACTCTCGCCGGCTGTTCCCGCCAGCCGCGCACAACGCTCCCAAGCCCGGGAGAAAAGCGCTTCGGGGTGGTGCTCTCTCCCGGCCCTTGCCCCTGAGCCTGGGGGCCAGGCAGGGGGTCCACACTCCCAGGCCAAGGCAGAACCACATGCACACGTCTGTTCCTGCCCCCTGCACCGGCAGAGAGCTCCGGGGAGCCAGAGTCTGTCAGGCAACTGCTGGGCTGGCCGCCTGTGTGGGAAGGGGCAGAGCCGACCTAGGGGCACACTGGGCCTCTTGCTCTCCCTGCTGCCCTGAGGCTGCTGGGCCAAAGAGGTCTTGGGCATCCAGCCCCTTGCTGGTCCCTTCCCTCTGACGAGGCCCTCTGAGCTCCAGCCCCTTGCAGTGTGGAGACAGCCGCTGCCAGCAACCTCCTCTCCAAGGAGGCCTCAAGCGAGGCCTAGGCCCAGGGGAAAGGCACCAGCGGGGATGAGCCTGGGGAGGCGCCCGGGCATGTCTGGACCCAGTCCCCGCAGCCTGCCCCTTGCTGGGGCAGTACCCCCGGAGGCCAGGAAGGTCTGGGCAAGGCTGGCCAGGGGCAGGGGCCCTGCTGGGTCCTGCCCCTGGCCTGTGGGGCCTCTGAGCACAACCGGCCCTCTCCCGCTGGAAGACCTCCCCGGCTGCCTCCAAAGGCCGCTTTGCAAGCACTCTCGCCGGCTGTTCCCGCCAGCCGCGCACAATGCTCCCAAGCCCGGGAGAAAAGCGCTTCGGGGTGGTGCTCTCTCCCGGCCCTTGCCCCTGAGCCTGGGGGCCAGGCAGGGGGTCCACACTCCCAGGCCAAGGCAGAACCACATGCACACGTCTGTTCCTGCCCCCTGCACCGGCAGAGAGCTCGGGGGAGCCAGAGTCTGTCAGGCAGCTGCTGGGCTGGCCGCCTGTGTGGGAAGGGGCAGAGCCGACCTAGGGGCACACTGGGCCTCTTGCTCTCCCTGCTGCCCTGAGGCTGCTGGGCCAAAGAAGTCTTGCGCATCCAGCCCCTTGCTGGTCCCTTCCCTCTGACGAGGCCCTCTGAGCTCCAGCCCCTTGCAGTGTGGAGACAGCCCCTGCCAGCAACCTCCTCTCCAAGGAGGCCTCAAGCGAGGCCTAGGCCCAGGGGAAAGGCACCAGCGGGGATGAGCCTGGGGAGGCGCCCGGGCATGTCTGGACCCAGTCCCCGCAGCCTGCCCCTTGCTGGGGCAGTACCCCCGGAGGCCAGGAAGGTCTGGGCATGGCGGGCCAGGGGCAGGGGCCCTGCTGGGTCCTGCCCCTGGCCTGTGGGGCCTCTGAGCACAACCGGCCCTCTCCCGCTGGAAGACCTCCCCGGCTGCCTCCAAAGGCCGCTTTGCAAGCACTCTCGCCGGCTGTTCCCGCCAGCCGCGCACAACGCTCCCAAGCCCGGGAGAAAAGCGCTTCGGGGTGGTGCTCTCTCCCGGCCCTTGCCCCTGAGCCTGGGGGCCAGGCAGGGGGTCCACACTCCCAGGCCAAGGCAGAACCACATGCACACGTCTGTTCCTGCCCCCTGCACCGGCAGAGAGCTCGGGGGAGCCAGAGTCTGTCAGGCAGCTGCTGGGCTGGCCACCTGTGTGGGAAGGGGCAGAGCCGACCTAGGGGCACACTGGGCCTCTTGCTCTCCCTGCTGCCCTGAGGCTGCTGGGCCAAAGAGGTCTTGGGCATCCAGCCCTTTGCTGGTCCCTTCCCTCTGACGAGGCCCTCTGAGCTCCAGCCCCTTGCAGTGTGGAGACAGCCCCTGCCAGCAACCTCCTCTCCAAGGAGGCCTCAAGCGAGGCCTAGGCCCAGGGGAAAGGCACCAGCGGGGATGAGCCTGGGGAGGCGCCCGGGCATGTCTGGACCCAGTCCCCGCAGCCTGCCCCTTGCTGGGGCAGTACCCCCGGAGGCCAGGAAGGTCTGGGCAAGGCTGGCCAGGGGCAGGGGCCCTGCTGGGTCCTGCCCCTGGCCTGTGGGGCCTCTGAGCACAACCGGCCCTCTCCCGCTGGAAGACCTCCCCGGCTGCCTCCACAGGCCGCTTTGCAAGCACTCTCGCCGGCTGTTCCCGCCAGCCGCGCACAACGCTCCCAAGCCCGGGAGAAAAGCGCTTCGGGGTGGTGCTCTCTCCCGGCCCTTGCCCCTGAGCCTGGGGGCCAGGCAGGGGGTCCACACTCCCAGGCCAAGGCAGAACCACATGCACACGTCTGTTCCTGCCCCCTGCACCGGCAGAGAGCTCGGGGGAGCCAGAGTCTGTCAGGCAGCTGCTGGGCTGGCCGCCTGTGTGGGAAGGGGCAGAGCCGACCTAGGGGCACACTGGGCCTCTTGCTCTCCCTGCTGCCCTGAGGCTGCTGGGCCAAAGAGGTCTTGGGCATCCAGCCCCTTGCTGGTCCCTTCCCTCTGACGAGGCCCTCTGAGCTCCAGCCCCTTGCAGTGTGGAGACAGCCCCTGCCAGCAACCTCCTCTCCAAGGAGGCCTCAAGCGAGGCCTAGGCCCAGGGGAAAGGCACCAGCGGGGATGAGCCTGGGGAGGCGCCCGGGCATGTCTGGACCCAGTCCCCGCAGCCTGCCCCTTGCTGGGGCAGTACCCCCGGAGGCCAGGAAGGTCTGGGCAAGGCAGGCCAGGGGTAGGGGCCCTGCTGGGTCCTGCCCCTGGCCTGTGGGGCCTCTGAGCACAACCGGCCCTCTCCCGCTGGAAGACCTCCCCGGCTGCCTCCAAAGGCCGCTTTGCAAGCACTCTCGCCGGCTGTTCCCGCCAGCCGCGCACAACGCTCCCAAGCCCGGGAGAAAAGCGCTTCGGGGTGGTGCTCTCTCCCGGCCCTTGCCCCTGAGCCTGGGGGCCAGGCAGGGGGTCCACACTCCCAGGCCAAGGCAGAACCACATGCACACGTCTGTTCCTGCCCCCTGCACCGGCAGAGAGCTCGGGGGAGCCAGAGTCTGTCAGGCAGCTGCTGGGCTGGCCGCCTGTGTGGGAAGGGGCAGAGCCGACCTAGGGGCACACTGGGCCTCTTGCTCTCCCTGCTGCCCTGAGGCTGCTGGGCCAAAGAGGTCTTGGGCATCCAGCCCGTTGCTGGTCCCTTCCCTCTGACGAGGCTCTCTGAGCTCCAGCCCCTTGCAGTGTGGAGACAGCCCCTGCCAGCAACCTCCTCTCCAAGGAGGCCTCAAGCGAGGCCTAGGCCCAGGGGAAAGGCACCAGCGGGGATGAGCCTGGGGAGGCGCCCGGGCATGTCTGGACCCAGTCCCCGCAGCCTGCCCCTTGCTGGGGCAGTACCCCCGGAGGCCAGGAAGGTCTGGGCAAGGCTGGCCAGGGGCAGGGGCCCTGCTGGGTCCTGCCCCTGGCCTGTGGGGCCTCTGAGCACAACCGGCCCTCTCCCGCTGGAAGACCTCCCCGGCTGCCTCCAAAGGCCGCTTTGCAAGCACTCTCGCCGGCTGTTCCCGCCAGCTGCGCACAACGCTCCCAAGCCCGGGAGAAAAGCGCTTCGGGGTGGTGCTCTCTCCCGGCCCTTGCCCCTGAGCCTGGGGGCCAGGCAGGGGGTCCACACTCCCAGGCCAAGGCAGAACCACATGCACACGTCTGTTCCTGCCCCCTGCACCGGCAGAGAGCTCGGGGGAGCCAGAGTCTGTCAGGCAGCTGCTGGGCTGGCCGCCTGTGTGGGAAGGGGCAGAGCCGACCTAGGGGCACACTGGGCCTCTTGCTCTCCCTGCTGCCCTGAGGCTGCTGGGCCAAAGAGGTCTTGGGCATCCAGCCCCTTGCTGGTCCCTTCCCTCTGACGAGGCCCTCTGAGCTCCAGCCCCTTGCAGTGTGGAGACAGCCCCTGCCAGCAACCTCCTCTCCAAGGAGGCCTCAAGCGAGGCCTAGGCCCAGGGGAAAGGCACCAGCGGGGATGAGCCTGGGGAGGCGCCCGGGCATGTCTGGACCCAGTCCCCGCAGCCTGCCCCTTGCTGGGGCAGTACCCCCGGAGGCCAGGAAGGTCTGGGCAAGGCGGGCCAGGGGCAGGGGCCCTGCTGGGTCCTGCCCCTGGCCTGTGGGGCCTCTGAGCACAACCGGCCCTCTCCCGCTGGAAGACCTCCCCGGCTGCCTCCAAAGGCAGCTTTGCAAGCACTCTCGCCGGCTGTTCCCGCCAGCCGCGCACAACGCTCCCAAGCCCGGGAGAAAAGCGCTTCGGGGTGGTGCTCTCTCCCGGCCCTTGCCCCTGAGCCTGGGGGCCAGGCAGGGGGTCCACACTACCAGGCCAAGGCAGAACCACATGCACACGTCTGTTCCTGCCCTCTGCACCGGCAGAGAACTCGGGGGAGCCAGAGTCTGTCAGGCAGCTGCTGGGCTGGCCGCCTGTGTGGGAAGGGGCAGAGCCGACCTAGGGGCACACTGGGCCTCTTGCTCTCCCTGCTGCCCTGAGGCTGCTGGGCCAAAGAGGCCTTGGGCATCCAGCCCCTTGCTGGTCCTTCCCTCTGACGAGGCCCTCTGAGCTCCAGCCCCTTGCAGTGTGGAGACAGCCCCTGCCAGCAACCTCCTCTCCAAGGAGGCCTCAAGCGAGGCCTAGGCCCAGGAGAAAGGCACCAGCGGGGATGAGCCTGGGGAGGCGCCCGGGCATGTCTGGACCCAGTCCCCGCAGCCTGCCCCTTGCTGGGGCAGTACCCCCGGAGGCCAGGAAGGTCTGGGCAAGGCGGGCCAGGGGCAGGGGCCCTGCTGGGTCCTGCCCCTGGCCTGTGGGGCCTCTGAGCACAACCGGCCCTCTCCCGCTGGAAGACCTCCCCGGCTGCCTCCAAAGGCCGCTTTGCAAGCACTCTCGCCGGCTGTTCCCGCCAGCCGCGCACAACGCTCCCAAGCCCGGGAGAAAAGCGCTTCGGGGTGGTGCTCTCTCCCGGCCCTTGCCCCTGAGCCTGGGGGCCAGGCAGGGGGTCCACACTCCCAGGCCAAGGCAGAACCACATGCACACGTCTGTTCCTGCCCCCTGCACCGGCAGAGAGCTCGGGGGAGCCAGAGTCTGTCAGGCAGCTGCTGGGCTGGCCGCCTGTGTGGGAAGGGGCAGAGCCGACCTAGGGGCACACTGGGCCTCTTGCTCTCCCTGCTGCCCTGAGGCTGCTGGGCCAAAGAGGTCTTGGGCATCCAGCCCCTTGCTGGTCCCTTCCCTCTGACGAGGCCCTCTGAGCTCCAGCCCCTTGCAGTGTGGAGACAGCCCCTGCCAGCAACCTCCTCTCCAAGGAGGCCTCAAGCGAGGCCTAGGCCCAGGGGAAAGGCACCAGCGGGGATGAGCCTGGGGAGGCACCCGGGCATGTCTGGACCCAGTCCCCGCAGCCTGCCCCTTGCTGGGGCAGTACCCCCGGAGGCCAGGAAGGTCTGGGTTAGGCGGGCCAGGGGCAGGGGCCCTGCTGGGTCCTGCCCCTGGCCTGTGGGGCCTCTGAGCACAACCGGCCCTCTCCCGCTGGAAGACCTCCCCGGCTGCCTCCAAAGGCCGCTTTGCAAGCACTCTCGCCGGCTGTTCCCGCCAGCCGCGCACAACGCTCCCAAGCCCGGGAGAAAAGCGCTTCGGGGTGGTGCTCTCTCCCGGCCCTTGCCCCTGAGCCTGGGGGCCAGGCAGGGGGTCCACACTCCCAGGCCAAGGCAGAACCACATGCACACGTCTGTTCCTGCCCCCTGCACCGGCAGAGAGCTCGGGGGAGCCAGAGTCTGTCAGGCAGCTGCTGGGCTGGCCGCCTGTGTGGGAAGGGGCAGAGCCGACCTAGGGGCACACTGGGCCTCTTGCTCTCCCTGCTGCCCTGAGGCTGCTGGGCCAAAGAGGTCTTGGGCATCCAGCCCCTTGCTGGTCCCTTCCCTCTGACGAGGCCCTCTGAGCTCCAGCCCCTTGCAGTGTGGAGACAGCCCCTGCCAGCAACCTCCTCTCCAAGGAGGCCTCAAGCGAGGCCTAGGCCCAGGGGAAAGGCACCAGCGGGGATGAGCCTGGGGAGGCGCCCGGGCATGTCTGGACCCAGTCCCCGCAGCCTGCCCCTTGCTGGGGCAGTACCCCCGGAGGCCAGGAAGGTCTGGGCAAGGCGGGCCAGGGGCAGGGGCCCTGCTGGGTCCTGCCCCTGGCCTGTGGGGCCTCTGAGCACAACCGGCCCTCTCCCGCTGGAAGACCTCCCCGGCTGCCTCCAAAGGCCGCTTTGCAAGCACTCTCGCCGGCTGTTCCCGCCAGCCGCGCACAACGCTCCCAAGCCCGGGAGAAAAGCGCTTCGGGGTGGTGCTCTCTCCCGGCCCTTGCCCCTGAGCCTGGGGGCCAGGCAGGGGGTCCACACTCCCAGGCCAAGGCAGAACCTCATGCACACGTCTGTTCCTGCCCCCTGCACCGGCAGAGAGCTCGGGGGAGCCAGAGTCTGTCAGGCAGCTGCTGGGCTGGCCGCCTGTGTGGGAAGGGGCAGAGCCGACCTAGGGGCACACTGGGCCTCTTGCTCTCCCTGCTGCCCTGAGGCTGCTGGGCCAAAGAGGTCTTGGGCATCCAGCCCCTTGCTGGTCCCTTCCCTCTGATGAGGCCCTCTGAGCTCCAGCCCCTTGCAGTGTGGAGACAGCCCCTGCGAGCAACCTCCTCTCCAAGGAGGCCTCAAGCGAGGCCTAGGCCCAGGGGAAAGGCACCAGCGGGGATGAGCCTGGGGAGGCGCCCGGGCATGTCTGGACCCAGTCCCCGCAGCCTGCCCCTTGCTGGGGCAGTACCCCCGGAGGCCAGGAAGGTCTGGGCAAGGCTGGCCAGGGGCAGGGGCCCTGCTGGGTCCTGCCCCTGGCCTGTGGGGCCTCTGAGCACAACCGGCCCTCTGCCGCTGGAAGACCTCCCCGGCTGCCTCCAAAGGCCGCTTTGCAAGCACTCTCGCCGGCTGTTCCCGCCAGCCGCGCACAACGCTCCCAAGCCCGGGAGAAAAGCGCTTCGGGGTGGTGCTCTCTCCCGGCCCTTGCCCCTGAGCCTGGGGGCCAGGCAGGGGGTCCACACTCCCAGGCCAAGGCAGAACCACATGCACACGTCTGTTCCTGCCCCCTGCACCGGCAGAGAGCTCGGGGGAGCCAGAGTCTGTCAGGCAGCTGCTGGGCTGGCCGCCTGTGTGGGAAGGGGCAGAGCCGACCTAGGGGCACACTGGGCCTCTTGCTCTCCCTGCTGCCCTGAGGCTGCTGGGCCAAAGAGGTCTTGGGCATCCAGCCCCTTGCTGGTCCCTTCCCTCTGACGAGGCCCTCTGAGCTCCAGCCCCTTGCAGTGTGGAGACAGCCCCTGCCAGCAACCTCCTCTCCAAGGAGGCCTCAAGCGAGGCCTAGGCCCAGGGGAAAGGCACCAGCGGGGATGAGCCTGGGGAGGCACCCGGGCATGTCTGGACCCAGTCCCCGCAGCCTGCCCCTTGCTGGGGCAGTACCCCCGGAGGCCAGGAAGGTCTGGGTAAGGCGGGCCAGGGGCAGGGGCCCTGCTGGGTCCTGCCCCTGGCCTGTGGGGCCTCTGAGCACAACCGGCCCTCTCCCGCTGGAAGACCTCCCCGGCTGCCTCCAAAGGCCGCTTTGCAAGCACTCTCGCCGGCTGTTCCCGCCAGCCGCGCACAATGCTCCCAAGCCCGGGGGAAAAGCGCTTCGGGGTGGTGCTCTCTCCCGGCCCTTGCCCCTGAGCCTGGGGGCCAGGCAGGGGGTCCACACTCCCAGGCCAAGGCAGAACCACATGCACACGTCTGTTCCTGCCCCCTGCACCGGCAGAGAGCTCGGGGGAGCCAGAGTCTGTCAGGCAGCTGCTGGGCTGGCCGCCTGTGTGGGAAGGGGCAGAGCCGACCTAGGGGCACACTGGGCCTCTTGCTCTCCCTGCTGCCCTGAGGCTGCTGGGCCAAAGAGGTCTTGGGCATCCAGCCCCTTGCTGGTCCCTTCCCTCTGACGAGGCCCTCTGAGCTCCAGCCCCTTGCAGTGTGGAGACAGCCCCTGCCAGCAACCTCGTCTCCAAGGAGGCCTCAAGCGAGGCCTAGGCCCAGGGGAAAGGCACCAGCGGGGATGAGCCTGGGGAGGCGCCCGGGCATGTCTGGACCCAGTCCCCGCAGCCTGCCCCTTGCTGGGGCAGTACCCCCGGAGGCCAGGAAGGTCTGGGCAAGGCTGGCCAGGGGCAGGGGCCCTGCTGGGTCCTGCCCCTGGCCTGTGGGGCCTCTGAGCACAACCGGCCCTCTCCCGCTGGAAGACCTCCCCGGCTGCCTTCAAAGGCCGCTTTGCAAGCACTCTCGCCGGCTGTTCCCGCCAGCCGCGCACAACGCTCCCAAGCCCGGGAGAAAAGCACTTCGGGGTGGTGCTCTCTCCCGGCCCTTGCCCCTGAGCCTGGGGGCCAGGCAGGGGGTCCACACTCCCAGGCCAAGGCAGAACCACATGCACACGTCTGTTCCTGCCCCCTGCACCGGCAGAGAGCTCGGGGGAGCCAGAGTCTGTCAGGCAGCTGCTGGGCTGGCCGCCTGTGTGGGAAGGGGCAGAGCCGACCTAGGGGCACACTGGGCCTCTTGCTCTCCCTGCTGCCCTGAGGCTGCTGGGCCAAAGAGGTCTTGGGCATCCAGCCCCTTGCTGGTCCCTTCCCTCTGACGAGGCCCTCTGAGCTCCAGCCCCTTGCAGTGTGGAGACAGCCCCTGCCAGCAACCTCCTCTCCAAGGAGGTCTCAAGCGAGGCCTAGACCCAGGGGAAAGGCACCAGCGGGGATGAGCCTGGGGAGGCGCCCGGGCATGTCTGGACCCAGTCCCCGCAGCCTGCCCCTTGCTGGGGCAGTACCCCCGGAGGCCAGGAATGTCTGGGCAAGGCGGGCCAGGGGCAGGGGCCCTGCTGGGTCCTGCCCCTGGCCTGTGGGGCCTCTGAGCACAACCGGCCCTCTCCCGCTGGAAGACCTCCCCGGCTGCCTCCAAAGGCCGCTTTGCAAGCACTCTCGCCGGCTGTTCCCGCCAGCCGCGCACAACGTTCCCAAGCCCGGGAGAAAAGCGCTTCGGGGTGGTGCTCTCTCCCGGCCCTTGCCCCTGAGCCTGGGGGCCAGGCAGGGGGTCCACACTCCCAGGCCAAGGCAGAACCACATGCACACGTCTGTTCCTGCCCCCTGCACCGGCAGAGAGCTCGGGGGAGCCAGAGTCTGTCAGGCAGCTGCTGGGCTGGCCGCCTGTGTGGGAAGGGGCAGAGCCGACCTAGGGGCACACTGGGCCTCTTGCTCTCCCTGCTGCCCTGAGGCTGCTGGGCCAAAGAGGTCTTGGGCATCCAGCCCCTTGCTGGTCCCTTCCCTCTGACGAGGCCCTCTGAGCTCCAGCCCCTTGCAGTGTGGAGACAGCCCCTGCCAGCAACCTCGTCTCCAAGGAGGCCTCAAGCGAGGCCTAGGCCCAGGGGAAAGGCACCAGCGGGGATGAGCCTGGGGAGGCGCCCGGGCATGTCTGGACCCAGTCCCCGCAGCCTGCCCCTTGCTGGGGCAGTACCCCCGGAGGCCAGGAAGGTCTGGGCAAGGCTGGCCAGGGGCAGGGGCCCTGCTGGGTCCTGCCCCTGGCCTGTGGGGCCTCTGAGCACAACCGGCCCTCTCCCGCTGGAAGACCTCCCCGGCTGCCTTCAAAGGCCGCTTTGCAAGCACTCTCGCCGGCTGTTCCCGCCAGCCGCGCACAACGCTCCCAAGCCCGGGAGAAAAGCACTTCGGGGTGGTGCTCTCTCCCGGCCCTTGCCCCTGAGCCTGGGGGCCAGGCAGGGGGTCCACACTCCCAGGCCAAGGCAGAACCACATGCACACGTCTGTTCCTGCCCCCTGCACCGGCAGAGAGCTCGGGGGAGCCAGAGTCTGTCAGGCAGCTGCTGGGCTGGCCGCCTGTGTGGGAAGGGGCAGAGCCGACCTAGGGGCACACTGGGCCTCTTGCTCTCCCTGCTGCCCTGAGGCTGCTGGGCCAAAGAGGTCTTGGGCATCCAGCCCCTTGCTGGTCCCTTCCCTCTGACGAGGCCCTCTGAGCTCCAGCCCCTTGCAGTGTGGAGACAGCCCCTGCCAGCAACCTCCTCTCCAAGGAGGTCTCAAGCGAGGCCTAGACCCAGGGGAAAGGCACCAGCGGGGATGAGCCTGGGGAGGCGCCCGGGCATGTCTGGACCCAGTCCCCGCAGCCTGCCCCTTGCTGGGGCAGTACCCCCGGAGGCCAGGAATGTCTGGGCAAGGCGGGCCAGGGGCAGGGGCCCTGCTGGGTCCTGCCCCTGGCCTGTGGGGCCTCTGAGCACAACCGGCCCTCTCCCGCTGGAAGACCTCCCCGGCTGCCTCCAAAGGCCGCTTTGCAAGCACTCTCGCCGGCTGTTCCCGCCAGCCGCGCACAACGTTCCCAAGCCCGGGAGAAAAGCGCTTCGGGGTGGTGCTCTCTCCCGGCCCTTGCCCCTGAGCCTGGGGGCCAGGCAGGGGGTCCACACTCCCAGGCCAAGGCAGAACCACATGCACACGTCTGTTCCTGCCCCCTGCACCGGCAGAGAGCTCGGGGGAGCCAGAGTCTGTCAGGCAGCTGCTGGGCTGGCCGCCTGTGTGGGAAGGGGCAGAGCCGACCTAGGGGCACACTGGGCCTCTTGCTCTCCCTGTTGCCCTGAGGCTGCTGGGCCAAAGAGGTCTTTGGCATCCAGCCCCTTGCTGGTCCCTTCCCTCTGACGAGGCCCTCTGGGCTCCAGCCCCTTGCAGTGTGGAGACAGCCCCTGCCAGCAACCTCCTCTCCAAGGAGGCCTCAAGCGAGGCCTAGGCCCAGGGGAAAGGCACCAGCGGGGATGAGCCTGGGGAGGCGCCCGGGCATGTCTGGACCCAGTCCCCGCAGCCTGCCCCTTGCTGGGGCAGTACCCCCGGAGGCCAGGAATGTCTGGGCAAGGCGGGCCAGGGGCAGGGGCCCTGCTGGGTCCTGCCCCTGGCCTGTGGGGCCTCTGAGCACAACCGGCCCTCTCCCGCTGGAAGACCTCCCCGGCTGCCTCCAAAGGCCGCTTTGCAAGCACTCTCGCCGGCTGTTCCCGCCAGCCGCGCACAACGCTCCCAAGCCCGGGAGAAAAGCGCTTCGGGGTGGTGCTCTCTCCCGGCCCTTGCCCCTGAGCCTGGGGGCCAGGCAGGGGGTCCACACTCCCAGGCCAAGGCAGAACCTCATGCACACGTCTGTTCCTGCCCCCTGCACCGGCAGAGAGCTCGGGGGAGCCAGAGTCTGTCAGGCAGCTGCTGGGCTGGCCGCCTGTGTGGGAAGGGGCAGAGCCGACCTAGGGGCACACTGGGCCTCTTGCTCTCCCTGCTGCCCTGAGGCTGCTGGGCCAAAGAGGTCTTGGGCATCCAGCCCCTTGCTGGTCCCTTCCCTCTGACGAGGCCCTCTGAGCTCCAGCCCCTTGCAGTGTGGAGACAGCCCCTGCCAGCAACCTCCTCTCCAAGGAGGCCTCAAGCGAGGCCTAGGCCCAGGGGAAAGGCACCAGCGGGGATGAGCCTGGGGAGGCGCCCGGGCATGTCTGGACCCAGTCCCCGCAGCCTGCCCCTTGCTGGGGCAGTACCCCCGGAGGCCAGGAAGGTCTGGGCAAGGCGGGCCAGGGGCAGGGGCCCTGCTGGGTCCTGCCCCTGGCCTGTGGGGCCTCTGAGCACAACCGGCCCTCTGCCGCTGGAAGACCTCCCCGGCTGCCTCCAAAGGCCGCTTTGCAAGCACTCTCGCCGGCTGTTCCCGCCAGCCGCGCACAACGCTCCCAAGCCCGGGAGAAAAGCGCTTCGGGGTGGTGCTCTCTCCCGGCCCTTGCCCCTGAGCCTGGGGGCCAGGCAGGGGGTCCACACTCCCAGGCCAAGGCAGAACCACATGCACACGTCTGTTCCTGCCCCCTGCACCGGCAGAGAGCTCGGGGGAGCCAGAGTCTGTCAGGCAGCTGCTGGGCTGGCCGCCTGTGTGGGAAGGGGCAGAGCCGACCTAGGGGCACTCTGGGCCTCTTGCTCTCCCTGCTGCCCTGAGGCTGCTGGGCCAAAGAGGTCTTGGGCATCCAGCCCCTTGCTGGTCCCTTCCCTCTGACGAGGCCCTCTGAGCTCCAGCCCCTTGCAGTGTGGAGACAGCCCCTGCCAGCAACCTCCTCTCCAAGGAGGCCTCAAGCGAGGCCTAGGCCCAGGGGAAAGGCACCAGCGGGGATGAGCCTGGGGAGGCACCCGGGCATGTCTGGACCCAGTCCCCGCAGCCTGCCCCTTGCTGGGGCAGTACCCCCGGAGGCCAGGAAGGTCTGGGTAAGGCGGGTCAGGGGCAGGGGCCCTGCTGGGTCCTGCCCCTGGCCTGTGGGGCCTCTGAGCACAACCGGCCCTCTCCCGCTGGAAGACCTCCCCGGCTGCCTCCAAAGGCCGCTTTGCAAGCACTCTCGCCGGCTGTTCCCGCCAGCCGCGCACAATGCTCCCAAGCCCGGGAGAAAAGCGCTTCGGGGTGGTGCTCTCTCCCGGCCCTTGCCCCTGAGCCTGGGGGCCAGGCAGGGGGTCCACACTCCCAGGCCAAGGCAGAACCACATGCACACGTCTGTTCCTGCCCCCTGCACCGGCAGAGAGCTCGGGGGAGCCAGAGTCTGTCAGGCAGCTGCTGGGCTGGCCGCCTGTGTGGGAAGGGGCAGAGCCGACCTAGGGGCACACTGGGCCTCTTGCTCTCCCTGCTGCCCTGAGGCTGCTGGGCCAAAGAGGTCTTGGGCATCCAGCCCCTTGCTGGTCCCTTCCCTCTGACGAGGCCCTCTGAGCTCCAGCCCCTTGCAGTGTGGAGACAGCCCCTGCCAGCAACCTCCTCTCCAAGGAGGCCTCAAGCGAGGCCTAGGCCCAGGGGAAAGGCACCAGCGGGGATGAGCCTGGGGAGGCGCCCGGGCATGTCTGGACCCAGTCCCCGCAGCCTGCCCCTTGCTGGGGCAGTACCCCCGGAGGCCAGGAAGGTCTGGGCAAGGCTGGCCAGGGGCAGGGGCCCTGCTGGGTCCTGCCCCTGGCCTGTGGGGCCTCTGAGCACAACCGGCCCTCTCCCGCTGGAAGACCTCCCCGGCTGCCTCCAAAGGCCGCTTTGCAAGCACTCTCGCCGGCTGTTCCCGCCAGCCGCGCACAACGCTCCCAAGCCCGGGAGAAAAGCACTTCGGGGTGGTGCTCTCTCCCGGCCCTTGCCCCTGAGCCTGGGGGCCAGGCAGGGGGTCCACACTCCCAGGCCAAGGCAGAACCACATGCACACGTCTGTTCCTGCCCCCTGCACCGGCAGAGAGCTCGGGGGAGCCAGAGTCTGTCAGGCAGCTGCTGGGCTGGCCGCCTGTGTGGGAAGGGGCAGAGCCGACCTAGGGGCACACTGGGCCTCTTGCTCTCCCTGTTGCCCTGAGGCTGCTGGGCCAAAGAGGTCTTGGGCATCCAGCCCCTTGCTGGTCCCTTCCCTCTGACGAGGCCCTCTGAGCTCCAGCCCCTTGCAGTGTGGAGACAGCCCCTGCGAGCAACCTCCTCTCCAAGGAGGCCTCAAGCGAGGCCTAGACCCAGGGGAAAGGCACCAGCGGGGATGAGCCTGGGGAGGCGCCCGGGCATGTCTGGACCCAGTCCCCGCAGCCTGCCCCTTACTGGGGCAGTACCCCCGGAGGCCAGGAATGTCTGGGCAAGGCGGGCCAGGGGCAGGGGCCCTGCTGGGTCCTGCCCCTGGCCTGTGGGGCCTCTGAGCACAACCGGCCCTCTCCCGCTGGAAGACCTCCCCGGCTGCCTCCAAAGGCCGCTTTGCAAGCACTCTCGCCGGCTGTTCCCGCCAGCCGCGCACAACGTTCCCAAGCCCGGGAGAAAAGCGCTTCGGGGTGGTGCTCTCTCCCGGCCCTTGCCCCTGAGCCTGGGGGCCAGGCAGGGGGTCCACACTCCCAGGCCAAGGCAGAACCACATGCACACGTCTGTTCCTGCCCCCTGCACCGGCAGAGAGCTCGGGGGAGCCAGAGTCTGTCAGGCAGCTGCTGGGCTGGCCGCCTGTGTGGGAAGGGGCAGAGCCGACCTAGGGGCACACTGGGCCTCTTGCTCTCCCTGTTGCCCTGAGGCTGCTGGGCCAAAGAGGTCTTTGGCATCCAGCCCCTTGCTGGTCCCTTCCCTCTGACGAGGCCCTCTGGGCTCCAGCCCCTTGCAGTGTGGAGACAGCCCCTGCCAGCAACCTCCTCTCCAAGGAGGCCTCAAGCGAGGCCTAGGCCCAGGGGAAAGGCACCAGCGGGGATGAGCCTGGGGAGGCGCCCGGGCATGTCTGGACCCAGTCCCCGCAGCCTGCCCCTTGCTGGGGCAGTACCCCCGGAGGCCAGGAAGGTCTGGGCAAGGCGGGCCAGGGGCAGGGGCCCTGCTGGGTCCTGCCCCTGGCCTGTGGGGCCTCTGAGCACAACCGGCCCTCTCCCGCTGGAAGACCTCCCCGGCTGCCTCCAAAGGCCGCTTTGCAAGCACTCTCGCCGGCTGTTCCCGCCAGCCGCGCACAACGCTCCCAAGCCCGGGAGAAAAGCGCTTCGGGGTGGTGCTCTCTCCCGGCCCTTGCCCCTGAGCCTGGGCGCCAGGCAGGGAGTCCACACTCCCAGGCCAAGGCAGAACCACATGCACACGTCTGTTCCTGCCCCCTGCACCGGCAGAGAGCTCGGGGGAGCCAGAGTCTGTCAGGCAGCTGCTGGGCTGGCCGCCTGTGTGGGAAGGGGCAGAGCTGACCTAGGGGCACACTGGGCCTCTTGCTCTCCCTGCTGCCCTGAGGCTGCTGGGCCAAAGAGGTCTTGGGCATCCAGCCCCTTGCTGGTCCCTTCCCTCTGACGAGGCCCTCTGAGCTCCAGCCCCTTGCAGTGTGGAGACAGCCCCTGCCAGCAACCTCCTCTCCAAGGAGGCCTCAAGCGAGGCCTAGGCCCAGGGGAAAGGCACCAGCGGGGATGAGCCTGGGGAGGCGCCCGGGCATGTCTGGACCCAGTCCCCGCAGCCTGCCCCTTGCTGGGGCAGTACCCCCGGAGGCCAGGAAGGTCTGGGCAAGGCGGGCCAGGGGCAGGGGCCCTGCTGGGTCCTGCCCCTGGCCTGTGGGGCCTCTGAGCACAACCGGCCCTCTCCCGCTGGAAGACCTCCCCGGCTGCCTCCAAAGGCCGCTTTGCAAGCACTCTCGCCGGCTGTTCCCGCCAGCCGCGCACAACGCTCCCAAGCCCGGGAGAAAAGCGCTTCGGGGTGGTGCTCTCTCCCGGCCCTTGCCCCTGAGCCTGGGGGCCAGGCAGGGGGTCCACACTCCCAGGCCAAGGCAGAACCACATGCACACGTCTGTTCCTGCCCCCTGCACCGGCAGAGAGCTCGGGGGAGCCAGAGTCTGTCAGGCAGCTGCTGGGCTGGCCGCCTGTGTGGGAAGGGGCAGAGCCGACCTAGGGGCACACTGGGCCTCTTGCTCTCCCTGTTGCCCTGAGGCTGCTGGGCCAAAGAGGTCTTGGGCATCCAGCCCCTTGCTGGTCCCTTCCCTCTGACGAGGCCCTCTGGGCTCCAGCCCCTTGCAGTGTGGAGACAGCCCCTGCCAGCAACCTCCTCTCCAAGGAGGCCTCAAGCGAGGCCTAGGCCCAGGGGAAAGGCACCAGCGGGGATGAGCCTGGGGAGGCGCCCGGGCATGTCTGGACCCAGTCCCCGCAGCCTGCACCTTGCTGGGGCAGTACCCCCGGAGGCCAGGAAGGACTGGGCAAGGCTGGCCAGGGGCAGGGGCCCTGCTGGGTCCTGCCCCTGGCCTGTGGGGCCTCTGAGCACAACCGGCCCTCTCCCGCTGGAAGACCTCCCCGGCTGCCTCCAAAGGCCGCTTTGCAAGCACTCTCGCCGGCTGTTCCCGCCAGCCGCGCACAACGCTCCCAAGCCCGGGAGAAAAGCGCTTCGGGGTGGTGCTCTCTCCCGGCCCTTGCCCCTGAGCCTGGGGGCCAGGCAGGGGGTCCACACTCCCAGGCCAAGGCAGAACCACATGCACACGTCTGTTCCTGCCCCCTGCACCGGCAGAGAGCTCGGGGGAGCCAGAGTCTGTCAGGCAGCTGCTGGGCTGGCCGCCTGTGTGGGAAGGGGCAGAGCCGACCTAGGGGCACACTGGGCCTCTTGCTCTCCCTGCTTCCCTGAGGCTGCTGGGCCAAAGAGGTCTTGGGCATCCAGCCCCTTGCTGGTCCCTTCCCTCTGACGAGGCCCTCTGAGCTCCAGCCCCTTGCAGTGTGGAGACAGCCCCTGCCAACAACCTCCTCTCCAAGGAGGCCTCAAGCGAGGCCTAGGCCCAGGGGAAAGGCACCAGCGGGGATGAGCCTGGGGAGGCGCCCGGGCATGTCTGGACCCAGTCCCCGCAGCCTGCCCCTTGCTGGGGCAGTACCCCCGGAGGCCAGGAAGGTCTGGGCAAGGTGGGCCAGGGGCAGGGGCCCTGCTGGGTCCTGCCCCTGGCCTGTGGGGCCTCTGAGCACAACCGGCCCTCTCCCGCTGGAAGACCTCCCCGGCTGCCTCCAAAGGCCGCTTTGCAAGCACTCTCGCCGGCTGTTCCCGCCAGCCGCGCACAACGCTCCCAAGCCCGGGAGAAAAGCGCTTCGGGGTGGTGCTCTCTCCCGGCCCTTGCCCCTGAGCCTGGGGGCCAGGCAGGGGGTCCACACTCCCAGGCCAAGGCAGAACCACATGCACACGTCTGTTCCTGCCCCCTGCACCGGCAGAGAGCTCGGGGGAGCCAGAGTCTGTCAGGCAGCTGCTGGGCTGGCCGCCTGTGTGGGAAGGGGCAGAGCCGACCTAGGGGCACACTGGGCCTCTTGCTCTCCCTGTTGCCCTGAGGCTGCTGGGCCAAAGAGGTCTTGGGCATCCAGCCCCTTGCTGGTCCCTTCCCTCTGACGAGGCCCTCTGAGCTCCAGCCCCTTGCAGTGTGGAGACAGCCCCTGCGAGCAACCTCCTCTCCAAGGAGGCCTCAAGCGAGGCCTAGACCCAGGGGAAAGGCACCAGCGGGGATGAGCCTGGGGAGGCGCCCGGGCATGTCTGGACCCAGTCCCCGCAGCCTGCCCCTTACTGGGGCAGTACCCCCGGAGGCCAGGAATGTCTGGGCAAGGCGGGCCAGGGGCAGGGGCCCTGCTGGGTCCTGCCCCTGGCCTGTGGGGCCTCTGAGCACAACCGGCCCTCTCCCGCTGGAAGACCTCCCCGGCTGCCTCCAAAGGCCGCTTTGCAAGCACTCTCGCCGGCTGTTCCCGCCAGCCGCGCACAACGTTCCCAAGCCCGGGAGAAAAGCGCTTCGGGGTGGTGCTCTCTCCCGGCCCTTGCCCCTGAGCCTGGGGGCCAGGCAGGGGGTCCACACTCCCAGGCCAAGGCAGAACCACATGCACACGTCTGTTCCTGCCCCCTGCACCGGCAGAGAGCTCGGGGGAGCCAGAGTCTGTCAGGCAGCTGCTGGGCTGGCCGCCTGTGTGGGAAGGGGCAGAGCCGACCTAGGGGCACACTGGGCCTCTTGCTCTCCCTGTTGCCCTGAGGCTGCTGGGCCAAAGAGGTCTTTGGCATCCAGCCCCTTGCTGGTCCCTTCCCTCTGACGAGGCCCTCTGGGCTCCAGCCCCTTGCAGTGTGGAGACAGCCCCTGCCAGCAACCTCCTCTCCAAGGAGGCCTCAAGCGAGGCCTAGGCCCAGGGGAAAGGCACCAGCGGGGATGAGCCTGGGGAGGCGCCCGGGCATGTCTGGACCCAGTCCCCGCAGCCTGCCCTTTGCTGGGGCAGTACCCCCGGAGGCCAGGAAGGTCTGGGCAAGGCGGGCCAGGGGCAGGGGCCCTGCTGGGTCCTGCCCCTGGCCTGTGGGGCCTCTGAGCACAACCGGCCCTCTCCCGCTGGAAGACCTCCCCGGCTGCCTCCAAAGGCCGCTTTGCAAGCACTCTCGCCGGCTGTTCCCGCCAGCCGCGCACAACGCTCCCAAGCCCGGGAGAAAAGCGCTTCGGGGTGGTGCTCTCTCCCGGCCCTTGCCCCTGAGCCTGGGGGCCAGGCAGGGAGTCCACACTCCCAGGCCAAGGCAGAACCACATGCACACGTCTGTTCCTGCCCCCTGCACCGGCAGAGAGCTCGGGGGAGCCAGAGTCTGTCAGGCAGCTGCTGGGCTGGCCGCCTGTGTGGGAAGGGGCAGAGCTGACCTAGGGGCACACTGGGCCTCTTGCTCTCCCTGCTGCCCTGAGGCTGCTGGGCCAAAGAGGTCTTGGGCATCCAGCCCCTTGCTGGTCCCTTCCCTCTGACGAGGCCCTCTGAGCTCCAGCCCCTTGCAGTGTGGAGACAGCCCCTGCCAGCAACCTCCTCTCCAAGGAGGCCTCAAGCGAGGCCTAGGCCCAGGGGAAAGGCACCAGCGGGGATGAGCCTGGGGAGGCGCCCGGGCATGTCTGGACCCAGTCCCCGCAGCCTGCCCCTTGCTGGGGCAGTACCCCCGGAGGCCAGGAAGGTCTGGGCAAGGCGGGCCAGGGGCAGGGGCCCTGCTGGGTCCTGCCCCTGGCCTGTGGGGCCTCTGAGCACAACCGGCCCTCTCCCGCTGGAAGACCTCCCCGGCTGCCTCCAAAGGCCGCTTTGCAAGCACTCTCGCCGGCTGTTCCCGCCAGCCGCGCACAACGCTCCCAAGCCCGGGAGAAAAGCGCTTCGGGGTGGTGCTCTCTCCCGGCCCTTGCCCCTGAGCCTGGGGGCCAGGCAGGGGGTCCACACTCCCAGGCCAAGGCAGAACCACATGCACACGTCTGTTCCTGCCCCCTGCACCGGCAGAGAGCTCGGGGGAGCCAGAGTCTGTCAGGCAGCTGCTGGGCTGGCCGCCTGTGTGGGAAGGGGCAGAGCCGACCTAGGGGCACACTGGGCCTCTTGCTCTCCCTGCTGCCCTGAGGCTGCTGGGCCAAAGAGGTCTTGGGCATCCAGCCCCTTGCTGGTCCCTTCCCTCTGACGAGGCCCTCTGGGCTCCAGCCCCTTGCAGTGTGGAGACAGCCCCTGCCAGCAACCTCCTCTCCAAGGAGGCCTCAAGCGAGGCCTAGGCCCAGGGGAAAGGCACCAGCGGGGATGAGCCTGGGGAGGCGCCCGGGCATGTCTGGACCCAGTCCCCGCAGCCTGCCCCTTGCTGGGGCAGTACCCCCGGAGGCCAGGAAGGACTGGGCAAGGCTGGCCAGGGGCAGGGGCCCTGCTGGGTCCTGCCCCTGGCCTGTGGGGCCTCTGAGCACAACCGGCCCTCTCCCGCTGGAAGACCTCCCCGGCTGCCTCCAAAGGCCGCTTTGCAAGCACTCTCGCCGGCTGTTCCCGCCAGCCGCGCACAACGCTCCCAAGCCCGGGAGAAAAGCGCTTCGGGGTGGTGCTCTCTCCCGGCCCTTGCCCCTGAGCCTGGGGGCCAGGCAGGGGGTCCACACTCCCAGGCCAAGGCAGAACCACATGCACACGTCTGTTCCTGCCCCCTGCACCGGCAGAGAGCTCGGGGGAGCCAGAGTCTGTCAGGCAGCTGCTGGGCTGGCCGCCTGTGTGGGAAGGGGCAGAGCCGACCTAGGGGCACACTGGGCCTCTTGCTCTCCCTGCTTCCCTGAGGCTGCTGGGCCAAAGAGGTCTTGGGCATCCAGCCCCTTGCTGGTCCCTTCCCTCTGACGAGGCCCTCTGAGCTCCAGCCCCTTGCAGTGTGGAGACAGCCCCTGCCAACAACCTCCTCTCCAAGGAGGCCTCAAGCGAGGCCTAGGCCCAGGGGAAAGGCACCAGCGGGGATGAGCCTGGGGAGGCGCCCGGGCATGTCTGGACCCAGTCCCCGCAGCCTGCCCCTTGCTGGGGCAGTACCCCCGGAGGCCAGGAAGGTCTGGGCAAGGTGGGCCAGGGGCAGGGGCCCTGCTGGGTCCTGCCCCTGGCCTGTGGGGCCTCTGAGCACAACCGGCCCTCTCCCGCTGGAAGACCTCCCCGGCTGCCTCCAAAGGCCGCTTTGCAAGCACTCTCGCCGGCTGTTCCCGCCAGCCGCGCACAACGCTCCCAAGCCCGGGAGAAAAGCGCTTCGGGGTGGTGCTCTCTCCCGGCCCTTGCCCCTGAGCCTGGGGGCCAGGCAGGGGGTCCACACTCCCAGGCCAAGGCAGAACCACATGCACACGTCTGTTCCTGCCCCCTGCACCGGCAGAGAGCTCGGGGGAGCCAGAGTCTGTCAGGCAGCTGCTGGGCTGGCCGCCTGTGTGGGAAGGGGCAGAGCCGACCTAGGGGCATACTGGGCCTCTTGCTCTCCCTGCTGCCCTGAGGCTGCTGGGCCAAAGAGGTCTTGGGCATCCAGCCCCTTGCTGGTCCCTTCCCTCTGACGAGGCCCTCTGAGCTCCAGCCCCTTGCAGTGTGGAGACAGCCCCTGCCAGCAACCTCCTCTCCAAGGAGGCCTCAAGCGAGGCCTAGGCCCAGGGGAAAGGCACCAGCGGGGATGAGCCTGGGGAGGCGCCCGGGCATGTCTGGACCCAGTCCCCGCAGCCTGCCCCTTGCTGGGGCAGTACCCCCGGAGGCCAGGAAGGTCTGGGCAAGGCGGGCCAGGGGCAGGGGCCCTGCTGGGTCCTGCCCCTGTGCTGTGGGGCCTCTGAGCACAACCGGCCCTCTGCCGCTGGAAGACCTCCCCGGCTGCCTCCAAAGGCCGCTTTGCAAGCACTCTCGCCGGCTGTTCCCGCCAGCCGCGCACAACGCTCCCAAGCCCGGGAGAAAAGCGCTTCGGGGTGGTGCTCTCTCCCGGCCCTTGCCCCTGAGCCTGGGGGCCAGGCAGGGGGTCCACACTCCCAGGCCAAGGCAGAACCACATGCACACGTCTGTTCCTGCCCCCTGCACCGGCAGAGAGCTCGGGGGAGCCAGAGTCTGTCAGGCAGCTGCTGGGCTGGCCGCCTGTGTGGGAAGGGGCAGAGCCGACCTAGGGGCACACTGGGCCTCTTGCTCTCCCTGCTGCCCTGAGGCTGCTGGGCCAAAGAGGTCTTGGGCATCCAGCCCCTTGCTGGTCCCTTCCCTCTGACGAGGCCCTCTGAGCTCCAGCCCCTTGCAGTGTGGAGACAGCCCCTGCCAGCAACCTCCTCTCCAAGGAGGCCTCAAGCGAGGCCTAGGCCCAGGGGAAAGGCACCAGCGGGGATGAGCCTGGGGAGGCGCCCGGGCATGTCTGGACCCAGTCCCCGCAGCCTGCCCCTTGCTGGGGCAGTACCCCCGGAGGCCAGGAAGGACTGGGCAAGGCTGGCCAGGGGCAGGGACCCTGCTGGGTCCTGCCCCTGGCCTGTGGGGCCTCTGAGCACAACCGGCCCTCTGCCACTGGAAGACCTCCCCGGATGCCTCCAAAGGCCGCTTTGCAAGCACTCTCGCCGGCTGTTCCCGCCAGCCGCGCACAACGCTCCCAAGCCCGGGAGAAAAGCGCTTCGGGGTGGTGCTCTCTCCCGGCCCTTGCCCCTGAGCCTGGGGGCCAGGCAGGGGGTCCACACTCCCAGGCCAAGGCAGAACCACATGCACACGTCTGTTCCTGCCCCCTGCACCGGCAGAGAGCTCCGGGGAGCCAGAGTCTGTCAGGCAACTGCTGGGCTGGCCGCCTGTGTGGGAAGGGGCAGAGCCGACCTAGGGGCACACTGGGCCTCTTGCTCTCCCTGCTGCCCTGAGGCTGCTGGGCCAAAGAGGTCTTGGGCATCCAGCCCCTTGCTGGTCCCTTCCCTCTGACGAGGCCCTCTGAGCTCCAGCCCCTTGCAGTGTGGAGACAGCCGCTGCCAGCAACCTCCTCTCCAAGGAGGCCTCAAGCGAGGCCTAGGCCCAGGGGAAAGGCACCAGCGGGGATGAGCCTGGGGAGGCGCCCGGGCATGTCTGGACCCAGTCCCCGCAGCCTGCCCCTTGCTGGGGCAGTACCCCCGGAGGCCAGGAAGGTCTGGGCAAGGCTGGCCAGGGGCAGGGGCCCTGCTGGGTCCTGCCCCTGGCCTGTGGGGCCTCTGAGCACAACCGGCCCTCTGCCGCTGGAAGACCTCCCCGGCTGCCTCCAAAGGCCGCTTTGCAAGCACTCTCGCCGGCTGTTCCCGCCAGCCGCGCCCAACGCTCCCAAGCCCGGGAGAAAAGCGCTTCGGGGTGGTGCTCTCTCCCGGCCCTTGCCCCTGAGCCTGGGGGCCAGGCAGGGGGTCCACACTCCCAGGCCAAGGCAGAACCACATGCACACGTCTGTTCCTGCCCCCTGCACCGGCAGAGAGCTCGGGGGAGCCAGAGTCTGTCAGGCAGCTGCTGGGCTGGCCGCCTGTGTGGGAAGGGGCAGAGCCGACCTAGGGGCACACTGGGCCTCTTGCTCTCCCTGCTGCCCTGAGGCTGCTGGGCCAAAGAGGTCTTGGGCATCCAGCCCCTTGCTGGTCCCTTCCCTCTGACGAGGCCCTCTGAGCTCCAGCCCCTTGCAGTGTGGAGACAGCCCCTGCCAGCAACCTCCTCTCCAAGGAGGCCTCAAGCGAGGCCTAGGCCCAGGGGAAAGGCACCAGCGGGGATGAGCCTGGGGAGGCGCCCGGGCATGTCTGGACCCAGTCCCCGCAGCCTGCCCCTTGCTGGGGCAGTACCCCCGGAGGCCAGGAAGGTCTGGGCAAGGCTGGCCAGGGGCAGGGGCCCTGCTGGGTCCTGCCCCTGGCCTGTGGGGCCTCTGAGCACAACCGGCCCTCTCCCGCTGGAAGACCTCCCCGGCTGCCTCCAAAGGCTGCTTTGCAAGCACTCTCGCCGGCTGTTCCCGCCAGCCGCGCACAACGCTCCCAAGCCCGGGAGAAAAGCGCTTCGGGGTGGTGCTCTCTCCCGGCCCTTGCCCCTGAGCCTGGGGGCCAGGCAGGGGGTCCACACTCCCAGGCCAAGGCAGAACCACATGCACACGTCTGTTCCTGCCCCCTGCACCGGCAGAGAGCTCGGGGGAGCCAGAGTCTGTCAGGCAGCTGCTGGGCTGGCCGCCTGTGTGGGAAGGGGCAGAGCCGACCTAGGGGCACACTGGGCCTCTTGCTCTCCCTGTTGCCCTGAGGCTGCTGGGCCAAAGAGGTCTTGGGCATCCAGCCCCTTGCTGGTCCCTTCCCTCTGACGAGGCCCTCTGAGCTCCAGCCCCTTGCAGTGTGGAGACAGCCCCTGCCAGCAACCTCCTCTCCAAGGAGGCCTCAAGCGAGGCCTAGGCCCAGGGGAAAGGCACCAGCGGGGATGAGCCTGGGGAGGCGCCCGGGCATGTCTGGACCCAGTCCCCGCAGCCTGCCCCTTGCTGGGGCAGTACCCCCGGAGGCCAGGAAGGTCTGGGCAAGGCTGGCCAGGGGCAGGGGCCCTGCTGGGTCCTGCCCCTGGCCTGTGGGGCCTCTGAGCACAACCGGCCCTCTCCCGCTGGAAGACCTCCCCGGCTGCCTCCAAAGGCCGCTTTGCAAGCACTCTCGCCGGCTGTTCCCGCCAGCCGCGCACAACGCTCCCAAGCCCGGGAGAAAAGCGCTTCGGGGTGGTGCTCTCTCCCGGCCCTTGCCCCTGAGCCTGGGGGCCAGGCAGGGGGTCCACACTCCCAGGCCAAGGCAGAACCACATGCACACGTCTGTTCCTGCCCCCTGCACCGGCAGAGAGCTCGGGGGAGCCAGAGTCTGTCAGGCAGCTGCTGGGCTGGCCGCCTGTGTGGGAAGGGGCAGAGCCGACCTAGGGGCACACTGGGCCTCTTGCTCTCCCTGCTGCCCTGAGGCTGCTGGGCCAAAGAGGTCTTGGGCATCCAGCCCCTTGCTGGTCCCTTCCCTCTGACGAGGCCCTCTGAGCTCCAGCCCCTTGCAGTGTGGAGACAGCCCCTGCCAACAACCTCCTCTCCAAGGAGGCCTCAAGCGAGGCCTAGGCCCAGGGGAAAGGCACCAGCGGGGATGAGCCTGGGGAGGCGCCCGGGCATGTCTGGACCCAGTCCCCGCAGCCTGCCCCTTGCTGGGGCAGTACCCCCGGAGGCCAGGAAGGTCTGGGCAAGGCGGGCCAGGGGCAGGGGCCCTGCTGGGTCCTGCCCCTGGCCTGTGGGGCCTCTGAGCACAACCGGCCCTCTCCCGCTGGAAGACCTCCCCGGCTGCCTCCAAAGGCCGCTTTGCAAGCACTCTCGCCGGCTGTTCCCGCCAGCCGCGCACAACGCTCCCAAGCCCGGGAGAAAAGCGCTTCGGGGTGGTGCTCTCTCCCGGCCCTTGCCCCTGAGCCTGGGGGCCAGGCAGGGGGTCCACACTCCCAGGCCAAGGCAGAACCACATGCACACGTCTGTTCCTGCCCCCTGCACCGGCAGAGAGCTCGGGGGAGCCAGAGTCTGTCAGGCAGCTGCTGGGCTGGCCGCCTGTGTGGGAAGGGGCAGAGCCGACCTAGGGGCACACTGGGCCTCTTGCTCTCCCTGCTGCCCTGAGGCTGCTGGGCCAAAGAGGTCTTGGGCATCCAGCCCCTTGCTGGTCCCTTCCCTCTGACGAGGCCCTCTGAGCTCCAGCCCCTTGCAGTGTGGAGACAGCCCCTGCGAGCAACCTCCTCTCCAAGGAGGCCTCAAGCGAGGCCTAGGCCCAGGGGAAAGGCACCAGCGGGGATGAGCCTGGGGAGGCGCCCGGGCATGTCTGGACCCAGTCCCCGCAGCCTGCCCCTTGCTGGGGCAGTACCCCCGGAGGCCAGGAAGGACTGGGCAAGGCTGGCCAGGGGCAGGGACCCTGCTGGGTCCTGCCCCTGGCCTGTGGGGCCTCTGAGCACAACCGGCCCTCTGCCACTGGAAGACCTCCCCGGCTGCCTCCAAAGGCCGCTTTGCAAGCACTCTCGCCGGCTGTTCCCGCCAGCCGCGCACAACGCTCCCAAGCCCGGGAGAAAAGCGCTTCGGGGTGGTGCTCTCTCCCGGCCCTTGCCCCTGAGCCTGGGGGCCAGGCAGGGGGTCCACACTCCCAGGCCAAGGCAGAACCACATGCACACGTCTGTTCCTGCCCCCTGCACCGGCAGAGAGCTCCGGGGAGCCAGAGTCTGTCAGGCAACTGCTGGGCTGGCCGCCTGTGTGGGAAGGGGCAGAGCCGACCTAGGGGCACACTGGGCCTCTTGCTCTCCCTGCTGCCCTGAGGCTGCTGGGCCAAAGAGGTCTTGGGCATCCAGCCCCTTGCTGGTCCCTTCCCTCTGACGAGGCCCTCTGAGCTCCAGCCCCTTGCAGTGTGGAGACAGCCGCTGCCAGCAACCTCCTCTCCAAGGAGGCCTCAAGCGAGGCCTAGGCCCAGGGGAAAGGCACCAGCGGGGATGAGCCTGGGGAGGCGCCCGGGCATGTCTGGACCCAGTCCCCGCAGCCTGCCCCTTGCTGGGGCAGTACCCCCGGAGGCCAGGAAGGTCTGGGCAAGGCTGGCCAGGGGCAGGGGCCCTGCTGGGTCCTGCCCCTGGCCTGTGGGGCCTCTGAGCACAACCGGCCCTCTGCCGCTGGAAGACCTCCCTGGCTGCCTCCAAAGGCCGCTTTGCAAGCACTCTCGCCGGCTGTTCCCGCCAGCCGCGCCCAACGCTCCCAAGCCCGGGAGAAAAGCGCTTCGGGGTGGTGCTCTCTCCCGGCCCTTGCCCCTGAGCCTGGGGGCCAGGCAGGGGGTCCACACTCCCAGGCCAAGGCAGAACCACATGCACACGTCTGTTCCTGCCCCCTGCACCGGCAGAGAGCTCGGGGGAGCCAGAGTCTGTCAGGCAGCTGCTGGGCTGGCCGCCTGTGTGGGAAGGGGCAGAGCCGACCTAGGGGCACACTGGGCCTCTTGCTCTCCCTGCTGCCCTGAGGCTGCTGGGCCAAAGAAGTCTTGCGCATCCAGCCCCTTGCTGGTCCCTTCCCTCTGACGAGGCCCTCTGAGCTCCAGCCCCTTGCAGTGTGGAGACAGCCCCTGCCAGCAACCTCCTCTCCAAGGAGGCCTCAAGCGAGGCCTAGGCCCAGGGGAAAGGCACCAGCGGGGATGAGCCTGGGGAGGCGCCCGGGCATGTCTGGACCCAGTCCCCGCAGCCTGCCCCTTGCTGGGGCAGTACCCCCGGAGGCCAGGAAGGTCTGGGCAAGGCGGGCCAGGGGCAGGGGCCCTGCTGGGTCCTGCCCCTGTGCTGTGGGGCCTCTGAGCACAACCGGCCCTCTGCCGCTGGAAGACCTCCCCGGCTGCCTCCAAAGGCCGCTTTGCAAGCACTCTCGCCGGCTGTTCCCGCCAGCCGCGCACAACGCTCCCAAGCCCGGGAGAAAAGCGCTTCGGGGTGGTGCTCTCTCCCGGCCCTTGCCCCTGAGCCTGGGGGCCAGGCAGGGGGTCCACACTCCCAGGCCAAGGCAGAACCACATGCACACGTCTGTTCCTGCCCCCTGCACCGGCAGAGAGCTCGGGGGAGCCAGAGTCTGTCAGGCAGCTGCTGGGCTGGCCGCCTGTGTGGGAAGGGGCAGAGCCGACCTAGGGGCACACTGGGCCTCTTGCTCTCCCTGCTGCCCTGAGGCTGCTGGGCCAAAGAGGTCTTGGGCATCCAGCCCCTTGCTGGTCCCTTCCCTCTGACGAGGCCCTCTGAGCTCCAGCCCCTTGCAGTGTGGAGACAGCCCCTGCCAGCAACCTCCTCTCCAAGGAGGCCTCAAGCGAGGCCTAGGCCCAGGGGAAAGGCACCAGCGGGGATGAGCCTGGGGAGGCGCCCGGGCATGTCTGGACCCAGTCCCCGCAGCCTGCCCCTTGCTGGGGCAGTACCCCCGGAGGCCAGGAAGGACTGGGCAAGGCTGGCCAGGGGCAGGGACCCTGCTGGGTCCTGCCCCTGGCCTGTGGGGCCTCTGAGCACAACCGGCCCTCTGCCACTGGAAGACCTCCTCGGCTGCCTCCAAAGGCCGCTTTGCAAGCACTCTCGCCGGCTGTTCCCGCCAGCCGCGCACAACGCTCCCAAGCCCGGGAGAAAAGCGCTTCGGGGTGGTGCTCTCTCCCGGCCCTTGCCCCTGAGCCTGGGGGCCAGGCAGGGGGTCCACACTCCCAGGCCAAGGCAGAACCACATGCACACGTCTGTTCCTGCCCCATGCACCGGCAGAGAGCTCCGGGGAGCCAGAGTCTGTCAGGCAACTGCTGGGCTGGCCGCCTGTGTGGGAAGGGGCAGAGCCGACCTAGGGGCACACTGGGCCTCTTGCTCTCCCTGCTGCCCTGAGGCTGCTGGGCCAAAGAGGTCTTGGGCATCCAGCCCCTTGCTGGTCCCTTCCCTCTGACGAGGCCCTCTGAGCTCCAGCCCCTTGCAGTGTGGAGACAGCCCCTGCCAGCAACCTCCTCTCCAAGGAGGCCTCAAGCGAGGCCTAGGCCCAGGGGAAAGGCACCAGCGGGGATGAGCCTGGGGAGGCGCCCGGGCATGTCTGGACCCAGTCCCCGCAGCCTGCCCCTTGCTGGGGCAGTACCCCCGGAGGCCAGGAAGGTCTGGGCATGGCGGGCCAGGGGCAGGGGCCCTGCTGGGTCCTGCCCCTGGCCTGTGGGGCCTCTGAGCACAACCGGCCCTCTCCCGCTGGAAGACCTCCCCGGCTGCCTCCAAAGGCCGCTTTGCAAGCACTCTCGCCGGCTGTTCCCGCCAGCCGCGTACAACGCTCCCAAGCCCGGGAGAAAAGCGCTTCGGGGTGGTGCTCTCTCCCGGCCCTTGCCCCTGAGCCTGGGGGCCAGGCAGGGGGTCCACACTCCCAGGCCAAGGCAGAACCACATGCACACGTCTGTTCCTGCCCCCTGCACCGGCAGAGAGCTCGGGGGAGCCAGAGTCTGTCAGGCAGCTGCTGGGCTGGCCGCCTGTGTGGGAAGGGGCAGAGCCGACCTAGGGGCACACTGGGCCTCTTGCTCTCCCTGCTGCCCTGAGGCTGCTGGGCCAAAGAGGTCTTGGGCATCCAGCCCTTTGCTGGTCCCTTCCCTCTGACGAGGCCCTCTGAGCTCCAGCCCCTTGCAGTGTGGAGACAGCCCCTGCCAGCAACCTCCTCTCCAAGGAGGCCTCAAGCGAGGCCTAGGCCCAGGGGAAAGGCACCAGCGGGGATAAGCCTGGGGAGGCGCCCGGGCATGTCTGGACCCAGTCCCCGCAGCCTGCCCCTTGCTGGGGCAGTACCCCCGGAGGCCAGGAAGGTCTGGGCAAGGCTGGCCAGGGGCAGGGGCCCTGCTGGGTCCTGCCCCTGGCCTGTGGGGCCTCTGAGCACAACCGGCCCTCTCCCGCTGGAAGACCTCCCCGGCTGCCTCCAAAGGCCGCTTTGCAAGCACTCTCGCCGGCTGTTCCCGCCAGCCGCGCACAATGCTCCCAAGCCCGGGAGAAAAGCGCTTCGGGGTGGTGCTCTCTCCCGGCCCTTGCCCCTGAGCCTGGGGGCCAGGCAGGGGGTCCACACTCCCAGGCCAAGGCAGAACCACATGCACACGTCTGTTCCTGCCCCCTGCACCGGCAGAGAGCTCGGGGGAGCCAGAGTCTGTCAGGCAGCTGCTGGGCTGGCCGCCTGTGTGGGAAGGGGCAGAGCCGACCTAGGGGCACACTGGGCCTCTTGCTCTCCCTGCTGCCCTGAGGCTGCTGGGCCAAAGAGGTCTTGGGCATCCAGCCCTTTGCTGGTCCCTTCCCTCTGACGAGGCCCTCTGAGCTCCAGCCCCTTGCAGTGTGGAGACAGCCCCTGCCAGCAACCTCCTCTCCAAGGAGGCCTCAAGCGAGGCCTAGGCCCAGGGGAAAGGCACCAGCGGGGATGAGCCTGGGGAGGCGCCCGGGCATGTCTGGACCCAGTCCCCGCAGCCTGCCCCTTGCTGGGGCAGTACCCCCGGAGGCCAGGAAGGACTGGGCAAGGCTGGCCAGGGGCAGGGACCCTGCTGGGTCCTGCCCCTGGCCTGTGGGGCCTCTGAGCACAACCGGCCCTCTGCCACTGGAAGACCTCCCCGGCTGCCTCCAAAGGCCGCTTTGCAAGCACTCTCGCCGGCTGTTCCCGCCAGCCGCGCACAACGCTCCCAAGCCCGGGAGAAAAGCGCTTCGGGGTGGTGCTCTCTCCCGGCCCTTGCCCCTGAGCCTGGGGGCCAGGCAGGGGGTCCACACTCCCAGGCCAAGGCAGAACCACATGCACACGTCTGTTCCTGCCCCCTGCACGGGCAGAGAGCTCCGGGGAGCCAGAGTCTGTCAGGCAACTGCTGGGCTGGCCGCCTGTGTGGGAAGGGGCAGAGCCGACCTAGGGGCACACTGGGCCTCTTGCTCTCCCTGCTGCCCTGAGGCTGCTGGGCCAAAGAGGTCTTGGGCATCCAGCCCCTTGCTGGTCCCTTCCCTCTGACGAGGCCCTCTGAGCTCCAGCCCCTTGCAGTGTGGAGACAGCCGCTGCCAGCAACCTCCTCTCCAAGGAGGCCTCAAGCGAGGCCTAGGCCCAGGGGAAAGGCACCAGCGGGGATGAGCCTGGGGAGGCGCCCGGGCATGTCTGGACCCAGTCCCCGCAGCCTGCCCCTTGCTGGGGCAGTACCCCCGGAGGCCAGGAAGGTCTGGGCAAGGCTGGCCAGGGGCAGGGGCCCTGCTGGGTCCTGCTCCTGGCCTGTGGGGCCTCTGAGCACAACCGGCCCTCTCCCGCTGGAAGACCTCCCCGGCTGCCTCCAAAGGCCGCTTTGCAAGCACTCTCGCCGGCTGTTCCCGCCAGCCGCGCCCAGTGCTCCCAAGCCCGGGAGAAAAGCGCTTCGGGGTGGTGCTCTCTCCCGGCCCTTGCCCCTGAGCCTGGGGGCCAGGCAGGGGGTCCACACTCCCAGGCCAAGGCAGAACCACATGCACACGTCTGTTCCTGCCCCCTGCACCGGCAGAGAGCTCGGGGGAGCCAGAGTCTGTCAGGCAGCTGCTGGGCTGGCCGCCTGTGTGGGAAGGGGCAGAGCCGACCTAGGGGCACACTGGGCCTCTTGCTCTCCCTGCTGCCCTGAGGCTGCTGGGCCAAAGAAGTCTTGCGCATCCAGCCCCTTGCTGGTCCCTTCCCTCTGACGAGGCCCTCTGAGCTCCAGCCCCTTGCAGTGTGGAGACAGCCCCTGCCAGCAACCTCCTCTCCAAGGAGGCCTCAAGCGAGGCCTAGGCCCAGGGGAAAGGCACCAGCGGGGATGAGCCTGGGGAGGCGCCCGGGCATGTCTGGACCCAGTCCCCGCAGCCTGCCCCTTGCTGGGGCAGTACCCCCGGAGGCCAGGAAGGTCTGGGCAAGGCGGGCCAGGGGCAGGGGCCCTGCTGGGTCCTGCCCCTGGCCTGTGGGGCCTCTGAGCACAACCGGCCCTCTCCCGCTGGAAGACCTCCCCGGCTGCCTCCAAAGGCCGCTTTGCAAGCACTCTCGCCGGCTGTTCCCGCCAGCCGCGCACAACGCTCCCAAGCCCGGGAGAAAAGCGCTTCGGGGTGGTGCTCTCTCCCGGCCCTTGCCCCTGAGCCTGGGGGCCAGGCAGGGGGGCCACACTCCCAGGCCAAGGCAGAACCACATGCACACGTCTGTTCCTGCCCCCTGCACCGGCAGAGAGCTCGGGGGAGCCAGAGTCTGTCAGGCAGCTGCTGGGCTGGCCGCCTGTGTGGGAAGGGGCAGAGCCGACCTAGGGGCACACTGGGCCTCTTGCTCTCCCTGCTGCCCTGAGGCTGCTGGGCCAAAGAGGTCTTGGGCATCCAGCCCTTTGCTGGTCCCTTCCCTCTGACGAGGCACTCTGAGCTCCAGCCCCTTGCAGTGTGGAGACAGCCCCTGCCAGCAACCTCCTCTCCAAGGAGGCCTCAAGCGAGGCCTAGGCCCAGGGGAAAGGCACCAGCGGGGATGAGCCTGGGGAGGCGCCCGGGCATGTCTGGACCCAGTCCCCGCAGCCTGCCCCTTGCTGGGGCAGTACCCCCGGAGGCCAGGAAGGTCTGGGCAAGGCTGGCCAGGGGCAGGGGCCCTGCTGGGTCCTGCCCCTGGCCTGTGGGGCCTCTGAGCACAACCGGCCCTCTCCCGCTGGAAGACCTCCCCGGCTGCCTCCAAAGGCCGCTTTGCAAGCACTCTCGCCGGCTGTTCCCGCCAGCCGCGCACAACGCTCCCAAGCCCGGGAGAAAAGCGCTTCGGGGTGGTGCTCTCTCCCGGCCCTTGCCCCTGAGCCTGGAGGCCAGGCAGGGGGTCCACACTCCCAGGCCAAGGCAGAACCACATGCACACGTCTGTTCCTGCCCCCTGCACCGGCAGAGAGCTCGGGGGAGCCAGAGTCTGTCAGGCAGCTGCTGGGCTGGCCGCCTGTGTGGGAAGGGGCAGAGCCGACCTAGGGGCACACTGGGCCTCTTGCTCTCCCTGCTGCCCTGAGGCTGCTGGGCCAAAGAGGTCTTGGGCATCCAGCCCCTTGCTGGTCCCTTCCCTCTGACGAGGCCCTCTGAGCTCCAGCCCCTTGCAGTGTGGAGACAGCCCCTGCCAGCAACCTCCTCTCCAAGGAGGCCTCAAGCGAGGCCTAGGCCCAGGGGAAAGGCACCAGCGGGGATGAGCCTGGGGAGGCGCCCGGGCATGTCTGGACCCAGTCCCCGCAGCCTGCCCCTTGCTGGGGCAGTACCCCCGGAGGCCAGGAAGGTCTGGGCAAGGCGGGCCAGGGGCAGGGGCCCTGCTGGGTCCTGCCCCTGGCCTGTGGGGCCTCTGAGCACAACCGGCCCTCTCCCGCTGGAAGACCTCCCCGGCTGCCTCCAAAGGCCGCTTTGCAAGCACTCTCGCCGGCTGTTCCCGCCAGCCGCGCACAACGCTCCCAAGCCCGGGAGAAAAGCGCTTCGGGGTGGTGCTCTCTCCCGGCCCTTGCCCCTGAGCCTGGGGGCCAGGCAGGGGGTCCACACTTCCAGGCCAAGGCAGAACCACATGCACACGTCTGTTCCTGCCCCCTGCACCGGCAGAGAACTCGGGGGAGCCAGAGTCTGTCAGGCAGCTGCTGGGCTGGCCGCCTGTGTGGGAAGGGGCAGAGCCGACCTAGGGGCACACTGGGCCTCTTGCTCTCCCTGCTGCCCTGAGGCTGCTGGGCCAAAGAGGCCTTGGGCATCCAGCCCCTTGCTGGTCCTTCCCTCTGACGAGGCCCTCTGAGCTCCAGCCCCTTGCAGTGTGGAGACAGCCCCTGCCAGCAACCTCGTCTCCAAGGAGGCCTCAAGCGAGGCCTAGGCCCAGGAGAAAGGCACCAGCGGGGATGAGCCTGGGGAGGCGCCCGGGCATGTCTGGACCCAGTCCCCGCAGCCTGCCCCTTGCTGGGGCAGTACCCCCGGAGGCCAGGAAGGTCTGGGCAAGGCGGGCCAGGGGCAGGGGCCCTGCTGGGTCCTGCCCCTGGCCTGTGGGGCCTCTGAGCACAACCGGCCCTCTCCCGCTGGAAGACCTCCCCGGTTGCCTCCAAAGGCCGCTTTGCAAGCACTCTCGCCGGCTGTTCCCGCCAGCCGCGCACAACGCTCCCAAGCCCGGGAGAAAAGCGCTTCGGGGTGGTGCTCTCTCCCGGCCCTTGCCCCTGAGCCTGGGGGCCAGGCAGGGGGTCCACACTCCCAGGCCAAGGCAGAACCACATGCACACGTCTGTTCCTGCCCCCTGCACCGGCAGAGAGCTCGGGGGAGCCAGAGTCTGTCAGGCAGCTGCTGGGCTGGCCGCCTGTGTGGGAAGGGGCAGAGCCGACCTAGGGGCACACTGGGCCTCTTGCTCTCCCTGCTGCCCTGAGGCTGCTGGGCCAAAGAGGTCTTGGGCATCCAGCCCCTTGCTGGTCCCTTCCCTCTGACGAGGCCCTCTGAGCTCCAGCCCCTTGCAGTGTGGAGACAGCCCCTGCCAGCAACCTCCTCTCCAAGGAGGCCTCAAGCGAGGCCTAGGCCCAGGGGAAAGGCACCAGCGGGGATGAGCCTGGGGAGGCGCCCGGGCATGTCTGGACCCAGTCCCCGCAGCCTGCCCCTTGCTGGGGCAGTACCCCCGGAGGCCAGGAAGGACTGGGCAAGGCTGGCCAGGGGCAGGGACCCTGCTGGGTCCTGCCCCTGGCCTGTGGGGCCTCTGAGCACAACCGGCCCTCTGCCACTGGAAGACCTCCCCGGCTGCCTCCAAAGGCCGCTTTGCAAGCACTCTCGCCGGCTGTTCCCGCCAGCCGCGCACAACGCTCCCAAGCCCGGGAGAAAAGCGCTTCGGGGTGGTGCTCTCTCCCGGCCCTTGCCCCTGAGCCTGGGGGCCAGGCAGGGGGTCCACACTCCCAGGCCAAGGCAGAACCACATGCACACGTCTGTTCCTGCCCCCTGCACCGGCAGAGAGCTCCGGGGAGCCAGAGTCTGTCAGGCAACTGCTGGGCTGGCCGCCTGTGTGGGAAGGGGCAGAGCCGACCTAGGGGCACACTGGGCCTCTTGCTCTCCCTGCTGCCCTGAGGCTGCTGGGCCAAAGAGGTCTTGGGCATCCAGCCCCTTGCTGGTCCCTTCCCTCTGACGAGGCCCTCTGAGCTCCAGCCCCTTGCAGTGTGGAGACAGCCGCTGCCAGCAACCTCCTCTCCAAGGAGGCCTCAAGCGAGGCCTAGGCCCAGGGGAAAGACACCAGCGGGGATGAGCCTGGGGAGGCGCCCGGGCATGTCTGGACCCAGTCCCCGCAGCCTGCCCCTTGCTGGGGCAGTACCCCCGGAGGCCAGGAAGGTCTGGGCAAGGCTGGCCAGGGGCAGGGGCCCTGCTGGGGCCTGCCCCTGGCCTGTGGGGCCTCTGAGCACAACCGGCCCTCTGCCGCTGGAAGACCTTCCTGGCTGCCTCCAAAGGCCGCTTTGCAAGCACTCTCGCCGGCTGTTCCCGCCAGCCGCGCACAACGCTCCCAAGCCCGGGAGAAAAGCGCTTCGGGGTGGTGCTCTCTCCCGGCCCTTGCCCCTGAGCCTGGGGGCCAGGCAGGGGGTCCACACTCCCAGGCCAAGGCAGAACCACATGCACACATCTGTTCCTGCCCCCTGCACCGGCAGAGAGCTCGGGGGAGCCAGAGTCTGTCAGGCAGCTGCTGGGCTGGCCGCCTGTGTGGGAAGGGGCAGAGCCGACCTAGGGGCACACTGGGCCTCTTGCTCTCCCTGCTGCCCTGAGGCTGCTGGGCCAAAGAGGTCTTGGGCATCCAGCCCCTTGCTGGTCCCTTCCCTCTGACGAGGCCCTCTGAGCTCCAGCCCCTTGCAGTGTGGAGACAGCCCCTGCCAGCAACCTCCTCTCCAAGGAGGCCTCAAGCGAGGCCTAGGCCCAGGGGAAAGGCACCAGCGGGGATGAGCCTGGGGAGGCGCCCGGGCATGTCTGGACCCAGTCCCCGCAGCCTGCCCCTTGCTGGGGCAGTACCCCCGGAGGCCAGGAAGGTCTGGGCAAGGCGGGCCAGGGGCAGGGGCCCTGCTGGGTCCTGCCCCTGGCCTGTGGGGCCTCTGAGCACAACCGGCCCTCTCCCGCTGGAAGACCTCCCCGGCTGCCTCCAAAGGCCGCTTTGCAAGCACTCTCGCCGGCTGTTCCCGCCAGCCGCGCACAACGCTCCCAAGCCCGGGAGAAAAGCGCTTCGGGGTGGTGCTCTCTCCCGGCCCTTGCCCCTGAGCCTGGGGGCCAGGCAGGGGGTCCACACTCCCAGGCCAAGGCAGAACCACATGCACACGTCTGTTCCTGCCCCCTGCACCGGCAGAGAGCTCGGGGGAGCCAGAGTCTGTCAGGCAGCTGCTGGGCTGGCCGCCTGTGTGGGAAGGGGCAGAGCCGACCTAGGGGCACACTGGGCCTCTTGCTCTCCCTGCTGCCCTGAGGCTGCTGGGCCAAAGAGGTCTTGGGCATCCAGCCCTTTGCTGGTCCCTTCCCTCTGACGAGGCCCTCTGAGCTCCAGCCCCTTGCAGTGTGGAGACAGCCCCTGCCAGCAACCTCCTCTCCAAGGAGGCCTCAAGCGAGGCCTAGGCCCAGGGGAAAGGCACCAGCGGGGATGAGCCTGGGGAGGCGCCCGGGCATGTCTGGACCCAGTCCCCGCAGCCTGCCCCTTGCTGGGGCAGTACCCCCGGAGGCCAGGAAGGTCTGGGCAAGGCTGGCCAGGGGCAGGGGCCCTGCTGGGTCCTGCCCCTGGCCTGTGGGGCCTCTGAGCACAACCGGCCCTCTCCCGCTGGAAGACCTCCCCGGCTGCCTCCAAAGGCCGCTTTGCAAGCACTCTCGCCGGCTGTTCCCGCCAGCCGCGCACAATGCTCCCAAGCCCGGGAGAAAAGCGCTTCGGGGTGGTGCTCTCTCCCGGCCCTTGCCCCTGAGCCTGGGGGCCAGGCAGGGGGTCCACACTCCCAGGCCAAGGCAGAACCACATGCACACGTCTGTTCCTGCCCCCTGCACCGGCAGAGAGCTCGGGGGAGCCAGAGTCTGTCAGGCAGCTGCTGGGCTGGCCGCCTGTGTGGGAAGGGGCAGAGCCGACCTAGGGGCACACTGGGCCTCTTGCTCTCCCTGCTGCCCTGAGGCTGCTGGGCCAAAGAGGTCTTGGGCATCCAGCCCCTTGCTGGTCCCTTCCCTCTGACGAGGCCCTCTGAGCTCCAGCCCCTTGCAGTGTGGAGACAGCCCCTGCCAGCAACCTCCTCTCCAAGGAGGCCTCAAGCGAGGCCTAGGCCCAGGGGAAAGGCACCAGCGGGGATGAGCCTGGGGAGGCGCCCGGGCATGTCTGGACCCAGTCCCCGCAGCCTGCCCCTTGCTGGGGCAGTACCCCCGGAGGCCAGGAAGGACTGGGCAAGGCTGGCCAGGGGCAGGGACCCTGCTGGGTCCTGCCCCTGGCCTGTGGGGCCTCTGAGCACAACCGGCCCTCTGCCACTGGAAGACCTCCCCGGCTGCCTCCAAAGGCCGCTTTGCAAGCACTCTCGCCGGCTGTTCCCGCCAGCCGCGCACAACGCTCCCAAGCCCGGGAGAAAAGCGCTTCGGGGTGGTGCTCTCTCCCGGCCCTTGCCCCTGAGCCTGGGGGCCAGGCAGGGGGTCCACACTCCCAGGCCAAGGCAGAACCACATGCACACGTCTGTTCCTGCCCCCTGCACCGGCAGAGAGCTCCGGGGAGCCAGAGTCTGTCAGGCAACTGCTGGGCTGGCCGCCTGTGTGGGAAGGGGCAGAGCCGACCTAGGGGCACACTGGGCCTCTTGCTCTCCCTGCTGCCCTGAGGCTGCTGGGCCAAAGAGGTCTTGGGCATCCAGCCCCTTGCTGGTCCCTTCCCTCTGACGAGGCCCTCTGAGCTCCAGCCCCTTGCAGTGTGGAGACAGCCGCTGCCAGCAACCTCCTCTCCAAGGAGGCCTCAAGCGAGGCCTAGGCCCAGGGGAAAGGCACCAGCGGGGATGAGCCTGGGGAGGCGCCCGGGCATGTCTGGACCCAGTCCCCGCAGCCTGCCCCTTGCTGGGGCAGTACCCCCGGAGGCCAGGAAGGTCTGGGCAAGGCTGGCCAGGGGCAGGGGCCCTGCTGGGTCCTGCCCCTGGCCTGTGGGGCCTCTGAGCACAACCGGCCCTCTCCCGCTGGAAGACCTCCCCGGCTGCCTCCAAAGGCCGCTTTGCAAGCACTCTCGCCGGCTGTTCCCGCCAGCCGCGCACAACGCTCCCAAGCCCGGGAGAAAAGCGCTTCGGGGTGGTGCTCTCTCCCGGCCCTTGCCCCTGAGCCTGGGGGCCAGGCAGGGGGTCCACACTCCCAGGCCAAGGCAGAACCACATGCACACGTCTGTTCCTGCCCCCTGCACCGGCAGAGAGCTCGGGGGAGCCAGAGTCTGTCAGGCAGCTGCTGGGCTGGCCTCCTGTGTGGGAAGGGGCAGAGCCGACATAGGGGCACACTGGGCCTCTTGCTCTCCCTGCTGCCCTGAGGCTGCTGGGCCAAAGAGGTCTTGGGCATCCAGCCCCTTGCTGGTCCCTTCCCTCTGACGAGGCCCTCTGAGCTCCAGCCCCTTGCAGTGTGGAGACAGCCCCTGCCAGCAACCTCCTCTCCAAGGAGGCCTCAAGCGAGGCCTAGGCCCAGGGGAAAGGCACCAGCGGGGATGAGCCTGGGGAGGCGCCCGGGCATGTCTGGACCCAGTCCCCGCAGCCTGCCCCTTGCTGGGGCAGTACCCCCGGAGGCCAGGAAGGTCTGGGCAAGGCGGGCCAGGGGCAGGGGCCCTGCTGGGTCCTGCCCCTGGCCTGTGGGGCCTCTGAGCACAACCGGCCCTCTCCCGCTGGAAGACCTCCCCGGCTGCCTCCAAAGGCCGCTTTGCAAGCACTCTCGCCGGCTGTTCCCGCCAGCCGCGCACAACGCTCCCAAGCCCGGGAGAAAAGCGCTTCGGGGTGGTGCTCTCTCCCGGCCCTTGCCCCTGAGCCTGGGGGCCAGGCAGGGGGTCCACACTCCCAGGCCAAGGCAGAACCACATGCACACGTCTGTTCCTGCCCCCTGCACCGGCAGAGAGCTCGGGGGAGCCAGAGTCTGTCAGGCAGCTGCTGGGCTGGCCGCCTGTGTGGGAAGGGGCAGAGCCGACCTAGGGGCACACTGGGCCTCTTGCTCTCCCTGCTGCCCTGAGGCTGCTGGGCCAAAGAGGTCTTGGGCATCCAGCCCCTTGCTGGTCCCTTCCCTCTGACGAGGCCCTCTGAGCTCCAGCACCTTGCAGTGTGGAGACAGCCCCTGCCAGCAACCTCCTCTCCAAGGAGGCCTCAAGCGAGGCCTAGGCCCAGGGGAAAGGCACCAGCGGGGATGAGCCTGGGGAGGCGCCCGGGCATGTCTGGACCCAGTCCCCGCAGCCTGCCCCTTGCTGGGGCAGTACCCCCGGAGGCCAGGAAGGTCTGGGCAAGGCTGGCCAGGGGCAGGGGCCCTGCTGGGTCCTGCCCCTGGCCTGTGGGGCCTCTGAGCACAACCGGCCCTCTCCCGCTGGAAGACCTCCCCGGCTGCCTCCAAAGGCCGCTTTGCAAGCACTCTCGCCGGCTGTTCCCGCCAGCCACGCACAACGCTCCCAAGCCCGGGAGAAAAGCGCTTCGGGGTGGTGCTCTCTCCCGGCCCTTGCCCCTGAGCCTGGGGGCCAGGCAGGGGGTCCACACTCCCAGGCCAAGGCAGAACCACATGCACACGTCTGTTCCTGCCCCCTGCACCGGCAGAGAGCTCGGGGGAGCCAGAGTCTGTCAGGCAGCTGCTGGGCTGGCCACCTGTGTGGGAAGGGGCAGAGCCGACCTAGGGGCACACTGGGCCTCTTGCTCTCCCTGCTGCCCTGAGGCTGCTGGGCCAAAGAGGTCTTGGGCATCCAGCCCCTTGCTGGTCCCTTCCCTCTGACGAGTCCCTCTGAGCTCCAGCCCCTTGCAGTGTGGAGACAGCCCCTGCCAGCAACCTCCTCTCCAAGGAGGCCTCAAGCGAGGCCTAGGCCCAGGGGAAAGGCACCAGCGGGGATGAGCCTGGGGAGGCGCCCGGGCATGTCTGGACCCAGTCCCCGCAGCCTGCCCCTTGCTGGGGCAGTACCCCCGGAGGCCAGGAAGGTCTGGGTAAGGCTGGCCAGGGGCAGGGGCCCTGCTGGGTCCTGCCCCTGGCCTGTGGGGCCTCTGAGCACAACCGGCCCTCTCCCGCTGGAAGACCTCCCCGGCTGCCTCCAAAGGCAGCTTTGCAAGCACTCTCGCCGGCTGTTCCCGCCAGCCGCGCACAACGCTCCCAAGCCCGGGAGAAAAGCGCTTCGGGGTGGTGCTCTCTCCCGGCCCTTGCCCCTGAGCCTGGGGGCCAGGCAGGGGGTCCACACTTCCAGGCCAAGGCAGAACCACATGCACACGTCTGTTCCTGCCCCCTGCACCGGCAGAGAACTCGGGGGAGCCAGAGTCTGTCAGGCAGCTGCTGGGCTGGCCGCCTGTGTGGGAAGGGGCAGAGCCGACCTAGGGGCACACTGGGCCTCTTGCTCTCCCTGCTGCCCTGAGGCTGCTGGGCCAAAGAGGCCTTGGGCATCCAGCCCCTTGCTGGTCCTTCCCTCTGACGAGGCCCTCTGAGCTCCAGCCCCTTGCAGTGTGGAGACAGCCCCTGCCAGCAACCTCCTCTCCAAGGAGGCCTCAAGCGAGGCCTAGGCCCAGGAGAAAGGCACCAGCGGGGATGAGCCTGGGGAGGCGCCCGGGCATGTCTGGACCCAGTCCCCGCAGCCTGCCCCTTGCTGGGGCAGTACCCCCGGAGGCCAGGAAGGTCTGGGCAAGGCGGGCCAGGGGCAGGGGCCCTGCTGGGTCCTGCCCCTGGCCTGTGGGGCCTCTGAGCACAACCGGCCCTCTCCCGCTGGAAGACCTCCCCGGCTGCCTCCAAAGGCCGCTTTGCAAGCACTCTCGCCGGCTGTTCCCGCCAGCCGCGCACAACGCTCCCAAGCCCGGGAGAAAAGCGCTTCGGGGTGGTGCTCTCTCCCGGCCCTTGCCCCTGAGCCTGGGGCCAGGCAGGGGGTCCACACTCCCAGGCCAAGGCAGAACCACATGCACACGTCTGTTCCTGCCCCCTGCACCGGCAGAGAGCTCCGGGGAGCCAGAGTCTGTCAGGCAACTGCTGGGCTGGCCGCCTGTGTGGGAAGGGGCAGAGCCGACCTAGGGGCACACTGGGCCTCTTGCTCTCCCTGCTGCCCTGAGGCTGCTGGGCCAAAGAGGTCTTGGGCATCCAGCCCCTTGCTGGTCCCTTCCCTCTGACGAGGCCCTCTGAGCTCCAGCCCCTTGCAGTGTGGAGACAGCCGCTGCCAGCAACCTCCTCTCCAAGGAGGCCTCAAGCGAGGCCTAGGCCCAGGGGAAAGGCACCAGCGGGGATGAGCCTGGGGAGGCGCCCGGGCATGTCTGGACCCAGTCCCCGCAGCCTGCCCCTTGCTGGGGCAGTACCCCCGGAGGCCAGGAAGGTCTGGGCAAGGCTGGCCAGGGGCAGGGGCCCTGCTGGGTCCTGCCCCTGGCCTGTGGGGCCTCTGAGCACAACCGGCCCTCTCCCGCTGGAAGACCTCCCCGGCTGCCTCCAAAGGCCGCTTTGCAAGCACTCTCGCCGGCTGTTCCCGCCAGCCGCGCACAACGCTCCCAAGCCCGGGAGAAAAGCGCTTCGGGGTGGTGCTCTCTCCCGGCCCTTGCCCCTGAGCCTGGGGGCCAGGCAGGGGGTCCACACTCCCAGGCCAAGGCAGAACCACATGCACACGTCTGTTCCTGCCCCCTGCACCGGCAGAGAGCTCGGGGGAGCCAGAGTCTGTCAGGCAGCTGCTGGGCTGGCCGCCTGTGTGGGAAGGGGCAGAGCCGACCTAGGGGCACACTGGGCCTCTTGCTCTCCCTGCTGCCCTGAGGCTGCTGGGCCAAAGAGGTCTTGGGCATCCAGACCCTTGCTGGTCCCTTCCCTCTGACGAGGCCCTCTGAGCTCCAGCCCCTTGCAGTGTGGAGACAGCCCCTGCCAGCAACCTCCTCTCCAAGGAGGCCTCAAGCGAGGCCTAGGCCCAGGGGAAAGGCACCAGCGGGGATGAGCCTGGGGAGGCGCCCGGGCATGTCTGGACCCAGTCCCCGCAGCCTGCCCCTTGCTGGGGCAGTACCCCCGGAGGCCAGGAAGGTCTGGGCAAGGCGGGCCAGGGGCAGGGGCCCTGCTGGGTCCTGCCCCTGGCCTGTGGGGCCTCTGAGCACAACCGGCCCTCTCCCGCTGGAAGACCTCCCCGGCTGCCTCCAAAGGCCGCTTTGCAAGCACTCTCGCCGGCTGTTCCCGCCAGCCACGCACAACGCTCCCAAGCCCGGGAGAAAAGCGCTTCGGGGTGGTGCTCTCTCCCGGCCCTTGCCCCTGAGCCTGGGGGCCAGGCAGGGGGTCCACACTCCCAGGCCAAGGCAGAACCACATGCACACGTCTGTTCCTGCCCCCTGCACCGGCAGAGAGCTCGGGGGAGCCAGAGTCTGTCAGGCAGCTGCTGGGCTGGCCACCTGTGTGGGAAGGGGCAGAGCCGACCTAGGGGCACACTGGGCCTCTTGCTCTCCCTGCTGCCCTGAGGCTGCTGGGCCAAAGAGGTCTTGGGCATCCAGCCCCTTGCTGGTCCCTTCCCTCTGACGAGTCCCTCTGAGCTCCAGCCCCTTGCAGTGTGGAGACAGCCCCTGCCAGCAACCTCGTCTCCAAGGAGGCCTCAAGCGAGGCCTAGGCCCAGGGGAAAGGCACCAGCGGGGATGAGCCTGGGGAGGCGCCCGGGCATGACTGGACCCAGTCCCCGCAGCCTGCCCCTTGCTGGGGCAGTACCCCCGGAGGCCAGGAAGGTCTGGTCAAGGCTGGCCAGGGGCAGGGGCCCTGCTGGGTCCTGCCCCTGGCCTGTGGGGCCTCTGAGCACAACCGGCCCTCTCCCGCTGGAAGACCTCCCCGGCTGCCTCCAAAGGCCGCTTTGCAAGCACTCTCGCCGGCTGTTCCCGCCAGCCGCGCACAACGCTCCCAAGCCCGGGAGAAAAGCGCTTCGGGGTGGTGCTCTCTCCCGGCCCTTGCCCCTGAGCCTGGAGGCCAGGCAGGGGGTCCACACTCCCAGGCCAAGGCAGAACCACATGCACACGTCTGTTCCTGCCCCCTGCACCGGCAGAGAGCTCGGGGGAGCCAGAGTCTGTCAGGCAGCTGCTGGGCTGGCCGCCTGTGTGGGAAGGGGCAGAGCCGACCTAGGGGCACACTGGGCCTCTTGCTCTCCCTGCTGCCCTGAGGCTGCTGGGCCAAAGAGGTCTTGGGCATCCAGCCCCTTGCTGGTCCCTTCCCTCTGACGAGGCCCTCTGAGCTCCAGCCCCTTGCAGTGTGGAGACAGCCCCTGCCAGCAACCTCCTCTCCAAGGAGGCCTCAAGCGAGGCCTAGGCCCAGGGGAAAGGCACCAGCGGGGATGAGCCTGGGGAGGCGCCCGGGCATGTCTGGACCCAGTCCCCGCAGCCTGCCCCTTGCTGGGGCAGTACCCCCGGAGGCCAGGAAGGTCTGGGCAAGGCGGGCCAGGGGCAGGGGCCCTGCTGGGTCCTGCCCCTGGCCTGTGGGGCCTCTGAGCACAACCGGCCCTCTCCCGCTGGAAGACCTCCCCGGCTGCCTCCAAAGGCAGCTTTGCAAGCACTCTCGCCGGCTGTTCCCGCCAGCCGCGCACAACGCTCCCAAGCCCGGGAGAAAAGCGCTTCGGGGTGGTGCTCTCTCCCGGCCCTTGCCCCTGAGCCTGGGGGCCAGGCAGGGGGTCCACACTTCCAGGCCAAGGCAGAACCACATGCACACGTCTGTTCCTGCCCCCTGCACCGGCAGAGAACTCGGGGGAGCCAGAGTTTGTCAGGCAGCTGCTGGGCTGGCCGCCTGTGTGGGAAGGGGCAGAGCCGACCTAGGGGCACACTGGGCCTCTTGCTCTCCCTGCTGCCCTGAGGCTGCTGGGCCAAAGAGGCCTTGGGCATCCAGCCCCTTGCTGGTCCTTCCCTCTGACGAGGCCCTCTGAGCTCCAGCCCCTTGCAGTGTGGAGACAGCCCCTGCCAGCAACCTCCTCTCCAAGGAGGCCTCAAGCGAGGCCTAGGCCCAGGAGAAAGGCACCAGCGGGGATGAGCCTGGGGAGGCGCCCGGGCATGTCTGGACCCAGTCCCCGCAGCCTGCCCCTTGCTGGGGCAGTACCCCCGGAGGCCAGGAAGGTCTGGGCAAGGCGGGCCAGGGGCAGGGGCCCTGCTGGGTCCTGCCCCTGGCCTGTGGGGCCTCTGAGCACAACCGGCCCTCTCCCGCTGGAAGACCTCCCCGGCTGCCTCCAAAGGCCGCTTTGCAAGCACTCTCGCCGGCTGTTCCCGCCAGCCGCGCACAACGCTCCCAAGCCCGGGAGAAAAGCGCTTCGGGGTGGTGCTCTCTCCCGGCCCTTGCCCCTGAGCCTGGGGGCCAGGCAGGGGGTCCACACTCCCAGGCCAAGGCAGAACCACATGCACACGTCTGTTCCTGCCCCCTGCACTGGCAGAGAGCTCGGGGGAGCCAGAGTCTGTCAGGCAGCTGCTGGGCTGGCCGCCTGTGTGGGAAGGGGCAGAGCCGACCTAGGGGCACACTGGGCCTCTTGCTCTCCCTGCTGCCCTGAGGCTGCTGGGCCAAAGAGGTCTTGGGCATCCAGCCCCTTGCTGGTCCCTTCCCTCTGACGAGGCCCTCTGAGCTCCAGCCCCTTGCAGTGTGGAGACAGCCCCTGCCAGCAACCTCCTCTCCAAGGAGGCCTCAAGCGAGGCCTAGGCCCAGGGGAAAGGCACCAGCGGGGATGAGCCTGGGGAGGCGCCCGGGCATGTCTGGACCCAGTCCCCGCAGCCTGCCCCTTGCTGGGGCAGTACCCCCGGAGGCCAGGAAGGACTGGGCAAGGCTGGCCAGGGGCAGGGACCCTGCTGGGTCCTGCCCCTGGCCTGTGGGGCCTCTGAGCACAACCGGCCCTCTGCCACTGGAAGACCTCCCCGGCTGCCTCCAAAGGCCGCTTTGCAAGCACTCTCGCCGGCTGTTCCCGCCAGCCGCGCACAACGCTCCCAAGCCCGGGAGAAAAGCGCTTCGGGGTGGTGCTCTCTCCCGGCCCTTGCCCCTGAGCCTGGGGGCCAGGCAGGGGGTCCACACTCCCAGGCCAAGGCAGAACCACATGCACACGTCTGTTCCTGCCCCCTGCACCGGCAGAGAGCTCCGGGGAGCCAGAGTCTGTCAGGCAACTGCTGGGCTGGCCGCCTGTGTGGGAAGGGGCAGAGCCGACCTAGGGGCACACTGGGCCTCTTGCTCTCCCTGCTGCCCTGAGGCTGCTGGGCCAAAGAGGTCTTGGGCATCCAGCCCCTTGCTGGTCCCTTCCCTCTGACGAGGCCCTCTGAGCTCCAGCCCCTTGCAGTGTGGAGACAGCCGCTGCCAGCAACCTCCTCTCCAAGGAGGCCTCAAGCGAGGCCTAGGCCCAGGGGAAAGACACCAGCGGGGATGAGCCTGGGGAGGCGCCCGGGCATGTCTGGACCCAGTCCCCGCAGCCTGCCCCTTGCTGGGGCAGTACCCCCGGAGGCCAGGAAGGTCTGGGCAAGGCTGGCCAGGGGCAGGGGCCCTGCTGGGTCCTGCCCCTGGCCTGTGGGGCCTCTGAGCACAACCGGCCCTCTGCCGCTGGAAGACCTCCCTGGCTGCCTCCAAAGGCCGCTTTGCAAGCACTCTCGCCGGCTGTTCCCGCCAGCCGCGCCCAACGCTCCCAAGCCCGGGAGAAAAGCGCTTCGGGGTGGTGCTCTCTCCCGGCCCTTGCCCCTGAGCCTGGGGGCCAGGCAGGGGGTCCACACTCCCAGGCCAAGGCAGAACCACATGCACACGTCTGTTCCTGCCCCCTGCACCGGCAGAGAGCTCGGGGGAGCCAGAGTCTGTCAGGCAGCTGCTGGGCTGGCCGCCTGTGTGGGAAGGGGCAGAGCCGACCTAGGGGCACACTGGGCCTCTTGCTCTCCCTGCTGCCCTGAGGCTGCTGGGCCAAAGAGGTCTTGGGCATCCAGCCCCTTGCTGGTCCCTTCCCTCTGACGAGGCCCTCTGAGCTCCAGCCCCTTGCAGTGTGGAGACAGCCCCTGCCAGCAACCTCCTCTCCAAGGAGGCCTCAAGCGAGGCCTAGGCCCAGGGGAAAGGCACCAGCGGGGATGAGCCTGGGGAGGCGCCCGGGCATGTCTGGACCCAGTCCCCGCAGCCTGCCCCTTGCTGGGGCAGTACCCCCGGAGGCCAGGAAGGTCTGGGCAAGGCGGGCCAGGGGCAGGGGCCCTGCTGGGTCCTGCCCCTGGCCTGTGGGGCCTCTGAGCACAACCGGCCCTCTCCCGCTGGAAGACCTCCCCGGCTGCCTCCAAAGGCCGCTTTGCAAGCACTCTCGCCGGCTGTTCCCGCCAGCCGCGCACAACGCTCCCAAGCCCGGGAGAAAAGCGCTTCGGGGTGGTGCTCTCTCCCGGCCCTTGCCCCTGAGCCTGGGGGCCAGGCAGGGGGTCCACACTCCCAGGCCAAGGCAGAACCACATGCACACGTCTGTTCCTGCCCCCTGCACCGGCAGAGAGCTCGGGGGAGCCAGAGTCTGTCAGGCAGCTGCTGGGCTGGCCGCCTGTGTGGGAAGGGGCAGAGCCGACCTAGGGGCACACTGGGCCTCTTGCTCTCCCTGCTGCCCTGAGGCTGCTGGGCCAAAGAGGTCTTGGGCATCCAGCCCCTTGCTGGTCCCTTCCCTCTGACGAGGCCCTCTGAGCTCCAGCCCCTTGCAGTGTGGAGACAGCCCCTGCCAGCAACCTCCTCTCCAAGGAGGCCTCAAGCGAGGCCTAGGCCCAGGGGAAAGGCACCAGCGGGGATGAGCCTGGGGAGGCGCCCGGGCATGTCTGGACCCAGTCCCCGCAGCCTGCCCCTTGCTGGGGCAGTACCCCCGGAGGCCAGGAAGGTCTGGGCAAGGCGGGCCAGGGGCAGGGGCCCTGCTGGGTCCTGCCCCTGGCCTGTGGGGCCTCTGAGCACAACCGGCCCTCTCCCGCTGGAAGACCTCCCCGGCTGCCTCCAGAGGCCGCTTTGCAAGCACTCTCGCCGGCTGTTCCCGCCAGCCGCGCACAACGCTCCCAAGCCCGGGAGAAAAGCGCTTCGGGGTGGTGCTCTCTCCCGGCCCTTGCCCCTGAGCCTGGGGGCCAGGCAGGGGGTCCACACTCCCAGGCCAAGGCAGAACCTCATGCACACGTCTGTTCCTGCCCCCTGCACCGGCAGAGAGCTCGGGGGAGCCAGAGTCTGTCAGGCAGCTGCTGGGCTGGCCGCCTGTGTGGGAAGGGGCAGAGCCGACCTAGGGGCACACTGGGCCTCTTGCTCTCCCTGCTGCCCTGAGGCTGCTGGGCCAAAGAGGTCTTGGGCATCCAGCCCCTTGCTGGTCCCTTCCCTCTGACGAGGCCCTCTGAGCTCCAGCCCCTTGCAGTGTGGAGACAGCCCCTGCCAGCAACCTCCTCTCCAAGGAGGCCTCAAGCGAGGCCTAGGCCCAGGGGAAAGGCACCAGCGGGGATGAGCCTGGGGAGGCGCCCGGGCATGTCTGGACCCAGTCCCCGCAGCCTGCCCCTTGCTGGGGCAGTACCCCCGGAGGCCAGGAAGGTCTGGGCAAGGCGGGCCAGGGGCAGGGGCCCTGCTGGGTCCTGCCCCTGGCCTGTGGGGCCTCTGAGCACAACCGGCCCTCTGCCGCTGGAAGACCTCCCCGGCTGCCTCCAAAGGCCGCTTTGCAAGCACTCTCGCCGGCTGTTCCCGCCAGCCGCGCACAACGCTCCCAAGCCCGGGAGAAAAGCGCTTCGGGGTGGTGCTCTCTCCCGGCCCTTGCCCCTGAGCCTGGGGGCCAGGCAGGGGGTCCACACTCCCAGGCCAAGGCAGAACCACATGCACACGTCTGTTCCTGCCCCCTGCACCGGCAGAGAGCTCGGGGGAGCCAGAGTCTGTCAGGCAGCTGCTGGGCTGGCCGCCTGTGTGGGAAGGGGCAGAGCCGACCTAGGGGCACACTGGGCCTCTTGCTCTCCCTGCTGCCCTGAGGCTGCTGGGCCAAAGAGGTCTTGGGCATCCAGCCCCTTGCTGGTCCCTTCCCTCTGACGAGGCCCTCTGAGCTCCAGCCCCTTGCAGTGTGGAGACAGCCGCTGCCAGCAACCTCGTCTCCAAGGAGGCCTCAAGCGAGGCCTAGGCCCACGGGAAAGGCACCAGCGGGGATGAGCCTGGGGAGGCGCCCGGGCATGTCTGGACCCAGTCCCCGCAGCCTGCCCCTTGCTGGGGCAGTACCCCCGGAGGCCAGGAAGGTCTGGGCAAGGCTGGCCAGGGGCAGGGGCCCTGCTGGGTCCTGCCCCTGGCCTGTGGGGCCTCTGAGCACAACCGGCCCTCTCCCGCTGGAAGACCTCCCCGGCTGCCTCCAAAGGCCGCTTTGCAAGCACTCTCGCCGGCTGTTCCCGCCAGCCGCGCACAACGCTCCCAAGCCCGGGAGAAAAGCACTTCGGGGTGGTGCTCTCTCCCGGCCCTTGCCCCTGAGCCTGGGGGCCAGGCAGGGGGTCCACACTCCCAGGCCAAGGCAGAACCACATGCACACGTCTGTTCCTGCCCCCTGCACCGGCAGAGAGCTCGGGGGAGCCAGAGTCTGTCAGGCAGCTGCTGGGCTGGCCGCCTGTGTGGGAAGGGGCAGAGCCGACCTAGGGCCACAATGGGCCTCTTGCTCTCCCTGCTGCCCTGAGGCTGCTGGGCCAAAGAGGTCTTGGGCATCCAGCCCCTTGCTGGTCCCTTCCCTCTGACGAGGCCCTCTGAGCTCCAGCCCCTTGCAGTGTGGAGACAGCCCCTGTCAGCAACCTCCTCTCCAAGGAGGCCTCAAGCGAGGCCTAGACCCAGGGGAAAGGCACCAGCGAGGATGAGCCTGGGGAGGCGCCCGGGCATGTCTGGACCCAGTCCCCGCAGCCTGCCCCTTGCTGGGGCAGTACCCCCGGAGGCCAGGAATGTCTGGGCAAGGCGGGCCAGGGGCAGGGGCCCTGCTGGGTCCTGCCCCTGGCCTGTGGGGCCTCTGAGCACAACCGGCCCTCTCCCGCTGGAAGACCTCCCCGGCTGCCTCCAAAGGCCGCTTTGCAAGCACTCTCGCCGGCTGTTCCCGCCAGCCGCGCACAACGTTCCCAAGCCCGGGAGAAAAGCGCTTCGGGGTGGTGCTCTCTCCCGGCCCTTGCCCCTGAGCCTGGGGGCCAGGCAGGGGGTCCACACTCCCAGGCCAAGGCAGAACCACATGCACACGTCTGTTCCTGCCCCCTGCACCGGCAGAGAGCTCGGGGGAGCCAGAGTCTGTCAGGCAGCTGCTGGGCTGGCCGCCTGTGTGGGAAGGGGCAGAGCCGACCTAGGGGCACACTGGGCCTCTTGCTCTCCCTGTTGCCCTGAGGCTGCTGGGCCAAAGAGGTCTTGGGCATCCAGCCCCTTGCTGGTCCCTTCCCTCTGACGAGGCCCTCTGGGCTCCAGCCCCTTGCAGTGTGGAGACAGCCCCTGCCAGCAACCTCCTCTCCAAGGAGGCCTCAAGCGAGGCCTAGGCCCAGGGGAAAGGCACCAGTGGGGATGAGCCTGGGGAGGCGCCCGGGCATGTCTGGACCCAGTCCCCGCAGCCTGCCCCTTGCTGGGGCAGTACCCCCGGAGGCCAGGAAGGTCTGGGCAAGGCTGGCCAGGGGCAGGGGCCCTGCTGGGTCCTGCCCCTGGCCTGTGGGGCCTCTGAGCACAACCGGCCCTCTGCCGCTGGAAGACCTCCCCGGCTGCCTCCAAAGGCCGCTTTGCAAGCACTCTCGCCGGCTGTTCCCGCCAGCCGCGCACAACGCTCCCAAGCCCGGGAGAAAAGCGCTTCGGGGTGGTGCTCTCTCCCGGCCCTTGCCCCTGAGCCTGGGGGCTAGGCAGGGAGTCCACACTCCCAGGCCAAGGCAGAACCACATGCACACGTCTGTTCCTGCCCCCTGCACCGGCAGAGAGCTCGGGGGAGCCAGAGTCTGTCAGGCAGCTGCTGGGCTGGCCGCCTGTGTGGGAAGGGGCAGAGCCGACCTAGGGGCACACTGGGCCTCTTGCTCTCCCTGCTGCCCTGAGGCTGCTGGGCCAAAGAGGTCTTGGGCATCCAGCCCCTTGCTGGTCCCTTCCCTCTGACGAGGCCCTCTGAGCTCCAGCCCCTTGCAGTGTGGAGACAGCCCCTGCCAGCAACCTCCTCTCCAAGGAGGCCTCAAGCGAGGCCTAGGCCCAGGGGAAAGGCACCAGCGGGGATGAGCCTGGGGAGGCGCCTGGGCATGTCTGGACCCAGTCCCCGCAGCCTGCCCCTTGCTGGGGCAGTACCCCCGGAGGCGAGGAAGGTCTGGGCAAGGCGGGCCAGGGGCAGGGGCCCTGCTGGGTCCTGCCCCTGGCCTGTGGGGCCTCTGAGCACAACCGGCCCTCTCCCGCTGGAAGACCTCCCCGGCTGCCTCCAAAGGCCGCTTTGCAAGCACTCTCGCCGGCTGTTCCCGCCAGCCACGCACAACGCTCCCAAGCCCGGGAGAAAAGCGCTTCGGGGTGGTGCTCTCTCCCGGCCCTTGCCCCTGAGCCTGGGGGCCAGGCAGGGGGTCCACACTCCCAGGCCAAGGCAGAACCACATGCACACGTCTGTTCCTGCCCCCTGCACCGGCAGAGAGCTCGGGGGAGCCAGAGTCTGTCAGGCAGCTGCTGGGCTGGCCGCCTGTGTGGGAAGGGGCAGAGCCGACCTAGGGGCACACTGGGCCTCTTGCTCTCCCTGTTGCCCTGAGGCTGCTGGGCCAAAGAGGTCTTGGGCATCCAGCCCCTTGCTGGTCCCTTCCCTCTGACGAGGCCCTCTGGGCTCCAGCCCCTTGCAGTGTGGAGACAGCCCCTGCCAGCAACCTCGTCTCCAAGGAGGCCTCAAGCGAGGCCTAGGCCCAGGGGAAAGGCACCAGCGGGGATGAGCCTGGGGAGGCGCCCGGGCATGTCTGGACCCAGTCCCCGCAGCCTGCCCCTTGCTGGGGCAGTACCCCCGGAGGCCAGGAAGGACTGGGCAAGGCTGGCCAGGGGCAGGGGCCCTGCTGGGTCCTGCCCCTGGCCTGTGGGGCCTCTGAGCACAACCGGCCCTCTCCCGCTGGAAGACCTCCCCGGCTGCCTCCAAAGGCCGCTTTGCAAGCACTCTCGCCGGCTGTTCCCGCCAGCCGCGCACAACGCTCCCAAGCCCGGGAGAAAAGCGCTTCGGGGTGGTGCTCTCTCCCGGCCCTTGCCCCTGAGCCTGGGGGCCAGGCAGGGGGTCCACACTCCCAGGCCAAGGCAGAACCACATGCACACGTCTGTTCCTGCCCCCTGCACCGGCAGAGAGCTCGGGGGAGCCAGAGTCTGTCAGGCAGCTGCTGGGCTGGCCGCCTGTGTGGGAAGGGGCAGAGCCGACCTAGGGGCACACTGGGCCTCTTGCTCTCCCTGCTGCCCTGAGGCTGCTGGGCCAAAGAGGTCTTGGGCATCCAGCCCCTTGCTGGTCCCTTCCCTCTGACGAGGCCCTCTGAGCTCCAGCCCCTTGCAGTGTGGAGACAGCCCCTGCCAACAACCTCCTCTCCAAGGAGGCCTCAAGCGAGGCCTAGGCCCAGGGGAAAGGCACCAGCGGGGATGAGCCTGGGGAGGCGCCCGGGCATGTCTGGACCCAGTCCCCGCAGCCTGCCCCTTGCTGGGGCAGTACCCCCGGAGGCCAGGAAGGTCTGGGCAAGGCGGGCCAGGGGCAGGGGCCCTGCTGGGTCCTGCCCCTGGCCTGTGGGGCCTCTGAGCACAACCGGCCCTCTCCCGCTGGAAGACCTCCCCGGCTGCCTCCAAAGGCCGCTTTGCAAGCACTCTCGCCGGCTGTTCCCGCCAGCCGCGCACAACGCTCCCAAGCCCGGGAGAAAAGCGCTTCGGGGTGGTGCTCTCTCCCGGCCCTTGCCCCTGAGCCTGGGGGCCAGGCAGGGGGTCCACACTCCCAGGCCAAGGCAAAACCACATGCACACGTCTGTTCCTGCCCCCTGCACCGGCAGAGAGCTCGGGGGAGCCAGAGTCTGTCAGGCAGCTGCTGGGCTGGCCGCCTGTGTGGGAAGGGGCAGAGCCGACCTAGGGGCATACTGGGCCTCTTGCTCTCCCTGCTGCCCTGAGGCTGCTGGGCCAAAGAGGTCTTGGGCATCCAGCCCCTTGCTGGTCCCTTCCCTCTGACGAGGCCCTCTGAGCTCCAGCCCCTTGCAGTGTGGAGACAGCCCCTGCCAGCAACCTCCTCTCCAAGGAGGCCTCAAGCGAGGCCTAGGCCCAGGGGAAAGGCACCAGCGGGGATGAGCCTGGGGAGGCGCCCGGGCATGTCTGGACCCAGTCCCCGCAGCCTGCCCCTTGCTGGGGCAGTACCCCCGGAGGCCAGGAAGGTCTGGGTAAGGCGGGCCAGGGGCAGGGGCCCTGCTGGGTCCTGCCCCTGGCCTGTGGGGCCTCTGAGCACAACCGGCCCTCTGCCGCTGGAAGACCTCCCCGGCTGCCTCCAAAGGCTGCTTTGCAAGCACTCTCGCCGGCTGTTCCCGCCAGCCGCGCACAACGCTCCCAAGCCCGGGAGAAAAGCGCTTCGGGGTGGTGCTCTCTCCCGGCCCTTGCCCCTGAGCCTGGGGGCCAGGCAGGGGGTCCACACTCCCAGGCCAAGGCAGAACCACATGCACACGTCTGTTCCTGCCCCCTGCACCGGCAGAGAGCTCGGGGGAGCCAGAGTCTGTCAGGCAGCTGCTGGGCTGGCCGCCTGTGTGGGAAGGGGCAGAGCCGACCTAGGGGCACACTGGGCCTCTTGCTCTCCCTGCTGCCCTGAGGCTGCTGGGCCAAAGAGGTCTTGGGCATCCAGCCCCTTGCTGGTCCCTTCCCTCTGACGAGGCCCTCTGAGCTCCAGCCCCTTGCAGTGTGGAGACAGCCCCTGCCAGCAACCTCCTCTCCAAGGAGGCCTCAAGCGAGGCCTAGGCCCAGGGGAAAGGCACCAGCGGGGATGAGCCTGGGGAGGCGCCCGGGCATGTCTGGACCCAGTCCCCGCAGCCTGCCCCTTGCTGGGGCAGTACCCCCGGAGGCCAGGAAGGACTGGGCAAGGCTGGCCAGGGGCAGGGACCCTGCTGGGTCCTGCCCCTGGCCTGTGGGGCCTCTGAGCACAACCGGCCCTCTGCCACTGGAAGACCTCCCCGGATGCCTCCAAAGGCCGCTTTGCAAGCACTCTCGCCGGCTGTTCCCGCCAGCCGCGCACAACGCTCCCAAGCCCGGGAGAAAAGCGCTTCGGGGTGGTGCTCTCTCCCGGCCCTTGCCCCTGAGCCTGGGGGCCAGGCAGGGGGTCCACACTCCCAGGCCAAGGCAGAACCACATGCACACGTCTGTTCCTGCCCCCTGCACCGGCAGAGAGCTCCGGGGAGCCAGAGTCTGTCAGGCAACTGCTGGGCTGGCCGCCTGTGTGGGAAGGGGCAGAGCCGACCTAGGGGCACACTGGGCCTCTTGCTCTCCCTGCTGCCCTGAGGCTGCTGGGCCAAAGAGGTCTTGGGCATCCAGCCCCTTGCTGGTCCCTTCCCTCTGACGAGGCCCTCTGAGCTCCAGCCCCTTGCAGTGTGGAGACAGCCGCTGCCAGCAACCTCCTCTCCAAGGAGGCCTCAAGCGAGGCCTAGGCCCAGGGGAAAGGCACCAGCGGGGATGAGCCTGGGGAGGCGCCCGGGCATGTCTGGACCCAGTCCCCGCAGCCTGCCCCTTGCTGGGGCAGTACCCCCGGAGGCCAGGAAGGTCTGGGCAAGGCTGGCCAGGGGCAGGGGCCCTGCTGGGTCCTGCCCCTGGCCTGTGGGGCCTCTGAGCACAACCGGCCCTCTGCCGCTGGAAGACCTCCCCGGCTGCCTCCAAAGGCCGCTTTGCAAGCACTCTCGCCGGCTGTTCCCGCCAGCCGCGCCCAACGCTCCCAAGCCCAGGAGAAAAGCGCTTCGGGGTGGTGCTCTCTCCCGGCCCTTGCCCCTGAGCCTGGGGGCCAGGCAGGGGGTCCACACTCCCAGGCCAAGGCAGAACCACATGCACACGTCTGTTCCTGCCCCCTGCACCGGCAGAGAGCTCGGGGGAGCCAGAGTCTGTCAGGCAGCTGCTGGGCTGGCCGCCTGTGTGGGAAGGGGCAGAGCCGACCTAGGGGCACACTGGGCCTCTTGCTCTCCCTGCTGCCCTGAGGCTGCTGGGCCAAAGAGGTCTTGGGCATCCAGCCCCTTGCTGGTCCCTTCCCTCTGACGAGGCCCTCTGAGCTCCAGCCCCTTGCAGTGTGGAGACAGCCCCTGCCAGCAACCTCCTCTCCAAGGAGGCCTCAAGCGAGGCCTAGGCCCAGGGGAAAGGCACCAGCGGGGATGAGCCTGGGGAGGCGCCCGGGCATGTCTGGACCCAGTCCCCGCAGCCTGCCCCTTGCTGGGGCAGTACCCCCGGAGGCCAGGAAGGTCTGGGCAAGGCTGGCCAGGGGCAGGGGCCCTGCTGGGTCCTGCCCCTGGCCTGTGGGGCCTCTGAGCACAACCGGCCCTCTCCCGCTGGAAGACCTCCCCGGCTGCCTCCAAAGGCCGCTTTGCAAGCACTCTCGCCGGCTGTTCCCGCCAACCGCGCACAACGCTCCCAAGCCCGGGAGAAAAGCGCTTCGGGGTGGTGCTCTCTCCCGGCCCTTGCCCCTGAGCCTGGGGGCCAGGCAGGGGGTCCACACTCCCAGGCCAAGGCAGAACCACATGCACACGTCTGTTCCTGCCCCCTGCACCGGCAGAGAGCTCGGGGGAGCCAGAGTCTGTCAGGCAGCTGCTGGGCTGGCCGCCTGTGTGGGAAGGGGCAGAGCCGACCTAGGGGCACACTGGGCCTCTTGCTCTCCCTGTTGCCCTGAGGCTGCTGGGCCAAAGAGGTCTTGGGCATCCAGCCCCTTGCTGGTCCCTTCCCTCTGACGAGGCCCTCTGAGCTCCAGCCCCTTGCAGTGTGGAGACAGCCCCTGCCAGCAACCTCCTCTTCAAGGAGGCCTCAAGCGAGGCCTAGGCCCAGGGGAAAGGCACCAGCGGGGATGAGCCTGGGGAGGCGCCCGGGCATGTCTGGACCCAGTCCCCGCAGCCTGCCCCTTGCTGGGGCAGTACCCCCGGAGGCCAGGAAGGTCTGGGCAAGGCTGGCCAGGGGCAGGGGCCCTGCTGGGTCCTGCCCCTGGCCTGTGGGGCCTCTGAGCACAACCGGCCCTCTCCCGCTGGAAGACCTCCCCGGCTGCCTCCAAAGGCTGCTTTGCAAGCACTCTCGCCGGCTGTTCCCGCCAGCCGCGCACAACGCTCCCAAGCCCGGGAGAAAAGCGCTTCGGGGTGGTGCTCTCTCCCGGCCCTTGCCCCTGAGCCTGGGGGCCAGGCAGGGGGTCCACACTCCCAGGCCAAGGCAGAACCACATGCACACGTCTGTTCCTGCCCCCTGCACCGGCAGAGAGCTCGGGGGAGCCAGAGTCTGTCAGGCAGCTGCTGGGCTGGCCGCCTGTGTGGGAAGGGGCAGAGCCGACCTAGGGGCACACTGGGCCTCTTGCTCTCCCTGCTGCCCTGAGGCTGCTGGGCCAAAGAGGTCTTGGGCATCCAGCCCCTTGCTGGTCCCTTCCCTCTGACGAGGCCCTCTGAGCTCCAGCCCCTTGCAGTGTGGAGACAGCCCCTGCCAGCAACCTCCTCTCCAAGGAGGCCTCAAGCGAGGCCTAGGCCCAGGGGAAAGGCACCAGCGGGGATGAGCCTGGGGAGGCGCCCGGGCATGTCTGGACCCAGTCCCCGCAGCCTGCCCCTTGCTGGGGCAGTACCCCCGGAGGCCAGGAAGGTCTGGGCAAGGCTGGCCAGGGGCAGGGGCCCTGCTGGGTCCTGCCCCTGGCCTGTGGGGCCTCTGAGCACAACCGGCCCTCTCCCGCTGGAAGACCTCCCCGGCTGCCTCCAAAGGCCGCTTTGCAAGCACTCTCGCCGGCTGCTCCCGCCAGCCGCGCACAACGCTCCCAAGCCCGGGAGAAAAGCGCTTCGGGGTGGTGCTCTCTCCCGGCCCTTGCCCCTGAGCCTGGGGGCCAGGCAGGGGGTCCACACTCCCAGGCCAAGGCAGAACCACATGCACACGTCTGTTCCTGCCCCCTGCACCGGCAGAGAGCTCGGGGGAGCCAGAGTCTGTCAGGCAGCTGCTGGGCTGGCCGCCTGTGTGGGAAGGGGCAGAGCCGACCTAGGGGCACACTGGGCCTCTTGCTCTCCCTGTTGCCCTGAGGCTGCTGGGCCAAAGAGGTCTTGGGCATCCAGCCCCTTGCTGGTCCCTTCCCTCTGACGAGGCCCTCTGAGCTCCAGCCCCTTGCAGTGTGGAGACAGCCCCTGCCAACAACCTCCTCTCCAAGGAGGCCTCAAGCGAGGCCTAGGCCCAGGGGAAAGGCACCAGCGGGGATGAGCCTGGGGAGGCGCCCGGGCATGTCTGGACCCAGTCCCCGCAGCCTGCCCCTTGCTGGGGCAGTACCCCCGGAGGCCAGGAAGGTCTGGGCAAGGCGGGCCAGGGGCAGGGGCCCTGCTGGGTCCTGCCCCTGGCCTGTGGGGCCTCTGAGCACAACCGGCCCTCTCCCGCTGGAAGACCTCCCCGGCTGCCTCCAAAGGCCGCTTTGCAAGCACTCTCGCCGGCTGTTCCCGCCAGCCGCGCACAACGCTCCCAAGCCCAGGAGAAAAGCGCTTCGGGGTGGTGCTCTCTCCCGGCCCTTGCCCCTGAGCCTGGGGGCCAGGCAGGGGGTCCACACTCCCAGGCCAAGGCAGAACCACATGCACACGTCTGTTCCTGCCCCCTGCACCGGCAGAGAGCTCGGGGGAGCCAGAGTCTGTCAGGCAGCTGCTGGGCTGGCCGCCTGTGTGGGAAGGGGCAGAGCCGACCTAGGGGCACACTGGGCCTCTTGCTCTCCCTGCTGCCCTGAGGCTGCTGGGCCAAAGAGGTCTTGGGCATCCAGCCCCTTGCTGGTCCCTTCCCTCTGACGAGGCCCTCTGAGCTCCAGCCCCTTGCAGTGTGGAGACAGCCCCTGCCAGCAACCTCCTCTCCAAGGAGGCCTCAAGCGAGTCCTAGGCCCAGGGGAAAGGCACCAGCGGGGATGAGCCTGGGGAGGCGCCCGGGCATGTCTGGACCCAGTCCCCGCAGCCTGCCCCTTGCTGGGGCAGTACCCCCGGAGGCCAGGAAGGTCTGGGCAAGGCGGGCCAGGGGCAGGGGCCCTGCTGGGTCCTGCCCCTGGCCTGTGGGGCCTCTGAGCACAACCGGCCCTCTCCCGCTGGAAGACCTCCCCGGCTGCCTCCAAAGGCCGCTTTGCAAGCACTCTCGCCGGCTGTTCCCGCCAGCCGCGCACAACGCTCCCAAGCCCGGGAGAAAAGCGCTTCGGGGTGGTGCTCTCTCCCGGCCCTTGCCCCTGAGCCTGGGGGCCAGGCAGGGGGTCCACACTCCCAGGCCAAGGCAGAACCACATGCACACGTCTGTTCCTGCCCCCTGCACCGGCAGAGAGCTCGGGGGAGCCAGAGTCTGTCAGGCAGCTGCTGGGCTGGCCGCCTGTGTGGGAAGGGGCAGAGCCGACCTAGGGGCACACTGGGCCTCTTGCTCTTCCTGCTGCCCTGAGGCTGCTGGGCCAAAGAGGTCTTGGGCATCCAGCCCCTTGCTGGTCCCTTCCCTCTGACGAGGCCCTCTGAGCTCCAGCCCCTTGCAGTGTGGAGACAGCCCCTGCCAGCAACCTCCTCTCCAAGGAGGCCTCAAGCGAGGCCTAGGCCCAGGGGAAAGGCACCAGCGGGGATGAGCCTGGGGAGGCGCCCGGGCATGTCTGGACCCAGTCCCCGCAGCCTGCCCCTTGCTGGGGCAGTACCCCCGGAGGCCAGGAAGGACTGGGCAAGGCTGGCCAGGGGCAGGGACCCTGCTGGGTCCTGCCCCTGGCCTGTGGGGCCTCTGAGCACAACCGGCCCTCTGCCACTGGAAGACCTCCCCGGCTGCCTCCAAAGGCCGCTTTGCAAGCACTCTCGCCGGCTGTTCCCGCCAGCCGCGCACAACGCTCCCAAGCCCGGGAGAAAAGCGCTTCGGGGTGGTGCTCTCTCCCGGCCCTTGCCCCTGAGCCTGGGGGCCAGGCAGGGGGTCCACACTCCCAGGCCAAGGCAGAACCACATGCACACGTCTGTTCCTGCCCCCTGCACCGGCAGAGAGCTCCGGGGAGCCAGAGTCTGTCAGGCAACTGCTGGGCTGGCCGCCTGTGTGGGAAGGGGCAGAGCCGACCTAGGGGCACACTGGGCCTCTTGCTCTCCCTGCTGCCCTGAGGCTGCTGGGCCAAAGAGGTCTTGGCATCCAGCCCCTTGCTGGTCCCTTCCCTCTGACGAGGCCCTCTGAGCTCCAGCCCCTTGCAGTGTGGAGACAGCCGCTGCCAGCAACCTCCTCTCCAAGGAGGCCTCAAGCGAGGCCTAGGCCCAGGGGAAAGGCACCAGCGGGGATGAGCCTGGGGAGGCGCCCGGCATGTCTGGACCCAGTCCCCGCAGCCTGCCCCTTGCTGGGGCAGTACCCCCCGGAGGCCAGGAAGGTCTGGGCAAGGCTGGCCAGGGGCAGGGGTCCTGCTGGGTCCTGCCCCTGGCCTGTGGGGCCTCTGAGCACAACCGGCCCTCTGCCGCTGGAAGACCTTCCTGGCTGCCTCCAAAGGCCGCTTTGCAAGCACTCTCGCCGGCTGTTCCCGCCAGCCGCGCCCAACGCTCCCAAGCCCGGGAGAAAAGCGCTTCGGGGTGGTGCTCTCTCCCGGCCCTTGCCCCTGAGCCTGGGGGCCAGGCAGGGGTCCACACTCCCAGGCCAAGGCAGAACCACATGCACACGTCTGTTCCTGCCCCCTGCACCGGCAGAGAGCTCGGGGGAGCCAGAGTCTGTCAGGCAGCTGCTGGGCTGGCCGCCTGTGTGGGAAGGGGCAGAGCCGACCTAGGGGCACACTGGGCCTCTTGCTCTCCCTGCTGCCCTGAGGCTGCTGGGCCAAAGAAGTCTTGCGCATCCAGCCCCTTGCTGGTCCCTTCCCTCTGACGAGGCCCTCTGAGCTCCAGCCCCTTGCAGTGTGGAGACAGCCCCTGCCAGCAACCTCCTCTCCAAGGAGGCCTCAAGCGAGGCCTAGGCCCAGGGGAAAGGCACCAGCGGGGATGAGCCTGGGGAGGCGCCCGGGCATGTCTGGACCCAGTCCCCGCAGCCTGCCCCTTGCTGGGGCAGTACCCCCGGAGGCCAGGAAGGTCTGGGCATGGCGGGCCAGGGGCAGGGGCCCTGCTGGGTCCTGCCCCTGGCCTGTGGGGCCTCTGAGCACAACCGGCCCTCTCCCGCTGGAAGACCTCCCCGGCTGCCTCCAAAGGCCGCTTTGCAAGCACTCTCCGCCGGCTGTTCCCGCCAGCCGCGCACAACGCTCCCAAGCCCGGGAGAAAAGCGCTTCGGGGTGGTGCTCTCTCCCGGCCCTTGCCCCTGAGCCTGGGGGCCAGGCAGGGGGTCCACACTCCCAGGCCAAGGCAGAACCACATGCACACGTCTGTTCCTGCCCCCTGCACCGGCAGAGAGCTCGGGGGAGCCAGAGTCTGTCAGGCAGCTGCTGGGCTGGCCGCCTGTGTGGGAAGGGGCAGAGCCGACCTAGGGGCACACTGGGCCTCTTGCTCTCCCTGCTGCCCTGAGGCTGCTGGGCCAAAGAGGTCTTGGGCATCCAGCCCTTTGCTGGTCCCTTCCCTCTGACGAGGCCCTCTGAGCTCCAGCCCCTTGCAGTGTGGAGACAGCCCCTGCCAGCAACCTCCTCTCCAAGGAGGCCTCAAGCGAGGCCTAGGCCCAGGGAAAGGCACCAGCGGGGATAAGCCTGGGGAGGCGCCCGGGCATGTCTGGACCCAGTCCCCGCAGCCTGCCCCTTGCTGGGGCAGTACCCCCGGAGGCCAGGAAGGTCTGGGCAAGGCTGGCCAGGGGCAGGGGCCCTGCTGGGTCCTGCCCCTGGCCTGTGGGGCCTCTGAGCACAACCGGCCCTCTCCCGCTGGAAGACCTCCCCGGCTGCCTCCAAAGGCCGCTTTGCAAGCACTCTCGCCGGCTGTTCCCGCCAGCCGCGCACAACGCTCCCAAGCCCGGGAGAAAAGCGCTTCGGGGTGGTGCTCTCTCCCGGCCCTTGCCCCTGAGCCTGGGGGCCAGGCAGGGGGTCCACACTCCCAGGCCAAGGCAGAACGACATGCACACGTCTGTTCCTGCCCCCTGCACCGGCAGAGAGCTCGGGGGAGCCAGAGTCTGTCAGGCAGCTGCTGGGCTGGCCGCCTGTGTGGGAAGGGGCAGAGCCGACCTAGGGGCACACTGGGCCTCTTGCTCTCCCTGCTGCCCTGAGGCTGCTGGGCCAAAGAGGTCTTGGGCATCCAGCCCCTTGCTGGTCCCTTCCCTCTGACGAGGCCCTCTGAGCTCCAGCCCCTTGCAGTGTGGAGACAGCCCCTGCCAGCAACCTCCTCTCCAAGGAGGCCTCAAGCGAGGCCTAGGCCCAGGGGAAAGGCACCAGCGGGGATGAGCCTGGGGAGGCGCCCGGGCATGTCTGGACCCAGTCCCCGCAGCCTGCCCCTTGCTGGGGCAGTACCCCCGGAGGCCAGGAAGGTCTGGGCAAGGCTGGCCAGGGGCAGGGGCCCTGCTGGGTCCTGCCCCTGGCCTGTGGGGCCTCTGAGCACAACCGGCCCTCTCCCGCTGGAAGACCTCCCCGGCTGCCTCCAAAGGCCGCTTTGCAAGCACTCTCGCCGGCTGTTCCCGCCAGCCGCGCACAACGCTCCCAAGCCCGGGAGAAAAGCGCTTCGGGGTGGTGCTCTCTCTCCCGGCCCTTGCCCCTGAGCCTGGGGGCCAGGCAGGGGGTCCACACTCCCAGGCCAAGGCAGAACCACATGCACACGTCTGTTCCTGCCCCCTGCACCGGCAGAGAGCTCGGGGGAGCCAGAGTCTGTCAGGCAGCTGCTGGGCTGGCCGCCTGTGTGGGAAGGGGCAGAGCCGACCTAGGGGCACACTGGGCCTCTTGCTCTCCCTGCTGCCCTGAGGCTGCTGGGCCAAAGAGGTCTTGGGCATCCAGCCCCTTGCTGGTCCCTTCCCTCTGACGAGGCCCTCTGGGCTCCAGCCCCTTGCAGTGTGGAGACAGCCCCTGCCAACAACCTCCTCTCCAAGGAGGCCTCAAGCGAGGCCTAGGCCCAGGGGAAAGGCACCAGCGGGGATGAGCCTGGGGAGGCGCCCGGGCATGTTTGGACCCAGTCCCCGCAGCCTGCCCCTTGCTGGGGCAGTACCCCCGGAGGCCAGGAAGGTCTGGGCAAGGCGGGCCAGGGGCAGGGGCCCTGCTGGGTCCTGCCCCTGGCCTGTGGGGCCTCTGAGCACAACCGGCCCTCTCCCGCTGGAAGACCTCCCCGGCTGCCTCCAAAGGCCGCTTTGCAAGCACTCTCGCCGGCTGTTCCCGCCAGCCGCGCACAACGCTCCCAAGCCCGGGAGAAAAGCGCTTCGGGGTGGTGCTCTCTCCCGGCCCTTGCCCCTGAGCCTGGGGGCCAGGCAGGGGGTCCACACTCCCAGGCCAAGGCAGAACCACATGCACACGTCTGTTCCTGCCCCCTGCACCGGCAGAGAGCTCGGGGGAGCCAGAGTCTGTCAGGCAGCTGCTGGGCTGGCCGCCTGTGTGGGAAGGGGCAGAGCCGACCTAGGGGCACACTGGGCCTCTTGCTCTCCCTGCTGCCCTGAGGCTGCTGGGCCAAAGAGGTCTTGGGCATCCAGCCCCTTGCTGGTCCCTTCCCTCTGACGAGGCCCTCTGAGCTCCAGCCCCTTGCAGTGTGGAGACAGCCCCTGCCAGCAACCTCCTCTCCAAGGAGGCCTCAAGCGAGGCCTAGGCCCAGGGGAAAGGCACCAGCGGGGATGAGCCTGGGGAGGCGCCCGGGCATGTCTGGACCCAGTCCCCGCAGCCTGCCCCTTGCTGGGGCAGTACCCCCGGAGGCCAGGAAGGTCTGGGCAAGGCGGGCCAGGGGCAGGGGCCCTGCTGGGTCCTGCCCCTGGCCTGTGGGGCCTCTGAGCACAACCGGCCCTCTCCCGCTGGAAGACCTCCCCGGCTGCCTCCAAAGGCCGCTTTGCAAGCACTCTCGCCGGCTGTTCCCGCCAGCCGCGCACAACGCTCCCAAGCCCGGGAGAAAAGCGCTTCGGGGTGGTGCTCTCTCCCGGCCCTTGCCCCTGAGCCTGGGGGCCAGGCAGGGGGTCCACACTCCCAGGCCAAGGCAGAACCACATGCACACGTCTGTTCCTGCCCCCTGCACCGGCAGAGAGCTCGGGGGAGCCAGAGTCTGTCAGGCAGCTGCTGGGCTGGCCGCCTGTGTGGGAAGGGGCAGAGCCGACCTAGGGGCACACTGGGCCTCTTGCTCTTCCTGCTGCCCTGAGGCTGCTGGGCCAAAGAGGTCTTGGGCATCCAGCCCCTTGCTGGTCCCTTCCCTCTGACGAGGCCCTCTGAGCTCCAGCCCCTTGCAGTGTGGAGACAGCCCCTGCCAGCAACCTCCTCTCCAAGGAGGCCTCAAGCGAGGCCTAGGCCCAGGGGAAAGGCACCAGCGGGGATGAGCCTGGGGAGGCGCCCGGGCATGTCTGGACCCAGTCCCCGCAGCCTGCCCCTTGCTGGGGCAGTACCCCCGGAGGCCAGGAAGGACTGGGCAAGGCTGGCCAGGGGCAGGGACCCTGCTGGGTCCTGCCCCTGGCCTGTGGGGCCTCTGAGCACAACCGGCCCTCTGCCACTGGAAGACCTCCCCGGCTGCCTCCAAAGGCCGCTTTGCAAGCACTCTCGCCGGCTGTTCCCGCCAGCCGCGCACAACGCTCCCAAGCCCGGGAGAAAAGCGCTTCGGGGTGGTGCTCTCTCCCGGCCCTTGCCCCTGAGCCTGGGGGCCAGGCAGGGGGTCCACACTCCCAGGCCAAGGCAGAACCACATGCACACGTCTGTTCCTGCCCCTTGCACCGGCAGAGAGCTCCGGGGAGCCAGAGTCTGTCAGGCAACTGCTGGGCTGGCCGCCTGTGTGGGAAGGGGCAGAGCCGACCTAGGGGCACACTGGGCCTCTTGCTCTCCCTGCTGCCCTGAGGCTGCTGGGCCAAAGAGGTCTTGGGCATCCAGCCCCTTGCTGGTCCCTTCCCTCTGACGAGGCCCTCTGAGCTCCAGCCCCTTGCAGTGTGGAGACAGCCGCTGCCAGCAACCTCCTCTCCAAGGAGGCCTCAAGCGAGGCCTAGGCCCAGGGGAAAGGCACCAGCGGGGATGAGCCTGGGGAGGCGCCCGGGCATGTCTGGACCCAGTCCCCGCAGCCTGCCCCTTGCTGGGGCAGTACCCCCGGAGGCCAGGAAGGTCTGGGCAAGGCTGGCCAGGGGCAGGGGCCCTGCTGGGTCCTGCCCCTGGCCTGTGGGGCCTCTGAGCACAACCGGCCCTCTGCCGCTGGAAGACCTCCCTGGCTGCCTCCAAAGGCCGCTTTGCAAGCACTCTCGCCGGCTGATCCCGCCAGCCGCGCCCAACGCTCCCAAGCCCGGGAGAAAAGCGCTTCGGGGTGGTGCTCTCTCCCGGCCCTTGCCCCTGAGCCTGGGGGCCAGGCAGGGGGTCCACACTCCCAGGCCAAGGCAGAACCACATGCACACGTCTGTTCCTGCCCCCTGCACCGGCAGAGAGCTCGGGGGAGCCAGAGTCTGTCAGGCAGCTGCTGGGCTGGCCGCCTGTGTGGGAAGGGGCAGAGCCGACCTAGGGGCACACTGGGCCTCTTGCTCTCCCTGCTGCCCTGAGGCTGCTGGGCCAAAGAGGTCTTGCGCATCCAGCCCCTTGCTGGTCCCTTCCCTCTGACGAGGCCCTCTGAGCTCCAGCCCCTTGCAGTGTGGAGACAGCCCCTGCCAGCAACCTCCTCTCCAAGGAGGCCTCAAGCGAGGCCTAGGCCCAGGGGAAAGGCACCAGCGGGGATGAGCCTGGGGAGGCGCCCGGGCATGTCTGGACCCAGTCCCCGCAGCCTGCCCCTTGCTGGGGCAGTACCCCCGGAGGCCAGGAAGGTCTGGGCATGGCGGGCCAGGGGCAGGGGCCCTGCTGGGTCCTGCCCCTGGCCTGTGGGGCCTCTGAGCACAACCGGCCCTCTCCCGCTGGAAGACCTCCCCGGCTGCCTCCAAAGGCCGCTTTGCAAGCACTCTCGCCGGCTGTTCCCGCCAGCCGCGCACAACGCTCCCAAGCCCGGGAGAAAAGCGCTTCGGGGTGGTGCTCTCTCCCGGCCCTTGCCCCTGAGCCTGGGGGCCAGGCAGGGGGTCCACACTCCCAGGCCAAGGCAGAACCACATGCACACGTCTGTTCCTGCCCCCTGCACCGGCAGAGAGCTCGGGGGAGCCAGAGTCTGTCAGGCAGCTGCTGGGCTGGCCGCCTGTGTGGGAAGGGGCAGAGCCGACCTAGGGGCACACTGGGCCTCTTGCTCTCCCTGCTGCCCTGAGGCTGCTGGGCCAAAGACGTCTTGGGCATCCAGCCCTTTGCTGGTCCCTTCCCTCTGACGAGGCCCTCTGAGCTCCAGCCCCTTGCAGTGTGGAGACAGCCCCTGCCAGCAACCTCCTCTCCAAGGAGGCCTCAAGCGAGGCCTAGGCCCAGGGGAAAGGCACCAGCGGGGATGAGCCTGGGGAGGCGCCCGGGCATGTCTGGACCCAGTCCCCGCAGCCTGCCCCTTGCTGGGGCAGTACCCCCGGAGGCCAGGAAGGTCTGGGCAATACTGGCCAGGGGCAGGGGCCCTCCTGGGTCCTGCCCCTGGCCTGTGGGGCCTCTGAGCACAACCGGCCCTCTCCCGCTGGAAGACCTCCCCGGCTGCCTCCAAAGGCCGCTTTGCAAGCACTCTCGCCGGCTGTTCCCGCCAGCCGCGCACAATGCTCCCAAGCCCGGGAGAAAAGCGCTTCGGGGTGGTGCTCTCTCCCGGCCCTTGCCCCTGAGCCTGGGGGCCAGGCAGGGGGTCCACACTCCCAGGCCAAGGCAGAACCACATGCACACGTCTGTTCCTGCCCCCTGCACCGGCAGAGAGCTCGGGGGAGCCAGAGTCTGTCAGGCAGCTGCTGGGCTGGCCGCCTGTGTGGGAAGGGGCAGAGCCGACCTAGGGGCACACTGGGCCTCTTGCTCTCCCTGCTGCCCTGAGGCTGCTGGGCCAAAGAGGTCTTGGGCATCCAGCCCTTTGCTGGTCCCTTCCCTCTGACGAGGCCCTCTGAGCTCCAGCCCCTTGCAGTGTGGAGACAGCCCCTGCCAGCAACCTCCTCTCCAAGGAGGCCTCAAGCGAGGCCTAGGCCCAGGGGAAAGGCACCAGCGGGGATGAGCCTGGGGAGGCGCCCGGGCATGTCTGGACCCAGTCCCCGCAGCCTGCCCCTTGCTGGGGCAGTACCCCCGGAGGCCAGGAAGGTCTGGGCAATACTGGCCAGGGGCAGGGGCCCTCCTGGGTCCTGCCCCTGGCCTGTGGGGCCTCTGAGCACAACCGGCCCTCTCCCGCTGGAAGACCTCCCCGGCTGCCTCCAAAGGCCGCTTTGCAAGCACTCTCGCCGGCTGTTCCCGCCAGCCGCGCACAATGCTCCCAAGCCCGGGAGAAAAGCGCTTCGGGGTGGTGCTCTCTCCCGGCCCTTGCCCCTGAGCCTGGGGGCCAGGCAGGGGGTCCACACTCCCAGGCCAAGGCAGAACCACATGCACACGTCTGTTCCTGCCCCCTGCACCGGCAGAGAGCTCGGGGGAGCCAGAGTCTGTCAGGCAGCTGCTGGGCTGGCCGCCTGTGTGGGAAGGGGCAGAGCCGACCTAGGGGCACACTGGGCCTCTTGCTCTCCCTGCTGCCCTGAGGCTGCTGGGCCAAAGAGGTCTTGGGCATCCAGCCCCTTGCTGGTCCCTTCCCTCTGACGAGGCCCTCTGAGCTCCAGCCCCTTGCAGTGTGGAGACAGCCCCTGCCAGCAACCTCCGCTCCAAGGAGGCCTCAAGCGAGGCCTAGGCCCAGGGGAAAGGCACCAGCGGGGATGAGCCTGGGGAGGCGCCCGGGCATGTCTGGACCCAGTCCCCGCAGCCTGCCCCTTGCTGGGGCAGTACCCCCGGAGGCCAGGAAGGACTGGGCAAGGCTGGCCAGGGGCAGGGACCCTGCTGGGTCCTGCCCCTGGCCTGTGGGGCCTCTGAGCACAACCGGCCCTCTGCCACTGGAAGACCTCCTCGGCTGCCTCAAAGGCCGCTTTGCAAGCACTCTCGCCGGCTGTTCCCGCCAGCCGCGCACAACGCTCCCAAGCCCGGGAGAAAAGCGCTTCGGGGTGGTGCTCTCTCCCGGCCCTTGCCCCTGAGCCTGGGGGCCAGGCAGGGGGTCCACACTCCCAGGCCAAGGCAGAACCACATGCACACGTCTGTTCCTGCCCCCTGCACCGGCAGAGAGCTCCGGGGAGCCAGAGTCTGTCAGGCAACTGCTGGGCTGGCCGCCTGTGTGGGAAGGGGCAGAGCCGACCTAGGGGCACACTGGGCCTCTTGCTCTCCCTGCTGCCCTGAGGCTGCTGGGCCAAAGAGGTCTTGGGCATCCAGCCCTTTGCTCGTCCCTTCCCTCTGACGAGGCCCTCTGAGCTCCAGCCCCTTGCAGTGTGGAGACAGCCCCTGCCAGCAACCTCCTCTCCAAGGAGGCCTCAAGCGAGGCCTAGGCCCAGGGGAAAGGCACCAGCGGGGATGAGCCTGGGGAGGCGCCCGGGCATGTCTGGACCCAGTCCCCGCAGCCTGCCCCTTGCTGGGGCAGTACCCCCGGAGGCCAGGAAGGTCTGGGCAAGGCTGGCCAGGGGCAGGGGCCCTGCTGGGTCCTGCCCCTGGCCTGTGGGGCCTCTGAGCACAACCGGCCCTCTCCCGCTGGAAGACCTCCCCGGCTGCCTCCAAAGGCCGCTTTGCAAGCACTCTCGCCGGCTGTTCCGACCAGCCGCGCACAACGCTCCCAAGCCCGGGAGAAAAGCGCTTCGGGGTGGTGCTCTCTCCCGGCCCTTGCCCCTGAGCCTGGGGGCCAGGCAGGGGGTCCACACTCCCAGGCCAAGGCAGAACCACATGCACACGTCTGTTCCTGCCCCCTGCACCGGCAGAGAGCTCGGGGGAGCCAGAGTCTGTCAGGCAGCTGCTGGGCTGGCCTCCTGTGTGGGAAGGGGCAGAGCCGACCTAGGGGCACACTGGGCCTCTTGCTCTCCCTGCTGCCCTGAGGCTGCTGGGCCAAAGAGGTCTTGGGCATCCAGCCCCTTGCTGGTCCCTTCCCTCTGACGAGGCCCTCTGAGCTCCAGCCCCTTGCAGTGTGGAGACAGCCCCTGCCAGCAACCTCCTCTCCAAGGAGGCCTCAAGCGAGGCCTAGGCCCAGGGGAAAGGCACCAGCGGGGATGAGCCTGGGGAGGCGCCCGGGCATGTCTGGACCCAGTCCCCGCAGCCTGCCCCTTGCTGGGGCAGTACCCCCGGAGGCCAGGAAGGTCTGGGCAAGGCGGGCCAGGGGCAGGGGCCCTGCTGGGTCCTGCCCCTGGCCTGTGGGGCCTCTGAGCACAACCGGCCCTCTCCCGCTGGAAGACCTCCCCGGCTGCCTCCAAAGGCCGCTTTGCAAGCACTCTCGCCGGCTGTTCCCGCCAGCCGCGCACAACGCTCCCAAGCCCGGGAGAAAAGCGCTTCGGGGTGGTGCTCTCTCCCGGCCCTTGCCCCTGAGCCTGGGGGCCAGGCAGGGGGTCCACACTCCCAGGCCAAGGCAGAACCACATGCACACGTCTGTTCCTGCCCCCTGCACCGGCAGAGAGCTCGGGGGAGCCAGAGTCTGTCAGGCAGCTGCTGGGCTGGCCGCCTGTGTGGGAAGGGGCAGAGCCGACCTAGGGGCACACTGGGCCTCTTGCTCTCCCTGCTGCCCTGAGGCTGCTGGGCCAAAGAGGTCTTGGGCATCCAGCCCCTTGCTGGTCCCTTCCCTCTGACGAGGCCCTCTGAGCTCCAGCACCTTGCAGTGTGGAGACAGCCCCTGCCAGCAACCTCCTCTCCAAGGAGGCCTCAAGCGAGGCCTAGGCCCAGGGGAAAGGCACCAGCGGGGATGAGCCTGGGGAGGCGCCCGGGCATGTCTGGACCCAGTCCCCGCAGCCTGCCCCTTGCTGGGGCAGTACCCCCGGAGGCCAGGAAGGTCTGGGCAAGGCTGGCCAGGGGCAGGGGCCCTGCTGGGTCCTGCCCCTGGCCTGTGGGGCCTCTGAGCACAACCGGCCCTCTCCCGCTGGAAGACCTCCCCGGCTGCCTCCAGAGGCCGCTTTGCAAGCACTCTCGCCGGCTGTTCCCGCCAGCCGCGCACAACGCTCCCAAGCCCGGGAGAAAAGCGCTTCGGGGTGGTGCTCTCTCCCGGCCCTTGCCCCTGAGCCTGGGGGCCAGGCAGGGGGTCCACACTCCCAGGCCAAGGCAGAACCACATGCACACGTCTGTTCCTGCCCCCTGCACCGGCAGAGAGCTCGGGGGAGCCAGAGTCTGTCAGGCAGCTGCTGGGCTGGCCGCCTGTGTGGGAAGGGGCAGAGCCGACCTAGGGGCACACTGGGCCTCTTGCTCTCCCTGCTGCCCTGAGGCTGCTGGGCCAAAGAGGTCTTGGGCATCCAGCCCCTTGCTGGTCCCTTCCCTCTGACGAGGCCCTCTGAGCTCCAGCCCCTTGCAGTGTGGAGACAGCCCCTGCCAGCAACCTCCTCTCCAAGGAGGCCTCAAGCGAGGCCTAGGCCCAGGGGAAAGGCACCAGCGGGGATGAGCCTGGGGAGGCGCCCGGGCATGTCTGGACCCAGTCCCCGCAGCCTGCCCCTTGCTGGGGCAGTACCCCCGGAGGCCAGGAAGGTCTGGGCAAGGCGGGCCAGGGGCAGGGGCCCTGCTGGGTCCTGCCCCTGGCCTGTGGGGCCTCTGAGCACAACCGGCCCTCTCCCGCTGGAAGACCTCCCCGGCTGCCTCCAAAGGCCGCTTTGCAAGCACTCTCGCCGGCTGTTCCCGCCAGCCGCGCACAACGCTCCCAAGCCCGGGAGAAAAGCACTTCGGGGTGGTGCTCTCTCCCGGCCCTTGCCCCTGAGCCTGGGGCCCAGGCAGGGGGTCCACACTCCCAGGCCAAGGCAGAACCACATGCACACGTCTGTTCCTGCCCCCTGCACCGGCAGAGAGCTCGGGGGATCCAGAGTCTGTCAGGCAGCTGCTGGGCTGGCCGCCTGTGTGGGAAGGGGCAGAGCCGACCTAGGGGCACACTGGGCCTCTTGCTCTCCCTGCTGCCCTGAGGCTGCTGGGCCAAAGAGGTCTTGGGCATCCAGCCCCTTGCTGGTCCCTTCCCTCTGACGAGGCCCTCTGAGCTCCAGCCCCTTGCAGTGTGGAGACAGCCCCTGCGAGCAACCTCCTCTCCAAGGAGGCCTCAAGCGAGGCCTAGGCCCAGGGGAAAGGCACCAGCGGGGATGAGCCTGGGGAGGCGCCCGGGCATGTCTGGACCCAGTCCCCGCAGCCTGCCCCTTGCTGGGGCAGTACCCCCGGAGGCCAGGAAGGACTGGGCAAGGCTGGCCAGGGGCAGGGGCCCTGCTGGGTCCTGGCCCTGGCCTGTGGGGCCTCTGAGCACAACCGGCCCTCTCCCGCTGGAAGACCTCCCCGGCTGCCTCCAAAGGCTGCTTTGCAAGCACTCTCGCCGGCTGTTCCCGCCAGCCGCGCACAACGCTCCCAAGCCCGGGAGAAAAGCGCTTCGGGGTGGTGCTCTCTCCCGGCCCTTGCCCCTGAGCCTGGGGGCCAGGCAGGGGGTCCACACTCCCAGGCCAAGGCAGAACCACATGCACACGTCTGTTCCTGCCCCCTGCACCGGCAGAGAGCTCGGGGGAGCCAGAGTCTGTCAGGCAGCTGCTGGGCTGGCCGCCTGTGTGGGAAGGGGCAGAGCCGACCTAGGGGCACACTGGGCCTCTTGCTCTCCCTGCTGCCCTGAGGCTGCTGGGCCAAAGAGGTCTTGGGCATCCAGCCCCTTGCTGGTCCCTTCCCTCTGACGAGGCCCTCTGAGCTCCAGCCCCTTGCAGTGTGGAGACAGCCCCTGCCAGCAACCTCCTCTCCAAGGAGGCCTCAAGCGAGGCCTAGGCCCAGGGGAAAGGCACCAGCGGGGATGAGCCTGGGGAGGCGCCCGGGCATGTCTGGACCCAGTCCCCGCAGCCTGCCCCTTGCTGGGGCAGTACCCCCGGAGGCCAGGAAGGTCTGGGCAAGGCGGGCCAGGGGCAGGGGCCCTGCTGGGTCCTGCCCCTGGCCTGTGGGGCCTCTGAGCACAACCGGCCCTCTCCCGCTGGAAGACCTCCCCGGCTGCCTCCAAAGGCCGCTTTGCAAGCACTCTCGCCGGCTGTTCCCGCCAGCCGCGCACAACGCTCCCAAGCCCGGGAGAAAAGCGCTTCGGGGTGGTGCTCTCTCCCGGCCCTTGCCCCTGAGCCTGGGGGCCAGGCAGGGGGTCCACACTCCCAGGCCAAGGCAGAACCACATGCACACGTCTGTTCCTGCCCCCTGCACCGGCAGAGAGCTCGGGGGAGCCAGAGTCTGTCAGGCAGCTGCTGGGCTGGCCGCCTGTGTGGGAAGGGGCAGAGCCGACCTAGGGGCACACTGGGCCTCTTGCTCTCCCTGCTGCCCTGAGGCTGCTGGGCCAAAGAGGTCTTGGGCATCCAGCCCCTTGCTGGTCCCTTCCCTCTGACGAGGCCCTCTGAGCTCCAGCCCCTTGCAGTGTGGAGACAGCCCCTGCCAGCAACCTCCTCTCCAAGGAGGCCTCAAGCGAGGCCTAGGCCCAGGGGAAAGGCACCAGCGGGGATGAGCCTGGGGAGGCGCCCGGGCATGTCTGGACCCAGTCCCCGCAGCCTGCCCCTTGCTGGGGCAGTACCCCCGGAGGCCAGGAAGGTCTGGGCAAGGCGGGCCAGGGGCAGGGGCCCTGCTGGGTCCTGCCCCTGGCCTGTGGGGCCTCTGAGCACAACCGGCCCTCTCCCGCTGGAAGACCTCCCCGGCTGCCTCCAAAGGCAGCTTTGCAAGCACTCTCGCCGGCTGTTCCCGCCAGCCGCGCACAACGCTCCCAAGCCCGGGAGAAAAGCGCTTCGGGGTGGTGCTCTCTCCCGGCCCTTGCCCCTGAGCCTGGGGGCCAGGCAGGGGGTCCACACTCCCAGGCCAAGGCAGAACCACATGCACACGTCTGTTCCTGCCCCCTGCACCGGCAGAGAGCTCGGGGCAGCCAGAGTCTGTCAGGCAGCTGCTGGGCTGGCCGCCTGTGTGGGAAGGGGCAGAGCCGACCTAGGGGCACACTGGGCCTCTTGCTCTCCCTGCTGCCCTGAGGCTGCTGGGCCAAAGAGGTCTTGGGCATCCAGCCCCTTGCTGGTCCCTTCCCTCTGACGAGGCCCTCTGAGCTCCAGCACCTTGCAGTGTGGAGACAGCCCCTGCCAGCAACCTCCTCTCCAAGGAGGCCTCAAGCGAGGCCTAGGCCCAGGGGAAAGGCACCAGCGGGGATGAGCCTGGGGAGGCGCCCGGGCATGTCTGGACCCAGTTCCCGCAGCCTGCCCCTTGCTGGGGCAGTACCCCCGGAGGCCAGGAAGGTCTGGGCAAGGCTGGCCAGGGGCAGGGGCCCTGCTGGGTCCTGCCCCTGGCCTGTGGGGCCTCTGAGCACAACCGGCCCTCTCCCGCTGGAAGACCTCCCCGGCTGCCTCCAAAGGCCGCTTTGCAAGCACTCTCGCCGGCTGTTCCCGCCAGCCGCGCACAACGCTCCCAAGCCCGGGAGAAAAGCGCTTCGGGGTGGTGCTCTCTCCCGGCCCTTGCCCCTGAGCCTGGGGGCCAGGCAGGGGGTCCACACTCCCAGGCCAAGGCAGAACCACATGCACACGTCTGTTCCTGCCCCCTGCACCGGCAGAGAGCTCGGGGGAGCCAGAGTCTGTCAGGCAGCTGCTGGGCTGGCCGCCTGTGTGGGAAGGGGCAGAGCCGACCTAGGGGCACACTGGGCCTCTTGCTCTCCCTGCTGCCCTGAGGCTGCTGGGCCAAAGAGGTCTTGGGCATCCAGCCCCTTGCTGGTCCCTTCCCTCTGACGAGGCCCTCTGAGCTCCAGCCCCTTGCAGTGTGGAGACAGCCCCTGCCAGCAACCTCCTCTCCAAGGAGGCCTCAAGCGAGGCCTAGGCCCAGGGGAAAGGCACCAGTGGGGATGAGCCTGGGGAGGCGCCCGGGCATGTCTGGACCCAGTCCCCGCAGCCTGCCCCTTGCTGGGGCAGTACCCCCGGAGGCCAGGAAGGTCTGGGCAAGGCTGGCCAGGGGCAGGGGCCCTGCTGGGTCCTGCCCCTGGCCTGTGGGGCCTCTGAGCACAACCGGCCCTCTCCCGCTGGAAGACCTCCCCGGCTGCCTCCAAAGGCCGCTTTGCAAGCACTCTCGTCGGCTGTTCCCGCCAGCCGCGCACAACGCTCCCAAGACCGGGAGAAAAGCGCTTCGGGGTGGTGCTCTCTCCCGGCCCTTGCCCCTGAGCCTGGGGGCCAGGCAGGGGGTCCACACTCCCAGGCCAAGGCAGAACCACATGCACACGTCTGTTCCTGCCCCCTGCACCGGCAGAGAGCTCGGGGGAGCCAGAGTCTGTCAGGCAGCTGCTGGGCTGGCCGCCTGTGTGGGAAGGGGCAGAGCCGACCTAGGGGCACACTGGGCCTCTTGCTCTCCCTGCTGCCCTGAGGCTGCTGGGCCAAAGAGGTCTTGGGCATCCAGCCCCTTGCTGGTCCCTTCCCTCTGACGAGGCCCTCTGAGCTCCAGCACCTTGCAGTGTGGAGACAGCCCCTGCCAGCAACCTCCTCTCCAAGGAGGCCTCAAGCGAGGCCTAGGCCCAGGGGAAAGGCACCAGCGGGGATGAGCCTGGGGAGGCGCCCGGGCATGTCTGGACCCAGTTCCCGCAGCCTGCCCCTTGCTGGGGCAGTACCCCCGGAGGCCAGGAAGGTCTGGGCAAGGCTGGCCAGGGGCAGGGGCCCTGCTGGGTCCTGCCCCTGGCCTGTGGGGCCTCTGAGCACAACCGGCCCTCTCCCGCTGGAAGACCTCCCCGGCTGCCTCCAAAGGCCGCTTTGCAAGCACTCTCGCCGGCTGTTCCCGCCAGCCGCGCACAACGCTCCCAAGCCCGGGAGAAAAGCGCTTCGGGGTGGTGCTCTCTCCCGGCCCTTGCCCCTGAGCCTGGGGGCCAGGCAGGGGGTCCACACTCCCAGGCCAAGGCAGAACCACATGCACACGTCTGTTCCTGCCCCCTGCACCGGCAGAGAGCTCGGGGGAGCCAGAGTCTGTCAGGCAGCTGCTGGGCTGGCCGCCTGTGTGGGAAGGGGCAGAGCCGACCTAGGGGCACACTGGGCCTCTTGCTCTCCCTGCTGCCCTGAGGCTGCTGGGCCAAAGAGGTCTTGGGCATCCAGCCCCTTGCTGGTCCCTTCCCTCTGACGAGGCCCTCTGAGCTCCAGCCCCTTGCAGTGTGGAGACAGCCCCTGCCAGCAACCTCCTCTCCAAGGAGGCCTCAAGCGAGGCCTAGGCCCAGGGGAAAGGCACCAGCGGGGATGAGCCTGGGGAGGCGCCCGGGCATGTCTGGACCCAGTCCCCGCAGCCTGCCCCTTGCTGGGGCAGTACCCCCGGAGGCCAGGAAGGTCTGGGCAAGGCTGGCCAGGGGCAGGGGCCCTGCTGGGTCCTGCCCCTGGCCTGTGGGGCCTCTGAGCACAACCGGCCCTCTCCCGCTGGAAGACCTCCCCGGCTGCCTCCAAAGGCCGCTTTGCAAGCACTCTCGTCGGCTGTTCCCGCCAGCCGCGCACAACGCTCCCAAGACCGGGAGAAAAGCGCTTCGGGGTGGTGCTCTCTCCCGGCCCTTGCCCCTGAGCCTGGGGGCCAGGCAGGGGGTCCACACTCCCAGGCCAAGGCAGAACCACATGCACACGTCTGTTCCTGCCCCCTGCACCGGCAGAGAGCTCGGGGGAGCCAGAGTCTGTCAGGCAGCTGCTGGGCTGGCCGCCTGTGTGGGAAGGGGCAGAGCCGACCTAGGGGCACACTGGGCCTCTTGCTCTCCCTGCTGCCCTGAGGCTGCTGGGCCAAAGAGGTCTTGGGCATCCAGCCCCTTGCTGGTCCCTTCCCTCTGACGAGGCCCTCTGAGCTCCAGCACCTTGCAGTGTGGAGACAGCCCCTGCCAGCAACCTCCTCTCCAAGGAGGCCTCAAGCGAGGCCTAGGCCCAGGGGAAAGGCACCAGCGGGGATGAGCCTGGGGAGGCGCCCGGGCATGTCTGGACCCAGTCCCCGCAGCCTGCCCCTTGCTGGGGCAGTACCCCCGGAGGCCAGGAAGGTCTGGGCAAGGCTGGCCAGGGGCAGGGGCCCTGCTGGGTCCTGCCCCTGGCCTGTGGGGCCTCTGAGCACAACCGGCCCTCTCCCGCTGGAAGACCTCCCCGGCTGCCTCCAAAGGCCGCTTTGCAAGCACTCTCGCCGGCTGTTCCCGCCAGCCGCGCACAACGCTCCCAAGCCCGGGAGAAAAGCGCTTCGGGGTGGTGCTCTCTCCCGGCCCTTGCCCCTGAGCCTGGGGGCCAGGCAGGGGGTCCACACTCCCAGGCCAAGGCAGAACCACATGCACACGTCTGTTCCTGCCCCCTGCACCGGCAGAGAGCTCGGGGGAGCCAGAGTCTGTCAGGCAGCTGCTGGGCTGGCCGCCTGTGTGGGAAGGGGCAGAGCCGACCTAGGGGCACACTGGGCCTCTTGCTCTCCCTGCTGCCCTGAGGCTGCTGGGCCAAAGAGGTCTTGGGCATCCAGCCCCTTGCTGGTCCCTTCCCTCTGACGAGGCCCTCTGAGCTCCAGCCCCTTGCAGTGTGGAGACAGCCCCTGCCAGCAACCTCCTCTCCAAGGAGGCCTCAAGCGAGGCCTAGGCCCAGGGGAAAGGCACCAGCGGGGATGAGCCTGGGGAGGCGCCCGGGCATGTCTGGACCCAGTCCCCGCAGCCTGCCCCTTGCTGGGGCAGTACCCCCGGAGGCCAGGAAGGTCTGGGCAAGGCTGGCCAGGGGCAGGGGCCCTGCTGGGTCCTGCCCCTGGCCTGTGGGGCCTCTGAGCACAACCGGCCCTCTCCCGCTGGAAGACCTCCCCGGCTGCCTCCAAAGGCCGCTTTGCAAGCACTCTCGCCGGCTGTTCCCGCCAGCCGCGCCCAGTGCTCCCAAGCCCGGGAGAAAAGCGCTTCGGGGTGGTGCTCTCTCCCGGCCCTTGCCCCTGAGCCTGGGGGCCAGGCAGGGGGTCCACACTCCCAGGCCAAGGCAGAACCACATGCACACGTCTGTTCCTGCCCCCTGCACCGGCAGAGAGCTCGGGGGAGCCAGAGTCTGTCAGGCAGCTGCTGGGCTGGCCGCCTGTGTGGGAAGGGGCAGAGCCGACCTAGGGGCACACTGGGCCTCTTGCTCTCCCTGCTGCCCTGAGGCTGCTGGGCCAAAGAGGTCTTGGGCATCCAGCCCCTTGCTGGTCCCTTCCCTCTGACGAGGCCCTCTGTGCTCCAGCCCCTTGCAGTGTGGAGACAGCCCCTGCCAGCAACCTCCTCTCCAAGGAGGCCTCAAGCGAGGCCTAGGCCCAGGGGAAAGGCACCAGCGGGGATGAGCCTGGGGAGGCGCCCGGGCATGTCTGGACCCAGTCCCCGCAGCCTGCCCCTTGCTGGGGCAGTACCCCCGGAGGCCAGGAAGGTCTGGGCAAGGCTGGCCAGGGGCAGGGGCCCTGCTGGGTCCTGTCCCTGGCCTGTGGGGCCTCTGAGCACAACCGGCCCTCTCCCGCTGGAAGACCTCCCCGGCTGCCTCCAAAGGCCGCTTTGCAAGCACTCTCGCCGGCTGTTCCCGCCAGCCGCGCACAACGCTCCCAAGCCCGGGAGAAAAGCGCTTCGGGGTGGTGCTCTCTCCCGGCCCTTGCCCCTGAGCCTGGGGGCCAGGCAGGGGGTCCACACTCCCAGGCCAAGGCAGAACCACATGCACACGTCTGTTCCTGCCCCCTGCACCGGCAGAGAGCTCGGGGGAGCCAGAGTCTGTCAGGCAGCTGCTGGGCTTGCCGCCTGTGTGGGAAGGGGCAGAGCCGACCTAGGGGCACACTGGGCCTCTTGCTCTCCCTGCTGCCCTGAGGCTGCTGGGCCAAAGAGGTCTTGGGCATCCAGCCCCTTGCTGGTCCCTTCCCTCTGACGAGGCCCTCTGAGCTCCAGCACCTTGCAGTGTGGAGACAGCCCCTGCCAGCAACCTCCTCTCCAAGGAGGCCTCAAGCGAGGCCTAGGCCCAGGGGAAAGGCACCAGCGGGGATGAGCCTGGGGAGGCGCCCGGGCATGTCTGGACCCAGTCCCCGCAGCCTGCCCCTTGCTGGGGCAGTACCCCCGGAGGCCAGGAAGGTCTGGGCAAGGCTGGCCAGGGGCAGGGGCCCTGCTGGGTCCTGCCCCTGGCCTGTGGGGCCTCTGAGCACAACCGGCCCTCTCCCGCTGGAAGACCTCCCCGGCTGCCTCCAAAGGCCGCTTTGCAAGCACTCTCGCCGGCTGTTCCCGCCAGCCGCGCACAACGCTCCCAAGCCCGGGAGAAAAGCGCTTCGGGGTGGTGCTCTCTCCCGGCCCTTGCCCCTGAGCCTGGGGGCCAGGCAGGGGGTCCACACTCCCAGGCCAAGGCAGAACCACATGCACACGTCTGTTCCTGCCCCCTGCACCGGCAGAGAGCTCGGGGGAGCCAGAGTCTGTCAGGCAGCTGCTGGGCTGGCCGCCTGTGTGGGAAGGGGCAGAGCCGACCTAGGGCCACACTGGGCCTCTTGCTCTCCCTGCTGCCCTGAGGCTGCTGGGCCAAAGAGGTCTTGGGCATCCAGCCCCTTGCTGGTCCCTTCCCTCTGATGAGGCCCTCTGAGCTCCAGCCCCTTGCAGTGTGGAGACAGCCCCTGCCAGCAACCTCCTCTCCAAGGAGGCCTCAAGCGAGGCCTAGGCCCAGGGGAAAGGCACCAGCGGGGATGAGCCTGGGGAGGCGCCCGGGCATGTCTGGACCCAGTCCCCGCAGCCTGCCCCTTGCTGGGGCAGTACCCCCGGAGGCCAGGAAGGTCTGGGCAAGGCTGGCCAGGGGCAGGGGCCCTGCTGGGTCCTGCCCCTGGCCTGTGGGGCCTCTGAGCACAACCGGCCCTCTCCCGCTGGAAGACCTCCCCGGCTGCCTCCAAAGGCCGCTTTGCAAGCACTCTCGCCGGCTGTTCCCGCCAGCCGCGCCCAGTGCTCCCAAGCCCGGGAGAAAAGCGCTTCGGGGTGGTGCTCTCTCCCGGCCCTTGCCCCTGAGCCTGGGGGCCAGGCAGGGGGTCCACACTCCCAGGCCAAGGCAGAACCACATGCACACGTCTGTTCCTGCCCCCTGCACCGGCAGAGAGCTCGGGGGAGCCAGAGTCTGTCAGGCAGCTGCTGGGCTGGCCGCCTGTGTGGGAAGGGGCAGAGCCGACCTAGGGGCACACTGGGCCTCTTGCTCTCCCTGCTGCCCTGAGGCTGCTGGGCCAAAGAGGTCTTGGGCATCCAGCCCCTTGCTGGTCCCTTCCCTCTGACGAGGCCCTCTGAGCTCCAGCCCCTTGCAGTGTGGAGACAGCCCCTGCCAGCAACCTCCTCTCCAAGGAGGCCTCAAGCGAGGCCTAGGCCCAGGGGAAAGGCACCAGCGGGGATGAGCCTGGGGAGGCGCCCGGGCATGTCTGGACCCAGTCCCCGCAGCCTGCCCCTTGCTGGGGCAGTACCCCCGGAGGCCAGGAAGGTCTGGGCAAGGCTGGCCAGGGGCAGGGGCCCTGCTGGGTCCTGCCCCTGGCCTGTGGGGCCTCTGAGCACAACCGGCCCTCTCCCGCTGGAAGACCTCCCCGGCTGCCTCCAAAGGCCGCTTTGCAAGCACTCTCGCCGGCTGTTCCCGCCAGCCGCGCACAACACTCCCAAGCCCGGGAGAAAAGCGCTTCGGGGTGGTGCTCTCTCCCGGCCCTTGCCCCTGAGCCTGGGGGCCAGGCAGGGGGTCCACACTCCCAGGCCAAGGCAGAACCACATGCACACGTCTGTTCCTGCCCCCTGCACCGGCAGAGAGCTCGGGGGAGCCAGAGTCTGTCAGGCAGCTGCTGGGCTGGCCGCCTGTGTGGGAAGGGGCAGAGCCGACCTAGGGGCACACTGGGCCTCTTGCTCTCCCTGCTGCCCTGAGGCTGCTGGGCCAAAGAGGTCTTGGGCATCCAGCCCCTTGCTGGTCCCTTCCCTCTGACGAGGCCCTCTGAGCTCCAGCACCTTGCAGTGTGGAGACAGCCCCTGCCAGCAACCTCCTCTCCAAGGAGGCCTCAAGCGAGGCCTAGGCCCAGGGGAAAGGCACCAGCGGGGATGAGCCTGGGGAGGCGCCCGGGCATGTCTGGACCCAGTCCCCGCAGCCTGCCCCTTGCTGGGGCAGTACCCCCCGGAGGCCAGGAAGGTCTGGGTAAGGCGGGCCAGGGGCAGGGGCCCTGCTGGGTCCTGCCCCTGGCCTGTGGGGCCTCTGAGCACAACCGGCCCTCTCCCGCTGGAAGACCTCCCCGGCTGCCTCCAAAGGCCGCTTTGCAAGCACTCTCGCCGGCTGTTCCCGCCAGCCGCGCACAACGCTCCCAAGCCCGGGAGAAAAGCGCTTCGGGGTGGTGCTCTCTCCCGGCCCTTGCCCCTGAGCCTGGGGGCCAGGCAGGGGGTCCACACTCCCAGGCCAAGGCAGAACCACATGCACACGTCTGTTCCTGCCCCCTGCACCGGCAGAGAGCTCGGGGGAGCCAGAGTCTGTCAGGCAGCTGCTGGGCTGGCCGCCTGTGTGGGAAGGGGCAGAGCCGACCTAGGGGCACACTGGGCCTCTTGCTCTCCCTGCTGCCCTGAGGCTGCTGGGCCAAAGAGGTCTTGGGCATCCAGCCCCTTGCTGGTCCCTTCCCTCTGACGAGGCCCTCTGAGCTCCAGCCCCTTGCAGTGTGGAGACAGCCCCTGCCAGCAACCTCCTCTCCAAGGAGGCCTCAAGCGAGGCCTAGGCCCAGGGGAAAGGCACCAGTGGGGATGAGCCTGGGGAGGCGCCCGGGCATGTCTGGACCCAGTCCCCGCAGCCTGCCCCTTGCTGGGGCAGTACCCCCGGAGGCCAGGAAGGTCTGGGCAAGGCTGGCCAGGGGCAGGGGCCCTGCTGGGTCCTGCCCCTGGCCTGTGGGGCCTCTGAGCACAACCGGCCCTCTCCCGCTGGAAGACCTCCCCGGCTGCCTCCAAAGGCCGCTTTGCAAGCACTCTCGTCGGCTGTTCCCGCCAGCCGCGCACAACGCTCCCAAGACCGGGAGAAAAGCGCTTCGGGGTGGTGCTCTCTCCCGGCCCTTGCCCCTGAGCCTGGGGGCCAGGCAGGGGTCCACACTCCCAGGCCAAGGCAGAACCACATGCACACGTCTGTTCCTGCCCCCTGCACCGGCAGAGAGCTCGGGGGAGCCAGAGTCTGTCAGGCAGCTGCTGGGCTGGCCGCCTGTGTGGGAAGGGGCAGAGCCGACCTAGGGGCACACTGGGCCTCTTGCTCTCCCTGCTGCCCTGAGGCTGCTGGGCCAAAGAGGTCTTGGGCATCCAGCCCCTTGCTGGTCCCTTCCCTCTGACGAGGCCCTCTGAGCTCCAGCACCTTGCAGTGTGGAGACAGCCCCTGCCAGCAACCTCCTCTCCAAGGAGGCCTCAAGCGAGGCCTAGGCCCAGGGGAAAGGCACCAGCGGGGATGAGCCTGGGGAGGCGCCCGGGCATGTCTGGACCCAGTCCCCGCAGCCTGCCCCTTGCTGGGGCAGTACCCCCGGAGGCCAGGAAGGTCTGGGCAAGGCTGGCCAGGGGCAGGGGCCCTGCTGGGTCCTGCCCCTGGCCTGTGGGGCCTCTGAGCACAACCGGCCCTCTCCCGCTGGAAGACCTCCCCGGCTGCCTCCAAAGGCCGCTTTGCAAGCACTCTCGCCGGCTGTTCCCGCCAGCCGCGCACAACGCTCCCAAGCCCGGGAGAAAAGCGCTTCGGGGTGGTGCTCTCTCCCGGCCCTTGCCCCTGAGCCTGGGGGCCAGGCAGGGGGTCCACACTCCCAGGCCAAGGCAGAACCACATGCACACGTCTGTTCCTGCCCCCTGCACCGGCAGAGAGCTCGGGGGAGCCAGAGTCTGTCAGGCAGCTGCTGGGCTGGCCGCCTGTGTGGGAAGGGGCAGAGCCGACCTAGGGGCACACTGGGCCTCTTGCTCTCCCTGCTGCCCTGAGGCTGCTGGGCCAAAGAGGTCTTGGGCATCCAGCCCCTTGCTGGTCCCTTCCCTCTGATGAGGCCCTCTGAGCTCCAGCCCCTTGCAGTGTGGAGACAGCCCCTGCCAGCAACCTCCTCTCCAAGGAGGCCTCAAGCGAGGCCTAGGCCCAGGGGAAAGGCACCAGCGGGGATGAGCCTGGGGAGGCGCCCGGGCATGTCTGGACCCAGTCCCCGCAGCCTGCCCCTTGCTGGGGCAGTACCCCCGGAGGCCAGGAAGGTCTGGGCAAGGCTGGCCAGGGGCAGGGGCCCTGCTGGGTCCTGCCCCTGGCCTGTGGGGCCTCTGAGCACAACCGGCCCTCTCCCGCTGGAAGACCTCCCCGGCTGCCTCCAAAGGCCGCTTTGCAAGCACTCTCGCCGGCTGTTCCCGCCAGCCGCGCCCAGTGCTCCCAAGCCCGGGAGAAAAGCGCTTCGGGGTGGTGCTCTCTCCCGGCCCTTGCCCCTGAGCCTGGGGGCCAGGCAGGGGGTCCACACTCCCAGGCCAAGGCAGAACCACATGCACACGTCTGTTCCTGCCCCCTGCACCGGCAGAGAGCTCGGGGGAGCCAGAGTCTGTCAGGCAGCTGCTGGGCTGGCCGCCTGTGTGGGAAGGGGCAGAGCCGACCTAGGGGCACACTGGGCCTCTTGCTCTCCCTGCTGCCCTGAGGCTGCTGGGCCAAAGAGGTCTTGGGCATCCAGCCCCTTGCTGGTCCCTTCCCTCTGACGAGGCCCTCTGTGCTCCAGCCCCTTGCAGTGTGGAGACAGCCCCTGCCAGCAACCTCCTCTCCAAGGAGGCCTCAAGCGAGGCCTAGGCCCAGGGGAAAGGCACCAGCGGGGATGAGCCTGGGGAGGCGCCCGGGCATGTCTGGACCCAGTCCCCGCAGCCTGCCCCTTGCTGGGGCAGTACCCCCGGAGGCCAGGAAGGTCTGGGCAAGGCTGGCCAGGGGCAGGGGCCCTGCTGGGTCCTGCCCCTGGCCTGTGGGGCCTCTGAGCACAACCGGCCCTCTCCCGCTGGAAGACCTCCCCGGCTGCCTCCAAAGGCCGCTTTGCAAGCACTCTCGCCGGCTGTTCCCGCCAGCCGCGCACAACACTCCCAAGCCCGGGAGAAAAGCGCTTCGGGGTGGTGCTCTCTCCCGGCCCTTGCCCCTGAGCCTGGGGGCCAGGCAGGGGGTCCACACTCCCAGGCCAAGGCAGAACCACATGCACACGTCTGTTCCTGCCCCCTGCACCGGCAGAGAGCTCGGGGGAGCCAGAGTCTGTCAGGCAGCTGCTGGGCTGGCCGCCTGTGTGGGAAGGGGCAGAGCCGACCTAGGGGCACACTGGGCCTCTTGCTCTCCCTGCTGCCCTGAGGCTGCTGGGCCAAAGAGGTCTTGGGCATCCAGCCCCTTGCTGGTCCCTTCCCTCTGACGAGGCCCTCTGAGCTCCAGCCCCTTGCAGTGTGGAGACAGCCCCTGCCAGCAACCTCCTCTCCAAGGAGGCCTCAAGCGAGGCCTAGGCCCAGGGGAAAGGCACCAGCGGGGATGAGCCTGGGGAGGCGCCCGGGCATGTCTGGACCCAGTCCCCGCAGCCTGCCCCTTGCTGGGGCAGTACCCCCGGAGGCCAGGAAGGTCTGGGCAAGGCTGGCCAGGGGCAGGGGCCCTGCTGGGTCCTGCCCCTGGCCTGTGGGGCCTCTGAGCACAACCGGCCCTCTCCCGCTGGAAGACCTCCCCGGCTGCCTCCAAAGGCCGCTTTGCAAGCACTCTCGCCGGCTGTTCCCGCCAGCCGCGCACAACGCTCCCAAGCCCGGGAGAAAAGCGCTTCGGGGTGGTGCTCTCTCCCGGCCCTTGCCCCTGAGCCTGGGGGCCAGGCAGGGGGTCCACACTCCCAGGCCAAGGCAGAACCACATGCACACGTCTGTTCCTGCCCCCTGCACCGGCAGAGAGCTCGGGGGAGCCAGAGTCTGTCAGGCAGCTGCTGGGCTGGCCGCCTGTGTGGGAAGGGGCAGAGCCGACCTAGGGCCACACTGGGCCTCTTGCTCTCCCTGCTGCCCTGAGGCTGCTGGGCCAAAGAGGTCTTGGGCATCCAGCCCCTTGCTGGTCCCTTCCCTCTGATGAGGCCCTCTGAGCTCCAGCCCCTTGCAGTGTGGAGACAGCCCCTGCCAGCAACCTCCTCTCCAAGGAGGCCTCAAGCGAGGCCTAGGCCCAGGGGAAAGGCACCAGCGGGGATGAGCCTGGGGAGGCGCCCGGGCATGTCTGGACCCAGTCCCCGCAGCCTGCCCCTTGCTGGGGCAGTACCCCCGGAGGCCAGGAAGGTCTGGGCAAGGCTGGCCAGGGGCAGGGGCCCTGCTGGGTCCTGCCCCTGGCCTGTGGGGCCTCTGAGCACAACCGGCCCTCTCCCGCTGGAAGACCTCCCCGGCTGCCTCCAAAGGCCGCTTTGCAAGCACTCTCGCCGGCTGTTCCCGCCAGCCGCGCCCAGTGCTCCCAAGCCCGGGAGAAAAGCGCTTCGGGGTGGTGCTCTCTCCCGGCCCTTGCCCCTGAGCCTGGGGGCCAGGCAGGGGGTCCACACTCCCAGGCCAAGGCAGAACCACATGCACACGTCTGTTCCTGCCCCCTGCACCGGCAGAGAGCTCGGGGGAGCCAGAGTCTGTCAGGCAGCTGCTGGGCTGGCCGCCTGTGTGGGAAGGGGCAGAGCCGACCTAGGGGCACACTGGGCCTCTTGCTCTCCCTGCTGCCCTGAGGCTGCTGGGCCAAAGAGGTCTTGGGCATCCAGCCCCTTGCTGGTCCCTTCCCTCTGACGAGGCCCTCTGAGCTCCAGCCCCTTGCAGTGTGGAGACAGCCCCTGCCAGCAACCTCCTCTCCAAGGAGGCCTCAAGCGAGGCCTAGGCCCAGGGGAAAGGCACCAGTGGGGATGAGCCTGGGGAGGCGCCCGGGCATGTCTGGACCCAGTCCCCGCAGCCTGCCCCTTGCTGGGGCAGTACCCCCGGAGGCCAGGAAGGTCTGGGCAAGGCTGGCCAGGGGCAGGGGCCCTGCTGGGTCCTGCCCCTGGCCTGTGGGGCCTCTGAGCACAACCGGCCCTCTCCCGCTGGAAGACCTCCCCGGCTGCCTCCAAAGGCCGCTTTGCAAGCACTCTCGTCGGCTGTTCCCGCCAGCCGCGCACAACGCTCCCAAGACCGGGAGAAAAGCGCTTCGGGGTGGTGCTCTCTCCCGGCCCTTGCCCCTGAGCCTGGGGGCCAGGCAGGGGTCCACACTCCCAGGCCAAGGCAGAACCACATGCACACGTCTGTTCCTGCCCCCTGCACCGGCAGAGAGCTCGGGGGAGCCAGAGTCTGTCAGGCAGCTGCTGGGCTGGCCGCCTGTGTGGGAAGGGGCAGAGCCGACCTAGGGGCACACTGGGCCTCTTGCTCTCCCTGCTGCCCTGAGGCTGCTGGGCCAAAGAGGTCTTGGGCATCCAGCCCCTTGCTGGTCCCTTCCCTCTGACGAGGCCCTCTGAGCTCCAGCACCTTGCAGTGTGGAGACAGCCCCTGCCAGCAACCTCCTCTCCAAGGAGGCCTCAAGCGAGGCCTAGGCCCAGGGGAAAGGCACCAGCGGGGATGAGCCTGGGGAGGCGCCCGGGCATGTCTGGACCCAGTCCCCGCAGCCTGCCCCTTGCTGGGGCAGTACCCCCGGAGGCCAGGAAGGTCTGGGCAAGGCTGGCCAGGGGCAGGGGCCCTGCTGGGTCCTGCCCCTGGCCTGTGGGGCCTCTGAGCACAACCGGCCCTCTCCCGCTGGAAGACCTCCCCGGCTGCCTCCAAAGGCCGCTTTGCAAGCACTCTCGCCGGCTGTTCCCGCCAGCCGCGCCCAGTGCTCCCAAGCCCGGGAGAAAAGCGCTTCGGGGTGGTGCTCTCTCCCGGCCCTTGCCCCTGAGCCTGGGGGCCAGGCAGGGGGTCCACACTCCCAGGCCAAGGCAGAACCACATGCACACGTCTGTTCCTGCCCCCTGCACCGGCAGAGAGCTCGGGGGAGCCAGAGTCTGTCAGGCAGCTGCTGGGCTGGCCGCCTGTGTGGGAAGGGGCAGAGCCGACCTAGGGGCACACTGGGCCTCTTGCTCTCCCTGCTGCCCTGAGGCTGCTGGGCCAAAGAGGTCTTGGGCATCCAGCCCCTTGCTGGTCCCTTCCCTCTGATGAGGCCCTCTGAGCTCCAGCCCCTTGCAGTGTGGAGACAGCCCCTGCCAGCAACCTCCTCTCCAAGGAGGCCTCAAGCGAGGCCTAGGCCCAGGGGAAAGGCACCAGCGGGGATGAGCCTGGGGAGGCGCCCGGGCATGTCTGGACCCAGTCCCCGCAGCCTGCCCCTTGCTGGGGCAGTACCCCCGGAGGCCAGGAAGGTCTGGGCAAGGCTGGCCAGGGGCAGGGGCCCTGCTGGGTCCTGCCCCTGGCCTGTGGGGCCTCTGAGCACAACCGGCCCTCTCCCGCTGGAAGACCTCCCCGGCTGCCTCCAAAGGCCGCTTTGCAAGCACTCTCGCCGGCTGTTCCCGCCAGCCGCGCCCAGTGCTCCCAAGCCCGGGAGAAAAGCGCTTCGGGGTGGTGCTCTCTCCCGGCCCTTGCCCCTGAGCCTGGGGGCCAGGCAGGGGGTCCACACTCCCAGGCCAAGGCAGAACCACATGCACACGTCTGTTCCTGCCCCCTGCACCGGCAGAGAGCTCGGGGGAGCCAGAGTCTGTCAGGCAGCTGCTGGGCTGGCCGCCTGTGTGGGAAGGGGCAGAGCCGACCTAGGGGCACACTGGGCCTCTTGCTCTCCCTGCTGCCCTGAGGCTGCTGGGCCAAAGAGGTCTTGGGCATCCAGCCCCTTGCTGGTCCCTTCCCTCTGACGAGGCCCTCTGAGCTCCAGCCCCTTGCAGTGTGGAGACAGCCCCTGCCAGCAACCTCCTCTCCAAGGAGGCCTCAAGCGAGGCCTAGGCCCAGGGGAAAGGCACCAGTGGGGATGAGCCTGGGGAGGCGCCCGGGCATGTCTGGACCCAGTCCCCGCAGCCTGCCCCTTGCTGGGGCAGTACCCCCGGAGGCCAGGAAGGTCTGGGCAAGGCTGGCCAGGGGCAGGGGCCCTGCTGGGTCCTGCCCCTGGCCTGTGGGGCCTCTGAGCACAACCGGCCCTCTCCCGCTGGAAGACCTCCCCGGCTGCCTCCAAAGGCCGCTTTGCAAGCACTCTCGTCGGCTGTTCCCGCCAGCCGCGCACAACGCTCCCAAGACCGGGAGAAAAGCGCTTCGGGGTGGTGCTCTCTCCCGGCCCTTGCCCCTGAGCCTGGGGGCCAGGCAGGGGTCCACACTCCCAGGCCAAGGCAGAACCACATGCACACGTCTGTTCCTGCCCCCTGCACCGGCAGAGAGCTCGGGGGAGCCAGAGTCTGTCAGGCAGCTGCTGGGCTGGCCGCCTGTGTGGGAAGGGGCAGAGCCGACCTAGGGGCACACTGGGCCTCTTGCTCTCCCTGCTGCCCTGAGGCTGCTGGGCCAAAGAGGTCTTGGGCATCCAGCCCCTTGCTGGTCCCTTCCCTCTGACGAGGCCCTCTGAGCTCCAGCACCTTGCAGTGTGGAGACAGCCCCTGCCAGCAACCTCCTCTCCAAGGAGGCCTCAAGCGAGGCCTAGGCCCAGGGGAAAGGCACCAGCGGGGATGAGCCTGGGGAGGCGCCCGGGCATGTCTGGACCCAGTCCCCGCAGCCTGCCCCTTGCTGGGGCAGTACCCCCGGAGGCCAGGAAGGTCTGGGCAAGGCTGGCCAGGGGCAGGGGCCCTGCTGGGTCCTGCCCCTGGCCTGTGGGGCCTCTGAGCACAACCGGCCCTCTCCCGCTGGAAGACCTCCCCGGCTGCCTCCAAAGGCCGCTTTGCAAGCACTCTCGCCGGCTGTTCCCGCCAGCCGCGCACAACGCTCCCAAGCCCGGGAGAAAAGCGCTTCGGGGTGGTGCTCTCTCCCGGCCCTTGCCCCTGAGCCTGGGGGCCAGGCAGGGGGTCCACACTCCCAGGCCAAGGCAGAACCACATGCACACGTCTGTTCCTGCCCCCTGCACCGGCAGAGAGCTCGGGGGAGCCAGAGTCTGTCAGGCAGCTGCTGGGCTGGCCGCCTGTGTGGGAAGGGGCAGAGCCGACCTAGGGGCACACTGGGCCTCTTGCTCTCCCTGCTGCCCTGAGGCTGCTGGGCCAAAGAGGTCTTGGGCATCCAGCCCCTTGCTGGTCCCTTCCCTCTGATGAGGCCCTCTGAGCTCCAGCCCCTTGCAGTGTGGAGACAGCCCCTGCCAGCAACCTCCTCTCCAAGGAGGCCTCAAGCGAGGCCTAGGCCCAGGGGAAAGGCACCAGCGGGGATGAGCCTGGGGAGGCGCCCGGGCATGTCTGGACCCAGTCCCCGCAGCCTGCCCCTTGCTGGGGCAGTACCCCCGGAGGCCAGGAAGGTCTGGGCAAGGCTGGCCAGGGGCAGGGGCCCTGCTGGGTCCTGCCCCTGGCCTGTGGGGCCTCTGAGCACAACCGGCCCTCTCCCGCTGGAAGACCTCCCCGGCTGCCTCCAAAGGCCGCTTTGCAAGCACTCTCGCCGGCTGTTCCCGCCAGCCGCGCCCAGTGCTCCCAAGCCCGGGAGAAAAGCGCTTCGGGGTGGTGCTCTCTCCCGGCCCTTGCCCCTGAGCCTGGGGGCCAGGCAGGGGGTCCACACTCCCAGGCCAAGGCAGAACCACATGCACACGTCTGTTCCTGCCCCCTGCACCGGCAGAGAGCTCGGGGGAGCCAGAGTCTGTCAGGCAGCTGCTGGGCTGGCCGCCTGTGTGGGAAGGGGCAGAGCCGACCTAGGGGCACACTGGGCCTCTTGCTCTCCCTGCTGCCCTGAGGCTGCTGGGCCAAAGAGGTCTTGGGCATCCAGCCCCTTGCTGGTCCCTTCCCTCTGACGAGGCCCTCTGTGCTCCAGCCCCTTGCAGTGTGGAGACAGCCCCTGCCAGCAACCTCCTCTCCAAGGAGGCCTCAAGCGAGGCCTAGGCCCAGGGGAAAGGCACCAGCGGGGATGAGCCTGGGGAGGCGCCCGGGCATGTCTGGACCCAGTCCCCGCAGCCTGCCCCTTGCTGGGGCAGTACCCCCGGAGGCCAGGAAGGTCTGGGCAAGGCTGGCCAGGGGCAGGGGCCCTGCTGGGTCCTGCCCCTGGCCTGTGGGGCCTCTGAGCACAACCGGCCCTCTCCCGCTGGAAGACCTCCCCGGCTGCCTCCAAAGGCCGCTTTGCAAGCACTCTCGCCGGCTGTTCCCGCCAGCCGCGCACAACACTCCCAAGCCCGGAAGAAAAGCGCTTCGGGGTGGTGCTCTCTCCCGGCCCTTGCCCCTGAGCCTGGGGGCCAGGCAGGGGGTCCACACTCCCAGGCCAAGGCAGAACCACATGCACACGTCTGTTCCTGCCCCCTGCACCGGCAGAGAGCTCGGGGGAGCCAGAGTCTGTCAGGCAGCTGCTGGGCTGGCCGCCTGTGTGGGAAGGGGCAGAGCCGACCTAGGGGCACACTGGGCCTCTTGCTCTCCCTGCTGCCCTGAGGCTGCTGGGCCAAAGAGGTCTTGGGCATCCAGCCCCTTGCTGGTCCCTTCCCTCTGACGAGGCCCTCTGAGCTCCAGCACCTTGCAGTGTGGAGACAGCCCCTGCCAGCAACCTCCTCTCCAAGGAGGCCTCAAGCGAGGCCTAGGCCCAGGGGAAAGGCACCAGCGGGGATGAGCCTGGGGAGGCGCCCGGGCATGTCTGGACCCAGTCCCCGCAGCCTGCCCCTTGCTGGGGCAGTACCCCCGGAGGCCAGGAAGGTCTGGGCAAGGCTGGCCAGGGGCAGGGGCCCTGCTGGGTCCTGCCCCTGGCCTGTGGGGCCTCTGAGCACAACCGGCCCTCTCCCGCTGGAAGACCTCCCCGGCTGCCTCCAAAGGCCGCTTTGCAAGCACTCTCGCCGGCTGTTCCCGCCAGCCGCGCACAACGCTCCCAAGCCCGGGAGAAAAGCGCTTCGGGGTGGTGCTCTCTCCCGGCCCTTGCCCCTGAGCCTGGGGGCCAGGCAGGGGGTCCACACTCCCAGGCCAAGGCAGAACCACATGCACACGTCTGTTCCTGCCCCCTGCACCGGCAGAGAGCTCGGGGGAGCCAGAGTCTGTCAGGCAGCTGCTGGGCTGGCCGCCTGTGTGGGAAGGGGCAGAGCCGACCTAGGGCCACACTGGGCCTCTTGCTCTCCCTGCTGCCCTGAGGCTGCTGGGCCAAAGAGGTCTTGGGCATCCAGCCCCTTGCTGGTCCCTTCCCTCTGATGAGGCCCTCTGAGCTCCAGCCCCTTGCAGTGTGGAGACAGCCCCTGCCAGCAACCTCCTCTCCAAGGAGGCCTCAAGCGAGGCCTAGGCCCAGGGGAAAGGCACCAGCGGGGATGAGCCTGGGGAGGCGCCCGGGCATGTCTGGACCCAGTCCCCGCAGCCTGCCCCTTGCTGGGGCAGTACCCCCGGAGGCCAGGAAGGTCTGGGCAAGGCTGGCCAGGGGCAGGGGCCCTGCTGGGTCCTGCCCCTGGCCTGTGGGGCCTCTGAGCACAACCGGCCCTCTCCCGCTGGAAGACCTCCCCGGCTGCCTCCAAAGGCCGCTTTGCAAGCACTCTCGCCGGCTGTTCCCGCCAGCCGCGCCCAGTGCTCCCAAGCCCGGGAGAAAAGCGCTTCGGGGTGGTGCTCTCTCCCGGCCCTTGCCCCTGAGCCTGGGGGCCAGGCAGGGGGTCCACACTCCCAGGCCAAGGCAGAACCACATGCACACGTCTGTTCCTGCCCCCTGCACCGGCAGAGAGCTCGGGGGAGCCAGAGTCTGTCAGGCAGCTGCTGGGCTGGCCGCCTGTGTGGGAAGGGGCAGAGCCGACCTAGGGGCACACTGGGCCTCTTGCTCTCCCTGCTGCCCTGAGGCTGCTGGGCCAAAGAGGTCTTGGGCATCCAGCCCATTGCTGGTCCCTTCCCTCTGACGAGGCCCTCTGAGCTCCAGCCCCTTGCAGTGTGGAGACAGCCCCTGCCAGCAACCTCCTCTCCAAGGAGGCCTCAAGCGAGGCCTAGGCCCAGGGGAAAGGCACCAGCGGGGATGAGCCTGGGGAGGCGCCCGGGCATGTCTGGACCCAGTCCCCGCAGCCTGCCCCTTGCTGGGGCAGTACCCCCGGAGGCCAGGAAGGTCTGGGCAAGGCTGGCCAGGGGCAGGGGCCCTGCTGGGTCCTGCCCCTGGCCTGTGGGGCCTCTGAGCACAACCGGCCCTCTCCCGCTGGAAGACCTCCCCGGCTGCCTCCAAAGGCCGCTTTGCAAGCACTCTCGCCGGCTGTTCCCGCCAGCCGCGCACAACACTCCCAAGCCCGGGAGAAAAGCGCTTCGGGGTGGTGCTCTCTCCCGGCCCTTGCCCCTGAGCCTGGGGGCCAGGCAGGGGGTCCACACTCCCAGGCCAAGGCAGAACCACATGCACACGTCTGTTCCTGCCCCCTGCACCGGCAGAGAGCTCGGGGGAGCCAGAGTCTGTCAGGCAGCTGCTGGGCTGGCCGCCTGTGTGGGAAGGGGCAGAGCCGACCTAGGGGCACACTGGGCCTCTTGCTCTCCCTGCTGCCCTGAGGCTGCTGGGCCAAAGAGGTCTTGGGCATCCAGCCCCTTGCTGGTCCCTTCCCTCTGACGAGGCCCTCTGAGCTCCAGCACCTTGCAGTGTGGAGACAGCCCCTGCCAGCAACCTCCTCTCCAAGGAGGCCTCAAGCGAGGCCTAGGCCCAGGGGAAAGGCACCAGCGGGGATGAGCCTGGGGAGGCGCCCGGGCATGTCTGGACCCAGTCCCCGCAGCCTGCCCCTTGCTGGGGCAGTACCCCCGGAGGCCAGGAAGGTCTGGGCAAGGCTGGCCAGGGGCAGGGGCCCTGCTGGGTCCTGCCCCTGGCCTGTGGGGCCTCTGAGCACAACCGGCCCTCTCCCGCTGGAAGACCTCCCCGGCTGCCTCCAAAGGCCGCTTTGCAAGCACTCTCGCCGGCTGTTCCCGCCAGCCGCGCACAACGCTCCCAAGCCCGGGAGAAAAGCGCTTCGGGGTGGTGCTCTCTCCCGGCCCTTGCCCCTGAGCCTGGGGGCCAGGCAGGGGGTCCACACTCCCAGGCCAAGGCAGAACCACATGCACACGTCTGTTCCTGCCCCCTGCACCGGCAGAGAGCTCGGGGGAGCCAGAGTCTGTCAGGCAGCTGCTGGGCTGGCCGCCTGTGTGGGAAGGGGCAGAGCCGACCTAGGGGCACACTGGGCCTCTTGCTCTCCCTGCTGCCCTGAGGCTGCTGGGCCAAAGAGGTCTTGGGCATCCAGCCCCTTGCTGGTCCCTTCCCTCTGATGAGGCCCTCTGAGCTCCAGCCCCTTGCAGTGTGGAGACAGCCCCTGCCAGCAACCTCCTCTCCAAGGAGGCCTCAAGCGAGGCCTAGGCCCAGGGGAAAGGCACCAGCGGGGATGAGCCTGGGGAGGCGCCCGGGCATGTCTGGACCCAGTCCCCGCAGCCTGCCCCTTGCTGGGGCAGTACCCCCCGGAGGCCAGGAAGGTCTGGGCAAGGCTGGCCAGGGGCAGGGGCCCTGCTGGGTCCTGCCCCTGGCCTGTGGGGCCTCTGAGCACAACCGGCCCTCTCCCGCTGGAAGACCTCCCCGGCTGCCTCCAAAGGCCGCTTTGCAAGCACTCTCGCCGGCTGTTCCCGCCAGCCGCGCACAACGCTCCCAAGCCCGGGAGAAAAGCGCTTCGGGGTGGTGCTCTCTCCCGGCCCTTGCCCCTGAGCCTGGGGGCCAGGCAGGGGGTCCACACTCCCAGGCCAAGGCAGAACCACATGCACACGTCTGTTCCTGCCCCCTGCACCGGCAGAGAGCTCGGGGGAGCCAGAGTCTGTCAGGCAGCTGCTGGGCTGGCCGCCTGTGTGGGAAGGGGCAGAGCCGACCTAGGGGCACACTGGGCCTCTTGCTCTCCCTGCTGCCCTGAGGCTGCTGGGCCAAAGAGGTCTTGGGCATCCAGCCCCTTGCTGGTCCCTTCCCTCTGACGAGGCCCTCTGAGCTCCAGCCCCTTGCAGTGTGGAGACAGCCCCTGCCAGCAACCTCCTCTCCAAGGAGGCCTCAAGCGAGGCCTAGGCCCAGGGGAAAGGCACCAGCGGGGATGAGCCTGGGGAGGCGCCCGGGCATGTCTGGACCCAGTTCCCGCAGCCTGCCCCTTGCTGGGGCAGTACCCCCGGAGGCCAGGAAGGTCTGGGCAAGGCTGGCCAGGGGCAGGGGCCCTGCTGGGTCCTGCCCCTGGCCTGTGGGGCCTCTGAGCACAACCGCCCCTCTCCCGCTGGAAGACCTCCCCGGCTGCCTCCAAAGGCCGCTTTGCAAGCACTCTCGCCGGCTGTTCCCGCCAGCCGCGCCCAACGCTCCCAAGCCCGGGAGAAAAGCACTTCGGGGTGGTGCTCTCTCCCGGCCCTTGCCCCTGAGCCTGGGGGCCAGGCAGGGGGTCCACACTCCCAGGCCAAGGCAGAACCACATGCACACGTCTGTTCCTGCCCCCTGCACCGGCAGAGAGCTCGGGGGAGCCAGAGTCTGTCAGGCAGCTGCTGGGCTGGCCGCCTGTGTGGGAAGGGGCAGAGCCGACCTAGGGCCACACTGGGCCTCTTGCTCTCCCTGCTGCCCTGAGGCTGCTGGGCCAAAGAGGTCTTGGGCATCCAGCCCCTTGCTGGTCCCTTCCCTCTGACGAGGCCCTCTGTGCTCCAGCACCTTGCAGTGTGGAGACAGCCCCTGCCAGCAACCTCCTCTCCAAGGAGGCCTCAAGCGAGGCCTAGGCCCAGGGGAAAGGCACCAGCGGGGATGAGCCTGGGGAGGCGCCCGGGCATGTCTGGACCCAGTTCCCGCAGCCTGCCCCTTGCTGGGGCAGTACCCCCGGAGGCCAGGAAGGTCTGGGCAAGGCTGGCCAGGGGCAGGGGCCCTGCTGGGTCCTGCCCCTGGCCTGTGGGGCCTCTGAGCACAACCGGCCCTCTCCCGCTGGAAGACCTCCCCGGCTGCCTCCAAAGGCCGCTTTGCAAGCACTGTCGCCGGCTGTTCCCGCCAGCCGCGCCCAACGCTCCCAAGCCCGGGAGAATAGCACTTCGGGGTGGTGCTCTCTCCCGGCCCTTGCCCCTGAGCCTGGGGGCCAGGCAGGGGGTCCACACTCCCAGGCCAAGGCAGAACCACATGCACACGTCTGTTCCTGCCCCCTGCACCGGCAGAGAGCTCGGGGGAGCCAGAGTCTGTCAGGCAGCTGCTGGGCTGGCCGCCTGTGTGGGAAGGGGCAGAGCCGACCTAGGGGCACACTGGGCCTCTTGCTCTCCCTGCTGCCCTGAGGCTGCTGGGCCAAAGAGGTCTTGGGCATCCAGCCCCTTGCTGGTCCCTTCCCTCTGACGAGGCCCTCTGAGCTCCAGCCCCTTGCAGTGTGGAGACAGCCCCTGCCAGCAACCTCCTCTCCAAGGAGGCCTCAAGCGAGGCCTAGGCCCAGGGGAAAGGCACCAGCGGGGATGAGCCTGGGGAGGCGCCCGGGCATGTCTGGACCCAGTCCCCGCAGCCTGCCCCTTGCTGGGGCAGTACCCCCGGAGGCCAGGAAGGTCTGGGCAAGGCTGGCCAGGGGCAGGGGCCCTGCTGGGTCCTGCCCCTGGCCTGTGGGGCCTCTGAGCACAACCGGCCCTCTCCCGCTGGAAGACCTCCCCGGCTGCCTCCAAAGGCCGCTTTGCAAGCACTCTCGCCGGCTGTTCCCGCCAGCCGCGCACAACGCTCCCAAGCCCGGGAGAAAAGCGCTTCGGGGTGGTGCTCTCTCCCGGCCCTTGCCCCTGAGCCTGGGGGCCAGGCAGGGGGTCCACACTCCCAGGCCAAGGCAGAACCACATGCACACGTCTGTTCCTGCCCCCTGCACCGGCAGAGAGCTCGGGGGAGCCAGAGTCTGTCAGGCAGCTGCTGGGCTGGCCGCCTGTGTGGGAAGGGGCAGAGCCGACCTAGGGGCACACTGGGCCTCTTGCTCTCCCTGCTGCCCTGAGGCTGCTGGGCCAAAGAGGTCTTGGGCATCCAGCCCCTTGCTGGTCCCTTCCCTCTGATGAGGCCCTCTGAGCTCCAGCCCCTTGCAGTGTGGAGACAGCCCCTGCCAGCAACCTCCTCTCCAAGGAGGCCTCAAGCGAGGCCTAGGCCCAGGGGAAAGGCACCAGCGGGGATGAGCCTGGGGAGGCGCCCGGGCATGTCTGGACCCAGTCCCCGCAGCCTGCCCCTTGCTGGGGCAGTACCCCCGGAGGCCAGGAAGGTCTGGGCAAGGCTGGCCAGGGGCAGGGGCCCTGCTGGGTCCTGCCCCTGGCCTGTGGGGCCTCTGAGCACAACCGGCCCTCTCCCGCTGGAAGACCTCCCCGGCTGCCTCCAAAGGCCGCTTTGCAAGCACTCTCGCCGGCTGTTCCCGCCAGCCGCGCCCAGTGCTCCCAAGCCCGGGAGAAAAGCGCTTCGGGGTGGTGCTCTCTCCCGGCCCTTGCCCCTGAGCCTGGGGGCCAGGCAGGGGGTCCACACTCCCAGGCCAAGGCAGAACCACATGCACACGTCTGTTCCTGCCCCCTGCACCGGCAGAGAGCTCGGGGGAGCCAGAGTCTGTCAGGCAGCTGCTGGGCTGGCCGCCTGTGTGGGAAGGGGCAGAGCCGACCTAGGGGCACACTGGGCCTCTTGCTCTCCCTGCTGCCCTGAGGCTGCTGGGCCAAAGAGGTCTTGGGCATCCAGCCCCTTGCTGGTCCCTTCCCTCTGACGAGGCCCTCTGTGCTCCAGCCCCTTGCAGTGTGGAGACAGCCCCTGCCAGCAACCTCCTCTCCAAGGAGGCCTCAAGCGAGGCCTAGGCCCAGGGGAAAGGCACCAGCGGGGATGAGCCTGGGGAGGCGCCCGGGCATGTCTGGACCCAGTCCCCGCAGCCTGCCCCTTGCTGGGGCAGTACCCCCGGAGGCCAGGAAGGTCTGGGCAAGGCTGGCCAGGGGCAGGGGCCCTGCTGGGTCCTGCCCCTGGCCTGTGGGGCCTCTGAGCACAACCGGCCCTCTCCCGCTGGAAGACCTCCCCGGCTGCCTCCAAAGGCCGCTTTGCAAGCACTCTCGCCGGCTGTTCCCGCCAGCCGCGCCCAGTGCTCCCAAGCCCGGGAGAAAAGCGCTTCGGGGTGGTGCTCTCTCCCGGCCCTTGCCCCTGAGCCTGGGGGCCAGGCAGGGGGTCCACACTCCCAGGCCAAGGCAGAACCACATGCACACGTCTGTTCCTGCCCCCTGCACCGGCAGAGAGCTCGGGGGAGCCAGAGTCTGTCAGGCAGCTGCTGGGCTGGCCGCCTGTGTGGGAAGGGGCAGAGCCGACCTAGGGGCACACTGGGCCTCTTGCTCTCCCTGCTGCCCTGAGGCTGCTGGGCCAAAGAGGTCTTGGGCATCCAGCCCCTTGCTGGTCCCTTCCCTCTGACGAGGCCCTCTGTGCTCCAGCCCCTTGCAGTGTGGAGACAGCCCCTGCCAGCAACCTCCTCTCCAAGGAGGCCTCAAGCGAGGCCTAGGCCCAGGGGAAAGGCACCAGCGGGGATGAGCCTGGGGAGGCGCCCGGGCATGTCTGGACCCAGTTCCCGCAGCCTGCCCCTTGCTGGGGCAGTACCCCCGGAGGCCAGGAAGGTCTGGGCAAGGCTGGCCAGGGGCAGGGGCCCTGCTGGGTCCTGCCCCTGGCCTGTGGGGCCTCTGAGCACAACCGCCCCTCTCCCGCTGGAAGACCTCCCCGGCTGCCTCCAAAGGCCGCTTTGCAAGCACTGTCGCCGGCTGTTCCCGCCAGCCGCGCCCAACGCTCCCAAGCCCGGGAGAAAAGCACTTCGGGGTGGTGCTCTCTCCCGGCCCTTGCCCCTGAGCCTGGGGGCCAGGCAGGGGGTCCACACTCCCAGGCCAAGGCAGAACCACATGCACACGTCTGTTCCTGCCCCCTGCACCGGCAGAGAGCTCGGGGGAGCCAGAGTCTGTCAGGCAGCTGCTGGGCTGGCCGCCTGTGTGGGAAGGGGCAGAGCCGACCTAGGGCCACACTGGGCCTCTTGCTCTCCCTGCTGCCCTGAGGCTGCTGGGCCAAAGAGGTCTTGGGCATCCAGCCCCTTGCTGGTCCCTTCCCTCTGACGAGGCCCTCTGTGCTCCAGCACCTTGCAGTGTGGAGACAGCCCCTGCCAGCAACCTCCTCTCCAAGGAGGCCTCAAGCGAGGCCTAGGCCCAGGGGAAAGGCACCAGCGGGGATGAGCCTGGGGAGGCGCCCGGGCATGTCTGGACCCAGTTCCCGCAGCCTGCCCCTTGCTGGGGCAGTACCCCCGGAGGCCAGGAAGGTCTGGGCAAGGCTGGCCAGGGGCAGGGGCCCTGCTGGGTCCTGCCCCTGGCCTGTGGGGCCTCTGAGCACAACCGGCCCTCTCCCGCTGGAAGACCTCCCCGGCTGCCTCCAAAGGCCGCTTTGCAAGCACTGTCGCCGGCTGTTCCCGCCAGCCGCGCCCAACGCTTCCAAGCCCGGGAGAATAGCACTTCGGGGTGGTGCTCTCTCCCGGCCCTTGCCCCTGAGCCTGGGGGCCAGGCAGGGGGTCCACACTCCCAGGCCAAGGCAGAACCACATGCACACGTCTGTTCCTGCCCCCTGCACCGGCAGAGAGCTCGGGGGAGCCAGAGTCTGTCAGGCAGCTGCTGGGCTGGCCGCCTGTGTGGGAAGGGGCAGAGCCGACCTAGGGGCACACTGGGCCTCTTGCTCTCCCTGCTGCCCTGAGGCTGCTGGGCCAAAGAGGTCTTGGGCATCCAGCCCCTTGCTGGTCCCTTCCCTCTGACGAGGCCCTCTGAGCTCCAGCCCCTTGCAGTGTGGAGACAGCCCCTGCCAGCAACCTCCTCTCCAAGGAGGCCTCAAGCGAGGCCTAGGCCCAGGGGAAAGGCACCAGCGGGGATGAGCCTGGGGAGGCGCCCGGGCATGTCTGGACCCAGTCCCCGCAGCCTGCCCCTTGCTGGGGCAGTACCCCCGGAGGCCAGGAAGGTCTGGGCAAGGCTGGCCAGGGGCAGGGGCCCTGCTGGGTCCTGCCCCTGGCCTGTGGGGCCTCTGAGCACAACCGGCCCTCTCCCGCTGGAAGACCTCCCCGGCTGCCTCCAGAGGCCGCTTTGCAAGCACTCTCGCCGGCTGTTCCCGCCAGCCGCGCACAACGCTCCCAAGCCCGGGAGAAAAGCGCTTCGGGGTGGTGCTCTCTCCCGGCCCTTGCCCCTGAGCCTGGGGGCCAGGCAGGGGGTCCACACTCCCAGGCCAAGGCAGAACCACATGCACACGTCTGTTCCTGCCCCCTGCACCGGCAGAGAGCTCGGGGGAGCCAGAGTCTGTCAGGCAGCTGCTGGGCTGGCCGCCTGTGTGGGAAGGGGCAGAGCCGACCTAGGGGCACACTGGGCCTCTTGCTCTCCCTGCTGCCCTGAGGCTGCTGGGCCAAAGAGGTCTTGGGCATCCAGCCCCTTGCTGGTCCCTTCCCTCTGATGAGGCCCTCTGAGCTCCAGCCCCTTGCAGTGTGGAGACAGCCCCTGCCAGCAACCTCCTCTCCAAGGAGGCCCCAAGCGAGGCCTAGGCCCAGGGGAAAGGCACCAGCGGGGATGAGCCTGGGGAGGCGCCCGGGCATGTCTGGACCCAGTCCCCGCAGCCTGCCCCTTGCTGGGGCAGTACCCCCGGAGGCCAGGAAGGTCTGGGCAAGGCTGGCCAGGGGCAGGGGCCCTGCTGGGTCCTGCCCCTGGCCTGTGGGGCCTCTGAGCACAACCGGCCCTCTCCCGCTGGAAGACCTCCCCGGCTGCCTCCAAAGGCCGCTTTGCAAGCACTCTCGCCGGCTGTTCCCGCCAGCCGCGCCCAGTGCTCCCAAGCCCGGGAGAAAAGCGCTTCGGGGTGGTGCTCTCTCCCGGCCCTTGCCCCTGAGCCTGGGGGCCAGGCAGGGGGTCCACACTCCCAGGCCAAGGCAGAACCACATGCACACGTCTGTTCCTGCCCCCTGCACCGGCAGAGAGCTCGGGGGAGCCAGAGTCTGTCAGGCAGCTGCTGGGCTGGCCGCCTGTGTGGGAAGGGGCAGAGCCGACCTAGGGGCACACTGGGCCTCTTGCTCTCCCTGCTGCCCTGAGGCTGCTGGGCCAAAGAGGTCTTGGGCATCCAGCCCCTTGCTGGTCCCTTCCCTCTGACGAGGCCCTCTGTGCTCCAGCCCCTTGCAGTGTGGAGACAGCCCCTGCCAGCAACCTCCTCTCCAAGGAGGCCTCAAGCGAGGCCTAGGCCCAGGGGAAAGGCACCAGCGGGGATGAGCCTGGGGAGGCGCCCGGGCATGTCTGGACCCAGTCCCCGCAGCCTGCCCCTTGCTGGGGCAGTACCCCCGGAGGCCAGGAAGGTCTGGGCAAGGCTGGCCAGGGGCAGGGGCCCTGCTGGGTCCTGCCCCTGGCCTGTGGGGCCTCTGAGCACAACCGGCCCTCTCCCGCTGGAAGACCTCCCCGGCTGCCTCCAAAGGCCGCTTTGCAAGCACTCTCGCCGGCTGTTCCCGCCAGCCGCGCCCAGTGCTCCCAAGCCCGGGAGAAAAGCGCTTCGGGGTGGTGCTCTCTCCCGGCCCTTGCCCCTGAGCCTGGGGGCCAGGCAGGGGGTCCACACTCCCAGGCCAAGGCAGAACCACATGCACACGTCTGTTCCTGCCCCCTGCACCGGCAGAGAGCTCGGGGGAGCCAGAGTCTGTCAGGCAGCTGCTGGGCTGGCCGCCTGTGTGGGAAGGGGCAGAGCCGACCTAGGGGCACACTGGGCCTCTTGCTCTCCCTGCTGCCCTGAGGCTGCTGGGCCAAAGAGGTCTTGGGCATCCAGCCCCTTGCTGGTCCCTTCCCTCTGACGAGGCCCTCTGAGCTCCAGCCCCTTGCAGTGTGGAGACAGCCCCTGCCAGCAACCTCCTCTCCAAGGAGGCCTCAAGCGAGGCCTAGGCCCAGGGGAAAGGCACCAGCGGGGATGAGCCTTGGGAGGCGCCCGGGCATGTCTGGACCCAGTCCCCGCAGCCTGCCCCTTGCTGGGGCAGTACCCCCGGAGGCCAGGAAGGTCTGGGCAAGGCTGGCCAGGGGCAGGGGCCCTGCTGGGTCCTGCCCCTGGCCTGTGGGGCCTCTGAGCACAACCGGCCCTCTCCCGCTGGAAGACCTCCCCGGCTGCCTCCAAAGGCCGCTTTGCAAGCACTCTCGCCGGCTGTTCCCGCCAGCCGCGCACAACGCTCCCAAGCCCGGGAGAAAAGCGCTTCGGGGTGGTGCTCTCTCCCGGCCCTTGCCCCTGAGCCTGGGGGCCAGGCAGGGGGTCCACACTCCCAGGCCAAGGCAGAACCACATGCACACGTCTGTTCCTGCCCCCTGCACCGGCAGAGAGCTCGGGGGAGCCAGAGTCTGTCAGGCAGCTGCTGGGCTGGCCGCCTGTGTGGGAAGGGGCAGAGCCGACCTAGGGCCACACTGGGCCTCTTGCTCTCCCTGCTGCCCTGAGGCTGCTGGGCCAAAGAGGTCTTGGGCATCCAGCCCCTTGCTGGTCCCTTCCCTCTGATGAGGCCCTCTGAGCTCCAGCCCCTTGCAGTGTGGAGACAGCCCCTGCCAGCAACCTCCTCTCCAAGGAGGCCTCAAGCGAGGCCTAGGCCCAGGGGAAAGGCACCAGCGGGGATGAGCCTGGGGAGGCGCCCGGGCATGTCTGGACCCAGTCCCCGCAGCCTGCCCCTTGCTGGGGCAGTACCCCCGGAGGCCAGGAAGGTCTGGGCAAGGCTGGCCAGGGGCAGGGGCCCTGCTGGGTCCTGCCCCTGGCCTGTGGGGCCTCTGAGCACAACCGGCCCTCTCCCGCTGGAAGACCTCCCCGGCTGCCTCCAAAGGCCGCTTTGCAAGCACTCTCGCCGGCTGTTCCCGCCAGCCGCGCCCAGTGCTCCCAAGCCCGGGAGAAAAGCGCTTCGGGGTGGTGCTCTCTCCCGGCCCTTGCCCCTGAGCCTGGGGGCCAGGCAGGGGGTCCACACTCCCAGGCCAAGGCAGAACCACATGCACACGTCTGTTCCTGCCCCCTGCACCGGCAGAGAGCTCGGGGGAGCCAGAGTCTGTCAGGCAGCTGCTGGGCTGGCCGCCTGTGTGGGAAGGGGCAGAGCCGACCTAGGGGCACACTGGGCCTCTTGCTCTCCCTGCTGCCCTGAGGCTGCTGGGCCAAAGAGGTCTTGGGCATCCAGCCCCTTGCTGGTCCCTTCCCTCTGACGAGGCCCTCTGTGCTCCAGCCCCTTGCAGTGTGGAGACAGCCCCTGCCAGCAACCTCCTCTCCAAGGAGGCCTCAAGCGAGGCCTAGGCCCAGGGGAAAGGCACCAGCGGGGATGAGCCTGGGGAGGCGCCCGGGCATGTCTGGACCCAGTCCCCGCAGCCTGCCCCTTGCTGGGGCAGTACCCCCGGAGGCCAGGAAGGTCTGGGCAAGGCTGGCCAGGGGCAGGGGCCCTGCTGGGTCCTGCCCCTGGCCTGTGGGGCCTCTGAGCACAACCGCCCCTCTCCCGCTGGAAGACCTCCCCGGCTGCCTCCAAAGGCCGCTTTGCAAGCACTGTCGCCGGCTGTTCCCGCCAGCCGCGCCCAACGCTCCCAAGCCCGGGAGAAAAGCACTTCGGGGTGGTGCTCTCTCCCGGCCCTTGCCCCTGAGCCTGGGGGCCAGGCAGGGGGTCCACACTCCCAGGCCAAGGCAGAACCACATGCACACGTCTGTTCCTGCCCCCTGCACCGGCAGAGAGCTCGGGGGAGCCAGAGTCTGTCAGGCAGCTGCTGGGCTGGCCGCCTGTGTGGGAAGGGGCAGAGCCGACCTAGGGGCACACTGGGCCTCTTGCTCTCCCTGCTGCCCTGAGGCTGCTGGGCCAAAGAGGTCTTGGGCATCCAGCCCCTTGCTGGTCCCTTCCCTCTGACGAGGCCCTCTGTGCTCCAGCACCTTGCAGTGTGGAGACAGCCCCTGCCAGCAACCTCCTCTCCAAGGAGGCCTCAAGCGAGGCCTAGGCCCAGGGGAAAGGCACCAGCGGGGATGAGCCTGGGGAGGCGCCCGGGCATGTCTGGACCCAGTTCCCGCAGCCTGCCCCTTGCTGGGGCAGTACCCCCGGAGGCCAGGAAGGTCTGGGCAAGGCTGGCCAGGGGCAGGGGCCCTGCTGGGTCCTGCCCCTGGCCTGTGGGGCCTCTGAGCACAACCGGCCCTCTCCCGCTGGAAGACCTCCCCGGCTGCCTCCAAAGGCCGCTTTGCAAGCACTGTCGCCGGCTGTTCCCGCCAGCCGCGCCCAACGCTCCCAAGCCCGGGAGAAAAGCACTTCGGGGTGGTGCTCTCTCCCGGCCCTTGCCCCTGAGCCTGGGGGCCAGGCAGGGGGTCCACACTCCCAGGCCAAGGCAGAACCACATGCACACGTCTGTTCCTGCCCCCTGCACCGGCAGAGAGCTCGGGGGAGCCAGAGTCTGTCAGGCAGCTGCTGGGCTGGCCGCCTGTGTGGGAAGGGGCAGAGCCGACCTAGGGGCACACTGGGCCTCTTGCTCTCCCTGCTGCCCTGAGGCTGCTGGGCCAAAGAGGTCTTGGGCATCCAGCCCCTTGCTGGTCCCTTCCCTCTGACGAGGCCCTCTGAGCTCCAGCCCCTTGCAGTGTGGAGACAGCCCCTGCCAGCAACCTCCTCTCCAAGGAGGCCTCAAGCGAGGCCTAGGCCCATGGGAAAGGCACCAGCGGGGATGAGCCTTGGGAGGCGCCCGGGCATGTCTGGACCCAGTCCCCGCAGCCTGCCCCTTGCTGGGGCAGTACCCCCGGAGGCCAGGAAGGTCTGGGCAAGGCTGGCCAGGGGCAGGGGCCCTGCTGGGTCCTGCCCCTGGCCTGTGGGGCCTCTGAGCACAACCGGCCCTCTCCCGCTGGAAGACCTCCCCGGCTGCCTCCAAAGGCCGCTTTGCAAGCACTCTCGCCGGCTGTTCCCGCCAGCCGCGCACAACGCTCCCAAGCCCGGGAGAAAAGCGCTTCGGGGTGGTGCTCTCTCCCGGCCCTTGCCCCTGAGCCTGGGGGCCAGGCAGGGGGTCCACACTCCCAGGCCAAGGCAGAACCACATGCACACGTCTGTTCCTGCCCCCTGCACCGGCAGAGAGCTCGGGGGAGCCAGAGTCTGTCAGGCAGCTGCTGGGCTGGCCGCCTGTGTGGGAAGGGGCAGAGCCGACCTAGGGCCACACTGGGCCTCTTGCTCTCCCTGCTGCCCTGAGGCTGCTGGGCCAAAGAGGTCTTGGGCATCCAGCCCCTTGCTGGTCCCTTCCCTCTGATGAGGCCCTCTGAGCTCCAGCCCCTTGCAGTGTGGAGACAGCCCCTGCCAGCAACCTCCTCTCCAAGGAGGCCTCAAGCGAGGCCTAGGCCCAGGGGAAAGGCACCAGCGGGGATGAGCCTGGGGAGGCGCCCGGGCATGTCTGGACCCAGTCCCCGCAGCCTGCCCCTTGCTGGGGCAGTACCCCCGGAGGCCAGGAAGGTCTGGGCAAGGCTGGCCAGGGGCAGGGGCCCTGCTGGGTCCTGCCCCTGGCCTGTGGGGCCTCTGAGCACAACCGGCCCTCTCCCGCTGGAAGACCTCCCCGGCTGCCTCCAAAGGCCGCTTTGCAAGCACTCTCGCCGGCTGTTCCCGCCAGCCGCGCCCAGTGCTCCCAAGCCCGGGAGAAAAGCGCTTCGGGGTGGTGCTCTCTCCCGGCCCTTGCCCCTGAGCCTGGGGGCCAGGCAGGGGGTCCACACTCCCAGGCCAAGGCAGAACCACATGCACACGTCTGTTCCTGCCCCCTGCACCGGCAGAGAGCTCGGGGGAGCCAGAGTCTGTCAGGCAGCTGCTGGGCTGGCCGCCTGTGTGGGAAGGGGCAGAGCCGACCTAGGGGCACACTGGGCCTCTTGCTCTCCCTGCTGCCCTGAGGCTGCTGGGCCAAAGAGGTCTTGGGCATCCAGCCCCTTGCTGGTCCCTTCCCTCTGACGAGGCCCTCTGAGCTCCAGCCCCTTGCAGTGTGGAGACAGCCCCTGCCAGCAACCTCCTCTCCAAGGAGGCCTCAAGCGAGGCCTAGGCCCAGGGGAAAGGCACCAGCGGGGATGAGCCTGGGGAGGCGCCCGGGCATGTCTGGACCCAGTCCCCGCAGCCTGCCCCTTGCTGGGGCAGTACCCCCGGAGGCCAGGAAGGTCTGGGCAAGGCTGGCCAGGGGCAGGGGCCCTGCTGGGTCCTGCCCCTGGCCTGTGGGGCCTCTGAGCACAACCGGCCCTCTCCCGCTGGAAGACCTCCCCGGCTGCCTCCAAAGGCCGCTTTGCAAGCACTCTCGCCGGCTGTTCCCGCCAGCCGCGCCCAGTGCTCCCAAGCCCGGGAGAAAAGCGCTTCGGGGTGGTGCTCTCTCCCGGCCCTTGCCCCTGAGCCTGGGGGCCAGGCAGGGGGTCCACACTCCCAGGCCAAGGCAGAACCACATGCACACGTCTGTTCCTGCCCCCTGCACCGGCAGAGAGCTCGGGGGAGCCAGAGTCTGTCAGGCAGCTGCTGGGCTGGCCGCCTGTGTGGGAAGGGGCAGAGCCGACCTAGGGGCACACTGGGCCTCTTGCTCTCCCTGCTGCCCTGAGGCTGCTGGGCCAAAGAGGTCTTGGGCATCCAGCCCCTTGCTGGTCCCTTCCCTCTGACGAGGCCCTCTGAGCTCCAGCCCCTTGCAGTGTGGAGACAGCCCCTGCCAGCAACCTCCTCTCCAAGGAGGCCTCAAGCGAGGCCTAGGCCCAGGGGAAAGGCACCAGCGGGGATGAGCCTTTGGAGGCGCCCGGGCATGTCTGGACCCAGTCCCCGCAGCCTGCCCCTTGCTGGGGCAGTACCCCCGGAGGCCAGGAAGGTCTGGGCAAGGCTGGCCAGGGGCAGGGGCCCTGCTGGGTCCTGCCCCTGGCCTGTGGGGCCTCTGAGCACAACCGGCCCTCTCCCGCTGGAAGACCTCCCCGGCTGCCTCCAAAGGCCGCTTTGCAAGCACTCTCGCCGGCTGTTCCCGCCAGCCGCACACAACGCTCCCAAGCCCGGGAGAAAAGCGCTTCGGGGTGGTGCTCTCTCCCGGCCCTTGCCCCTGAGCCTGGGGGCCAGGCAGGGGGTCCACACTCCCAGGCCAAGGCAGAACCACATGCACACGTCTGTTCCTGCCCCCTGCACCGGCAGAGAGCTCGGGGGAGCCAGAGTCTGTCAGGCAGCTGCTGGGCTGGCCGCCTGTGTGGGAAGGGGCAGAGCCGACCTAGGGCCACACTGGGCCTCTTGCTCTCCCTGCTGCCCTGAGGCTGCTGGGCCAAAGAGGTCTTGGGCATCCAGCCCCTTGCTGGTCCCTTCCCTCTGATGAGGCCCTCTTAGCTCCAGCCCCTTGCAGTGTGGAGACAGCCCCTGCCAGCAACCTCCTCTCCAAGGAGGCCTCAAGCGAGGCCTAGGCCCAGGGGAAAGGCACCAGCGGGGATGAGCCTGGGGAGGCGCCCGGGCATGTCTGGACCCAGTCCCCGCAGCCTGCCCCTTGCTGGGGCAGTACCCCCGGAGGCCAGGAAGGTCTGGGCAAGGCTGGCCAGGGGCAGGGGCCCTGCTGGGTCCTGCCCCTGGCCTGTGGGGCCTCTGAGCACAACCGGCCCTCTCCCGCTGGAAGACCTCCCCGGCTGCCTCCAAAGGCCGCTTTGCAAGCACTCTCGCCGGCTGTTCCCGCCAGCCGCGCCCAGTGCTCCCAAGCCCGGGAGAAAAGCGCTTCGGGGTGGTGCTCTCTCCCGGCCCTTGCCCCTGAGCCTGGGGGCCAGGCAGGGGGTCCACACTCCCAGGCCAAGGCAGAACCACATGCACACGTCTGTTCCTGCCCCCTGCACCGGCAGAGAGCTCGGGGGAGCCAGAGTCTGTCAGGCAGCTGCTGGGCTGGCCGCCTGTGTGGGAAGGGGCAGAGCCGACCTAGGGGCACACTGGGCCTCTTGCTCTCCCTGCTGCCCTGAGGCTGCTGGGCCAAAGAGGTCTTGGGCATCCAGCCCCTTGCTGGTCCCTTCCCTCTGACGAGGCCCTCTGTGCTCCAGCCCCTTGCAGTGTGGAGACAGCCCCTGCCAGCAACCTCCTCTCCAAGGAGGCCTCAAGCGAGGCCTAGGCCCAGGGGAAAGGCACCAGCGGGGATGAGCCTGGGGAGGCGCCCGGGCATGTCTGGACCCAGTCCCCGCAGCCTGCCCCTTGCTGGGGCAGTACCCCCGGAGGCCAGGAAGGTCTGGGCAAGGCTGGCCAGGGGCAGGGGCCCTGCTGGGTCCTGCCCCTGGCCTGTGGGGCCTCTGAGCACAACCGGCCCTCTCCCGCTGGAAGACCTCCCCGGCTGCCTCCAAAGGCCGCTTTGCAAGCACTCTCGCCGGCTGTTCCCGCCAGCCGCGCCCAGTGCTCCCAAGCCCGGGAGAAAAGCGCTTCGGGGTGGTGCTCTCTCCCGGCCCTTGCCCCTGAGCCTGGGGGCCAGGCAGGGGGTCCACACTCCCAGGCCAAGGCAGAACCACATGCACACGTCTGTTCCTGCCCCCTGCACCGGCAGAGAGCTCGGGGGAGCCAGAGTCTGTCAGGCAGCTGCTGGGCTGGCCGCCTGTGTGGGAAGGGGCAGAGCCGACCTAGGGGCACACTGGGCCTCTTGCTCTCCCTGCTGCCCTGAGGCTGCTGGGCCAAAGAGGTCTTGGGCATCCAGCCCCTTGCTGGTCCCTTCCCTCTGACGAGGCCCTCTGTGCTCCAGCCCCTTGCAGTGTGGAGACAGCCCCTGCCAGCAACCTCCTCTCCAAGGAGGCCTCAAGCGAGGCCTAGGCCCAGGGGAAAGGCACCAGCGGGGATGAGCCTGGGGAGGCGCCCGGGCATGTCTGGACCCAGTCCCCGCAGCCTGCCCCTTGCTGGGGCAGTACCCCCGGAGGCCAGGAAGGTCTGGGCAAGGCTGGCCAGGGGCAGGGGCCCTGCTGGGTCCTGCCCCTGGCCTGTGGGGCCTCTGAGCACAACCGGCCCTCTCCCGCTGGAAGACCTCCCCGGCTGCCTCCAAAGGCCGCTTTGCAAGCACTCTCGCCGGCTGTTCCCGCCAGCCGCGCACAACGCTCCCAAGCCCGGGAGAAAAGCGCTTCGGGGTGGTGCTCTCTCCCGGCCCTTGCCCCTGAGCCTGGGGGCCAGGCAGGGGGTCCACACTCCCAGGCCAAGGCAGAACCACATGCACACGTCTGTTCCTGCCCCCTGCACCGGCAGAGAGCTCGGGGGAGCCAGAGTCTGTCAGGCAGCTGCTGGGCTGGCCGCCTGTGTGGGAAGGGGCAGAGCCGACCTAGGGGCACACTGGGCCTCTTGCTCTCCCTGCTGCCCTGAGGCTGCTGGGCCAAAGAGGTCTTGGGCATCCAGCCCCTTGCTGGTCCCTTCCCTCTGACGAGGCCCTCTGAGCTCCAGCACCTTGCAGTGTGGAGACAGCCCCTGCCAGCAACCTCCTCTCCAAGGAGGCCTCAAGCGAGGCCTAGGCCCAGGGGAAAGGCACCAGCGGGGATGAGCCTGGGGAGGCGCCCGGGCATGTCTGGACCCAGTTCCCGCAGCCTGCCCCTTGCTGGGGCAGTACCCCCGGAGGCCAGGAAGGTCTGGGCAAGGCTGGCCAGGGGCAGGTGCCCTGCTGGGTCCTGCCCCTGGCCTGTGGGGCCTCTGATCACAACCGGCCCTCTCCCGCTGGAAGACCTCCCCGGCTGCCTCCAAAGGCCGCTTTGCAAGCACTCTCGCCGGCTGTTCCCGCCAGCCGCGCCCAGTGCTCCCAAGCCCGGGAGAAAAGCGCTTCGGGGTGGTGCTCTCTCCCGGCCCTTGCCCCTGAGCCTGGGGGCCAGGCAGGGGGTCCACACTCCCAGGCCAAGGCAGAACCACATGCACACGTCTGTTCCTGCCCCCTGCACCGGCAGAGAGCTCGGGGGAGCCAGAGTCTGTCAGGCAGCTGCTGGGCTGGCCGCCTGTGTGGGAAGGGGCAGAGCCGACCTAGGGGCACACTGGGCCTCTTGCTCTCCCTGCTGCCCTGAGGCTGCTGGGCCAAAGAGGTCTTGGGCATCCAGCCCCTTGCTGGTCCCTTCCCTCTGACGAGGCCCTCTGTGCTCCAGCCCCTTGCAGTGTGGAGACAGCCCCTTCCAGCAACCTCCTCTCCAAGGAGGCCTCAAGCGAGGCCTAGGCCCAGGGGAAAGGCACCAGCGGGGATGAGCCTGGGGAGGCGCCCGGGCATGTCTGGACCCAGTCCCCGCAGCCTGCCCCTTGCTGGGGCAGTACCCCCGGAGGCCAGGAAGGTCTGGGCAAGGCTGGCCAGGGGCAGGGGCCCTGCTGGGTCCTGCCCCTGGCCTGTGGGGCCTCTGAGCACAACCGGCCCTCTCCCGCTGGAAGACCTCCCCGGCTGCCTCCAAAGGCCGCTTTGCAAGCACTCTCGCCGGCTGTTCCCGCCACCCGCGCACAATGCTCCCAAGCCCGGGAGAAAAGCGCTTCGGTGTGGTGCTCTCTCCCGGCCCTTGCCCCTGAGCCTGGGGGCCAGGCAGGGGGTCCACACTCCCAGGCCAAGACAGAACCACATGCACACGTCTGTTCCTGCCCCCTGCACCGGCAGAGAGCTCGGGGGAGCCAGAGTCTGTCAGGCAGCTGCTGGGCTGGCCGCCTGTGTGGGAAGGGGCAGAGCCGACCTAGGGGCACACTGGGTCTTTTGGTCTCCCTGCTGCCCTGAGGCTGCTGGGCCAAAGAGGTGTTGGGCATCCACCACCTTGCTCTCCCCTTCCCTCTGGCAAAGCCTTTTGCCCTCTATTTCTTTGATGCTTCAGTTCATGATGGATAACAAGGAAAGAAAATTTTTATCTGAATTTTCCCCTGGTGACCTTGCATCAGGATCCAGGCTTTCAAGTTCACTACTGTGACCCAGGTTCAATCCCTCATCAGGGAACTGTGATCCCTCAAGCTGCACAGTGTGGACAAGAAAAAAAGTTTATCAGATAAAAAATACAGTATAATCACTACTGGTGTTGCTTCCTCTCTTCAGTCCTGTCCAACTCTTTTCAACCCTATGGACTGTAGGTTGCCTGTCTCTTATGTATGCAGGATTGTCTAGAGAAGGATACTGGAGTGGGCCGCTGTGAAGAAAATCAGTCATGTGTAGGGATTTCTGTAAGAAATTTCTTGGATGTATAAGAGAAGGTCAAATGAATGAGATATAAATTAGAAAAAAAACATAGATCAATAAATAATAGCAGCAGAGAAAAGGAACTCTAACTTAAGAATTATAGATATTCTTGGAACAAGAGCAGTAATCAACATTATAATCTGAGAATAATTTATAGACCTTGAGTATCCAGTCAAAAAGGGCAACCATTTTAGTCAAAATAGATGAAAATAAACAGACAGCTATTAACAGGTACACCCTGATTGCAGGTTTTACTTCAAGTGTTAACAAAGCAAATCCCTATATGTTTCCATGCAGAAAAATAAAATACATGTTAAAAAGTATAAAACTCAGACTTCTCTTCTGCGAATTTCAATGTCAAATGTCAGTGATACATGTCTACAGTTTTGAGGGGAAAGGATCATGAAAAAAATAATGTATCTGGTATTGTAATATTACCTTTCCTCTGTGAAGTACAAAGGTCAGTATTGTGGGAGAAATTTACCCTTCTTGAAGAAACAACCAATCAAATAATACTTAGCCAACCAAGTTAAAAATACATGCATGAAAAAGTCATATGATGAAAAGACTGGTATTTGTCACCCATTTCTAGATATGTATCTTAAATTTGAACAAAAATGAAAGCATGAAGGTGTTTAGCAAAAAGTTATGTCAAATAAGGAGACTCAGCAAACCCTCTTCTGAATATTTACCCAAGAGAAATGCAAAGTTGTGTTCCCACAAAACCCATTTGTGAATGTTTATGGCATTTGTGTCTATAATTGCTAAAAGCTGGAAACAACCCATACATCTACCTCGTGAATAGGTAAATAAACTGTGTGATACACACAGTGGAATACTGTTCAGCAATTAAGGAATGAACTACGGGTACACACATTAACATGAATGGATTTCACATGTATTATTTTAAGTGACAGGAGTCAGTCTCAAAAGACTATGAACTATATGGTTCCATTTACAGGACAAGGCAATATTAATGGGCGCAGAAAACAAGTCAGTAGTTGCCAAGGTCTGAGGGTGGAGACAATTTGGCTACAAGGGGCATCCTGAGGGCATTTATGGGATGATGGATCTGTTTCACATGGTAATTGTGGTAGTGCTTACACAACTGTATGGGTTTGTTAAATATCATGGAATTGAGCATCCCCCCCCCCCCCCACCAAATTTTACTGTATGTAAATTTTAAAAGTAGAGAAAATGAAGAGATGGCACAGGTGCCCACAAAAGATAATGTCTGTGTATGTGTGTGTGTATTAGTTGCTCAGTCGTGCTGACTCTTTGCAATTCCATGGACTGTAGCCTGCCAGGCTCCTCTGTCCATGGGATTCTCCAGGCAAGAATACTGGAGTGCATTGCCATTTCCTCCTCCAGGGGATCTTCCCCACCCAGGGATCAAACCTGGGTGTCCTGCATTGCAGGCAGATTCTTTACCATCTGAGCCACCAGGGAAGCCTAGTGTTTGTACAACAATGTGAAAATACTTGCAGTCTTGTATAGTATACTTAAAATTGGTTAGGATGGTAAAGTTTATGTGATATGTATTTTACCACAGTTTAAGAAAATTCAAAACTGTAAGACAGATATTATATATTTATAATGGATTATTGTGAAGTCATTAAGCAATTTTTTCCAAGAAATTATTAATAAAATGGGAATGTGGTTATAATTTTAGATTAAACTGAATACAAAGTTGAATGGGCTATAAATAAATATGTAAATAAATCATGGCAGAAACACTCGAAGAGGAAATGGTAAAATATTAAAGGTAAAAGTCTTGATGATGGGATTTTTCAATGATAGATTTTCCTCCTTTCTACTTCTTGGCACATTATTACTTTTCACTTATTCTTTTTGTCAGTTCAGTTCAGTCTTTCAGTCGTGTCCAACTCTTTGCCACCCCATGGATTGCAGCACACCAGGCTTTCCTGTCCATCAGCAACTCCCAGAGCTTACTCAAACTCATGTCCATCGAGTCAGTGATGCCATCCTCTGTTGTCCCCTTCTCCTTCCACCTTCAATCTTTCACAGCATCAGGGTCTTTTCCAATGAGTCAGTTCCTCGCATCAGGTGGCCAAAGTATTGGAGTTTCAGCTTCAGCATCCATCCTTCCAATGAATATTTAGGACTGGTTTCCTTTAGGATGGACTGGTTGGATTTCCTTGCAGTCCAAGGGACTCTCAAGAGTCTTCTCCAGCACCACAGCTCAAAAGCATCAATTCTTCAGCACTCTGCCTTCTTTATGGTCCAACTCACACATTGTACATGACTACTGGAAAAACTATGGCTTTAACTAGATGGACCTTTGTTGGAAAAGTGATGTCTCTGCTTTTTAATATGCTGTCTAGGTTGGTCATAGCTTTTCTTCCAAGGAGCAAACATCTTTTAATGTCATGGCCACAGTCACAATCTGCAGTGATTTTGGAGCCCCCTAAATTAAAGTCTGTCACTGTTTCCATTGTTTCCCCATCTATTTGCCATGAAGTGATGGGACTGGATGCCATGATCTTAGTTTTCTGAATAAGTTTTAAGCCAACTTTTTCACTTTCCTCTTTCCGTTTCATCAAGAGGCTCTTCAGTTGTTCTTCACTTTCTGCCATAAGGGTGGTGTCATCTGCATATCTGAGGGTATTGATATTTCTCCCAAATATCTTGATTGCAACTTGTGCTTCACCCAGCCTGGCATTTCTCATGATGTACTCTGCATATAAGTTCCTTCCTAGATGCTTTCTGTTAATTAAACATAGCTGATTTTGTAAAGCTTGATTGGTTTGGGGGGTTTAAGATGTTCAAGAGTCAGACAGCTAGCACTTGAAATTTCTGGAGCATACTTAGGATGGTAAGTGAACCTGATGCAGGAGAAGTTATTTTTACCCTGCTCTCTTATATCCTCTGGTTGGGATTTCAAAGAATCAGATACTGAGAAAATTGGCCATGGTTGAGAAAAGTGGAGGTGAGATAATGTTATTACTGATAATCTTCTCTATGGCTAGATGGAAGACAAAGCCAAGAGAAAAATGTCATCCAATTTTAATCCTCTTTAATTTGATTCTTTCTTCCATAGGTGTGACCTTGGTTAAGGGTTAATCTTGCTAAAACAAAGAAAAATGTGGACACAATATGAGATTTTAGATTGATTCACAAGAAAGTAATACAACTAATTCCAGGGGAAAGTTTATTAATTATATTTTATTTATTCCCTACCTACATTCAAAACGAATTTGAGGTATGTTATGAAGGCCCAAAGCATAAACACTGTAAAATACAAAAATCCAGTAGGAAAAGGGGATATATAAAAGAAATTATATTTAAAAATTCTGGCTGGTAATCTGTTAATAACTATTTGCAGAAAAATAAAGTTTGAGTTCTACCTTACCCCATAAATCAAAATAAAGTCCAAATGGAATAAAGAGTTACACTGAATCTAAACTATAAAAAAAAAACTAGAAAAATATATTTAAGTATTTATCTGTTTTCAGGTCAGGGTGGGAAAAGCATATCTCATTAGTAAAGAAAGCTTAAAAGAAACTGACTACATAAAAATGTAATACTTCTTGACTTCACAAAGCACCAAAAACAAGAATTAAATGGGGAAAATATTTCCAGTACAGATGACAAAGAATTGATAACTTCACTATGAAATGTATGAAATGTAATAGCTTTACCTGTTAAAATGATAAAAGCACAAACATTCCAATAAACAAATGAAGGGCAGAAAACAAGAAAATTTTGAAGACTTAATGCAAAAAAACACAAATTACATGAAAAGATATTAAACCTAAGAAAGACATTCAAATTAAAGCGTTGACATTAAAAAAAACCTGAAACTCTATTTAACACTTATGATGAGAAAAAATTTTAGAAAAGTATATCCAAACTGAGAAGAGGTACTGAGAAAAGGTAACTTAGGTTGCCTGATGATAATAATATCAAGACCTTCCTGGAGGGCAATGAGGCAATATATTGAAAAATCTCATGACATATACCCTTTTTCTCAGAAATTTTATTTCCAGAAAATTGTCCTTGAGAAATAAAACATTTGTTCAAAGATTTATGTATAAGAATCTTTGTTATTTATTCTTTTTTTTAAAATAAAAACTATTCCCAGAGTTTTTACAGTGAACATTTATTTCTTTTACAATATAAAAAAAACATTACCTTTCTGTATCTGTTTCCTTTCATTAGGGAGTGTATTCATTCCCATTAACTGGGAAGTCTGTGCTCAGTTTTTTTTTTTGTGCTCAGTTTTGAAGAGTAAAGTGATGTTTGTGTCATTCGGTATCTTGCTTTGGAACTGTCAGATGAGATTGGTTAGTAATTAAAGAAGATCTTTGAGTTATCAAGTCTTGTACAAACAGTTATTAGTATTAGTATGAGAGCTCCTTGGGTGTGTTTATTTGCTTTTGTTGAAGACAGGATTTGAAAAAACTATGTTATCTCTTTATTTTCTAGAGCCAGTGCCAGGCAGGCACTGGGTACCAGTAAAGAAAGAGTGATGGCTGGAGGCCTGAGAGCCAGAGACGAAAGGTGATGAACTAGACGACAAAGACAGTGAAACAAACAAGTTCCCCCATTAGTGCAGCAGTTTGGGGCCAGTTAAAATAATGGCTAATAATAATTTACATTGAAATGGCTCCTGAGAGCATGGATGATGATTTAATATTTCCTATGAAGACCGTAGGTCACCTGGAAAACTAAAAAAAAATCCCATTTCCCCTTGTTTCAAAAAGGAGGAGGTTGTGTAATGTGTTTGAACATTAATACTCAATATGGGTGAAATAGAGCAGAATTTGGCATTTATGTAGGGTAAGCTTTGATCATCTGGAAAAAACTACCTGAGTGGAAAAATAATCAGAATAAGTGAGGTAATCCGCTCCGTGATCAGAGAGGTACCAGTAGAATTCCACACTGAAGATTCTGTTTGGAAGTTAAAAAAACAAATCGAAGGAATGTAGTGACTTTTGGGTAATTTTTTTTTTAAGTTTCTAACCTCTCATTTCTACAGAGCAGCCAGTCTTGGCTTATACTGATGATCTTCCATCTGTCAACAGCGATAGAAACGTCTGAGCTGATAGGAGTGTTTCTGCGGATTGAGTGCGCCACCCAGTAGCCAATGTGGAAATTGCAGAGACACGCCACGTAGACAGTGCAAGGGAGGGCTTTTCACCCAACAGTGCAACAGCTGCTGCTGCTGCTAAGTCTCTTCAGTCGTGTCCAACTCTGTGCAACAGTTAAGTCGCTCAGTCGTGTCCGACTCTTGGCGACCCCGTGCACTGTAGCCCACCAGGCTCCTCCGTCCATGGGATTCTCTAGGCAAGAATACTGGAGTGGGTTGCCATTTCCTTCTCCATGGAGTGACTTTTGGAGAGAAGCAGGTGGGGTCTGCTCTCATGGGACTCAGGGAAACTTGCTCAGCCTTGCACTGGCCCAGCTCACCTTGAGATGTGCCTGTGACCCTTTTTCTCTGCCTCAGGACTGCCCTCTGGATGTGGAAGACTTCCGAGCCCAGCAGTGTTCGGCCTACAATGATGTTCAGTAGCAGGGATGTTATTATGAATGGCTTCCACAGTACAACGACCCTGCCACCCACTGCACGCTCAGGTGTCAGGCACAGGGACAAAACTTTGTCCTGGATGGGACTCAGTGCACCGCTGACCCCTTGGGCATGTGTATCAATGACATCTGCCAGGTAAGCCACACCTGCTTCCCGGACCCCTGGCTCCAGCTGGTGCCACGACCATGGTCAGTAAAAATAACCTTTCTCTTCTGTACTTCTGTTCATGCAGACGAAATATTGTCTTTGAGAACTTTAATGTAAAATGTATTTTAAGGAGTATTATTTACTGGAAGATGATGTTTTACTTATTTAAAATACCATGATCAGAGACGTAACAGAAATCCATACTGAAGATTCTGTTTCAAAGTTAAAAAAGGGAAAGGAATGAAGTGACTTCTGGAGAGAAGCAAGTAGGGGTCTGCTCTCATGGGACTTGGGGGAATTTGTTCAGCCTTGTGCTGGCCCAGCTCACCGTGCAGCGTGCCTCTGGCCCTTTTTCTCTGCCTCAGGACTGCCCTCTGGATTCAGAGGAGTTCCGAGCCCAACAGTGTTCAGCCTACAATGATGTCCATATTTTGGACATCATTTTGCCCATATAAAGTCAAAAGATTGTAATATATGACTTGTGGATTTTTCTAGATCAATGGTTCTCCAGCTTGAAAGTACATCAGAATCACGTGAAGGACTTGTTAAAAGAAGTGTTCTGGGCCCTAATTCTAGAGCTTCTGACCCAAAAGTTCTGGGAGAGGGTCTCAAAATTTGCTTTCTAGCAAGTTCTAAGGATATGCTTCTGATGCCGGTCCAGGGACCCCACCTTGAGAACCACTGGTTTATTGGTATTGATAGGTTCTCTGAATTCTCTTGTTAAACTCATTGTTTGAGGCCTGTGGGAGCAATGACTTATTTACTAAATAATTAGTGTGAATGTACTCCAGTAAACTTTCCAGAGAGGACTTTACAGAGCTGTGATGAATGTGGCTGAGGTATAAACCCCCGCAGATTGTAATGGGGGTGAGAACTCAGGGGACTATGACAGGTTGCTGAGACAGTGTGGGGATTGTAGCGAAAAGATAAAATTCTACTCCATTCATTTGATCCCTGGAAAAAAATATAAGCATAGTGAATGCTTACTATTCCATCTACCCTATTATGGTCATAACAAAAATAGCAGTAACGGTAGCAAATGACCCTAACCATCTACTAAATGTCAGACCCTGCCAGGCACTTCTGACTTCATATGCTTAGAGGAAGTCATGGTCTTGCTCATCAGATGAGCTTCTCTCTCTTGCATCCCTTCATTTAGAAAACAGCCTCCAGTTACTCACCACAAAACCTTGGAGTCATTCTTTTTTGTTTTTGTTTTTTTAATAACTTTTATTGGAGTATAGTTGATTTACAATGTTGTGTTAGTTTCTGCTGGTCAACAAATTGAATCAGCCATACATGTACATATATCCCCTCTTTTTTGAATTTCCTTCCTGTTTACGTCACACATAGCATTGAGTAGAATTCCCTGTGGTTCTCATTTGTTATCTGTTTCAGACATGGTAGTGTATATGTGTCAATATCAATTTCCCAATTGACCCCACCCCCTTTTCCCCACTTGGTGTCCATATGTTTGTTTTCTATGTCTCTGTCTCTGTTTTGCAGATAGGCTCATCTGTACCATTTTCAAAATAATTCTTGATTTTTCTCTTTCAGTCTACACATCTAATCCATTGCTGAGTCAATTCCAACCTCAGACAACATAGTTGGATCTTGTCTTTTGAGCTACTGTGACATTCTTTATCTTTTTAAATCATGCATTTCAACTCACTGCCATACTTCAGTACTCCCACAATGTCTGTCCCCATCGAAGGTCCTCGGTTAAAAACTGGTTGAATGAATGAGTCTTATCTACTTGCAAATGCAAAGGTTGTTCATATCTCTTGGTCTCTCTTTTATTCCTGTCTCAACCTCCAATCTTGAATTTTCTGGTTCAAGTTTGACGTCCATTCTGGAAGATTCCACAGATTCCTCCAATACATCATGGGAATTCCTCCCGTCCTCACCCTTTCTCAAATGAGCTGGTATTGTTCTTCCCAGACCCACTAGTTATTCAAACTGCTATTTCTGTTCATCTCTGTTTATGACACCACAATTCTCAGTGTCACCTTCCTGAATTCATGTTGTAGTCACCGTCCTGGTACTTCTATCAAATTTCTCACATTTCTCTTTTCTTCCCCCTCCAACTTTCACCTTTTTTACCCCAAAACTAAACTAGCCAATCTCCTTTGGTGGCCTAACCAATCACTCTTATTTTCTCTTCTACTCTTAAACCATCTTATTTGATGTTTACTGTTGACTAATCTTCCCAAAGGTTGGAGTTTATGACTTTATTCTTTAACTGTATGTGCTGTCAATGATTTCCCTTTATAACCACCAGTTAACGTTTGGGCTTTTCCACAAAATATTAATAATAGCTATTTTTAGTCAGTGAAATTATGCTTTTTAGTTTTCCAAGTTTTTGACAGTGAATTGTTAATTCACTAAAAACAGTTAAGTCTGGGCTAAAAAGGAGCAATGCAATCCAGGTAATGTTTGGACACTGAGGCTTTGAAGAGTTGAGTAAAAGTTACAGAAACCAAGATGAGGAAGAGAATACCAGGCAGAAGAATAGAGTTTGTAAAGAGATGTGAAAGAAGGTGTGTTTAAGCATCTTTGACTCATTCTGTAGAGTTGAGGTGAAAAAATACCCGTGGGACAATGCTAGGAGTTGAGGCTGCAGATGTAGGTGGAAACGAATCATGAACTGATTCTCAAAGTTGTAAGAGAAGCCAGTGAGGAATTTTATAAGAAATAGCTTGGTTGGAATTATCTCTGGGAAGGTCACTCAAGTGGTAGTGTGGTAAAATATCTGGGGAAGATGGGGTCAGAGCAGATAATAATAGGTTAAGTTGGGATAACAAGAGGACTTCCCAGGTGGCTCGGTGGTAAAAAAAAAAAAAAAAAATCTGCCTGTCAGTGCAGGAGACCTGGATTCAATCCCTGGGTCAGGAAGATCCCCTGGAGTAGGAATTGGCAATCCACTCCAGTATTCTTGCCTGTGAAATGCCATGGACAGAGAAACTTTGTGGGCTACAGTCCATGGGGTCACAAAGAGTTGAACACGACTGAGCAACTGAGCAGGTGCACAGGATAAAGGTTGTTTTCAATGCTGAATTAGTCTCTTTAGAATGTGTGCTTCCTTGGACTTCTCTGGCAGTTCAGGGGTTAAGAATCCATGCTTCCAATGCACAGGGTGGGGAGCAGGTTTGGCCCTTGGTTGGGGAACTAGGATCCAAAAGGTTAAAAAAAAAAAAAAAAGGTAGAATGTGTGCTTCCTAACATGTTTCTGTTAGTCTGCTAGACAGTGGATTTTTGGGGCAGGTGGTACCTTGCTGAAGGCTGAGTGCTCTTCTGGCAAGGCCGTTCAGGTCAAAAGAATTGTATGCACTTCTTCAGAAGTGACTCACAAGCTTCTCAGTTGAACTCAGTATCTTTCCTTCAGCAGGACAGTGTTCACATAAATTCCCTTTCCTAGACAGTGTGGCTGTGGCCATCCACAGTTGTCAGAATGGGAGAAAGTAAGCTGTGTGGTCCTCTCTGATTGCCTTGGGGTCAGTGAACTGAGTTCTGATGTTCACTTGGCAGAGGCTACAAACACTTTTTGCAAGTGTGTTTACAGTTTGCTGTCTTACATGCCTGTGTCCCCGTGCTCCTAGGAACAGTGTACCAGGAGTCTGAGCACAGCGTCTAGAGTGAGACAAGACTCAGTGAGATTTGCTTCTGCTTTGGGGCCCTGATTTTTACCAGAAACAGGACCTGGTTGGAATCAGATCTGCAGAACAATTCCACTGTATCTTTCAGGTTTATTGAATTCCTTGATGACTGGGTAAATGAAGAAATCACTCTGTTTCTAGTAAAAAGAATATCATCCAACACATACGGTATGCTTATTCGGGGTCAGGCACTGTCTAAGCCCTTGACTGTGCTAGCTCATCAGACACTCTGAAGCTGGGATCATCATTATCCTCACTCTGTTCATAAGGAAACTGGAATTTGAAGAGGCTAAGTGATTTGCCCTGATGATACAGATAGAAAATGGTAGAGCCGGTATTTGAACCTAGGAAGCTGAATTCCAAAATCTATTTTCTCAACTGTTGTGCTGTATTGATGATATTTGTATTTTTTGTGTTCCTACAAGTATCACTGAAGTTTGTAACTGGAAATTAGATGCAATTCTAGTAGACAACAGTCAGCACAATACATGTATGATGCTTAGACAGTTTAGGATAGAGGATGAAAGTCAAATATCTACACCCCCCTCAGGGAGGAAGACTGCTCAGGTATGGTCATAGTGAGTCACGAGGGCTGTCATGAGCTGGAGAATATATACCTGCTTGTTGATGTGCTCAAGGGGTCAACCATGTATAAACATGTCAGGGCTTTTGTCAACAGGCGCCAGAAATCTAGATTTTAATGTGAAGTGTCCAGTTTCAAACAACACCATGATGTTAATGACCTTGCTCTGTCCGTTAATGGTTAAATAGAATTCCAATATAATACAGGCTAGGTATTCCTTCAGTAATAATCAACCCCCCCACCCCCAAAACTCTGAGCTTAAAACAATTAAAGATAACTTTTAGCTCATGCTACTTGGTCAGTGTGGGTCAGCACGGGTCTCTGCCCTTTCCTGTCTCAGAGACCCAGTCTGAGGGAGGCTTTATTTGCACACGCATTTTGCATAATAAGTACAGTAGCGAGGAGGGGAATGTGTGACTTACACGCTGACCCTTGAAGCGTCTAACAGAAGTGACAGAGACACTTAGATGCATATTTCATTGGCCAAAGATAGTCAGTGATCACACTTAATTTCCAAAGGAGTGGGGAAGTGCAGTCCTCCACGGGCTGAATACTTATGAATATTCCTAATGGCTACCACAGCTCCATATACTCTGATTTTTCAGGCAGAAATGTTGGAAGTGTTTGTAATGTAGAATCCAATTTTCAGAGGTCTCTAACAGAAGTTGACTCAAAAAATTGTTTGTTTCTTGAAGAATTAAATTCGACTGATCTGGAAAATTCACAGTTTGCCTCATCTGGAGTAAAGACCCCCACTTAAACACTGACTTCTATGAACAGATTAAGAAATCATAGGCTGGAACTATGAAATAATCCTTCACAGAAGTGACGATTTATATATCAGTATTTATTCCCCAAAGCAGCGCTCATATAGCTTAAATTTTTATTTATATTATCTCCTATCTTGTGTAACTTGTCTCACCAACTGCACTGCAAAATAAGAATCCCATCTTATTAATTTCGACTCTGTTATGCCTGGCTCTATAGAAATTGGCTATGTGGATGTTAATTAATTTTATTGATGTTTATCAATTAGTGATTTTTAAATCATTACAGCTAGCAATCTTGACTTCAGGAAAAAGCAACTGAACTTGAAAATACTTCTGGCAATTCTTAAAAAGTTGCTCATTGTTGATTATGATGAGATCTGAGGGCCAATATTCAGTAGTCCCTCAATTTCAAGGGCAGTTTAGGCTTATCCTCTATGAATCACAAGGCAATCAGATATTTTCAGATATTATTTTTCTGTGATGTTTTCACATTTTTTTTTTGACTGCAAGATTTGGATGAATTGTAAATTTAAAAATTAAGCAACAAATGTCAGTGCTCAGGAAGGTATTTGATTGCCCAAGATCCTGCAAGGCTCTAAACACCCTTTAAAACAAGCCCATCCTAGGTCCTAAACCCACACCCTTCCTGGATGACCAGATAAAAAGCAATTGTCATACTCATGAAATGCAAAGTGCTCAGGGACTCGCACGTACGAGGGCCCAGGAACAGTATTTCTATAGTTTAATGGTGGAATTACTCCCCTTGGAGAAAGTTGCTTGAACACAAGTTACTGATTGATTGAATCTCAACCACACAAGTATGGTTCCAGGCTTTGCTGTCCGTTCCTTAGACTAGAAGCCTGCCATCATTCTTTGCCTCTTGCTCATAGTTCCCCTGTCTGTAATTAACTACTGAGTTGTGAAGTCAGATCAACTAAAATCTTTCTCCGTTGCAGCTCCTTCTCTCCATCCCCACTGCCATTCTTGTTCAGGTCCTGAGATCATATACCAGGACACCTACAACAGCCTTCTCTGATTTGCTCCCCACTCGATCTCCTCAAAAACGCCCTCTAACCCAAAGTAGTCTGGCTAAGGCACAAGTCATAAGCATCTTTTTGGAGAGGGCAATGCCAACCCACTCCAATACTCTTGCCTGGAAAATCCCATGGACAGACTAGTCTGGTAGGTTGCAGTCCATGGGGTTGCTAAGAGTCAAGCACGACTGAACAACTTCACTTTCACTTTTCACTTTCATGCATTGGAGAAGGAAATGGCAACCCACTGCAGTGTTCTTGCCTGGAGAATCCCAGGGATGGGGGAGCCAGGTGGGTTGCCATCTATGGGGTCGCACAGAGTCAGCCATGACTGAAGTGACTTAGCAGCAGCAGTAGCAAGCATGTTTTAATTTCATTACTGTAGTCACCATCTGCAGTGATTTCCGAGCCCCCCGAAATAAAGTCTGCCACTGTTTCCACTGTTTACCCATCTATTTGCCATGAAGTGATGAGGCCAGATACAATGATCTTAGTTTTCTGAATGTTGAGCTTTAAGGAGGCTTTTACACTCTCTGCTTTCACTGTCATCAAGAGGCTCTTCTTCCCTTTCTGCCATAAGGGTGGTGTCATCTGCATATCTGACGTTATTGATATTTCTCCTGGCAATTTTGATTCCAGCTTGTGCTTCATCCAGCCCAGCATTTTCTCACGCTGTACTCTGCATATAAGTTAAATAAGCAAGGTGACAATATACAGCCTTGATATATTCCTTTTCCTATTTGGAACCAGTCTGTTGTTCCAGGTCCAGTTGTAACTGTTTCTTCCTGACCTGCATACAGGTTTCTCAAGAGGCAGGTCAGGTGGTCTGGTATTCCCATCTCTTTCAGAGTTTTCCCCAGTTTATTGTGATACACACAGTCAAAGCTTTGGCACAGTCAATAAAGCAGAAATAGATGTTCCTCTGGTACTCTCTTGCTTTTTCCTTGACCCAGTGGATTTTGGCAATTTGATCTCTGGTTCCTCTGCCTTTTCTAAATCCAGCTTGAACATCTGGAAGGTCACAGTAGATGTATGGTTGAAGCCTGGCTTGGAGAATTTTGAGCATTACTTTACTAGTGTGTGAGATGAGTGCAACTGTGCAGCAGTGTGAATACTCTTTGTCATTGCGTTTCTTTGGGACTGGAATGAAAACTGACCTAACAACGTAGATGTTTTCCATTGCATATGCTAAAAGAACCAGCTTTGCAGTTTCCAAGGGGGGTGGGGGGGAAGCTTCATTTTAACCAATTTTCTCTGAAGTCCAAGGAATATCATGGTCATCCTGCATCAAAAAGTCATCTTTCCTTTATATAGTCATAGTTTCATGCCTAAATTATAGACCAAATAGTGCTCAAATTGACTCTGGTATCAGGGGCAGATCAGCTGATAAAAAGCTTGGATTGTCCCTCTGGAGGGAAGTGAGACCTTGGTCCCAACAGAAGAATATGAGGGGTTAAGAGAATTTGTAGGAGTGGGGAAAGCTTGGTCCATCCTACATGTACCATAATCTTAAATAATGGTTATGTACTTTACCGAAGTAAAAAAAAAAAAAAGATTTAAAAAACAAAGATAAATCACTGAAAGGTAAAGAAATTAAT